>NC_083276.1:104986200-105597976 GCF_963506605.1 Zootoca vivipara
TGGCCTATTGCTGTATCAGAAAAATTAACAAAGAGATCACATACCGTACATTGAATAATACAAACAATGTAGACAATTTTGTTGAAATCTGACATCCTTTTATAAATTTTTTTACTGATAATCCTGAAGAATGGCAACTACGCAAATTAACAGATTGGATTTAGGCAAATTTACTAACTAGATTGATCTGTCCTGGATGGGGGAAGGGACAAGTTGGGATTTTGTTTTTGTATCCTTTTCTCTCTCTCTCTTTGCAGTTGTTATATATTGGGAACCAATACAACTATATTAAAAACAAATGAACAGAATAGCTGGGGAAACCCAGCCTGGTGAGTGGGGAATTATCAACTACTACTACTACTACTTTAATACTCACACATTCACTTTAGACAACATCCCCTGTTGATGTTCTTCACAAAATATATGTCAGATGTCGGAACAGAGAAGGCATTAATGCAGGGGTTTCCAAACTAAGGCCTGGGGGCCGGATGCGGCCCAATCGTCTTCTAAATCCAGCCTGCAAACGGTTCAGGAATCAGCATGTTTTTACATAGAATGTGTCCTTTTATTTAAAATGCATCTCTGGGTTATTTGTGGGGCCTGCCTGGTGTTTTTACATGAGTAGAATGTGTCCTTTTATTTAAAATGCATCTCTGGGTTATTTGTGGGGCATAGGAATTCGTTCATTTTTTTTTTCAAAATATAGTCCGCCCCCCACAAGGTCTGAGGGATAGTGGACCGGCCCCCTGCTGAAAAAGTTTGCTGACCCCTGCATTAATGCAAAGATTTGGGCTACGTAACTAAAGGGGAGACAAGGCTGAACTGGACTTCCTTGGTTGTGATCAAATGACGAGTAAGGAAATTGGATATTTTCTCCTTTTTTGTGTGTGTGTTGGGGGGGGGAGAATGAGGGGGGTGGTTTGGGGAAGAATCTGGGTGGGAAATTATCTTGGAGGGGGAATTGAATGTTTTGAATTAAATGAACACTGGGGTAAATTGATTGAGGAGGGTAATGGTCTCGTCTGCTTTGTATTTAGTTTGTGGCATTGGGATTCCTCCAGTAAGTTTTGCAAGCTACTTCACCACCAAGCCTAACAGATTATAGCTTCAGCTATCGGAAGAACAGCAGAGCTAAGATTCAACATAGCTAGTAACAGATCTTCAGGGGGGCATTTAAGAGGTAAGGGCTCCTCACACTCACTCAGATGACTTTTCAGTTTTCTTTTCTGATATCAACCCCTCGAGGTATTTATAGTGAATGGCAGCACTCCTAATGGAGGGTTCATGCATCAAGTATGAGCCATTTCACATTTGAGCTCTTCATCTCAGGTATATCCCATCTGGACCTGGCGACTGGTGTATTTGCCTATTTGCCCTTGTCTCTGCTATTTGATTTTGTTCATTAGATGGCCTTCCCTCCAAAAATGACCTGGACACATGGACATCTTATGTCCAATAGATTCCTAAGTGAAGATTAATGCAAAGCACTCACTCAGTTTTTCCTGCAATTTCCCAGTATTCTCACCATAATCTTTCCACATTTATTGTCTAAGTTTGACTACTTCTCTGGGTGGATTCCTGTTTCTGATGTATTTAAAGAAATGCTGTTTGTCTTACTATTTTTATCAATGAGTTCGATGTGTTCTCCCCCCCCACCTGTCTTATTATCAACTTACATTTAGTTTTGTCAGATTCTTATTTTAATTGTCCTCCATTGGGTAATCTTAATTAGCCACGTTGGCACCCTCTGTTTACATTTTTCATTTCCTTAGATATACAGTCTACCTGAGCTTCTGTGCCTATGAAAGCACCCTGAAGAGATCTGACCCTCTTGATTTTCCCTTTCAACTTCCTACAAGTAATCTCTTTTCCAATGTGGCCGTGCTAGACTTTGTGGGCAATTGTCCACTTATACATCTCTTGGATTCGCTAGCAATGCGGTCACTGTTCCACATCAATTCAGAAACATCTGCACCTCACTCTATATCCTGGGTATCACTCAGGATTAAATCCAGAGTCACCTTCCTTTTAGTTGGTTCTGTGATTAAGTCTGCAATCCCTGCCTACACCTACTTACCTGGGAGTAAGGTCCTGCAATTCAGTGGGATTTACTTCTGGGTAGACCTGCATAGGACTGCACTGTAAATGTCCAGTCACCTATTGAATCTAGAGCTTTTATCTTTTCGTCAGAATTTGAGCATACAGTTGCCTAGTCACTGTGAAGGTACTTGAAAGACACACATAATTATAGCACGTTGTTCTTGGGTTGAGAGTTGGTCAGCAAACGAAACGGGGGGCACAATCTCAGCCATGGTTGAGCACTTCCAAGTCCCACTGACTCCAACAGAAGAGGTGGAACATAGGCTAACTATCCCATTTATACCAATGGCAATGTGTTTCACTTTGCTCTGAATTATTCACATTTCTGTTGTTGTTTTTTTAACTTCTGTTCCTAGTCAGACATCTTTATCTTTCAGGGTTGGGGTGGGGGGAATGATTACATAAACAAGCTTTAAACTGTGATCTAAAAGATGGTACTGTTAGAAAAAAAGAAGGGTTGAAAATAGCAATCCTATCCAATGGAGCACATTGTCTACTGGCAACATAATATATGCCTGAGAAGCACAGATTGTAAATGCAGGATGTTTAATTTCCCAGACGTCTGTAGGTGTCACGTAACATTTCTTTTTGCATATATGCACCTAGCAATAATCACTATAATTCACTCTGTTGCTATAATTCATCTGTCTTCTTCTGGCTTTATTTCACCTTTTAAACTGCAGGGTCTTTGATGGGAAATCTGAAGCAGATATTACACTCCGGTGTATAGGTGTTTCCTACTAAAGCTCGCTTGGATGTGATTTCTTTCCCTTTTTTAAAGCGACATTTTGGGCTATATATTTTTGATTAAAGGAGGAGGGCAGTTTGAAGTTTGGAGGTGAAATACAGGGAAATGCCTTCACTGTTCCTACAGCTTAACTGTTCCTTAAGCTCTTCCTCCCCCACCCCGTTTTTACAGGCATATGATAAATTTCTAAGACTTACTGTAAGAGCTGTATCTTTTTATTTTAATAACTGTCACCTGGTTTTAAATTATGCTTGGCTGGGAAAAAAATTGCAAACAATACTACAACTTCTAAATATATTTTGTTTAACGAAGCCACTCTATAAATTTTGCACTATTTTTAGTTATTAATTACTAAGTCTGAAAAGGGCTAAATTCAGAGCAACTCTCTGTTCCAAGGAAGATCTAATTGCCAAGGACCGAGCCTTAATATTAACTAGGATAATTATTATGCAAAGCATACCCACCCAGAATGTTTGCATAGCTATCACAAGCGCTTTCATAAATGATGCTTTAATTAGTCTTAATTAGAATTTGTTTAAGTCAGCAGGGAATGCAGAGCCCGTGAAATGATGTATGTAATAAGCATCAGGCTCACTTTTTACTTGGGGAATAGAGCTGACAAAATCACATCACGTTAAATTGATTCAGTCAGAATTAAAATTCTTATGGTATTAATTAAATGGGGGATCTCATTAGCAGGCTGCAGGGTGACGGAACGACTCTTTGGCGACCAGATGTGAAGGAAGCAGCACTGAACAAGAGCACCATTAGAGCTAAAAGTCAGCCGATCTCAGTCGCAGAAAGAGCTCAATGCAAAGGGCTACGGCCATTGCAAGATATCAGGAAAAATCCAGGACTCCTTTTAGCTAATTTGGAGCCCTTTGCCCAATTCAAGTCATAGGAAAACGACACCTTGGATTTTGCCGAGCAGCCAGCTAATTTTCAGAAGGGAACTGATTGGGTAATTAAAGCAGAAGGACTCAGCAGCAGTGGGCTGGCCAGGGGTCCACAAGGGACTACTAAACCATAAAGAAAATACACAGGGTTAGTTTTAATGGATATGAAGGGACGGGGGAAACTATTCATTTTTCGCAGCAGCAGATACTGATGGGTCCACCACTACCATTTGCCCCAACTGAGCATGGCAAATGTGTGCAAGGAGTATTCAGTGCATGGTTTGTCTTGTAGGACATCCAGGTAGGGGAAGCACTTCACCCTATTTCCATTCAGAATGAGCTCATTCCATTTGGAAAAATTCTCAGAAAACGACCAGGGTTTTTCCCAGTAGTTCCCAGGAACCTTGCAAGGACTTCTCTCACTCCAAATACTTCCCTGCCAACCTTGGCTGAAGTCAGTTTTCATCCTACTGCCCACTTTGCAAGTTCCCCCACTCTGTCCCCAGTACCCACCTTCCAGATGCTTACTATATTATTATTATTATTATTATTATTATTATTATTATTACCATCACCATCACCATTTTCGTCATTATTGGAGCCAATGCGTTGCTACTGCTAGTGTGTTTCCATTGCACCACTCACCCTCCTGATGTCAGGAACTAGGCAGAGGAGAAATCACCTCCCCAGCCTGACCCTTCCAGGGAGAGGAAGACAGCTTAGATTTACAACAGGGTTTAAGGGAGGTCACAACTCAGAGGCAGATGAGGGGAAAAGTTTGGAAATAATGGGAGAGGAGGAGGAGGAGGAGGAGGAGGAGGAGGAGGAGGAGGAGGAGGAGGAAGCAGCAGGGGGGCGACAGCTGATGGACACAATGTCTTAAGAAACCATTCCCAGATTCCCCCCTCCCAGAATCTGGCGAACCTTGAAAGTAGGAGAGGAAAGAGCTCAAAGACAGAGGGCACGTAGCAGCACCCGTAGAAGTGATGAATGAGGAAGTGGGAGAGACAAGGGATGGAGATTCACATGGAACAATGCCATTATCTAAGAGTCTGGGTTCTATAGCCTCTCCCTGTAAATACTGAATAAAAAGAATACGGTAAGAAACATTCTCTTGTCTTTGTATGTTCCTGAGCAATCAGCCGGGAGTTGCCGACAGCCGCCTAACACCTAGTAAGCCACAGCAATGGCAGGAAATCAGGTAAATGCCACTGCCCTGTCCTGCTGATCGCTACTGAGCAATACAAATAAGTGATAGCTTAAACTAAACAGAAGAGATAATAATGCCAACACAAAATCAGAATGGTTGTCACCATTTTCCGGACAATGCATCTGTATCCAATCGTTTGGTTCTGAGCTTGTGCCAACTGTCCCCTTGGTAGTGCCGACATTCCACACAGTGGCTAATAACTTTCCTTCTTTTCTCTTCCACCAAGTAGCTTCCACCATCAAGCAACCACCAGGCGGAGGGTGAGGGGGCCAAGTAAGCCTCCCACGGAAGGGAGTTTTTCATCTGGGGCAGGCACCATCACAGAGAAGTTCATTCCGAACCATAACATGTCCTTATTAGGTCATCTGGAGGCCACCTTCCTGCCACTGTCATCTTGCTGAGCTTCAAAAAGGCATCTGTTTTCGTTGTTGGAAACACAGTGATGGGTTATATCAGGCTGGTCTAGCAAGGTCCTATTGCAGTAGCTGGGAAAGGAATGTGCATTAGCAAATATCGCTTGTCTTATTCTCATTCTCGGGGAATGTCCTTTTACTTCAAAAAGGATGGAGGTGAGTTAGCACAACCTTGCTTTAAAGAATGGCAAATTGCAGCTGTTTGATCAACTGAAATCTGTACACATAACTGACCCACTGGTGTTTCCAAGAGACAGTTAACTGTGTATATATACCCATGTCAGAAACCAGCCTGGCAGTCATCGCAGATCCAGATGTGATTGCAGCTGTTCCACCGCCACCCTGTTTTGCTGCCTTCCTGTTTATTACATGACAGGAACCATCAGCAGTTCATGATCACATATTGTTTTTCTGGCCCGCAGCATAGATGCTGCCAGATGGACTCCGGAGGAAGATTACTCTGATGTAGCTGATCAACTTGTGAGTCTGGATACTTAGGGCTAATTAGCTAACTTAGCCCTCCTGTGTCAGAAATATTATACTAGAAGCTTTAACAGCCCACATCTCGTATCCATTCTGTTTCACGGGGAAATCATGAAATGTTGGGAGAGTCTTAAGATAAAGAGCTCTCAACAGCCAATCATAATGACAAACGCTTCTGCCTCTTGGCCGCAGACAACCCCAATTTTAAGTGTTTTCCTGGGCCAGATTTTCTTAATATTTGCTTTCTGTGAACAGGCACAATTTCCTTTTTCATCCATGAAAATTTGCCTCATATGGACTTATATAGTGGTACCTTGGTTTACAAACACAATTGGTTCCGGAAGCCTGTACTTAACCTGAAGCGTACTTAACCTGAAGCGAACTTTCCCCTTGAAAGTAATGGAAAGTGGATTACAGTGGTACCTCTACCGTGTTTCTCATATTATAAGACATGTCTTATATTTATTTTTTCCTCAAAAAAACACACTATGGCTTATTTTCAAGGGATGTCTTATTTTTTTCCTCCTCCTCCTGCTGCAGCCGGCATTGCTGCTGCGCCTATCACTATGTCTTATTTTCGGGGTATGGCTTATATTCCTTGAATGCTTAAAAATCCTGCTATGGCTTATTTTATGGGTATGTCTTAAAATATGAGAAACAGGGTACTTACGAATTTAATGCGTTCCGAATGCACATTCATAAGTCGAAAAAAATTGTAAGTCGAATCCCATAGGAATGCATTGGGAGAAAAAATTCGTAAGTCGAAGCAACCCTACCTAAAAATTCGTAAGTATAAAAAATCCTATCTAAACAGCATCCAAGATGGCGGACGGAGCTCCGTTCGTAAGTAGAAACATTCATAAGTAGAGGTTACTTCTTCACTGTATCTGAAGAAGTGTGCATGCACACGAAAGCTCATACCAAAATAAAAACTTAGTTGGTCTTTAAGGTGCTACTGAAGGAATTTTTTTTATTTTATTCATAAGTAGAGTTATTCGTAAGTAGAGGTACCACTGTAATCCGTTCCAGACAGGTCCGCGGAGTACTTAAACTGAAAATACTCAAACCGAGGTGTACTTAAACCGAGGTATGACTGTACTGGTTTAATATTTATTTCCTTTCCTCGGGGAATCATAGGGGGCTGATGTAGGGAGCTCAGAGTATTACCAGCACCCTCAGCAAGCTACAGTTTCCAGTGTTGTTTGTAGGAAGCCATGACAGGGAAACTGGTATAAAAACAACAGGATGGCTTCTGTAAGGATAAGATACTTGGAGGGTCTGCCATGCTGGCTAGGGTTGATGGGATTTGGATGGCGTCTAACAACATGTGGAGGGCTACAGGACCCCCAATTCTGCTATGTTCCCATTCATAGGCAGTGTGTTAGGCAGTTTTCTGGAGGCAACTGGTGACCATCATAGCAGAAGGTGCTTGTGTCCTTAGCAGTGGTGGAGGTAGAGACACAGGGCTGTTAGCAGTCTGAAGGCCTGAGGCTGCTGAGTGGCTAAGCTGTACTGTGGATGGGCCGTGTTGCCTGTCATTAGTGCCAGGCTTTGCTAGCTGCACAGTCTCATGCTTCTGCCTTGTTGAGACACTCTGGTAAGGGGGCTGGACCCCCCTTCCCCACTAGCAGCATAGGCCTAGAGGCTATGAGTAGCCTATGGGCTACTCACCTCATCCGGTAGTCCGTCTTGTAAGCTGCTGCTGCTGACCTGATCCCAACTTTATGAAGACCCTTTTTGGTGTGGAATCCCTGCCCCAAAAGGTGCAGTAATGCTGGATGAAAACATTCCCACGTGGGGAATGTGAAGGACATTGAAGAGAAAATCTCCCCACTTTTGGATTGCTACTGGAAGGAACACAATTCCTAGCTCAAACCAAGCAGTTCTTAATGAATCCTGAGAATCTGAAAATTCAGTTATAATAATAATAATAATAATAATAATAATAATAATAATAATTTATACCCCGCCCATCTGGCTGGGTTCCCCCAGCCACTCTGGGTGGCTTCCATCAAAATATTAAAATACAGAAATCCATCAAACATTAAAAGCTTCCCTAAACAGGGCTGCCTTGAGATGCCTTCTAAAGGTCTGGTAATTGTTGTTCTCTTTGACCTCTGGTGGGAGGGCATTCCACAGGGTGGGTGCCACTACCGAGAAGGCCCTCTGCCTGGTTCCCTGTAACTTGGCTTCTCGTAGCGAGGGAACCACCAGAAGGCCCTCATTGCTGGACCTCAGTGTCCAGGCAGAACGATGGGGTTTTTGATAAATCTAAAGATAAGTTGTTGATTTTTTGAATGAAGTTTCCATACCTTGTGTTTTGTGGTGGTGGGCAATGTGTTCACTTTCTGAAAAATGCCTGGAAACTAGGATTTACTCAGAATATTTCAGCATGGGACTTTGAAGTCATAGCCTTTATGGTGTTTAATCTGGACTGGATTATGTCCAGTGTTTTACTGCCTGTGTTTCAGTGGGACTTATTTATTTGGAGTCTCCATGAAGCTGGGGGGTGGGGTCTTGCTTCTGAATAATCCCACCTAGGATAGGGCTGCAAGTCTTTTTTCATTTGTGGCCCGCATGGCTTTAGCTGATATTTTAGGACTTCAGAGAAATGATACATCTTTTTTATAAAAAAAAGAAACCTAGTATAAACCTTCTAAAACATTCACTATTCTTACTGCCTAATACATTTATTCATGGCCTATATATATATCCCCCCATTATATCCTATCCTTTTTTCATGTCTCCATTTTTAATAATATTGCTTATGTGAAAATTGCTGGATAAATTATTCAATTCTCTCTACAATCTAGTATATCGGCAGTAAAACTGCTAACCCACCTCTGTAAATACATTTACAATAATTTAGATCTGTCTCCTGTTAGCTTCCTCACCTTCCCATTGTTCCGGCATTCCTGACTCCGGAGATATACGCTGTTCATGAGACAGGCGACAAAGAATAATATTTGGTTTCTGTTTACAGTGTAATGAAGGCGGCCTGTTGTGGAGAGGCACATACGCAGATACTCTTTGTTCCATATGAAATTTCATTAGTGCTAAGTATAGAATTCATATGGGTAGTTAATTAATTCTTAATCACAAGTCCACAGTGCCTAATCACCATGGACAAATAGCTATGCTGAATCTGTGATGTTCCATAGGAACATGAGAAGCTGCCTTATCTGACCATTGGCCCATCTACTTCACTGTTGTCTACACTGAGCCTCTCTAGGGTTTCAGTCCTACTTGGAAATGCTGGGGACTGAACCTGAGACCTTCTGCAGGCAAATCAGATGCTCCATTACTGAGCTGCAGCCTTTCTCAATCTAGCGGCATATGCTCCTGTTGAAATGACTGGGTGCTGCTGTGCAAGAGAGCTATGATTGGTACTGAACTACTCCCATCCGTTTCAACAGGGCTGGGGGAGGAAAATTTCCCAGTGAGTTGTGTGCCAAGATTTCTCAGAGCCTGTGTCAACACCTAAACATAGAACCAGAATTGTAGAGTTGGAAGGGACCCTAAGGGGGCTTACCAACCCCCTGCAATGCAGGAATCTCAACTAAAGCCTCCATGACAGGTGGCCATCCAACCTCTGCTCCCTCTGCAGCGCCACAAATCCAACTCAGTGGTGTAACATTGGAAAATGTTGATCACTTCTCCTACCTAGGCAGTTACCTTTCCACAAGGGCCAACATTGATGCCGAAATCCAACAATGCCTGAGCTCTGTGAGTGTGGCTTTCTCCCGATTGAAGTGCAAAGTGTTTGAGGACCGGGTCATTCGCAGGGAAACCAAAGTGCTTGTTTACAAAGCTATTGTACTACCAACCTTACGATATGCTTGTTTAAACATGGACCACTTATAAATACCATCTCCAACTCCTCGAAAGATTCCATCAACTGTCAGAAAGTTCTTCCTGATGTTCAGTTCTCCACATTTCCATATTAGTTTGTGATTTTTCTTAAATGTCCTCCTTAAAGGACATTATGTGCATTTTTATGTGGATTCTTACCTTGGATGGAGAATGGCATTGCAAAACCCCAAAAGGTGCACGTGTTGAAGTACGGCTATTTCAGAAATGCAAACCAGGTAGGTTCATCTTTAAAGATGAAATGAATTGGATTTCTCCTCAGTCCTTATGTCAGACTAATTCAGGAAAGGAATGTCTCGGGAATGTTGATGGTGATGCCGTGTCCTCCTTATGAGAGGGAAAGAGTAATGACTTTCACACATTCTGAGTTGTGTGTTTCCTGAGGTCTGCGAGCTCTCAAGGGAGTTCAAGAGAGGGGAGAATCTATCAAACGGTGCAGAAGAACTACAGTACAAGTAAGACCAGGAGGTCAAAACTTTGATAGTTCAAAACACTTCATTTTCCAAATTTACTGCATGTGCCCTTCCACGTAAATGTAACTCAGTAGGATCATCTGTATGGACTTGAATGTCTAGAAGTTGTAAAATTGTCTCTGTATATGACTAAGTGCTGATTCATACATGTTTAACTGTGTAATGCTTTTGAAATTTCTGTCTGCCATGGTCAAATGTCATGTCACGTGAGCCTTGGTTTTCCACATTATGGAAGAGGAGGAGGAGGAGCTCGTTGTTGCACCAAAGAAAACTAAGCTGGTATGGTTCTAACATCAGGACCATGCTGTTTCAGACCACTAGAAGGGCCCCTTACTTCCATGTACTTGCAATAGGCATAGATGGTGGCATAGATTTTTCATTGTGGGTAGGGGCATGTGGCGTCTAGGACAATACATCCAAAACCAGGTTTAAGTCCATATCATGATATCGGTTTCATAATTTTTGACCTGGCAACATATCACGAATTATAATGTGTGTTAGGGCTGGGTGATTTTTCATCCAAACCCAGTTTGAAGTCAATATCACAATATCGGTTTCATAATTTTTGACCTGGTTAAAAATATAGTGAAACATGGTTTGTGTGCTATGCAAAATTCACAGTGTGGGAAAACCGTGAAGCCAGCCAATGCCTCTACATAGCTCCATCCTTATTTCAGACACTGGATATCGCTCAGCCCTAGTACGGTAGCTTCCAAAACTCAAAGCATAGTACAAAAATAATCATGAAGTGCTTTTGGTGCAAACAAAGGCCATAAGGCATTTACTATCTAAAGCAATTGTTCCACAAGCCTTTTTTATTGTTTTGTTTGGCACATAGGTTAAAACAAAGGGTGTCAGTTCTGACATCAGGGAGATGTCTAGGGCAGGGGAACCTTTTCAGCCTGAAGGGAACCCCTTCCTAGTCAACCTTCCAGGGGCCACATGCTGTGATGGGCTGGGCTAGAAGCAAAAATGGAACAGAGGAAGCAATGTAGATGTCACTTTTGTACAGTAGTCCATTTTCTATGCAATACCTCAGCAACCGCCTCTCCCCATATGAGCCAACCTGCACCCTGCACTCATCATATGAGGCCCTTCTTCATGTGCTTCACACGAAGGTCTGGAGGATGGCAACATGAGAACAGGTCTTTTCTGCAGTGGCTCCCCACTTGTGGAATGCTCTCCCCAGGTAGGCTTACCTGGCGCTTTCATTACATATCTTTAGGCACCAGGAGAAAACATTCCTCTTCACCCAGGCCTTTGGCTGATGAAACAACCTATGGTCTTTTAAATGGGTCTATGGCGTGTGAGTGTTGTTGTTACAGTAGAACCTCGCTTGTCAAACATAATCCGTTCCGGAAGACCATTCAACTTCTGAAACGTTTGACAACCGAGGCACAATTGCCGGTCGGCAAAATCCATTGAAAAAATGGAGAAACCATTGAAAATGCATTCGAAAACGGAAGCATTCACTTCTGGGTTGTCGGCATTCAAAAGCCGAAACATTCGACAACCAAGGTTCCACTGTATTATGTTATGTATTTTGTGTTTTTACACTGTAAACCATTCTGTGATTTTTGGATGAAGGGTGGTATACAAATTTAATAAACAATAACAATTATAACACACCCACCCTTCTCTGTCCTCCATTCATATAAGCTAGAAACATTAACCGAATTCAAGGACACATTCCAGCCTGGCAAAAATGAGGGTTTCAAAGCAGGCTTTGTGAGGGGTCTAGCTTGGGTGGGTAACCTGAGGAGAGTCTCAAGGGGGGGGGTGAGGGGCTGCATTTGCTCCCCAGACCTGAGGTTCTTTATCCCTGAACTAGGGAGAGCTTGTAGGGGAGGGACCATAGTTGAATGGTAGACTATACTCTGTGAGAGCCAAATGTTCCGGGATGAATCCTTGGCATTTACACGTATAAGGAGCAGGTGGCGGCAGCTTCCATGTTGCTCAGATAATGTAGGAATTAACCATAAGCAGAGGTGGATTTAGGGCAGCGTGACCAGTTATTTTGCACTGGCTGCCGCAGAGCTACAACTATGAAGTTGCACATGCATAGAAAGGATGGCGAGAAGTTGCAGGGTGCCAAATTTTGGCCTTACACAGAGTGACACTGAAATTTAAAGGCCAAATTCCGCCCTTGCCATAAGTAGTCTAATTTAATTCAGTAGCCCATCAACATTCAGAAGCAGGGGTTGACTGGCATTTTGTGCATGCAGTAATATTGTCCGCTGAACGTATCTTTCAGTGGGAAGTGCAAAGGCTGGGCTACCTTGACCCTTCCAAAATTAATGGGGAAACAATGCAAAACGAAACCAGTTATTATATGAAAGGGTTTGTTCCGTGATTTACGAACAGCAAACTGCCAAGGAATGTAAAGACCATGGTGGATCTCATACTCATATTTTACGCTAATGAAAATGGAACCAGTAGGGAGCGTAGTCGGTTTGGGTACTCTGAGATATTAAAACATTTGGAATAGATTTGCTCTGTGGAAAAGTTTGCTCTCTCCCTTATTGCACATTGCACAAATTAAAAGTGGGGATGAATGGTTTCCATTCATTACCAAACAAAATGTTTGATCGCTTCTGGTGGCGAATGCGGAAGCCAATCTCCTGCTTGTCCAGTCAACTGTTTCACCTCCTTTCCTAGGCACCCTTTTGTCATTTGAAAATGCCCACCTAGAGCAAGTCAAGCCGTTTTTGAAAAAAATAAATAATAATAAAAGAAAAACCCGGCCAAATGGAATGCCGAGATTAGGTTTGATCTAACTCAACCTTTTCAAATTACTACACTAATTTTCGACATATGAATTTAACTGTGTGTTTGCCCCTCTATAAACAGGACGAATAAACACTATATCATTTTTACACATGAACTGTATTATGACTTTAATGCAGGCTTAGGTGAGATGAGGTCAGAGGATACAATTAAATGGATCTGGTACCATCTGGATATTAGGGTCTCTTTAACCATGCTTGGGTGATTTATCCATCAGCAACTCATGTACTGCTCCATAAAAATTGATATCTTGTGGTCTTTTTTTTATAAAGGTATTAAAATACAGTGTACTTTTAAAATTAAAGGCTAAAATATTGCAGGGTTGCCAGCAGGTAGTTTTATTCCTCCTTCAGCAAAACAGAAATTCCCTAATGTAAGACTTCAACTGCTACAGGACATATGCTCTAGTTGTGGAAAGATATATAGAAAGGGAAACACACGCTCTTTTGAAGACAGGCCTATTGCAGCAAAACCTTCCAGATCACGTTATAATCTCTGTGCGAAAATAGTTTAATACGATTAGCGCCCTTGTTAAAGGGCTATATATCCGTTACACCTCTTAGCGCAATTAGATTCCTCCGTGCAGAGCTCTTAAGGAAATGTCACACAAACCCCTTTTATAAGAAGAGAACACAAAGCCGTGAGGGTTGCTCCACAATTTTATTATTATTATTATTACAAGTTTGCAACTAATAGTGGATGGCATTATCCTGAACATATTCTGTAATCAAACTAAATTGATGCAGAATCAAATATTTCAGCTGTCAACGGTAAAGGCAAATGAATAGGAGGGGTGTAGAAAACACAGGGGGAAATAATTCATCAATATGCCTACCCACCCACCCAAAAGCAAAAAAAAGAGCAAAATTAAACAACTGGAACTGCGGTTTTTTGTGTTGTTGTTGTTTTTTTTAAAAAGTAACATTTGATTACACATTTCCCAAATAAATAAATAAAAAGACATAGAAATAGCCAACAAAAAGTCAACAATACTTCTGGACAGTAATTTATATAGTTTAGTAATTTGGCTGTCAATAGGATACAAATAGCACTAATATATTACTATAATGCTTCATTTTCATTAAGACATCTGCCAAGTTCTCAAAACCCCTTTTCCATTTGGGACTTGACTTATAATTGCATGATCCCTTGGGGGAATGTCAATATTATTTTAATCAATTTTAACCACAATACACTATGGATGATTACATTGCAATGTCATTTCCAAAGTTACCTCCTCCCTATTAGTCATTTGCAAAAGGGAGAGAACACTATGAATGTTGGTAAAGCGTGTTTCAGAAAGGAAACCAACTGCAGCTGGCTTCTGTTTCATTCTGAACTGTCATGGGAAAATATAGATATATTATGTATTCGCCCTCCCATCAATGGTCAAAATAATTTGTTTTTAAAAGCGGCTCTTCTTGTTCTGCACTTTCACACTCTTTACCTGCACGCAATGATTTCACAGTCCAGGCCAGCAGTCACATGCATTCACAGATTGATCCTATGTGTTACTGTGGTGAGTTGTGAGTTTCTGAATGTATGGCAAAGTGACTATCTGCTTGGTTCACCAGGAATGACGACTGCAGTTGACGACGAATCCCAAAACTTTCAAAAGTGGGATGAGGTACTATTAAATGGATGTGTGGAAGAAACAATCAGGTACGCCCCCTTTGACTTAAATTCAGTGGTCGCCATATGCATGGAAGTCTGCATTTAAGCACATTAAACAAGACATATGAAATATATTTAGAAGGTTATAGTACTACCATAGGAGCCACTTTTCTGAGGGTGCGTCCAATGGAACTTGTAAAGGCCTTCAGTAACATCAGTGGGGACAATCACTTGCGCCCTAACAATAAAAGCATCACACGTACACACACCAAAAATCTCAGCCAAACAATATTTTTGTGTTAAAGAAACACAATATGGGCCCCGTAAATGTGGTTGTCTCAAAACAATACAGGATTACTCTTGGGTGAACCCACAGACAAACGAACCCCATATTGCGGCTGTATTTTTGAAAAAAGTATGTGTACCGGTCCTATATTCTAGTCAGAGGTGCTGTTAAGTGCTTTGATGCTTGGTGATTAATATTGCTGAGAAGATTTAACATCTGCAGCCAAAATGGTCAAAGGCCTGGAAACGATGCCTCATGAGGAACGGCTTAAGGAGCTGGGCATGTTTAGCCTGGAGAAGAGAAGGTTAAGGGGTGATATGATAGCCATGTTCAAATATATTAAAGGATGCCATATAGAGGAGGGAGAAAGGTTGTTTTCTGCTGCTCCAGAGAAGCGAACACGGAACAATGGATTCAAACTACAAGAAAGAAGCTTCCACCTAAACATTAGGAAGAACTTCCTGACAGTAAGAGCTGTTTGACAGTGGAATTTGCTACCAAGGAGTGTGGTGGAGTCTCCTTCTTTGGAGGTCTTTAAGCAGAGGCTTGACAGGCACATGTCAAGAATGCTTTGATGGTGTTTCCTGCTTGGCAGGGGGTTGGACTGGATGGCCCTTGTGGTCTCTTCCAACTCTATGATTCTATGATCACCTGTGGTACACGGAAAGAGTACTATCTAAACAGGGCCAGCTCACCTGCCAGGCAGTGTGAGGTGAAGATCTACCTCAGGAACAAAGGGGAATAAAGATCTACCTCAGGATCCGCTGCCCCTGTGGATCCTGCTGCCCAAGGCATGCCTCATGTTGACTTGTGGGTAGGCTGGCCCTGTCAGCGCTGAGCCATAGGCTGCTGGGAGAAATATCTGAGCCAAAGGCTTGAGCCAGGAAGACCTTGTTCTAGCCCTTCCAGTCCAGGAGGCTCAAAAGCTAGTCTTGCTGGGTAGGGCCAGTCCAGAACTTGAGAGTACTTCACTACCAACAAGATCCTCAAAGCTGCAGTTCTGATCACTCATCATACAGAGCGGTGGCTTATGAAAGTGAATGCTCCTGGTTCTAACCATCGCAATTTAACAGGCATGAGATATCAGGGCATAATTATAGGACAGCAGGTTGCCAAGCTTTGGTTAGTTTAGTTTTAATATTTGTGCCATTCAGATTTTCTTTCGTAGGCATCAAAATTGGGGGGCTGGCTCTGTATCTGAAAGCAGAATCTGAGCATTCACCCTTAATGTCCTGTTGCCGCTTACATCCAGAGCGCTCCCACCATTGGCACTATTCTGGATTAAACTGTTTGAAAATGTTCTATTAAATTCTGACAATCCCACAGTTCATCGACTAGAGAGAGCGAACAGAGGGCTTGAGATTATCATAAGAAAGCAAAGATCAGAGCTTGAGGAAACGGATGTACACACCAAAAATAAGCAGTAAGATTTATTAATCAATGAAAAATTAGGGATAGTGTTTGGTTATCCAAGGTACATATTTCCTGCACATATTTAACATAGCAGCTCTTACACAGTCCCAAACGCCTTTAGACACTGACCTTGGCAATATTACAGGCGTAATATTTTCCCAAGGATGACTTCTTCCTGAACTGAGTCTCCAATATATTCTGAACAAACAAGCTTTCCTCACCAACAGGCATACAGTAGCTATCTTCTTTCTCCACCTGTTTTTTCTTGAATGAGCACATTTCTTGTGTATTTTAGGCCTTTCAAATGTGATGCGTTATGCACACACAATTCTGTTAAAGAAACGATAAACCATTTGTTAATCATTGCGGGCAAGACAGGTGCATTTTCTTTACAAATTGCAGTGTAGAAGGAGTGCAGTGTTAGCATGGAGGTAATTTAAAGCTGCATGCCTAATATGCTCAACATGTCTGGAATTATTATACGTTGTTTGTATTTTGTGCTGCAGAGACCAGGCTCAACTGGAAGGATACAATCCTGATTTTCACCGGTGAGTGGCAAAACCCTTGAACGTCTCACATGATGAAACTGGGTCACATTTTAAGGTACTTTAATATAGGGGTTATTGTGGATGTTAGGTTAGGATTACAAGGCACATTTAGCTCGGTGCTGTTTCACAACTGCAACTTTCCCTCTTGAGCTCAGTTCAGCGGCCTCTGCACATTTGAGATTTAAATGGAATCTGGAGTAATTTGTGATTGATTGCTCATCCCAGATAAATAGAGTGTAAATAAAATGCCTACCTGCACTTCCAAACTGTTCCTTCAGGGTCTAGCACAGGCACCCCTAAACTTCGGCCCTCCAGATGTTTTGGACTACAATTCCCATCATCCCTGACCACTGGTCCTGATAGCTAGGGATCATGGGAGTTGTAGGCCAAAATATCTGGAGGGCCGCAGTTTGGGGATGCCTGGTCTAGCACATGGGTAGATATCATTTTTTGTAGGTGAGGAAAAGGCAGGGAGGGTGATATCCAACTAAGTTTTACTCGGAGCTGTTGAAATTAATGGACCTAACTTAGTCATGTTCATTAATTTCAGTGGGTGTAGTCTGAGTAAAACCTAGCTGAAACCCAACACCACATTACCATGCATAGCCAAGTGTGCATGAGACTAACCATTGAGTTGTGACACAACCTGTGTTGAAAGAAATCACGAAGAGGACATGGTCCAATCCAGCTCCTGGTTTGCCAGCAGCCTCTTATGTCCCTGCGCTTGGGAAGGAATTTGCCCATGTGGCACTGTTTGCGCATAGAGTTCCTCCACACGAGCAGAAATCCTGATCCAATCATGTGCATTGGTTTGTGAGTGCAGCTCTTTCCCACATGCTCTGAACTCATGGATGTCAGGGGCAGTCCTTGCCCATGTGGCCTCACAGTCCCCTCCACACTTTTCCCCCCAACACATGGACAACACATGGCCATGTGAACCACCCTCTCAGCTTCTGTTTGGTTCATACTAAGCTGTGGTTGATAACTGCCATAACCTTTGAATATTGAGTGCTGTGAGTCTTTCCCTTGCAGTGTAATCCTGGCTTCGTAGCTTGCATTGCATACATTCACCAGCTAGCTGGAGCCTTGCCATCCCTCTTGAACTGCCCGTGTTTCAGGTGGGTTGTCTACTTTTAAAACACAAAAAAGCAACACTATGTTTATCCATATGTGCATTCAGCTTTCACCTGTGTGTGTGTGTGTGCACGCATGCGCATGTGCCTGTACATAGAATTGCAAAATTGCTCCTGGTTTTAGGAAAATAAGTTGGTGACATTGTACAGTAGGCACTAGTCAGTGGTGACTCAATAGATGCTCTCTTCCACCTCCCACCAATAGCACCTCAAAGCAAACTGAATTTGCTGAAAACTCACAGAACTGATTTCCACAGTGAGGGGATTTTCAAACTGCCCCACTGCTCTAAAAATGTTACACCTTATCTCAACGCCCTCTAATTCTGCTCTGTACCTTTTGCTTCACTCTATACCTGGAATACCCTACTGTAACACAGATTATGGAAAGCAAAACTAGAACAGCACCTTTATTAAGCTGCACATTTTTAAATAAATGAAGAAGGTTCTTGCATCTATACTGTTGTTTTTAAAGCAACATTAGCCTGGGGTGATTGCTAGGGAATTAATGATGAAAGAGAACTATTGGCCTAAAGAGAAGCCAAGGGCTATCAGCTTTCCCAGCCCAACGAAATTTCTTAAACCACGAGAGCTTAATTGAGACATCGCTAAAAGGGTTAAAGAAATCCCGACCATTTTACTACATGAATCCTGTCAGTGAGATGCATTTGGAATTCCCGTTTAAAAGACATGTAATTGCTTCAGATTCTTTATATTATCATAACTCTTCAAAATTGATTGGTTTTAGGTTTATGGAAAAATATGCAAATGTGCAGAGAAATATGACACACATTTCTCATCGTGGAAATAAAAGTAGTTTGCTGAGAATCCATTTGATTGCATTTGATTACGGAACAAAATGTAATTATTTAAGATACACGTCTTGAGGTTTCTGGAGGGGCATACTGTACGGGTGAAGTATTTGGTATACTTGATTTTTGTTTGCCCGCATTTGAGCGGTTTATTCACATATATTTTGACAGGCCAAAATATTAGGTAAAGACTTATGCATAATTGTCACGAGGACTGAGCCAAAAGCTACCCAGTGAAGATTTTCAATGTGAAAAGGGTGTTCTCACCGAGTGTAGACCCTCTCTCCAAACATCCCTCAAAGTGTAGCTTTTCCAGATTGGCTTGTTGCTGTCTGCAGTCCTGCCTTTGTTGCAGCTTTGGTGCCACTTTTGTTTGTTTGAAAAATAGCCTTTTGAAAAGAAAAATGGTTAGTTTTTTGGTAGCGACAGTGATGCCACTATGCGAGCAGTCAAATCTGGCTATCTGATTATGTAACTGAGAGCATACCAAGTCAGTTTAGGTCGGTGACAGCACTTTTTGACAGCCGATGTCTTAACTCTGAACTGGCTTCATTTGCTCTCAGTGAAGGAGTGGCTGCCCTAGGGGGGGAATTCAGGGCAGGGCACAAAAGGGGCCAAGCAGTGCTATTTCCCTAGAAAAAGAGGTGCCGGAACTCACCATGAATGCCCCTCTTGCTCTCTTATAACGGCAATGGCGCCCACCTGAGAGGTGCCGGAACTGCGTTCTGACAAGTTCCGGCTAAAAAAAAAAAGCCCTGGGGCTAAGTATATTTCTTGGCAGTTGAGGTTTCCCCCACATATTAAGATCTCTGAATGATCTCTACACAGTATATGTAAATGACAGGAGTCCAGCAACGAGGGGGCAAGTTTGAGGGTTGGGAGTGAGCTCCTCATTGTTGCTGTTTTTCCTTTGCTCCTCTGGCTCCACCTCAGGGCTTTGAAGTGGCTTTTAATGAAGCACGTGTTAAAGTGACTATTTTCTGGAAGTTCCACACCTTCCCAAGCTGCACCATGATGGAGAGGGAGGCAGTGTTTCAGAACAGGTTATTTTTCTCGTTCCAAGGCAGGCAGACACAGCTATCAGGTTTAGAGAGGTTCCTGTACTTTAGCTGACCAAACATGCCATGTTACAAACAGAAGCAAGCAAGCGTAAAGTGCAATTAAACTCACAGCCTAGGAAAGCCTCTGTGGGTGGGTGGACACCCTGGAAGAAGAAGTTCTTTTTGAGAGCTCTAGTTTGGAAATATTTTTTTTGAAACAAACAAATAAATAAATAAATAAATGAGTAGGTTAAGTTATTCGGATATGCAGAAGATACTAAAAATAAATTTAAGGAACCGCAGAAAGAGGGGGAAGAAAGTCAAGTTTAAAAATCTCAAAATGATTGTAAAATAAGTGAAATGTATGTATCTGAAAAGTATAAATATTTTTTTAAAAAAAATATTTCAGAGAATACTGTATACAGTATCTAAGAAATTCTAATAGCGGCAATGCAGGAGCTACATATTTTTAGCACATTTTTTACAATTTTAATTCTATTTAATTCTATTTTTAGAAATCAGTTCTCAAAAGAAGCAAGTCATTCATTCATTCTTGAGGAGTTTTTATACAGATCTTAAACAGCTTGGTGTAATTACTTAATCCGCCCTTCTCATAAACAATTATCATCCTTTCCCAATTAGCTACTCAGTTATAATCTGCAAAATCACTTGCATTAAAATAATCCACATGTTGCTCACGGTCCCTTCTCAAATGAACACTGTCTCCCACACAGCCTCTTTCATCTTCTTCAGTTGAATTTCTGCTGTAATAACATGCCTTCTCTGGTGCTGTAAGAATAGGTTCTCGCAAGGAAACAAGTGGTGTTTGCAGGGTTCGGACCCAATATGTTCAATGAGAATCAGAACTGGGAAAAGCTGAAATGCCAGTTTATCGGAATACAGAAAAAAATAATATCCTACATGCTTTTTGTTATGTATTGGTTTAATTTGTGTACATGAGTTTCTCTGCTAGTCCTGTAACTACCTTTCCCGCTCTTGGGCGATTCAAATGGGTGCAGTGACAGTTGCTATTGGTTAACTTCACAATTTGGATCCTCACTCTGATAGGTTCCCGCCAAAATCTAAATGTATCCTTTCCCCAACCCCTGCTCATGAGAGTATAAAAGGAGCTCACCCTTTCCCTCCAGTCAGTCAAGATTCCTACTACAATAAAGAAGACTGTTCTTGTTATACTTGACTCCTAGCAGTTCCTTGCTAGTATGCTGAATCACTATTCTAAGCTGACTTCACGAAGAGCTGAAATCACACTTACGACATAACACTTTTAGCTTCCTGATGCCTCTTCTTCAGAGAAAAATAAAGAAGACTAGTAAAAAATGCTATTCCATTAGGTATTATTTATTTAATGGTTGTGTGTTCTAGTGGATGGCTGGATGTTGCCTTGTACGCCAGCTTCCGGCAACTCCTGCAGCCAAGCTGGTGCCAAACCTATTGCTCTGCCTTCCTTTGGACCCCATCAGTGAGGCTGTGAGAAGAGGTCTTGTCCTGGGCAGCCCAGGACCTCCATAGACACTGCACAGGCTTGCACCCCAGGGCTGTTCCTTTAGTGCTGCCAATACAGCAGTTTGATTTTGCCCCCCAGAGGCACACTCCGTTGATATCCTTGAGACAGAAGGATCCCAACAACAACAAGTTCTAGTGGAAGGAGAAGCAAAACCTAAGTCAGGAGTAGAAAATGCGTACAATTTGCAGGAACAATCTCAGGTGTCCTGGAGATGAATAGCAGAGACTACTCCTGGGAGAGCAGAGTTCAGTATCTCTTTTGTGTCTGTTTTATCTGCTTAGATGGTTGAAATATCTTTTGGATAATTTCTTGGGTTTTGCACCTAAAGGCACACATTTTGCTTCATCTGGCTTTCAATGTCAATTCTGGCTGTGAATATTTGGGTGGTGGATTATGTCTGCGGTTTTCTATTTTACCCACCGACTCATCTTCTTGATGTGATAATAAGTCTACGTGTTAAGTCTAGAATAAAAGCAATTTTCTCCTGATGATACATTCTCCTCCCCCTTAGACTTCCCACCTGAAATGGCATTGTTGCACATACAACTTAATTTGCCTTTGAGTACAGAAGGGATTGTGTTAGTTTTTGGCAGAGGTGATTTATGTGCAAATCCTTACTAAGCTGCTGTGTCTAGAATCGCAGCATCAGTGCCTGATTCCTGAAAACTAAAGGTCTAAACAAGGTAGTTTGTTGTACTATACTTTGCCCATTTTTTATCCATTTCCCCAAAGTTGAAAGAAAACCTATGGGCCCCTCAGCCCAAAAGCATGCCCCCCCCCAAAACACACAATGGCTTTAGGAACTTGTGCCAAAGTGATCATTAGATTTCTCTGCCCTATGGGGAGATCAATTTTCAGAGGTGATAAGGATTATGATTCTTACACACACACACGCACACCCCTCATTACCGAAGTAGAATATTAAGTTGAACACTTATCTGGCTGTATGATGCAGAGACAATTGCTTTGCCGCCCGGTTGTATGAAATGCATATTACATGATACCTGCGTATCTTGCCCTGCATGACAAATAGCAGCTCGGGGACTGGATTATAACTGGGGAAATAGCACAGGAAGAGGGTTAAACTCCATCCTCCAAAATCTCAGTCTCAATCTGAATTACCTCTTCTCCCCACATCTGCTAAGAATATTTTTTTAAAATAAAGTACAGTCAGAAAATGTGTATTGTGAGAGAAAATATACTTAGACATGTATAATTTTTGAGAAAATGCATTAAAATACAAACTTAAATATGATTTTTGTGGGTTCCCCCCTTTTAAAAATCAGTTAATACAGAAGTGGAGCAAAACAGAATTAAGAATGAGCACATTGTGAAAGTGCTACATACTGGAAATGGAGTGATCTGTCCATCCCTAGGTATGTGGAACCTCCAGGTCTAGGGGCAGTATATCACTGATTATCAGTTGCTGTAGAGCAAGAGCAGAGGAGAGAGTATGTTTCTTTTGAGCCCTCCTTTGGGGCACCCTGGAGAAGCAGGATCCTGGATTAGATAGATCTTTTGTTTGATCCAACAGGGCTCTTCTTAGAGCAGGGGTTCCCAACAAAATTTTCTCGAGGACCCCTCATCGAGCCGCTATTGTGACAAGGACCCCCATTAATTCCTAATCCTAAAATTAAAAAGTGAGAGCCAAATTAAGAGTCTTTTTATATTTTATATTTATACGTTTTTTACAGTTACAGTACAGAGTACATCAGTATACAGTTAGTTTTAGTTTTCAGTTCTTAATGAGATGAGTTAAATCTGTCCTTTAAGTCCATTATTTCTGAAATATTAGGTTCCAAACTTGAAACTTTCACTCTGAAATCTGACCGCATGTCGAGCCGATTCCTATATTTGTTTTTCATGAAACACATGGAAGAAAATGCTTGCTCACACCGATATGTGGTTGCAAATGGAAGGATCTTTTTCATTGCCTTATCTCCAAGTTTCTTGTAGTCCTTGCGGCATACAGCAGAACTACTGCCTCTATCTAATTTTGCGCTAGACTCTGCTCATGCAGGAAGCGGCCAAAACAAAAAATCTGTTATCATAAGAAATATATTTAATTTTTTTAAATTCTAATAGGATCTTGAGGACCCCTCTGGCATAGCTCATGGACCCCTGGGGGTCCCCGGACCACCTGTTGGGAACCACTGTCTTAGATTTTCATGTACTAATGGAGATCAAACATGAATTGTCAGTTGGATTTATCATCGCACATCGAATGTTTGGTACATATGCATTTGAAAACAGCTTACCTTTTTGACCCCGTCCTAAGGATAAGTAAGTAAAATTTAAACTTGCTAGAAAAATCAAGTTATTGACAGGTAGCCCCATGTCAAATTTGGCGCTTGTAATTTATGCAGTGCTTTTTTTCCCCTTAAAAAAGTTTAGGGGTACTCTCATTTTCCTACTCATATTGAAATACTGCCCCTCATTGAGGCAAAAATGATTCACAAAATGTTTAGGGGTATGCATACCCCTTTTGCAAGGCAAAAAAATTGATCAAGGATTTTTTTTGGGGGGGGGGAATCACCTTTATTTCTCATAGCTGTACAACCAGTCCCCATCCTAACGGACTGAGGCAACAAACTCCTTCCAGTCCAGTCCTTTTATAGCTTGAAGTCATTCTTCCCCCGCCCTCACAGAGAAGAGGTGAAAAACTCTTATTGGTCAAAAGACAAGCTGTATATGATGTGGGAAGCCTCAGTTGGTCAGCTTCCTGGTAACCTCTGGGTTACGCTTAGCATGCAAGGATCTCTAGCTATGCTTAGCATGCAAGCCTCCTGAGTTACGCTTACCTAACTCTGACCTAGCTCGCATGGATTCACTCACTCACTGTTCATTCCTTACAAATTTCTAACCTGGGTCAGCGTGAACTTTTTACCTATGAGTGAACTCGGCTTGCACACACACACACAGAGAGAGAGAGAGAGGGAGAGAGGGAGAGAGGGAGAGGGGGAGAACAGTTTTCCTTTGCATTTTTGGGCATTTCGGCAAATACTTGATTACTTCCTCTTTAAATTAGTGATTAAAATAAATGCTGTTTAATTGACTACTTCACCCCCAGAAGAAAAAAAAGCACTGAATTTATGGAGCGTTCTGTGGGATCTGGAGGAACAATAACGGTCCCCAATTCAGCAATGGAGATCACCATATGGAAACACCTGAATTCAAAATGTATTGCACACTGAATTGGTTGCATGCCTCTCTTCATATGGATTCGGTGGAGCTGCAGGCACCTCCCTACCAACTCCAGATGAAGAGCTGCATTTGGGGCCTCTAATTGTTATGCACAGCTAGTTGCACATGACTAGAGTCGGATTAGTAGCTTCCCACTACTAATGAATTTCTACCAGGGTTCTCCCAAGAGAAATTGCATATATGTGAGGCAGTGAGAGGGGTGAATCCATTTGTGGACTTGACTACCTCTTCTCAGTTTTATGCTTTTGCTTTGCAATGGTTTTGTTTTTGTTTAACTTGAAAGGTGCTCAGAAATCCTTATTTGTTATAATTCTTCCAGCCAGGATTGTATTGCCATGTATTGCCTGTGAGCTCTCCCTCCCGCTTGATGTTATGAATTGATTAAGTACTTGGGGAAAGGTACTCAGCGCTGTAAAGGATTCCGTTTGTAAGTTTGCAGCCCACAGGCAAGGCAGAGTTCCTTCCAGAGAAAGAATGGATATGCCATGCAGCTCTCCAATAAAATAAATTTTGTATCTGGCAGGCCGTAAAGTGCTCAGGCATCATGAAAGCTATTTCACAGGATTAAGAATTATTTCCTGAATAGCCTGAACAAACAACAGTAGTTCCAGTCTAAAGCACTTCATATGTTTCAGAGAGAGTTCTAAAGTATAAAAATGAGGCAGGGAAAACTGAAATCCCTGAGGTGTGATACTGGCTCTTTCAGCCAAAGGCAAAGCACCAAACTATCCCCAACCCCCATGCCGATCTTTCCCCTTTGCAAACTGTGAAGGGTTAATATGCTTCCTTCACAGTTTATATAGTCTCTGGCTTTGTGTTAGCTTGAAATAGGTATTTAGGTATTAGAGCTATTAATCGCTTTTCCACACACAAAAGTGTCTGGCAAAGCAACTGATAGCGTAAAAGACATTAAAGCCACATATAAAACAATAATAAAACACAATATACCTCGGCATGCTCATCCAAGGATATTTGTTAGAAGGCAAATCCCTCTCACCTCACTATAAGATGAGCACTGAAATAGAAGTCCTCCCACCAAACACATAATTCACTGCCCTCCAAATTAATAGTCAAAAACCCTGGGTGAACAGAACCCTGGTGCCTAAAAGCAGACAATGATGGAGCCAAGGTGTTTACCTTTCCATAAATGGGGAGCCACCACCGAAAAGGCCCAACCTGATGTCACCATCTTCCTCACTTTGCTTAGAGGAGACATGAGGGTCTCTGAAATAGGCTTTCACCAGGCTTTTATGACAACTTAGTCTACTTCCCATTTCATTTGCTTCATAGGCACAGTCTCTTGATATGCCGGTAGCTGAAAACTCTTCTCTGGCAATATTAACTCCATTCTTTTTGGTTTTTAAATCAAATTTGGTGCCAATACTGTTAACATGACCATGCACAGGGCTACATATCTGATAGGTCACCACCTATTCTATGCCCACCTATTAAGCATCATGGTGAATCGGGGACCCAGCTCCCTCTGGTTCAAATTGCATGTTCTATCCACTGCATACGCCACACAGGCTCCGTGTTGCACCAGGCAACTCTAATGTCAAATGTTAGTGTGTCAACAAGGAGTGGACCCAGGAGGACTGCCAAGTTAAGCAGTGAAACCAGACACTTCTGAGGTTCTATCTCCAAACAGATTTTTCTCTCTCTAAACCAAACTGCTAAAAGTGGTAGTTACAGGTACCGGTAGGTAGCCGTGTTGGTCTGAGTCGAAGCAAAATAAAAAAATTCCTTCAGTAGCACCTTAAAGACCAACTAAGTTTTTATTTTGGTATGAGCTTTCGTGTGCATGCACACTTTCAGGAACAGACTGGAAAGAGAAGTTGCTGAATTGGAACTCATTACCAAGCTTAAAACCATGGAGCCACCTGGGATGAACAAAGACATTGGATTCTTATCTCATTATGCATGATCAAGCTTTCTTAAGTGCCTCAGCCCTTGCTTCCCCCCCCCCTCCGCAGGACCAATTGCAGTCATCAGCAGTCGTTAACAGCCATCTACAGGTTTACCACTCCCATCAGCCCATCACCCATTTCCCCCCACACCGCCACCCTCTGTATATACATAAGGGTCTGACTCTTCTGTTTCAAGTGTATCTGAAGAAGTGTGCATGCACACGAAAGCTCATTCCAAAACAAAAACTTAGTTGGTCTTTAAGGTGCTACTGAAGGAATTTTTTTATTTTGCTAAAAGTAGAACGTTGATGGATTTCTGCAGGCCACAGAGTACAAAAAATATTTGTGAAAGATGGCATCAGGCCTCCCGGGGCTAGGTATAAAGCAATACACTATATCAGCACGGTACCCTGCAGATGTTTTGGACTACCACTCCCATCCGGCCAAGCAGTGTGACAGCTGGGGCTGATGGGAAATGGAGTCCAAAACATTTGCAGGTTATCCAGTTGGCTGTGCTGCTGTACAGTTCTTTCCCAGGTTTTCAGGCCCGCTTCTGCGTGTGCTCCCAGGGCCCATATACCCTTAAACGGCTCAGGACTGCAACTTCTCAAGGACTGCCTCTCTCCATATGACCCCACCTGGACCCTGAGATCATCTTCTGAGGCCCTCCTTCGTGTGCCTCCTCCTCAAGACGTCCAGAGGGTGGCAACATGAGAACGGGCTTCTCTGCAGTGGCTCCCCATTTGTGGAGTGCTCTCCCCAGGGAGGTTCGGCTGGCGCCTTCATTATACACCTTTAGGCACCAGGCAATAACATTCCTCTTTCACCAGGCTGACTGACATCCAACGCCCTTTAAAATGTTTTGGAGAGGGTGGGGGGATTATTGCATTCTTCTTTTTATGTCTATTACGTATTTTGTGTTTTTTTTTATCTTGTGAACCACCCTGAGACTTGCAGGTATAGGGCGTTATACAAAGTTTAATCATCATAATCTTCCTTTTGAAGGGAAGGCAAAATGATTATCAAAATTAACCCAAATTCCCTGATGCTATCATAGCCCTATTATTTATGGTGCCCATTTATGCAGCAAAGGATTAAAGGACTGGATACTCTCTGTCCCACTTAAACAGGTTTGATTCTCTCCTTCTTGTGTGATTTACTGGCCTGGTAAAACCCCGGGTTCCGCTATTGTTTCCTCCTGCAGGCACTTCAGCAAACCCAGCGAATAGCTCGCTGGAGAAAAGTTGTCACACCCACCGATTCATCAACACTTTCCCCTCTGCAACTGCGCTACCTGTGCCATCTGTGTTTAGCACTTACAAAGGAACCTCTTTGCAACTGCCATACAAATCAGGGGCACGCTGAAGGTCACGCTGAAGGGAATTTCAGGACACCAAGAAGATGTTCAGCTGCACAGTGCTAAGCAATAACAGCATCCCTACACAAGTTCTCTAAAATCCCAAGCTGCTCCTCCCCAGCCTGGAGCTGCCAAGGGTCCACTGGGAAATGTGTATTATGCCTGGGTTAATTTACTGATTAATCTCTAGTCAGTGGTTTGTGCTTTCCCCAGATGGCCAATTAAAATTTACAACTGGCAGAACAGTGCCCTGTTGGCAGACTGCTGTGGGGGCCGAAGCTAGAGGCAGTGACAGAAGGCGTGGGCCTAATTTCTGCCTTAAAAAAGGGAGAGAGAGAGAGAGAGAGAGAGAGAGAGAGAGAGAGAGAGAGAGAGAGAGAGAGAGAGAGAGAGAGAGAGAGAGAGGAAACAAGCAAGCGACGGGCTTTAATCAGAAGAAGTATATAAGCCAGGTTGACGCAAGGAGTGTGGTATGCATGGTGCAGTTTACAACTCTGGTGCTATTTACTCTCCAACACTCCCAGGACTGCTCCAGTATTCCAGGCATCATCGGTTTTACCAACAGCAAATATAACTGACAAAATCAGCCAGGGGGCACAACTGATTTAACAGCTTTTGAAATGTAATAGCCTCCCCCCCCCGCCCGCCCCATCCCCGATTTGCAGTCCCCATGGATTGATAGTCTAATATCATTCACTTCCTCACAAATATATAAAACATTCACAGTTGTTTGCGTAAATCAAAGACAAAGTGCTGCGTGTGAAGCCGATAATAAGTAATGCTCTGATACATATAAAAGATAACATACTTTTATAGCAACAGCACTTGGGGGGGGGAGAGAAATCACCCCTTTTTTGTCACTTTGCATTCCTCTTCTCAAATTGCACCGGCGCATGGATCGGAATAAAATATGGCAATAGACTATTTTGGATAAATTTCAGTAAAGACCAACAATTTTAATCTGATTTACGTATGTGTTTTTAAAGTATTTCTGAGAAATAAAACAAACAAACAACAAACAAGCCAACAAAAAAAACCAAGCATGTACTGGTTATTTGGCACAGGGAATCCAGAGTAAATATATATATATCTTGCATTTAACACATTTATGTAATTTTAGGGTACTTGATAAGATTACGGAGAAATAATATATCATACCAAAATAACTATACAAATGTATAGACTGCCATCATATTGCACAATGAAGCCACAATGGCAAGTGTAAGTGTGTGTGTGTGTGTGTGTGTGTGTGTATAGTTGGCTTCATGAATATTGATGGTAAACTTAATAACAACAAACCCCGGGAGCATAGTCAACCATTGCTGCACAGTGTGCATAATGCCTATTAATAATAGCAGGAATTAGATGCATGGACTGGGGTGGGGGGGAGAGACCAGGCATGCCATAGAACTGATGCTGAAATCTCCTACTCCCAGTAACACATCGGCCTCACTCTATAAACACAACAATAATCCTAGGGCTTTTAACAAACAATGCATACAGTACAGCTGGTAAAGACAGGCGACTCTCCAGAAAGTGAACTTATGGGGCCCTGGAAGCACCGCTGTGTTTTTGGAGCATCCACTGGTAGGCAGGCGGGTTGATGTCTTGTTGGGCCAGTGAATAAACACTCTGAAAGAGCATCTCCACCCCCATCATTCAGCCTTTCTTCCCGCCTAGAGCAGCCCTGCCCTTCCACCTGCATCTCAGAGTTGGGCCTCTCCTCCTCCTCCTCCTCCTCCTCCTCCTCCTCCTCCTCCTCCTCCTCCTCCTCTGCTCTCTAGCATCCACTACGAGCTACCCAAAGGAGGAGGCCGGGAGCGACAGCCATGGAGAGGCAAAAAGATATTCCCTTGCCACCACTGCCTCTTGGGACATGCGCAGGCTCATCCTCCTCTCTGTGCTCGGCAGCGGCAGCACTGGCAGGAGAAATAGGGGCATTCTGGGATCAAGCCGGGATGGCTTTCATAATTCTGGGACTGTCCCTGGAAAATAGGGACACTTGGAGGGTATCGGGCAATGAAATCTTGGCTGTTCATGAACTTTTAATTTATTTGTATTATATTATATACCAAGTCAGCTTCCAAGAGGTTTGCAACAATAGAATAAATTGATAATCATCACATAAAATAACATCGAAACACCCTCAGTTAAAATATACAACAAAGCAAGCCATTAAAAAGCATAACACTCAAATCAGTACATAGAATCACAAGCTCAGTTCGGGGGAATACTTGCCTAAACAGGGGTGCCTTCAGGAGCTGGCAGAATACAAATGCAGGGAGGGTACCCCACAACATTGGTGTCACCAGCGAAAAAGCCAACTGTGTTACTACTGCATGTTACTGCAAGCTGATAATCATCAGGCCATGGCAAAACAAACTGGGTTTCATTAGCTGATTGTAGCTGAACTTACTGGGCCATGAAGAGAGAGATTTGTTTTTTCCCCTCCCAGGAAATCTGGTCTAGAGTTAGTTAGGGCTTTGTATGTAAGCCGCAGAACCTTAAGACCTTAAAACTAGAGGCAGTACCTGGACTTCTGATACAATCCCCATTGTTTTGAGTGGGCAAGAAATAAAGCCATTTCCATTTGCCATCTTTCTGATTGGCAGGTGTCCCACTTGTCTCCTCTCAGAAGAACCAGCTGGGAGGCCCCCCTGCGTGTTATTTTCTCCCCAGCAGCCTCCACTTCCTGTCATGCAGATACCACCCAAGTGTGGGCGAGGAAGGAATCCAAACCATAGAGTGCTTGTGAAATCCAGATGGAGCGGGGCAGCACTCCTGGCAAACTCTCACCTCCTTATAGGCAGCCAGAGACCAAGCTGTGATCTCCCAAGAACGTCACCCCTTACGAGATTTAAAGCATGGATGTGTGGTTAGGCAAGAGAGGACGAGAGATTCTGAGTAACGCCAAGCACTTCCAACAGCTTCAATTAAAGTATATTAATTAAAAGAGGGGAGAGCTAAATAAATGAGACAGTGCTTTTGGAAGCAAAATATAGCACATATAATTGAATAGAGAACATAAAGCAGTGCATTGACGAATGCAGCAGAGCATCCTTTGCAGGCTAGGCCTGGGTTTCTATCATGGGAGAGCACAGGAAGAGTTCTCCTGGGTCATCAAGGACAGAAGCTATTCTGAAAACCACCCTATTTTTATGGGGTGACTCCAGATAGGATTATGGCTGCATCAGGTTTTGCATTTACAAGCTGACTGCAATACTCGCCCCAAAGCTGAAGTACTGGAAGTGATTTTAAAAGGTATAAACTGAGATCATCTCTTCCTGGGCTCACAGAAGCTTCCTTCTATATTGTGGCAAAGCACAACAAGGCTAAGGGCAGGGTGGAAACAGGAGAGAGACATTTTATTCAGTTCACATTTAAATACAAACCTAACTAATTTGCCCTTTCTAAAACAGTATGTGATCTGAAACACAGCCATCCTGCAAAATTGCAATTTCTCCAACTTTTGTAGTGCAGTTCTCCAATATATTCTGGAGGAAATTGTTCATAAAATACATATGTTACTGGGGGGGAACATACAAAAAGGCATTATATTATATTATACAAAAGGCATTATATTATATTATATATTATATTAGGTAAAATTGCATCCAAAAATGGGTATATTGGGAGAAATTTGCTCTGAAATGCAGATGAATTTTCACATAGACCTTTTTGATGCAAACAGATGTGGAAATGTGGAGAGCTGAGCATCAGGTTGGAAAAATGAGAAACTTGAGAAAATCCAAAATGCTTGGCTTCACCCATCCTTACTCAGTGAGTAGGCATTGACTCGTTGGGGGTTTATGGCTGCAGAGTATCAGGAGCGAGCCAGCAATAAATCACATGAAGTAAGTAGAGTTAACTCTTTATTAGAAAAAAAAACAGTATTGCACAGGAATGTCAAGCCTAATGAGCACAACAAATCTTCTTCGGTAGGATTTGCCCCTATGGGGCAGTTGCGGAGACTGAAGGCCTTCCCACAGCTGCCTAAGTTAGTGCCCTCCTCTCCAGGGTTTTTCCCAAGCAATCTGAGACTGCATCTGCATAATTGTCTTTGCTCCTCCCGCTTAATGCCTCTCGTGGTTCTGGGAGACCAGGCAGGAGGAAAACTTGTTGCAGCAGGAGGGAGAGACGCCTATAGCTCTTCACCAGACTGACTCATATTTTGCTTCTTGGCCTCCCACATCCCACCCTCCGGATGCAGCTTCTAGTTCTTATTCTGGATTTCCCTCTGGATCTTCCCTAGACTCCCCCTGCCCCCACTCACTAAGCCCTGTTACCTCTTCAGCTTTCAACACCTCCTTCCCAGTCTTCCCCTTCTTCTCCCTCTGACCACCAATCCCTTGGCTCTAAACCTTCTTCCCCTGGGGGTTCCCCAGCTGGTTCCTCCCACCGTTCCTCTGTGTCCAACCAGTCTGTGGCACAGAGGGTCTTGGGGCAGGGGTGTGGAATTGTGTGTGTGTAGAGGAGAAATTTGTGTTTGCATCAGAGTTGCACTCTTGGATAAAAACTGGTTGTGGGAGGCCATCTTCCTCAATTCTATCCATAGCCTGTTGTTCAAGGATAAATCCATTGGTGTTTCCTCTTCAGTAATAAAACCATTTATGTTGCCAAGAGAGTGCGCTGGCAAGAGGCTTGAGGGAAATGGAGAGGTTATTATTCCCTCTCTTATGTCTCACCGACAGGTTATGGGAAGACACAAATGTGCAACATAACACCCAGGACCGTCTGACTAGAAACAGAATGCCATGTTACATTTATCATAGAGTTCTTGTGTGGGGAAATCTTTCTCAGGCTGTGGAGTATTCTAATTCTTACCTTTCTCCAGAACATAACACACCTGACAAAGACAAAGTAGAAGAAAATGGTATGTATGAGACTTTCAGCCGAAAGGTCAGTCTGCATAATTTGAAGCCCTGCCTGCATGCCTTTGCCACAACTTTCACTGTGGCTGCAAGAGTTAAAATAGTTAATCGGATTCCACCTCCTTCCCTGCCCCCCTGCCTTTATTCCAGTGGTCGGTGAAAAATAAAAGTGTGAAATGCATACATTTTGATATGCTATAACCTGGGTGTTTTTAACATTTTTGCACTTGGCTCATGGTGTCAAGACGAAATATGGATACACAAAAGCAGCGCTTGATTTCAGTGCTTTGTGGCCCATGATACACCACAGACATGGTCAAGGATGAGATTCACTCTTTATCTGATTTATGCAGCTGAGCCCACTCCCAAATGTACTGCTTCATGAGGAGGTGATGAATTAAGATGAGGGGTGCAGGGCATTTGGGTGGGGGTGCATGGCTCGTCAGGAAAAATGGTACATCTTCCTTCCTTCCTTCCGTCCTTCCTTCCTTCCTTCCTTCCTTCCTTCCTTCCTTCCTTCCTTCCTTCCTTATTCAATATATACCCAAGCCTTCCTCCCCAAGGAGCCCAAGGTGGCAAACGCCCAAGTGAGAAAACAGTCTAAAAATTATTTATTCCATTACAGATGCAGACTGAGAAAGATACCTACTTTAAAAGGCTTGTTGAAAGAAGGTGTTCAGTAGGTGCTGAAAAACCAATGGAGGTGATCTTTTAGGTATAGGCAAAACTCAGCCCTCCAGATGTTTTGGGACTACAACTCCCATGATCCCTAGCTAACAGGACCAGTGGTCAGGGATGATGGGAGTTGTAGTCCCAAAACACCTGGAGGGCCGAGTTTGCCTATGCCTATCATATGTGCATGTTGTATCTTTAGGTCTTAATTTGTGTGTGTGTTTGTGTGTGGTTCCTAGTGAAAAACGCAGTTCCTAAAATATCCAGATTTTTTTCAGATAATGCACAAATTCAGGGGAAATGCAGCTGTGTGGTCCCAAAACATCTGGAAGGCCAAGTTTGCCTATGCCTGTTTTAAACACTGGAGTATTTTAATTGATGGGTTATTTTGCTGGTGATTGTATAAACTGATTTCTATGGTGAAGAGCGCTCAATAAATATTGGAAATAAAATAAATATCAAGGTGAATCTACATGGAATCGAGCTGTGTTTGAGACAAAGGCTGATACAGACATGGCAAACTCAGGAACCTTGATCCAGTGCTGATATTTGGGCTACCCATCCTGTTAGTGGCAATAGGAGTATGGACAGAGCTGGAGAGTCCTCATTTCAGAAAGCTCAGAAGTGCTGAAAGCAGAAGATTGTAGGGTGGTTGTGTGTCCAGTTTTACAAAGAACAAACCTCTCTTTAAAAGACTGTACAAGTTTCTTTTAAAGATATAGAACTAGAAGGAGGGGGAGCCAGGAAGGCCTTGATGTTGCCAATCAGACTGAATAGGGATACAGATCACCCGGTGAGCTGTACTATATTTCTATTTAAATTACAACCATTAGTTTTAAACTCGCATTGTACCCATATATATTAGCACATGGACATTTTATATAAAACTGTGTCCTCTTTTGCTCTCTTTCTTTGGTCATTTGTTTCCTCTTTTTTAGGGGTGATATATATATATGTGGTCACCCTAGAAAATTCTCTTAACACAAATAGAAAATGTTACCCAGCATTGTATTCCTTCCATGTCTAATTTTTGGATGTGTTACCTAGTTAGCAAAATACAAGAATCCCTCCCCCTAGTAACTTGTCTTTCTCAAGTTAGTGGCCTCCTCTCTTTTACTGAGAGCAATATGCCCTCAATTAACATTTTTAATTTCATCACAGTGGGTCACAAGCTGACCTGCTACCGTTGAACCAGAAAGAACTTTTCACCCACATGGTTAATGAGAGAGAAATCTCAGAGCATAGCAGTCATCCACATTCTCTCTCTCTCTCTCTCTCTCTCTCTCTCTCTCTCTCTCTCTCTCTCTCTCTCTCTCTGGACAGTGGGTGGGTGGAAATCTCTCAGACACAGTATAACGAAACCACAAAACGATATTTTAAAATTTATAAACCCTCAATATCATTACATGGATGCAAATCCCTAATGTTTGCAAATAATGAAAAAGCATCACTATAAAGCCTTTAACATTGCATTTAATGAAAATGCTGCCTTTTCAACTCAACGGAGTTGTGTCTTTGTCCATAAACACTATTGTGCACATTGAAATCTGGAGTTACGTGTCCATATGGGAAGATCTAACTTGCCCTGAACTCTCCCATTCTACAGGGGGAGTGTGGCAAATAAAGGAGCCAGCAAATGGCTATTATTTGTTGACATTACTAGCTGACACCTGGTTGTTAAGTCCATGTTGTTGTTGTTTAGTCATTTAGTCGTGTCCGACTCTTCGTGACCCCATGGACCAGAGCATGCCAGGCACTCCTGTCTTCCACTGCCTCCTGCAATTTGGTCAGACTCATGTTCGTAGCTTCGAGAACACTGTCCAACCATCTCATCCCCTGTCGTCCCCTTCTCCTTGTGCCCTCAATCTTTCCCAACATCAGGGTCTTTTCCAGGGAGTCTTCTCTTCTCATGATGTGGCCAAAGTATTGGAGCCTCAGCTTCAGGATCTGTCCTTCCAGTGAGCACTCAGGGCTGATTTCCTTCAGAATGGATAGGTTTGATCTTCTTGCAGTCCATGGGACTCTCAAGAGCTCCAGCACCATAAGTCCATAGGTGGAAGCTTTTACCTTATAACCTGGAGATAAGCTCAGTGGCTTCCCTTTTTCTGCTAACCATGTCTGCTGACCCTCCTGGCCTTCAGCTTACCCTTTTATTTATTTATAAAAATATTTATATACAGCCACTTCCAATTCAAGCATTATGGAGAAATAGACCTGTGTGCCATCAACGTACTGATGACATCATTCTCCCAAACGCCTAATGATCGCGCCTAGTGACTTCATATAGATTTTTTAAATAGCATTGAGGACAAAATGGTGCTCTCTGGAACCCGACAGATCAAGTGCCAGGGGGTTGAAATACACTTCTCCAATGCTGCTCCCTGACCATGGAAGTAGGAACAGAACCACTGTAATACACGGCCTCTGATACTCATCCTATCCAATTGATCCAGGACGATATCCTGGTCAATGGTATAAAAGGCCACTGAGAGATCTAGGACTCAGCTACATTAGTCAAAATACAGCGTTATAAATGTGTTATAACACTGTGACACCAGATGGCAATGTAGAGCAGAAATAGCAATTCAATTATATTTTCAATTGTGAGCTTTACAATGGTTTTTTGCAGAGGATTTTCAAAGCATTTTTTACAGCTGTGTAGATTTCTTTTTTCCTGGGGGCACGCAAGGGGGCACATATGCCTAAACATTTTGTGAATCTAAGTTTGGCCTCATTGAGGAGTAGTATTTCAATATTAGGAAAATGAGCGTACCCCTAAACAATTCTTTTTTTTTTTAAAGAAAAAAAGCACTGGCTTTAGCCCTTTGTAAGAGTAACAGGGTCACACTTCCACTGCCCCTGTCTTGATGAAGGCCACCTGTTGAGATGATCAAGACTGACTGAATCCTGAAACCAGGCCTGAACCCTAATTGAATTGCCAGTAGTCTACCTTGTCTGTGTAAGACTAGGCATGATCACTGGTAAAGGACCCCTGGATGGTTAAGTCCAGGCAAAGGCAACTATGGGGTTGTGGTGCTCATCTCGCTTTCAGGCCAAGAAAGCCAGCATTTATCCACAGACAGCTTTCCAGGTAATGTGGCCAGCAAGATTAAACAGCTTCTGGCACAACAGGACACCGAGATGGAAACCAGAGCACATGGAAATGCTGTTTACCTCCTGCTGCAGCAGAATCTATCTACTTGCACTGGCATGCTTTCGAACTGCTAGGCTGGCGGGAGCTGGGGCAGAACAACGGGAGCTCACTCCGTCGTGGGGATTCGAACCACCGACCTTCTGACTGGCAAGCCCAAGAGGCCCAGTGGTTTAGACCACAGCTCCACCCACTGTGTACTTTTGCATCCACATTACAAATGGGTCCCAGTTCAGGTAACATGACCTGCTTGACTCTGCTATCGTTACCACCTGCACCAGCCTACCCACACTTTCAAACACCTGCCTGCTAACCATGTGCTTCTTAATTCTAATTCTTATGATTAGTTTATTACTATGGAAAAAGCATAGCATGTGTCAATTTCCAATTGTACCTAGTGCTCCCTGAGCTAATCATGGGAACCACATGACTGGCTTGTCATGGTATTAGGCTGAATTCATGAGAACCTGTTGCCATTAAAAACAAGCTCATACTTTCCTGGGAGTGGCTCAAGGACAGTATGGGTTATCTATTTTTTTTTGTAGATACCATGTTGAACATAAAAATCTGTTAGTTGGCATTTAGAATAATGGTGATGTGGTGGACCTCTAGACATTATGGAAACACAGGCAAGGACGGAAACAAGCATTGCTTGCATGCATACTGAAAATTTGGGGTGGTATCCAGTGCTACTCAGAGAAGACCCATTGAAGTTAACAGACATGGCTAATTTCAATTGGGTCGACTTTGAGTAGGGCTTAGTTGGCTCCAACCATAATCTTTCAAAATGATAATTGTTAGATAATCCCACGACAGCTTTCATTTCTATGGCTATGATTTAACTTGGTTTGAGCTTTCAGGCCTGTCAAGAGATACTGCTTTTTCAAGGCGCTAAAGATTATTACTGCATTTCTTCTAATTACTTGGCTGTGTAATGCAGACTAGTTACACCTCGGAAATTATTAACCGCAGTTTTACACCAGAATCAAGGTGGCTATTGACTGGTAAAAAACGCATTAGATTTATGGATAAAATTGGGATTCTAATCCACACTCAGACTCCAAGTGTGGAAACAAGGGAAGTAATTACTTTGGATTAACTAATCTGGAATAAATGGTGGAGGTTGCAAATGACTGTAAAAGATAAATTGATATATAGACAGTGAGTGGAATATTGATAGAGACTGATCAAGGAAAGTGAGGATGGCCTATTGTATTGGCTGTATTTTAAGGGCAGCTGTCATCAGTTGTCTAGCTTTTCTGATTTCTTTGGACTTCACAGAGCATTCATTCTTATTTGTTTATGCAGTGATCATACAACAATGAGCAAGTGTCTTAAATTCATTCTGATTTGCCTGCACTGTGGTTCTAAGGCTTCCTGTTAATCGTTCCTCCACAGGGCTGGCTCTACATAGCCCCCCGGTGGCGCAGTGCACCACGGGGGGGGGCTGGTAAGCTGGGCGCGGCCTGGTAAGGAGGGCGCCGCGCGGCAAAGCCGCGCGGAAACCAATTGCACCCTGCGAGGGCGGGGCGGGCGGCGGAGCGATCTCCGCCCCTCAGCACCAGAGCGCGCGATCTGCTCAAGACGGCCCTGTTCCTCCATTCCATGTTTCCAATCTATTTCACCACCCCTTTCCTAACTGCAAAACCCCCCACCTGTTTCTTTTTTAAAGTGGATCTGTTGTGCCAGGGTGATGGAGCACTTTGATCCATTCTAATTGTGCAAACCTAAATTTCTGGTGGGAACTTGAATGTGGAGGCGATCTGTTCCAGGTATGGGTGGAGGGCTGCAACCAAGGAAAATTGATGACTCCCCATCCTGCAAGGAATGAGGGATGGATATTTTTTAGTCCAAGCCCTGCAGCTTTTAAAATGTGTAATAAGTGCACTGATGTAAAAATAAACACTTTCCTTCCCAACTTTTCTGTTTCCAAGAGAGTTTTTATCCAGTATGTTGTCTAGTGTATTATGAATGAATAAATGCTTATTCAAGGGTTTAAAAAAAAGCAACAAAACGTTAGACTGACCACTCTAGGGAATTGGAGGGGAGCCCCATCACACACACACACACACACACACACACACACACACACACACACAGTGCAAACTTGTTCCCTATCACTTCCAAGATATATCTTCTATCAGCTGTATGAAGCTGAAAGATAGCTTTGTACATCCATCAGAATGGGGAAAGATTATATGACACAGAAACTGCGGTGAAGATTTTTTTTAATGACTCAAAGAAAAAGAAAGGGGGGGGGAGAAAACAACCCCAACCAGCCTGCAAACCATATTTATTCAATGAAAAAGAAATCTGGATTCAGTGCATATATATTGAAGGCGCTTGCCCCTTCCACCACTGAGCCCAAATGTCTTCATCAGCGATGTAAATGCAATAAAAGGACACATGCATAACATTTTAGGTTTTAGAGGCAAGAAACAGACAAAACCATATAAAATAGCATTCCCTTTGCTCTCAGCACAGGTTAGAAATGTGTGCATGCATGTTAAAGAGGGAAGCAAAAAAGGGGGGGAAGTATATCTGTCTTGTCTTTTCCTAACGAAGTATATCAGTGCATATTATGCTCGGCTTCCTGTGAGAACTGGACAATTTATAAATGCTATTCACGTTTAATTAGTAGTCATTTCTTCTCCATAAGCATATTTACTTGGGTCCTTTGTTCCTACGGCAACCCAGTGAGAACTCCTGCTACAAGAACAGTCTAGACTAATCTAAAAAAAAAAAGGAAGGGAAGGGAAGAAAAAAGGAATGTAGATTAATGAGCAACCTTGATATTAAGATTATTCTGCAAAGACCAAGTACTGAGACTGAGGAGAGAAGCATTATAAAGAACCCACAGCTAGGAATCTCTTGTATCAAGAAGCCTATTTATAGCAATTATGGATTTTATTTATTCAAGTATGCCTATAGTACACAGAAGTGTGAAAGCGTACTCATTTAGTACTAAGTTCTCTTTAATTGGCCATCAGCTCAGGTAGAGGCTTCTTAAGAAGGAGAGGGGGGAAAATAATTGCAATCCATTTTCAGCCTGGTTTAAAACATTTATCAGGGGAATAGCTGAACAATATTCCCTGCATTTTTGTATTTATGGATGCTCCCCTTACAGACATAGCTGTATTTTAAAACAGGAGGAGTATCTAAATTTACTTAGAGCATTAAAACTAGCCTTGTACAAGACAGCATTGGAATTAAGAACTTGTATTACACGCACACACACACACAAATTAACACTATCGGAGCCTTTGCCTCGGATGTGAAGGACAGGATGTTGTTTAAAAGCAATCTGAAGTAAATCACAGTTGCAAATAAAAGAAAACAATTAGTTTAGGTTTTTTGTTTTTTGTTTGGTCTCTCAGGTACTCATTTGCTCAGATTAATTTGGATATCTTTGTGGAAAGTGCCCTAAACTGCAAAATAAAATAAGTGTTGAGCCAATAAATAAATTCAAGGGAAAGTCTCCCATGCTGGAATCAAATTATTGTTTTATAGCAAACTAATTGCAGTGGAAGATATAACTTGCCTTCGGTTTAATATATGCTTTAAAATACAACATCATGTATAGAAACTAAATATTTGCATTTCCAACATTTGCATTTGTGGTCTTTGTTACGTTTTGTTCTTCTTTAAGAAATTTAACACACTTGCGTCATTTAATTTGCACCGTGTTAAAGTATAGAAGTATGTGTTGTGGTAGAGGCATTGTAAATGTTGTAGCTCATAATAGTCTAAACAGCTTCATTTAACAGGGAAAATGTTACAAATGTGCTGCGAATCTCAAGTTCAAATGTGAAGATTCTAGGATTGAGTCTTTTATATCTTTAGCATTTAAAAAGCGCTCATTTTGTTTGTTTGTTTGCACATACTGAATGCACCTGCTGAGCTGGTATTCCGGCTTCAATACCAAACTTCAATTTGCTCTCTTTAATCTTTATCAATATTTTTAGGCAATTTAACTAACCCTCAACCTCTTTAAGCCTCTTGCCAGCTCCATTTGTTTTTCATATCTGATCCATTATCTGAGCACGATGAGCCACTCTGTCCAATTAGAACTGATCTTATCTTTAGAACATACCTCACCTGATAAAAGTAATGCTAACTAATCGACCATTACAAATATAATGCCTAAATCAAAACATTTATTCAAGCCAATTAGAGACTCTCTCTTTTAAGACTTGACCTTTATTTCAGGATATCTACTAACTTATATATAAAAAAGTGACAATCAAGCTTTCTTTTCCTTTAAAAAATTAACCTAGAGTAAGGGCTAGGAGCCAGTGAATTGTTACAGGCCCGGGATCTCAGATCCATAGACATGTTCCTTATCCCCACTGTGTGGTGAATTTGCAGCTATTCTGGGTGTGAGTAGATTCATGTGGAATTGTGCTGTGTGGAGAGTTGCAATATAGGGCAGTTCCATAACCACTATTTTGTGTAGTTATTTTATCTTGTTATGTTCATATCCCGCCTTTGTTCCATCATGAAACCCTAGGAGGCAAACATGTGGTTTCCAGGCAGTAACCCATCCAACCACCAATCAGATCTAGAGATGCTTAGCCTTTTCAATATGATAGGCTTGTTGGTCTCCTGGCCGTATTTTATGGAGTCTGTTATGTAGGATAGATGTTTTGGTGTTTCGTCTTATGGGGGAACTCACCAGATGTCTCATGTGTTACTTCCAGTGTTGTGGAGCGCTTCACACATTACATTTTTAGGTGTATAAACTATGGACGTGATAAATAGCACTGTACATGCATTATGTAGTGTGCTCTTCAACCAAAGAAGAGTGGCGAAAATCTCCCTGTCAAAGGCACTGATTGAAAACCCATGTTTGCCACTCAATAATGTGTGAAACATCCTTCACTCTATGATTCTTTGAAGGAATGGAGGGGGGGGGGAGAGAAACCAGATCAATTGCAGGCTGACTGCAGAAGCCTGCCACACACCAAAGGGGGGGAAAAATCCTAGTCCTTCAGATAAGCCCACTACCCTCCTTAATATATAAAAGATGGGGAAATTTAAAAAGAAAAGATCACAGTGATTTTAATGTACAGTAGTCATGTTTCACTCCCAAAACCCAAGGACATTTTCAGCAACTGCACACAGGAGAAATTAATGAATTTCAGCCAAGATATTGTGGGGTGCTTCTTTCTGGTCTATCATTTGTGACCAGGCCCTATCAGTCCTGCATGCGCTTCTGGGCTTGTACGAGGTGCATTTTAATACCAAAGAACACAACAACTTAAATGCCATCCCCCTGCTTTGATGAAAAAGCAATATAGGTGAGTAAATAGGGCAAATACCAACAAGTAAGAACACACAAGTTGAGTCAAACAATAAATTCAAATAATATCACTAAATCTACCAGAGGAGGCAGTGTTTGACTGAAGCTTCCCAAGAGGATGTTATTGTGAAAAGGAAGGTGGGTGGGGAGAGAAGCAAAAGAACTCTCACAAATGTAGGGATCATTATTTTTACACAGTAAATTATCAGTAATAAATATGACCATGCCTGCTTTGATACCATTCCTGGTCTTTTTACTTAGTTACACCAGGAATGGGTTACATTGCCATTTTTCCTCTAGTAACAGAGTTACGCTGCCCGTTCTTTTTAAATAATAACAATTAAATTACCCCATCTATTAGTACTTTCTTCTGCTTTTTCTATCCAGATCTCCATATTAATGGATAGGAATCCATAAAGAAACATATGGGAGATGATCAGATGAAATTCCATCTCAAGATCAGAGAGATTTGTATCCTTTTTAAAAAAAGGTATTTCTTGTAATTTATGACCCTTCGACAATTAAGATCTAATTTGCCTACCCTTCTGAAAACCATCATAGTGGTGCTTTCTGTAACCTTCATCACTGTGTAAATAACAATGCAAGTGATTTGCATCGAGTCTGTTTAAACCTGAGGCACACAGACTCTCTCTCTCACAAACTGCAGCCTCAAAGTGCTGAAACCAAGTCTCTGCTCTTAAAACAGAAGGCATGACATGAAAAAAAAGGGAAAGGGGGGAAAAAAGGAATTGAGATTTGCAGATCTGATAATGAGCCAGTTAATGACATAAATGATACCTCAAGAACCTCACTAAACCATCCAGGTCCTACAATTTAATCTGTAATAAATACTCCTGCATCATTGCGAGATGGCTGCTCATAATGGCAAATGAAATATGCTGGTATGATAGGTACAATAAATCTGGATTTTCCTATGGTTCCCTCAGGCTAGAACAATATGTAACCAGAGTGCGCACTGTCAGGATGAGCAGATCTCAAAGCCATCATAAAATCTAAATGGGGACTAATTAGGAGGCCCTTCCCTTCTAGAGTTACTATTTCTATTGACATTTTCCATGCATGAGCCCCTCCATAACATCATAAGTCACCAAGATAAGAACTCCCTAGATTATAGGGGGAAAGCTTTAATGGAGAAGTTGAACTCAAAGGCGATGCATAAATTTCCCTTTTGATACTACAGGAAGTCTGTGATCAGGACTTTCTTTACAAACTTTCATTCCCTGCACAGAATACTTCTTCATCTTTGGAGAGCTCTGGCCGATAGCATCTCCTCTTTCCTCCAGGTCTGCATTTTAGATACTAAATGCTGTGGGGAACTTTGGCAAGGCTCAGCTATTGTCTCTGAGGGGGAGCTGTTCATAATTTTTACTTCTTCTTGTTGTTTTATTTTGTTTTTGTAGAGGAAAAATTCCTGAGCCATGTGAGTAAATTTGGAGTTGGACACGGCAGGATGAAAATTTAAAGCCACAGCAGCACATTTCACAATTTTATGCACTGTAGCCCTTAGAACAGGCATCCCCAAACTGCGGCCCTCCAGATGTTTTGGCCTACAACTCCCATGATCCTTAGCTAACAGGACCAGTGGTCAGGGATGATGGGAACTGTAGTCCAAAACATCTGGAGGGCCGAAGTTTGGGGATGCCTCCCTTAGAATAACGTCAGATGCCAAATTATTTGTTTTTAATGAAGCTAGTCAAACAAATATGCTGAACTCCTCATATTTTTATAAAGGTAAAGGGACCCCTGACCATTAGGTCCAGTCGTGACCGACTCTGGGGTTGCGCGCTCATCTCGCATTATTGGCCGAGGGAGCCGGCGTATAGCTTCCAGGTTATGTGGCCAGCATGACAAAGCCGCTTCTGGCAAACCAGAGCAGCACATGGAAACGCCGTTTACCTTCCCGCTGTAGCGGTTCCTATTTATCTACTTGCATTTTGACGTGCTTTTGAACTGCTAGGTTGGCAGGAGCTGGGACCAAGCAACGGGAGCTCACCCCATCACAGGGATTCGAACTGCTGACCTTCTGATCAGCAAGCCCTAGGCTCAGTGGTTTAACCACAGCGCCACCTGGGTCCCTTCTGGTGTTTTTATACCAGAGTGAAAATCACAAGGCCCCTAAGGTTTTCCATTTTGGAGCAATTGATGTTCCGGCAGCCATCAGCACCCATATCAAGAGTTTTTGACAGTTAAACCTTTTCAGTTTATCATACCACACATTTCATGAACAAATCTGTGGTGATGTTGGAACGGGATATTTGAGCATTTTGGTCATTTCTCGACAAACCATTGTCCCGAAATTAAAGACCTGTGGGCTGTCCCACCATAGGTGGAGAAGGGTGCCTCTTTTTCCACAGTCCCTGCAACAACTCTGGAAAGCTTGTGATATCAAATGGGCAATTTGCACTCCATCCCTGATTCATACCTCCTATTATTAAAAATGGGACTGTCATAATTCACTAGAGGTAATATTTACCCGGCATTTGCTGGAACACTGAGATCACTTGATTTTCCCCAGGTTCAAAAATTGGGCCTTCTTCCCTTCCACACAGATAGGAGGCTGTAGTGCTTCATGCTACAGTAGTAGGGATGTCAGAGAATGCCAACAAAAAATGGAAACAGAAGTGGGAATTGTTGGTGTTATTTATCCCATGACCAGAATCAAAATTAATCCGGCAAATACCTATCAGTATTCACTGTGGTGAATGACTCCCTCTGCCATGTAAATTGCATTTCCTTTGTATTGAAATGAATAGTGTGGAAATCATGACATCACTAAGTATGTTAGATTAGTAACTGATATAAATCATGTAAATAATTGTGTTAAATAGGGGACAGTGAGACAGATAGCATTGTATTTGGCAGCATCTGAACTGCAGCAGAAGGGAAACAGTGCTGATTGAGGTGAAAACGGGATGGAATGGAAATAACTGCCTTCTTCCATCCCTCTATAGCCATGATGTATAGTTTCTGCCACACTGTCAGCTTCCTTTAAAAGGGATAATAAAAATAAAAATAAACTGGCTGCATTACAGATAAGTCTATGCTAACAACCAAGAGATGGAAGAGCAACTTCATGATTCATTCATTCCCTTTCCAGCCCACTTTCTCCTTCACACGAATGCTGCATTTCCTAATACAATCCTTTCCTCAGAGCTATCCTAATTTATTTTAGGCTGTTTAGATTTGAGAGACACAAAGTGATGGGGAAATGGGAGCAATTAATCAAACGGAACAATAATTGACAAAGCAAAAACTGTTATGATGTATGATAAATTGTAAATTGAATGCACAATAAATAACGAGAAGTGAACGGAGTCACCTCCCCACTTTATAAACGAGAACAACGTGCAGTTCGTGTTTGGAGGGGAAAGAGCAGGCAATGTAAGGTTTGGCAGCCACCACCGAACAGCCATAAACATGGAGTTTTAGTACAGTATTTGCTTTCTGCCGAGCTGCTTCTAGTGATCCAGAGGAGAGGGCAGCAACCTGAAGCATGTCCGTTTCAACAGCATTTTCAGAGATGCCTTTCTGACAGCTGGAATGCAAATACAAATGGAAAATTAAGAAATTAGAGTGTGTGACATCTCAAGAAGAATGGCTTCCAGGGAGAATGGCTTCTTGGGGCAATGTTGTTGAGCTCATGTCTTGCTAGTGGGCTTCCCATTGGCACCTGGAGGACCACTGGGGGAACAGGATGCTGGACTAGATGGGCTTTTGGCCTGATCCTGCAGGGCTCTCTTTATGTTCTGTTCTTATGAATTCCAGAAGAACCAGGACCTGACTAAATTTTTTTAAAAAGCTGCCAGTTTCCTATGCAGTAGTAGAAATAACAACAACAACAACAACAACAACAACAACAACAACAACAACAACAACAATTACAGTGATGTTGGTTATGATTTTAAAATGCACATTATATTCTTGAAAACTACTGACTTGGGTAAACAAGCATTTTCTGAAAAGCAGCATTCCTGGAGGATGAGTCTAAATACCCTTCTCTCAACTTTGTGTTTACATAGAGTTATACAGGGGAAATAAGCCTTCTGAGTATTATTAGAGGGCAAACCAGAAGCAGCTGAGTTTATGAAAAAATATCACAAAAATGACTGAGAGGATAGAGATCTATATCCTAAGTCAACTTCAGCTCCATTTCATTTTTTTCTTAAGGAAAAAAATCATTGGCAGGTGCAATTTACCTTTATTTTGCTGAAGACCGAAAGCTGTTCTTTTGATACCCAAGAAATAAAAATAAAAGAAAATGCAATCCTGTCAAAGCAGATGCCTTGAATGGCTGGCTGGCTGGGGAGATTCACTAAATTGGGACACAGGACTTTTGGAAATATATGGAATATATGTGCCTTTGAATGAAAACACCTATCAGCACACTCTGTCTCTGTCTCTCTCTGTATAAGCACGAGTGATTTTTCTTTCATGCTTGTATTTTCGGGGGACAGGAGGGGTACAAATTCTCTTCTTGAAGTCCTGATAGCCTGATAAAGTTTCCCATGATGTCTATGAAAGACGTTTATTCTGCATAGCACGGCTGCAAAGTTCAGCTACACTGAACGGAATACCCCCTCGGTATTGAATGTGCTCAGAACCACAGCTCCTATAGAAAGGGACGTTTCTGTGGGAACAATCAGGATTATTACTAGATTGGGTTGGCAAACCTATGGCCCACAGATCACACCTGGCCCTGGAATTCTTACACAATCATAAGTAAGTTGCGATTTGAAAACAAGAAGCTTGCCCACCATTTTGCATGTAAAAGAAAACATTTTCCAATTCCACAACCTCAAGGTATTTTGACATTTAATGTTAAATCTCATTGTTAGGTTCTCCCTGCAGTTACTCCAGCTATGTAGGGTTGTGTGTTCTCCATAGCTGTGGCTGTACCCATGTCTCACCCATTTTTTTCCTCATCTGTCCCATAGTAGTGCATGAAAAAAGGCAAACCCAGTTGGCCAAATCAACCATGGCAGGGTAGAAGATGTATTTGTTTATTGCATGTATATCCCACTTTTTAAAATCCAAGGTATTTAAGGTCATAGACATGGTTCTCTCCCTCCTCATTTAATCCTCACAACAACATACCTGCCAAGTCCTGGACTGCAGAATCCAGGACCGGCAGCCGCTTGACACCGGAAGTTGCATGTCCGGAAGTACGTAGATGCAACTTCCAGTGTCGCTTTGCCCATCTGTGGGCGCCAAAAATGGCCACTGCCGACACCGGAAGTTGTGCCTGCGCGACTTCCGGTGCCAGCGCTGGCCATTTTCTGTGCCCATAGATGGGCAAAGCAGGAAAAAAAATGGCGAACTGATACGGGGGACCGCCGGGAAACGGTACGAAAAAATGGGGGTTTCCCGGTGAAACCGGGGTACTTGGCAGCTATGCACAACAATCCTGTGAGGTTGTTCGGCTGAGTGGCAGGGACCGACCCAAGATCACACAGTGAGCTTCATGCAAAGTGGAGATTAGGGCCCCAGTCTCCCAGGTGATAGTCCGGCACCCTAACCACAATATCACATTGGTTGTGCTATGCTAGCTTCTTGGTAGGTGGGTCCATGTTGCTTTCTGGGAGCGAGAGAGATGAGGCAGTGGGTTGGTCAGCGTGGTGTAAACACACCAGCAGAGCCAATCTGGCACTTACGCTGGCATGTTTGCACTGCCCCGACTGTCCCCACTGCCACTTCCCTGTACACAACAGCAACCCATGTGCCAGGGAACCTAGTGTGCAACCTAAACAATGATGGCTCCAATGTATCTCCCAGTCTATGAAAGCTATTTGTATAAATGACATCTTGCACTTCAACCTCAACTAGTTTTGAGCTTGCTTTGGCAGTCACATGGAAGTAGGAACAAGCTTGTTTTCTCCTGCTCTGGAGGGTAGGACCTGAACCAATGGCTTCCTGTGAAAAGAAAGGAGATTTCTACTAAACATCAGGAAGAAATTTCTGACAGTAAGAGCTCTTCGACAGTGGAGCAGGACTCCCTTGGAAAGTGGTGGACTCCCCTTCCTGGGGAATTTTTAAGCAGAGGTTGGATGGCCATATTTCATGGATGCTTGAATTGAGATTCCTACATTGCAAGGGATGAGACTAGATGACCCTCAGGAGCCTTCCAACTCTAAAATTCTATGATTTTACTACAGTACATTCAGGAGTCTGTTGAAGCATGATCTTCACATGCTGAAGCATTCCAAACATGAAACATCCCCAAATCCTGTGGTATGATATGGAACAATCCAAAATTCTAACACTTATGCCTGTTGTTTCATTATAAAGGTGCAGAATAACTCTATAAATCATTGAGTTCTGGATAAGTGGTAGGTAAACACGACCCCAGTCTAATAGGAGTTCCCTCTCAACTATGCTGCACATAGAACTTTTCCTTGATATTGAATGCCCTCAGGGGCATGGCTTATATAGAAAATGATGTCTTGATCTAATAGCCAGTCTGCATCCAATTATCATTGTTATTATCTGCACATTCTGCCAGAATTGTGATGTTACCAAATATATTTCTCCCTTTCACTGGCCAGTTGTTATAACTTTGCACACAGCAAAAGTAGACGTATTTTTTTTCATTACCAAATTGTCTTGGAGTTATGGTAATTAACAAATTCATACTCATTCCGTATGATGCTCTCTTTAATAGAGTATTATTTTTTACAGTTCATCTCTTTTTACACACAGGATTATAGTTAGCAGATTAGTTTAATTAATGTGAGGCAGTCATATTAGTGCTTATCACTTCAACTGTTGTCCAATAGATCTGTCATTGGCTGAGGATTTATAGGGGATCTAACCATCTGCAACAATTTGGGTACAGGCATATATACACACCCACACGTGTCTTCCTCATGCCAATAAATGATAAATAGGACATAGAGGCAAGTTTCTCTCAATAGTGCAATCTCCCTTATTCTAGAGTTCAAGACTGAAACCCCGTTGGCCCTGGCAGGATGGTAGAAACTCGGGGCTAATCGTGTTGTGTGTGGGGTTTTTTAATGCATAAAGTGCAAGATGGTAAGATGCTGCTGCGTATGATGACAAATGGAAGCAGATGAATTTTAAAAAATACACCAAATATCAGTGTAGAATTCTAGCTGTATAGCCCAAAATGAAGCTGCACTTTCAGATTTCATGCCATGTGCATTTCATTGTTGCACAGTGTTTGCTGTGCAAAAAATAAATAAATAGGTTCAGTACCCAATATCTCCAGTTAAAAGAATCTGGTAGCAGGTGATAGGAGCAGAAGGCCTAGGTAATGGCTTGCATCTCCTTGGGGTGCTCTTTTAACCAAGTGGAGAGGCTAAAACTGACCCAGCCATTAGTTCTATGGCATACATTTCTTGATTCTTCAGGTGGATTCATATTTTTCACAATGATGTGGTTGCTCCTGTAAAAAAAAAAACTCCTTTGCATAGTTCAGGTTCTACACAGTTGTGGAAGCTACTAGGCGTGCTACCAGTCAGTTGGAATTTCCAGGTACTTTTTGTTGTTTAGTCGTTTAGTCGTGTCTGACTCTTCGTGACCCCATGGACCAGAGCACACCAGGCACTCCTGTCTTGCATTGCCTCCCACAGTTTTGGTCAAACTCATGTTCGTAGCTTCGAGAACACTGTCCAACCATCTCGTCCTCTGTCGTCCCCTTCTCCTTGTGTCTTCTCTTCTCATGATGTGGCCAAAGTATTGGAGCCTCAGCTTCAGGATCTGTCCTTCCAGTGAGCACTCAGGGCTGATTTCCTTCACAATGGATAGGCTTGATCTTCTTGCAGTCCATGGGACTCTCTGGGTACTTAGGATGTTCATTTAAATGTCTACAGAAACCCTATTGTGTTCCATTTTGCTTATTCCCTAGTGTGTTTAGGATTGCGGCCTAAATAATGGATTTAGCAAAAATGTTAATAGTGTAGCATTCATGTAGAAGTTAATCATATCTTCCATTCTTTCCCTATCATTTTCTTTTTTAAAAAAAGTTATTTGGCAAAAAAACCTATAAATTGACAACTTTCTGATTTTCCTTTCTTTCTAAAGCTATCCTCTTGTGTGACTCCCCGAGTTTGTCAATTTAATATATTTTTTAAATAAACAATGTGAATTGGAAGTGGGTTTCCGCTGCATATCCAAATGGTGCCATCCACAGGGAGCTGGCTGAAGTCCTCTCCTTCTCCTTTCTCCACCACAGGAAGTAGATGGAGCAGCAGGGAACCCATTGCAACGTCTGCCGCCTAAGCCAGCTCAGTAAAGGAGCTCATGGCAGTGGAGAATTAGGCACCAGTCTTGGTTCCCTCTGGAAACAAATGCTGTTGAGGTTTTGCAACATGAGAGGATGCAAAATGTCTTAAGCAGACTCTGTCTCTCTCGAGTCCTGAGAGGAATTTAGCTATTCTTAAGGATCCGCCTTAGGTTGTGAAACCGGACTCGTATTGAGTAAGTCAGTGTTTCCCAACCTTGTGCTTCCAGCTGTTTTCGGACTACAATTCCCATCATTCCTGACCACTGGTCTTGCTAGCTAGGGATGATGGGAGTTGTAGTCCCAAAACATCTGGAGGCACGAGGTTGGGAAACACTGGAGTAAGTGCCACTTCTCACCTTTCCAGTTTGGGATCCTATATGTAGGGTGGGTGAACGGGCATGTGTGCATTCCTCCACCCACAGATTTCATGAATAGGCTGTATGGCGTGTGCACACAGGGCATCCACAGTGTACAATATCCTGTTTATGCATGTGCCTGCCTCACGGCTGCATGTGAACAAATCCTAGCCAGTAAATGGTGGAGAGGTGGCTAACCTTCACATAGCCATATGTTTCTGGACTCCAGCTCCCACCTTCTGAGAGTTCCTGAGGCTATGGGCCACGCTGGCTGTGGCTGATGGCAGCTGAGAGTATATCATCTATACAAAAATATGTACCATATCATAGCTGCCAAGTTATCCCTTTTTTAAAGGGATTTTCCCTTATGCTGAATAGGCTTCCTCGCAAGAAAAGGGAAAACTTGGCAGCTATGTACCATATACATACGCAGAGCGCATGGCTGGGATGTGTAGTGGGTGTTTGTGTGTATGAGAGGGGGGGGGAGAGAGAAACAGACAGACAGACAGACAGACAGACAGACAGACAGACAGGGTCTGACCTCAGCTGATGGCAATTATTGCTTCTTCCAAGTTGCAGCACCAAAAAGTTATCTGTGGCTGGCAAATCAGCTGCCATTTTGTTGAATACTCCAGGGTAAATCATGAGAAAGAAGCGCTCACAGTGACTGGCATCATTGTTGCCTTGTTATTGGGTTCAGCATGAAATTTAGTAGTAAATAGCAATGCAAAATTCATAAAATTCAGTGGTAATGCAGTCAGCATTACCTGACTACACAATATTTTCCACTCAATGGAACACCAAATCCTTTATGGAATAATGAGCTAGGAACTGTGCCAGCCTCCAACTAGTAATTCTCTTATGCTCATTTCCCCTGGTGCGTGCAAACTATAGAAATATCCAAAATACCATAAGGTGGGGGGGAGGGGGGACTTTAATCAGAGATATATATTTTTTAAAAAAGCAAAAAGCAGGGGGGAGCCAGTGTCACCTTGCAAGTTGATGAATCCAATAAAATTGTTAATGGTACCTGGTCTGCAGTAATGGGCCAGCTCCCAAAATGTATCTAGAACTTTGCAAGCAAATAAAATAAACTTTGGGGTCTTTGGCTTTTGAGGATTGCCATTTAAATAACGAACGGCGTGGCAAAACATAGCAACAAGCAGCGACAAAAAAAGTGACATAGTAAGGCAGTGGGTGGGAAAAATATATCTCGTGCATGTGGAGGAAGAAATGACCCATTCGGAGCACCTGCCCACGGGAATGATCTCCACAGCCTTAGGTGGCTTGGGATCTGCCAATGCATGCAAAATCTGTTAGAGAAGTCTATTGTTTGCTGCTGATAATGATATCACGGAGCAACGTCTTTCCAATGTTCTGGAGGACAGCTGGAAAAGTCTGGTGTGTGCTTATTTCTTGCAAAATTACCTACGTGTCTTTACTGTAACTAAGAAGGCCCAAACGCTGCAACTTTTCCTCATAGGGGAGTTGTGCCAGCCCCGTGGTTAAATTTTGTTGTTTCTTTCTGATTCTTTTCCAGCTCTATAACACCCCTCTCTGAGATGAGACAACCAGAACGATAACACAGTATTCCAAGTGCAGCTGCTCCATTGATTTGTATTAAGATGTTTTGATATTGGCAGTTTTATTTTTTGATTCTTTTCCTAATGGGCCTCAGCACAGAATTCACTTTTTTCCACAGCAGCCGTCCATAGTGTCAGTGTTTTAATTGGGCTAGCTACTAGTCACTATATGAGGAGATATATATATGGGGGAGAGAGAGAGAGAGAGAGATTGCCCTAGCGTCACTCTGCACTTGCTTATGTTGAACCACATTTGCCATTTAAATGTAGAATTTCCCTGCTTGGGGACATCCCTTCTCATTTTCACCACCCTAAATAAGTTGGATGGATGTCATATGCAAACTTGGCCACTTTGCTACATACCCTTAATTCCAGATCATCCCTGACAAGTATAAAAGCAACGGGCCTTTGTAAATCCTTGGAAGAACACCACTGTTTATATCCCTCCATTTCAAAAAAGCTATTAATTTATTCATGTGCTCTGCTTCTTGTCCATTAGCCAGTTACCAATCCACTGCTTATATCCCTCAAAAACAAAAACAAAACAAAACAAAAACCTGCTCGTTTATTCCTATTCTCTGCTTCCTGATCATTAACCAGTTACCGATCCGTAAGACCTCTCCTCATATCTTATGACTGCAAAGTTTGCTCAGGAGTCCTTGGTGACTGACTTTGTCAAAAGCCTTTGAAAGTCCAAGTAAACATGTCGATTGGATCATCCCATCCCACATGCTTGTTGACACTCTCAAAGAACTCTAAAAGGTTAGTGAGACAGGATTTATCTTTGGAGAAGCCATGCTGATTTATTTATTTATGCCTCTCAAAGTGGTTGGGAAAGTATATCTCAAAATATACACAATAAAACACAGTAACATTTAAAACACTAGTTTCCTTCAAAACATGATTAAAAGCCCTCATAAACCTAAAGAAGAAGAAGCTAGCATAATAGTATTTCAGAGCCAGACTATAATACATTTTATTTACTGCTTTGCCATGCTTTCATCAAGCCCAAAACAGCAAACCTGTATAGCCAGGTGTCTGTTTGAAGTGGTGGTCATTCTCCTCCTTTGCCAGTCACTTAATTGAAGCCTTTTACTGTTACTATGGGATGTGGGTGGCACTGTGCACTAAACCACTGAGCCTCTTGGGCTTGCCAATTGGAAGGTCAGTGGTTCAAATCCCCGCGACGGGGTGAGCTCCCGTTGCTTGGTCCCAGCTCCTGCCAACCTAGCAGTTCGAAAGCATGTCAAAATGCAAGTAGATAAATAGTTACCACTCCAGCGGGAAGGTAAATGGCATTTCCGTGCGCTGCTCTGGTTTAGCCAGAAGCAGCTTAGTCATGCTGGCCACACGACCTGGAAAAACTGTCTGTGGACAAACACCAGCTCCCTCGGCCAGTAAAGCGAGATGAGCGCACAACCCCAGAGTCGTTCGTGACTGGAGTTAACTGTCAGGGGTCCGTTACCTTTACCTTTTACTGTTACTATAGCAGTAAATCTAGTGATCCTTCTAATTAACTGAGCTTGTACTTTGGAAGCTCCTATATGATGCCCATACACAGTTATTGTCACATTATCTGCTGAACCTCCCTGCTGTTTTTTTTAACAATCAATTGGCCCTGTTCATTCTATCATGGGATAACTAGGATAAGCTGCTTCTTTTTTAAGAAATCAGCATGCTTCTTGTAGCTCTTTACAATACAAAGATGATAACTGGGCAGCATTAACTCCTAGCTGTGTAATGGATTGGAAAATATCATTCGGTATATTTCAATGATTTCTCTAGTTCACCTTGATCAACAGAGAGAACACCTGTCTTTTAAAAAGAGCAGTGGATGCAATTTACAGATCACTGTATTGGCACAAGGAAGGATGGGCTTCATTACTTTTGTAGGCATGGTGTTTTAGTTTTATACAGATGTAGAAAAGTTGCAGTAGCAAGCTAATTGTTTCATGTGTCTCTTGTAGCCCAGATATGCTATACTGAGATCGTGGGGTGGACGGTTTGTGAGTTCTATGGCATCTTAGTGCTGGGCAGGTTTATTGGATACAATCTCACCCCCCCCGCCCCCCCACCCCGCTTTTCTGCCTTTCGCAAGGAAGGACTGTAGATCAAGGATAAAGCATCTGCTTTGCATTCAAAAGGTCCCAGGTTTAATCTGTGGTATCTTAAGACAGAACTCAGAAATGCTTCCTGCCCAAGAACCTGGAGAGCTGCTACCAGTCCGTGTTGACAGTATTGAGTTAGATGGATCAATGGCCTGCCTTGGTATATAAGGCAGTTTCTTAAGTTCCTATAGAGAGAGACGTGATGTGATGAGAGCAGCATACTCCACTTGGGAGCTCTCCGCAAAAACCCACCACCGCCACCGAGATATACAGTTTCCCTCTTTCTTGAAAGCTCAGTCAGTAGAGCATGGGGCACCTACCAGTAATCTCAGAGTTTTCAGCTGAAGCCCCACATTGGGCAAAAGATCCCTGCAATGCAGGGGATTGGAGTGCGTGGCTGTCCTGGTCCCTTCCACCTCTGCAATTCTATGATTCTTTGACTTCATATTAGAAGGTAGGACCAGGGCAAGATAAAAAGGCCCACCTTGCAGAGAAATGAGATGGTGTGATCTTCGCAGGTACTGAAAACAAATACAGGAAAGGACCGTTTTGTGCATGTTCAAAGCACGTACGTGCCGTTTTCGCACCCAGAAGAGGGTGGAATAGGAGCAGAACAGGGCTGGAACAGGGTCAGGGTCAGGAAGAAGTGGAATGGGCTTTTTCATACTCTGCTGACCCACGCAGTGACCCAGAATGCAACCACCCCCCCACAGCCCCTACCTTTAAGGATTTAAGATTGAATAAGATGCAGTTGAATATACCTCCCCCACCCCAAATAGAAATGATTCTGCCTACATCCCAATGGCACTTAAAAAAAACTTTATTTATAAAGAATGGCTTTTTATAATATTGTAGGATTATTACATAGCGAGAAGACTAAGCAATATTGGAGATTCGCTGGTAAGTGTGCATTAATAGGGTGCATGTTCCACAAATGCAGTATTTAGGAGCCCATATCTGCACCTTTTATTCTAATTCTGCTGAAATGCTGCTCCAGAGGAAATAATTTAGCATACGTGTGATTGATGGTTATATGATGAAATATTTTAAATGAGCAATAAAATAGTCAATAAGAAGTAATGTCCAAATTAGAAACTGGCTGAATTATTAGCAATAAATAATTTCTTTCATGGAATTCATATTTCCCCCTTCTGCAGAATGCTTGCCTAGGTTATCACTCAGCTTATTGATTAGTACCAAGGGGGGTGGTCTGGCCTTTCAACCCAAACCCCCACCCAACACGTTTCCCTCTGATATCTGCACACATACTAACTGTATCACCTTGTACCGGCAACCAAGTTCTGCCCATGGTAGGCTCCATTTTTATAGGCTGAGCCTTGAAGAACAAGGCAATGAAGAAATTTCTGACACCTTTGCTGTTACTTGAAGGTAGGTGATTCTGCTGGAAGTGAAGAGGCAATTGTTATCATCTCCACTCCCTCTCTTCAGAGGTTCTCCGTGAGCGGGAGGATTTCTTGATCATTTAGGATTCTCTTCCCACGCACACAGACACACCCATTATGTGCCATTATGTGGAAACTCTCTACATGAAACCAATGGGAGAGGTTATCTGGAGATGTCCATTGAGGTAGCACCAATATGTGGCTGACACACAGCTCCAGCTCTCCTCATCAAATCTAAGTGAGGCACTTGGTGCTCTGAATCAGTGCCTGGCCACCAAAATGGACTGGGTGAAGGCCAATAAGCTGAGATTCAGTCCAGACAAGTGGCTGGTTTCCTATTCAGCTGAATGGGGGTTAGAATCATAGAATCATAGAGTTGGAAGAGACCACAAGGGCCATCCAGTCCAACCCCCTGCCAAGCAGGAAACACCATCAAAGCATTCTTGACATATGCCTGTCAAGCCTCTGCTTAAAGACCTCCAAAGAAGGAGACTCCACCACACTCCTTGGGAGCAAATTCCACTGCCGAACAGCTCTTACTGTCAGGAAGTTCTTCCTAATGTTTAGGTGGAATCTTCTTTCTTGAAGTTTGAATCCATTCCATTGCTACGTGTCCACTTCTCTGGAGCAGCAGAAAACAATCTTTCTCCCTCCTCCATATGACATCCTTTCATATATTTGAACATGGCTATCATATCACCCCTTAACCTTCTCTTCTCCAGGCTAAACATACCCAGCTCCCTAAGCCTTTGACCATTTTGGTTGCCCTCTTCTGGACACTTTTCAGAACGTTGACCTGTCTTTGAGGAAGTTGCACTCCTCCTAAAGCATTAGGTTAGTACACTTTGGGGTGTGTGTGTGTTTTGGATCCAGGCACAAATGCCTCAGTGGATCAGACCTCCTTCTACCAACTTATATCACCCAAGACCATATATGAACAGAGATAGCCGAGCTACAATTATCTACACTCTGCTAACTTCTGGTTTGCTCTACTGTGGGACTGTCTTTGAAAATGGTCCAAAACAGGGGTAGCAGAAGTTACAGGTAGGTAGCCATGTTGGTCTGCCATTGTCAAAAGAAAATAAAAAAAATCCTTCCAGTAGCACCTTAGAGACCAACTAAGTTTATCATTGGTATGAGCTTTCGTGTGCATGCACACTTCTTCAGATACACTGAAACAGAAGTCACCAGACCCTTATATATAGTGAGAGGGTGGGGAGGGGTATTACTCAGAAGGGTGGTGGGAATGGGTGATTGGGTGATAGTTGTGCTAAACCTGCTGACGACTATTAACAACTGATTGGTCTTATAGGAAAAAGCAAGGGGTGAGCTGACTAAAAATAGCTTTATCATGTATAATGAGATAAGAATCCAATGTCTCTATTCAGACCAGGTCTCTCCATGGTTTTAAGTTTGGTAATAAATTGCAATTGAGCAACTTCTCTTTCCAGTCTATTTCTGAAATTCTTTTGTAATAAGACAGCTACTTTGAGATCTTGTATAGAATGTCCTGGGAGATTGAAGTGTTCTCCTACTGGTTTTGTGATTCCCGATGTCAGATTTATGCCCATTTATCCTTTGGCATATAGGGACGTGGGTGGCGGTGTGGTTTAAACCACTGAGCATTGGGCTTGCCGATTGGAAGGTCGGCAGTTCGAATCCCTGGAATGGGGTGAGCTCCCGTTGTTTGGTCGCTGCTCCTGCCAACCTAGCAGTTTGAAAACACGCCAAAAGTGCAAGTGGATAAATAGGTACCGCTCCAGTGGGAAGGTAAACTGTGTTTCCATGCACTGCTCTGGATTCGCCAGAAGTGGCTTAGTCATGCTGGTCAGATGACCCGGGAAAACTGTCTGCGGAAGCAGACAAACGCCATCCTCGACCTTTAAAGCGAGATGAGCACCGCAACCCCAGAGTCATTTGCGACTGGACTTAATTGTCAGGGGTCTCTTTACCTTTACCTTTATTAACCTTTAAAGCCCTAAACAGTTTGTGGCCAGGTTTCCTGAAGGACTGTTTCCTCTTGGGTATTCCTCAATATATCCCTGTTAAATAATGTTCATCAGGTGGCTACCTTTTCAGTGTTGGCCCCTTTATTATGGCACCTACTCCCTAGTGCTCATCTAGTGGTCATTTCACCAACAGGTGATTCCCAGGCTTCTCCCTTTCAATTATTATTATTGGTAGTATATTTTAGATTTGTTGTATTGATCTTGATCCCTGCTGCATTACTCTGGATTTATTTTGGTTTTTATCCTGTTCTTGATTTCATTCTGTTTTAGATTTTATGCCAGGCATAGGCAAACTCGGCCCTCCAGATGTTTTGGGACTACAACTCCCATCATCCCTAGCTAACAGGACCAGTGGTCAGGGATGATGAGAGTTGTAGTCCCAAAACATCTGGAGGGCCGAGTTTGCCTATACATATCACATGTGCATGTTGTATCTTCAGGTCTTAATTTTGAGAGTGTGTGTGTGTGGTTCCTAGTGAAAAAGGCAGTTCCTAAAATATCCAGATTTTTTTCGGAAATGCGCAAATTCAGGGGAAATGCAGCTGTGTAGACTTAATATCTCATGCAAGTTCCTCTTAGCTGTTTGGCAGAGGATCAGCAGGGTGACACATCCAAATGTTTGCATCAGAGAAGCAATGATCTTGTAACAGGCCTTGTGCCCTAAGAATGCAATAAATTGTGTTTCTGTGTGTGAATGCCATTTGGGCTGTTCTACATCATTTGCCCAAGCTATACACTCCACACACACTGGTGGAGGAAGAGGAGTGCGGGGGGGGAGCGCCCCGCCCCCGGCAGCGTGATCCCGGTGGGGTTCTGTTGTGGCTGGCCCCTGCCTGCGCTGGGCACCCCCACCCCCCAGAACGTGCCCCGGCCCCGCCCCACCCCACCTGCTCTTCACCCCTCTACCCCCCCCCCCCGGTGCTGGAGCATGAAGCTCCGCCACTGTCCACACATACAACTGAGTCTCTGAGGGAGTCCTGCATTACGCTCTCTTGTGAGGAAAAGTCATTTTTCATGTGCAGAAACAGACCTTTGGAATCCAGCCATGGATGTTAAAGTTAAGAGAAGAGAAAAGTGTGAGGTGAAGGGATCGGGATTAAATTAATAAGCTTTATATATTTAAGAATTAGAATTTTTGGTTTTGCTTTGTTTTGAATAGGCGCATGTGTGTACTGCAAGCACTAGGGGAATATTAAAAAGAAGAAAAAGTCTGGACTTCCCCCTTTTCTTAAAACAGATAAATGGAAGCCTTAAAAGGGAAATGCTTTTCCTGCAGAATGCACTGCAAAGCTGACAGGGGCTTATAAACCAGGCCTACCCTGCTGCTTGGGGGAGCTTTATAACTGATTGTTTTAAAACCAAAGTGACACCGGAAAGGGTCAAGTAAATAAATATGCATGCCTCACCAGTTCAAAATAATAAAATTCCAATGTGTGCAAGCCTGCTTGTTGAACATATGTTTGAAGCACGGCTAAGCCATCTGGCTCAATGTCAAGCATTTACACCAACTGCAGTCTTACACTACCTGACAGCAGAAAAGCTTTATTCCCTGGGTGTTTGGGCACAAATGGAGAAATATTATTGAAATGATTATCTGCATCAAGACTCAGATTTGGTTTGACATTTAGCTGGCTCTGTTTAATCCAAAGGGTTGTCTGAATGAATAAAGAGAAGGGTTCCTCCAGAAGATGCTGCAAGGGGTGGGGTGGGGGTGGAAGCGGTGGTTGAGAGAGAGGGAGAGCGCCAAATGATTAATGAGACTGAAGGATGGGCGGACCCTGCCCACCTCTGCCCAGACCTCAGTGCCAAGAACTGCATATAAAATTAGTCGGATGCTTTCCGTGCCTTGTCAGGGAGAGTCTCACAGCCACCTCGGGGGCCTCTTTTATTGGGCCTTGAGGAAACAAAGAGAAAGGAAGCCCCAAGTTCTTCAACACATAAAAAGAGCTTATAAATGGGAACAGATATATCGTCCTTACTATATCATAATTCCTCTGTCATTTGCATCACGCAGCAAGCTGCAAAGCGACGTAATAACCACCCAGGATTGCTGCAGATGAGAGCTTGGGCTGCCTGGCTCTTTTAAATTCCTAAATGGGCTGAACAGATGCCAATGAAGTCCAAATAAGGGTGCACATAAAGGAGAGAGGGGAGAAACTGGGTACAAACTGGTGGGAAATGAATTCCTGGAGTTGGACAGATTTTCACCACTCGGCAACACAGCAGTGCATAGTTTACTTGTGGCATTTGCTGGCAGAAGAGGTGGGGACAACAACCATTTGAGATGGCTTGGCCAAGAGATGGGGACAGCTACCATTTTAGATGTCTTTAAAAGGGAGTTAGATTGATTCGTGGTGGATGTGGCTACTAGGCATGACGGCTCTATACAACCTCCCAGGAGCAGAGGCAGTTTATCAGTTTGGGGGAAGCAACAAGAAGAAAGGGCTTTCTCCCTCTTGTAGGGATGGAGGATAAATTCAATTCACGTTGTGTTGAAAGGTTAACCTCCCCCACTTGCACTTTTTGAAACAATGCGTGAACCAGAACGCAGGCATCTTTCAAAACTTGCACTTCTCCCAATTTTGCAATGCAGTTCTCCAGCTGTGTAATATGTTCAAAAACGCATCTATGGGAATAAAGTGTGCATAGAAATGAGTGTGTGTGTGTGTGTGTGTGTGTGTGTGTGTGGTGGTGTTTTAAAAAATGCATACACGGCATCCAGAAACTGCTTTGCAAAAATGTGTCTATTAGGGAAAATTGCATGCCAAATATGTCTATCAAGAGAAATTCACACGAAAATGCTGGTGAATTTTCATCGGGCATTTAAAATAATAACAATAACAATAATTCACACTGATGTGGAAATATAAAGAAATATGGGGAGGGGAACAAAGAAACTGGGTCAAACCAAAATGGTCTGATTCGCCCAGCCCTACCCATTTGTCCTGCTTGTGGGCTTCCTGTAGGAATCTGCCTGACCACTATGGGAAACAGGATGCTAACGTAGATACGGTAGGCCTTTGGTTCTGGGCCAGGGCTCGTCTGATATTCTTGACATATTGGCTTGTGCTTAGTATTCTACTACGTTTGCCTCTATTTTCTTTGAAAGTCTGCAAGTATGAAGCCCCCACCAAGCCCCCACTCTCTCTGCTTTAAGGCATTTTTATTTCTCAAGACTTTTTTAATTATCAAATTATTTTCTGCTAACTCTTGCATTTGTTATTATGCTGATGGGTTTTTATATGTTTAGTCCCATATTGAATTGTGGGCTATTGTTGTTTTACAAAAATGTTCATATAAGGCTCCTTGGGGAGGGGGGAATTATTTTAAAGGACAGAGTATATACTATATGTCTAAATAAATGAGTGCCAGTTGGGCAGAAGCAAGCAGCAGAGTGATCAGTAGTAGTCTCACAGCGTAATTCATTAGTTAACTCGTTAAAGGACATCTAAATTTCTGTGTGCACATTTGCTTAAAAATCCAAGCATGGAGATCCCTGAGCACAAGAACTGAACTTCACATTCACACAGAGTAGCTTTACAAATGCATAGCTATGTTACCTCCACTACGGTGAATGGAAATGGAATTATGGGATGAGTAAAGGGAGAACATGTAAGACTCTGGATAAGAAACTGACAGTGCAATCCCAATTCTACATGGAAGTAAGTCCCATTGAACTCCTAAGTACATGTGTACTGTATATATAAGATTGCAGCCCTAATGTGCTACGTAGGTTTGTGGGCAATGGAAACGTGTGTTAAGACAGTATTCATACTTGGTGCCTGAAAAAAGCAGGGTTTTAATACAACAAAGACTACCTAGAAATTTCAGACAACCATTTACAAAGCAAATATATTGGATTAACATGTTTTTACCCCTCTTTTTTTAAAAAATGGCAACCCTGATTGTTGATTTGGATTTGAAATAAATTTGGTGATTTGGATTTAATATGAATGTTAGACATGATTTCCTCTTCACTCTTACTTTTAATTAACTTTTTAATTGAGATTTAAATGAGTTCTAATGAACACAATTGGTAGCCTAATTGATTTGCTGCCACAGCATAGTGAGTGATCAGTATGCAGCCAGCATTTTAATATACTATTCTTGCATGTCAAACAGTCTACAGGTTAATATTTGGGTAGCGGTTCGCTAAAGTGTGCTAAAAACCATGATTTACTCTTGGATAGAAAGTAACTTTTTGGCATATTCACTGTGATTTTAAAATTCGGCAATTGTGTTATTGGCCTTTTAACACCTGTAGCATGACGCCTCTTTGTCTGGATAAAGACTGTTTTAAACCTGTAAACATGGATGTATGCACACATTTTTGAAAGGGTAGTGTTCACACACTAAAATGTACAACACATAAAAAAACTAAAATAATTAGAAATTTATAAATATCTAATTGTTTTAATGCTTAAATTATAGCTACCCATTGGCTGTTCTTTTTAAAGGAGGGTGATTAAATGAATCTCTGGAAAATTGTATTCTTTTATCATGTTAATAACAATGAACGGGTGAGAAAATATATTATGACATAGTTAAACATAAGGCTATAATTTCTAAACTGCATAAATTACATGTTTTCCCCTATTATGATCCAGACAGACAAAATGAACATTTTTTGAAAGAAAATGACCAACGCATGATTAATTGCAAAGCTCACAGATTTTGCAGCTTCAAGAGTAAATCAACTGCTAAGAAGTGCTAACTTGCTAAAATATAAACTAATTTTAGTCTCTGGATATTAAAATATAATCCATCTTCTTCCTCCATTGGGAAAGCTAATTAGAAATTGTGACTGGCACAAGGAGAAGCTGAGAACACTGGGATTAAGTTCACTTGCTTGAAATCTGAACTCAAGAAAATCTGAACTCGAGAAAAACTGGCCAGCTTTTTCCACATTTCACTACATTTATGCATACTATATATATTCATCACACACACACACACACACACACCATCTATCTATCTATCTATCTATCATCTATCTATCTATCTATCTATCTATCTATCTATCTATCTATCTAATCTATCTATCTAATCTATCTATCATCTTGCGTGTTTGTAGAGCCCTGGTGCTAAAACAATGCCCAAACCATTCAAAAGATACAAAAATCAGTTCATAATTAGAACAGTGTTTGTTATGTACCGAGTGGGAAGGGGTTTCAACAGACAGCATAAAAACTAACATCCTGGGGTCACTGGCCTGAAATCCAGCTCTAGTTGTGCATCACGAACTAATTGCCTTGAATAGGAATGTTGCTCTTCTATCTGCATCAAAAGATTTATCAAGCCAATTCAGTGGAGTACATATGAGCATTGTGATGTGGATGCATTGCATATCCAAATGCAGATTGCTTCGAGATTAGCTAGGCACGTGGAGGACAGCTTCCACACATGGGTTTCCCTTACAAAACCAGGGTGAATTGATTTAAGGGACCACATCTTGATGAATGGCTCCCAGAATTCAATGACCCATTTCACCAAAAAAATTCTATGGGATTGCTTTTGGCATCACTTTCCGTCATCAGGACATCTACACATCTCAGCAGAACAGCCCACCCATTTAACCTTCAGTTACCCTCACATAGATTGCATCAACGCATGCTTGGAGCGCAACGAAATTTCTCGAAATGATTGTCACTTAGAAGAGTTGGCCATCAAAGCAACCAGAGAGGAGGTGACCCTGGACTCAATCCTGTGTGGCACCAAGGAACAGATGAGAGATGTTAAGTGTTGTCAAACTGATTAGAAGCACCGTCCATAATGCTATCAGATTCAACATATATGCAAAAGCCCAACAGTGTCACAGTTGAGGTCAATGGAAAAGAACTTTTTAAAAAACGAGAGGTCGTTTTAGAAAAGTAGAAAGGGAGAGCCAAGAGGATCAATTCTCTCCGAAATGCTTGGAAATTATTTTAAATGACAACAATGGAAGCTCAGCTAGGATGTACAGTATTCCACAGATTAGGAACCTGCCATGCACATTGCTCCTGTGGTTTGGACCCTTTTGTAGATTTCTGCCACCATCCTGTGTATAAGCACTTGGGCCGCCGGATTGTGGGGAAATGTTCTTGAAGGCCTGCTCCGTCCAAGTCTGACCTTGGGTGTCCTTGGGCCAGTCTCTGTCTCTTAGCATAACCCACCTCACAGGGTTGTTGTGAAGATAAAATGAATAGGGGAAGAACCATGCGTTCCACCTCGAGCTCATCGGATGAAAAGGTGGCATATAAAGGTAACAAATAAATAAATAAAGATCAAATAACTGTACATCGACAGTTATTTGTTTTATTTATTAGATTTCTATATCGACCTTCATCAAAAGATATTCAGCGCAGTTCACAAGATAAAAACACAATTATATATACAAATATATAATTATAACAGAATATAATTATAACAGAACCAACAAAACAACTCCCCCCTCCTTCCACAAACACATTTAAAAGGCTGTATAATATTAATTAAGGGACCCAGGTGGCGCTGTGGTTAAACCACTGAGCCTAGGGCTTGCTGATCAGAAGGTCAGCGGTTCGAATCCCTGTGACAGGGTTAGCTCCCGTTGCTTGGTCCCAGCTCCTGCCAACCTAGCAGTTCGAAAGCACGTCAAAGTGCAAGTAGATAAATAGGAACCGCTACAGCGGGAAGGTAAACGGCGTTTCCATGTGCTGCTCTGGTTTGGCAGAAGTGGCTTTGTCATGCTGGCCACATGACCTGGAAGCTATACGCCGGCTCCCTCGGCCAATAATGCGAGATGAGCGCGCAACCCCAGAGTCGGTCACGACTGGACCTAATGGTCAGGGGTCCCTTTACCTTTACCTTATAATATTAATTGGCCAACAACCTGGTTGAAGATTGATGTTTTTGCCTGGCACCTAAAAATTTATGAGGAAGTTAGCACTTGAAAAGCAAATACAGCAGGCCACCTACTGACAGTTTTCCCCACGATGGTCAGCGGTGATGTATATTTTATTTAAATAATAGAAAATATTTCTATGTTTCTAAGCTACATGCATAGACAGCTGTTGTGCAAAGTTGTGTCCTCTATTGTCCTCTTTTTCTGGTGATGTGTGAATGGGTTAGCCTACCAAGAGAATGGGGAATGAGCAAGGAAATTGTTTTTTAAAAAACCTAAGAAGTTTTGCCCAAAGGATAACAAAATCTGGCAAAGCAAATGTCAATTTAGGAGCATATTGCTAGAACATTAAAGACCAACAATAAAAATCTTAAATACTGTCCCAAATGTGTTTTCCAATAGCTGATGAAATGAAAGCTGTGATAAAAGGAGGAAATGGAGTTTTCAGAGGTGTTGAATGATTTGTGTTTGTATGGCTGACTTCACTGAGAAAGATGCAGGAGAGATATCCATGCCTGAACCAACTTTTCAAAGGAGCAAATGTGAAGAACTCAGTCAAGTGGAGGTGACATGAGATGAAGTTCTAGGATGAGAAGCATTATTAAACTCTAAAACGATCAAGCATGAAGAGCCTTGCTCAAGAAGAATCAGCATGGCTTTGGCAAAGGAAAGCTCTGTTTCACTAACCTTCTCTGAGAGTGTCAACAAGGATGTCAACAAGGGACAGGGGGGTTCTGGTAGAAACGGTATACTTGGACTTTCAAAAAGCTTTTGTCTTTCACCTAAGACACTTGAGTAAGCTTTGCAGGAGCGGGCAACAAAATAGCAACTATTGTTCAGCAGAAATAAGTGTAACGTGATACACATTTGAGGGGGGGGGGAGAAACACCCTTAAGTTCAAAACTATCCTGATGGCATCTAAGCTGGTCAGAATCAGACCAAGGGTCCATTTAGCTTAGTACTGTCTGCTCAACTGGCAATAGTAATATTTTATAGCACTGCTGCCTGAGGGTCAAAGTTCACATAATGTGGTATATCTTCTTACTATATTTTAATTAAAAGCAGCGGAGAGGAATTCTTCAAATTTGATCACTCATGAATCTCACATAAGGGAGCAGTCATCACCAGTCGTTAACAGCCATCAACAGGTTTACCACTCCTACCAGCCCAGCACCCATTCCCCCCCCCCTCTGTATATAAATAAGGGTCTGGCTCTTCTGTTTCAAGTGTATCTGACTGAAGTGTGCATGCACACGAATGCTCATACCAAAATAAAAACTTAGTTGGTCTTTAAGGTGCTACTGAAGGAATTTTTTTATTTTGCTTCAACTCAGACCAACACGGCTACCTACCATAATAAGGGAGCTGTAACCCTCTCAACTCTGACTTCCCTGACTCAGGGGTGTACAAAGGGGGGCGGGGGCGGCTGGCCCTGGGTGCCACCCTGGGGGGGTGACAAGATGGCCCGCATGCCCTCGGCCGTTCTACAGATCCCTTTTTAGCTAGAGGCTTGGGGAACTGAATCAAAGACCATCTTGAAAAATAACAGCAAAAGATTGAAACCTTTATTAATATGATTGTGACAGTATCATATAAGTAATTCTATCCAGTTTCAAAATATTCTCCCCAACGGAGTTGATGTTAGATGGGCCATTGATTTTGACAGAACCCATGTTGGACTTGTGTCTATTCCCTTCTTCCAGCCCCAGTACTAAAAATGAAAGAGCACCCTTTACTATTAAGCTAAATTTCATTTCCTAGCTAAAAAGTGAATGCCAATCAAATCTCTTCCCAACTGAATAATTTTTTATTTTTTTTTAGCAGTATGTAGAGATGTCATCTTGGTTCAAAGTGAACATTAAAGCTTTTTCTAGCAGTTTAGAGTTGGATCCACTTGCAAGTAAATGTCTTCAAGACTTGGGGCAATGGTGTCATCGCGTTCCTAGAATGTTGCAATGAACAGAATGGTGCCAAATTGGAATTCCGCCCTTATCTTTATGAAGAAAAAAGTACACCCCCTTTACTTTTTTAAGAGCAAGAAAAGCCTTTCAATTAACTGTATTCATCACACGAACGAAGTACAAAGTATATAAAAAAGGAGTCATGGAACCCTTAAGGATCCCTAAATACACTTACGGTAGATCCAAGGGAAGTATCACCATTGTGGGTCTTTGAAGTGTGCTTTGCCTTCTCAGGCTTTCCCCACTCCTTGGCCAGTGAATGGGCTTTGCCTTGCTGGCCCTGGGCAAGGTAGGGGCCTAGCACCGTAGGGATAAACATCACTGTTTATTATGGTTTTCAAATCCTTGATAGGATTGGGAAAGGGTGTACAATTTAATGCAGATTTTAGCCAAATGCATTCTCGTGGCACTGCCATTGTAATCATCAGGCGCCCACCCAGCCCTGACTTACATTTCATGTTATCATGGAACAATACATTAGGAATCTCAGTGGAAGGGGAAATGGTCATTCTGCCTTTTTCATTTCTTCTCTTCAAAGAGCACTGTTCAATATAAAACACCAGGTTGAAGTTCACAATTTGTTTAAATTTGTTCCACTTATCTTTCTTTATTCACTATTTACGCAAGGTTAAGAGAATGTGATTTTCTAGCTTGAAACATTGTTAACGTGCACTTGATCATTAGAAATTTAAACGATACTTAAAGCTTCATCTGTATAACCGGATTTCAATATAAACAAAGTATGCATTAAACAAAGAATTTTGTCACAGTAGCCCCCTGTCAAACCTGTTTTCTCTACCCCAATGCAAAGAAGAGCTGGTTTTTTGTTTCAGGCTGATGAACATTTTCTGGGAAGCCTTTGGCATACATCACCTCTTAGCTCCCTGCACCTCACTGGAACTAAGGATGCAATCTTGAATACTCCTATTAAATAATAAGTCCTACTTAACTGTGACGGAGTTCTGAGTAAAAATGTTTAAGCCATGTGCTGTAAGCCAAAGCTCCTGTAACGACAATGAATACATATTCTTCTTCTATTGACCCTGCTTCCTATGTTGTCACCCTCATGTTGAATGTCTCACTGTAAGCTCCTCAGGGCAGGGATTTCTCTTCTTGTGCTTTGCAAAGCGCCATGCACATTGTAGGTACTATGTAAATACCCTAATACTTTTTTCTTAATTCTTACCAGCGATGTAACAATGATCTAACCAAGCCAAAGAACCTAGCAAGTCAAACATAGTTTATCAGAAGTCTGACTGCCCGTACACAGTTTAGAAGATCACAAATTGTGCAGAATGCTTGATATTTGAAGCCAGGTAGAGGAACCCCAGCTAGAAATCCTCATCCTGACCTGACCAAACTCTACCTAGCTGAATTTTTGTGCATGTGCAATATCAATTGTAGCTTGGGAACATGGTGAGTAACATGACATTGTATTCCAACCCCTGTACATTACAAAGTCATGCCGTGATTGGCTATTTTCACAAGCGCTTTGCTTGCTACAGTCAAGTGACTTGGAGGCAGTGCAGGCAGAGGCAGAGGCTGAGGTGCAAGCAGAAGAACAAGGAGAGGCAGATCCAAGCATTTTTAAATGACTGGTCCCTTTGGCAAAGCGCAATGAAAGGGTTACAGTAAAATCATTCCACACATGGGCACTGCAGATGGGAAAGTTAAGGGTTATAGAAAGCCTGAGGATGTGCAAAAAAAAAAAATGTCACTTTTTCGTAATGCAAGACTTGCACAGCTGCAAAAAAAAATCCCCTAAATTAAATTGTGAAAATATTAAAGGTTTCAAAGTTAGGGTTTGTTATACATTAGAGAACTACAAACTTACTTGATCTGACTTATGGACAGGCTAATTTTGAGTTTTGGTGTCATTACTAACTTTGAGGAGTTCTGCTCTCTTCCCAAGTAGGCTATGGTGCCTTGCATACTTCAGAATGTACAGAGGTACTTGACTCACTCGAATTCTCCCTGTTAGTCTATGCTTGGTCAACTAGACTGCCCTCAGATCTGAGACAGACATCTTGACTGTCTCCAAGTTCAGTACCTGAGGTTTTTTTATCAGGTAGGGCAGGAAGTCAGAGCAGAGCCCGCTGGGCTGAGAGATTTACCTGTGTTCCCTACCTCCCTATACAGCAGTGCCAAATAATAAATGTTATCATACCTGGGGATCCTGTCAAGTTGGTATTCTAAGACTAAATCATTGCAGCGATGGTGAGGGTGATTAAAATTAAATCCCCACTCAGCGATGCCCAGCAGTCCACACTTAAATTGAAATGTGCTTAAGGCATGGGGTGTTAAAATGTATGAAAGTGCTTTCCCTTCCAAACTGGACTTCCCATCTCTCCTCAACATAGAAGTTTGACTGAGTATATCAGCTTGTCTGTTCCCTTATGCCTGTTCCTCTTCTTCAGCTCCTCTCCTACGCCTAGAACACCTGTACTGAAAAGTGTCTCACTTGTACCCTGCAGACTGACAGGATGGGGAACCTGAAGCTTGGGTGAATAGTTTAAGATCTTATTGTGATTTATCTGGAAATGGTTCAGTTTGGTTGTGTACGTTTTGATGCATTTTATTTATTGTTTTGTTATGTTTGTAATGATGTAAATCTTTTCATGTTGCAAGCTGCCTTGAGCATGGTTTGAACCATGGAAAGGTGGCACACAAATGTGATGATGATAGCGATGAAGCAGTGTCAACAGGCTCACCAACTCATTTTAGCATTGGGGGGGCTAGCTAGTTAAATTGTGTCAGGATGTGGCCAGCTCTGTGGGCATCAGATGAGAGAGACCCAACCCAACCCTCTTCCCCATAGGCATCCAGAAGTGAGTGCTGGCCATGCCTTTGAGTAACTTGCAGTAGATGGTCAAGGATTTCTGACTCCTTCAGTGGGAGGTTGGCCACAGATGCCTGACCTGATATTTACTTACCAGTGGGTGTTTCAACTCTGCAGTTGGGCTTATTTGATGTTTGTCACATGGTTGCCACTCCTCCGTCATTCCTGGCTTTCATTTTGCATTGGTAACGCCTGGAATTCCAAATGCACCAATGTATGTACAGTGGTACCTCTACTTACGAATTTAATGTGTTCTGAACGCACATTTGTAAGTCGAAAAAAATTGTAATTCGAATCCCATAGGAATGCATTGGGAGAAAAAAATTCGTAAGTCGAAGCAACCCTATCTAAAAATTTGTAAGTAGAAAAAATCCTATCTAAACCGCATCCAAGATGGCGGACGGAGCTCCATTCGTAAGTAGAAACATTCGTAAGTAGAGTTATTCGTAAGTAGAGGTACCACTGTACCTGAATTCCATTGTGCCTTGCACTCATTGGAGGAAAGGCAGGATATAAGTGAAATGAAATACAGTAGTACCTCGGGTTACGAACACGATCTGTTCCGGGTCGCAGTTTGTAACCCGAAAAGGTCGCAAACCGAGCGCCATTTCTGCGCATGTGCAAAGCGTGGTTTTTGCGATTTTCGCGCTTTGCACATGCGCATGCGCGGAACGCGCGCGCGACGAAAACACTTCCGGGTTTGCGGAGTTCATAACCCGAACTGTTCGTAACCCGAGGTACGACTGTACCTTGATAAATGACATCTGGTGGGTGACTTCGATCACCCAAGCACTCTCTACACAAACTTCCCTGCTCCTTGCCAAATCCCCCTTTTCCTCTTGTGTTAGTAACATGGTGGGAACTACAGGTGGTGGAAATTGTTATGTTTTACAATACCGCACCTCCTGCCAACTTAGCAGTTCGAAAGCATGTCAAAGTGCAAGTAGATAAATAGGTACCGCTCCAAGCGGGAAGGTAAACGGCGTTTCCGTGTGCTGCTCTGGTTCACCAGAAGCGGCTTTGTCATGCTGGCCACATGACCTGGAAGCTGTACGCCGGCTCCCTCGGCCGATAACGCAAGATGAGCGCCACAACCCCAGAGTCGGTCACGACTGGACCTAATGGTCAGGGGTCACTTTTACAATACAGCATAAAAGATAATAGGCTGCCTGAGGAGGAAGAGGAAATGGGAAGATAGGAAGCTAATAATAATAATAATAATAATAATAATAATAATAATAATAATAATAATTTTATGCCACCCATCTGAATGGGTTCCCCCAGCCACTCCGGGTGGTTTCCAACAAAATGAAACATAATACAACATAAGCATTAAAAACTTCCCTGAACATCTTCAGATGTCTTCTGAAAGTCAGATAGCCCACTATTGTCGAGCAGGAGTTATTTCCAGCCCTGCCTGGAGATATCGGGGTTTGATCCTGGGACCTTTTGCACCTGAAGAAGGTGCTTTCCCACAGAGCTACAGCCCTTTCCCTTTGTTTGAGGATCCTTTCCCATTCCAGACCCATCACTCCCACCCCTTCCCTCCAATTCCTCCTGCATCTCTTCCCTTTACCTTTTCTGTACGCGCTGATGGCAAAACAAACCTTTCAAGATGTTCCGTCGCAAGAAAACGGAACCTTTTTTTTGTTCTAATCAGGAACTCCCACTAAAGATGCAAAGGCAGGTAAGGCCTAGCTAATTGCTGAAAAGTAACAATATGATTTCTACTGCTTTTCAGTATCTAATACACTTTTAGGAAGGAATAATCAAGGGCTTAGGAAGCACCAGATTTGGTATGTTTAAATGCATAATTACTGTAATGCTTCATTAAAAATGGCTTTTTAAAAATCATTGCAGACTAAGGTGATTTGCATAGTTACTTAGAGGCACCTGACTTTCTTCAACCATCCCATATTGCCGCCTGAAGCACCGTACTGGATGCTGTTCCTCTCTCTCTCCTTTGCTACAACTTTCTCTCACCCAGTCACCAGCCCCATTTTTCCTTTGCTTCCCAGAAGCCACCTTCGTGGCTTGCCATAACCCTGCTTCTAATCTCGGTGTCTTCCTCCTGTGGAATACAAGCTCTTACTCTCTCTTCATAGGAGAATCATAGAATTTTAGAGTTGGAAGGGACCCCGAGGGTCATCTAGTCTAACCCCTGGCAATGCAGGAATCTCAACGCAAGCATCCGTGACAGATGGCCATTCAGCCTATGCTTTAAAACCTCCAAGGAAGGAGAGCCCACCACCTTCAGAGGGAATCCATTCCACTATTGAACAGCTCTTACCATCAGAAAATTCTTCCTGCTGTTTAGTCACAATCTTCCTTCTTGTAACTTGAAGCCTTTGGTTTGAGTCCTACCCTCTGAAGTAGGAGAAAACAAGCTTGCTCCACAGGGCAGTCTCGAGCAGGTCGCGCGCCCTGGCGCTGAGGGGCAGAGATTGCTCCGGCGCCCCCGCCCTTGCAGGGCGCAGCATGGTTGCCGCGCGGCGCCCTGCCTACTGGCCCGGCGCCCTGGCGCACCGCGCCACCGGGGGTCTACCTAGAGCCGGCCCTGTTGCTCCATCTTCTATGTGACAGCTCTTTAGATATTTGATGATGGCTATCATATCTCCTCTCAATCTCCTCTTTATCATGATAAACATATCCAACTCCCTCAACCATTCCTCATAAGGCTTGGTTTCCAGACCTTTGGTTGCCTTCCTCTGCACATTCCAGCAGCATTCCAGGTCAATATCCTTCTTAAATCATGGCACCCAGAACATGACACAGTTTTTCAGGTATAGTCTGACCAAGGCAGAATAGAGGGCCGAAGTTTGGGGATGCCTGGTTAAGGTCATCTTGAAACCGGATTCTGTCTTTTGTGGCATTAGCTACCACTCCCAGTTTGGTGTCATCTGCAAATTGGATGAACATCCCCTCAATTCCTTTATCCAAGTCATTTATGAAGGTGTTGAAAAACAACGGGCCCAGGACAACCCTGCAATACTCCACTTGCCAGTTTCCCCCCCAAGATGACAAGGAACCATTAATAACCACTCTTATTCAACCAGTTAACCAGCTACAAAGCCACCTAACAGTTAACTCACCCAGGACACATTTTACCAGCTTCTCTACAAGAATATCATGGGAGAATTTGTCAAAAGCCTTACTGAAATGAAGAAACGCCACATCCACAACATTCTCCTGATTCTTCCCACATTTCCCCACTCATGTACTGTTTCTTTTACTGTACCCAGTAAGCTTGGGGAAGGGTTTGGGGGTTTACAGAACAAAGGGGAAACAGAGCTGGCCCAAGACATTTTGCTGCTTGAGGCAAAAAAGCAAATGGCGTTCTCCCTCAACCCTGAGTCACAGTGCCTAGCATCCAAGACCAGCCAAGCTATCCCCGCCCCCAACTTAGTCATAGGTTTAATGATAAGATTAAAGGTCCAAGTGTTTGAACCAAGTATTTCACAGCTGAGGCTGAAAATCCCAGAACCATCTTTCCTGATCCCTAGCAAAACAAATTAAATAGCTTTTTTTTAAAAAAAAATATGGCTGCCTTTTCCTGAAACCCAAACGGAGCTGCTTGAGGCAGCTACCTCATTTTGCCTAATGAAAGGGCCGGCACAGAGGGAGAGCATGATCCTCAAAAAAGAGCGTTTTGTCCAAGAGTTGTGTCACTTCTGTAGGAGAAAATAAAGCGAGAGTGAAGGAAAGGAAATTGAGTAGGGACCCCATCCTTCCCCAATCTCCAAAGTCTGATTACAGAAGAAGTAAGCTTTGGCAAGATTTAGATGGGGGTGGAATATGGGAAGTTATTCTGCTCCAATGACAGGAGTAATGGGATGAGGAGTGGATCCTGTTTCCCCCCAAATAAATTCATAAACAAGCTCTGCTTCAGCCACTGACAAGAAGCTGAAGCAAGTAAAAAATGTGTGTGGGGAGTGGAGGATGAAAAAGGGGCACACCCATATCCCATTTTTACATTGTTAGAGATAAAAAAAATCAAATCAGCTGGGATGTGAGAGTGTAGGCAAGTCATGGTGTGAGAGTAAAAGAGAGGAAAGGAATGTGAGCCAAGCATTCAGAGCCCTGATTTTTCCCCCTTCTGCGCCATCAGGGAGATAAATTGATGCCATGGTATTTATTTCAGATGTCCTTGATGTTATGAGCATGCCTATGTGGGGGTTTCCCCCCTGCTCTCGTATCTCTTTAAAAAGATCCTCAGTTACTATGTACATGATATCATCTGCCAGGGTCTTTGAAACCTCTGCTTTGCATTAAAGACAAAGAATTTGTCTCAATTAACACTCTTGGAGAGTTTCCTGGCACAGGAACATAATTAACTCTTTGCTGGCCTGGCTAATTTCTGCGTTTTTTTTTAAAAAAGTCCGATAATAACAAAATTGGAGCACTCAATCCACAGGGTAGCCATTAAGCCCACTCCGTTATTGTGCAGCCTGCATTCAGACCACAATTACCGTCAGAGAATTGCCCGGGAAGCGGCTCCTTGTACGCAAACAAGAATACCATTCATTAAAGACCTCCTCTTCAATAAAATACAATCTATACTTTTTTTAATGAATATTTGAGAAAGGGAAATATAATTTTGGCTTCAGGAACCTGCAATATGATTATTATTCTTTTAATAACATAGTCGCCGTGCGCCCCCCCCCATACATTTACAGACAGATGTTAGAGAAGGGAGCAGCAGAAATGAGATGGATGGTTGGAGAGCTAAGGCTTGTGGAGCGAGGGAGGGAGGGAGGGAGGGGAGAAAAGCAGAGATGATGGCAAATGAAGTCAGAGTTAAATAAGGTTTTCCCAGTTTTGCATTTTAAAAGGAAGTCATCGTCTCCTTTTAAAATAACCCTGTGAGTTTTAAGGGTATTCCCAGTCCAGTAGATTCTATTTAAGCCGTTTTGGACTAGTTAAACATTGAAACAGGGAATGCCTTAAAACACACTATTTTTAAATCTGTGGTTCTTTTATCCACTGCAGAGATGCATTCCGAATCAGGGTACGGAGTATCCAGCAGTATTCCAGATAATGAGTATGCTGCGGAGTATGCTGCGGAGTATCCAGCAGTATTCCAAGTGGCACACTTACTTTCGTCTATTTCTATATACTGTTTTCATCTTTTTAGAAAGACAATATAGCTGGTTATTGTTTTAACCCTTTTGCAAGAAGTGGGGGGGGGGAAGGGAAATTAAGTAACCCCAAACCCACCTGGTATATCAGGCGTTTCTTTTTTAAAAAATAAAAATCGATACTCTTTTCTGTGAACTCTGAACATCGCCTCAAGGCTTGGAGGTCAAAGTTAAAAATGTGATAGCGTATGTATCTCATTTTCAGCACAGATATATTTGTTCAATACGACATGGGCTTATATTTATGGCCCTGTGGGTAACATTGAAAATTACAATTCTGGTAAACATGGTGTGGCTGTATCACTGCCTCCATCCCAGTCCCATCTAGTCATACAGAAGTCAGCAGTTTTCTTTTGATAAATTGTGGTGCATGTGTACTATAGATGATGATACAGGCTTTCTGCTTACTTTTAAGGAATACAACGACAGGGGCTCTGTCTCTCGCAACACACTCTGATGGCTCCAAAGCATGATTTCTAAGCTCTACCTCCTAACCTTCTTCTTGGCAGGTCACGCTGATGGTGATGAGAGACAGATGGCTTCGTTAGCACTGAAAATGAAGGTGACAAGAAGTGTGATCAGCACCAATATTTGGCTACAGTTATGATATGCCCCCAGTCCACCCGACACTGTTCAGTTTCTTATGCAACAGGCAGTCTATAGGTCTGATGAAGGAAGGGGAAAGAGTGGAGAGTCTAACTGTTAGATTAATACATCCCATAAATTCCCACAAAACCTGGAGCCCCATTAGGGTCAGATTGCAACCGGCAAGCCACATGTTGAATATTATTCAGTAGAGAAATGCTGTAAGTGTCACCTGTTACTTGTGTAGCCAGACGTAGTGGTTTCTGCTGCATAAAGAGCTGATGAGTTGCCCTGTACTGTTATCAGATAAGGCTCTTGCTTATAAGGTGGGATTGTTAAGGAACAGAGTGGAAAATTTTTCAGTGGGAAAGAGGCACAAGAATAACTGGGCAACAGTGTTTAATACATAGTTTTGCATCTCAGACAAAGTTGTTTTATTTTTACTTAAAAATTAGTTCTATGCTTCCTTCTGTTTGGAGGATTTCAAGGCAGTTTACAGCAAGACTATAAAACAACCACAAAAAACAACATTAAAATATCTATCATTTTTTCTTAAAAAAATGTTTAGGGGTACTCTGATTTTGATGCAGGAAAACCACGATTTTATAGTTCAAATCTGGAAAAATAAAGACAGTAAATGGACAAAAGTACAAAGAACATGCATTACTCATATTGAAATACTGCCCCTCAATGAGGCCAAACTTTCATCTGTTAAACACCACACGTTCACATTCCACACTGCTTCACACATTAAACACTCATTTCCATCTGTGACTCAAGAAACACCAGGAAAGGAAAGGAACTGACAATTCACTGTGCTAGAGAAGAAACAAACAAAAAAAAAATTTAGTTTCTTCTCTCTCTGACAATTCACTGTGCTAGAGAAGAAACTAAAAAAAATAAATACCAATTTTAGTTTCTTCTCCCATTAGATTCACAAAATGTTTAGCGGTATGAGTACCCCTGCTTCCCCCCAGAAAAAAGAACTGTATCAGTATAATAACAACCAGAATAGTCAATGTTAACAATCGACATGTTGTCAATGTTGAGAAAGTGCTCAGGCAAACAAATCCTTTTTAACATATACTGGAAACCTACTATATAGTTGGATCTCACCTCACTTCATTAGGGAGACTATTCCACATGGTAGGAGCCACCACAAAGAAGCCCCTCCCCTTCTTGGTTGCTATGAGACAAATTATTGTACTGTGTGCCACAACCAAGAGGGTCTCGTCTGAATATCTTAGGGAACAGGCTAGTCTGGTTGGAAGAAGGTGTTCCCTCAAGTAGCCCGGTCCTAAGTTGTTTACAGCTTTGTAAGTTGATAATAAAAATTTCGGTCAGTAGCTAATTGCCAGCCAGTGCAGTTCCTTTAACAAGGGTGTCAACAAGGTAAATGGCTCCAGTCAGGAACCCCATTGTGTTCTGCATCAGCTTCAGCTTCTGAACCAACCTTAAGGGCAGCCCCACGAAGAACACATTACAGTAATCCATGCTGAGTGCAAATTATTCAGAGAAATAATAATGCTTTGCAACTTAAGTAGGGGAGGGATTATGAAATAAGAATAATAACACGATAATAATGTTATTAATTTTACTTCTGCCATTTTTCTCTTATTAATATGCATCCTTCCTCCCACCCCAACATCTTCCCCCCCTCAGGCAACACCAACACGAGAAAGGGTTCTGACACACTAGCAAACCCCATCCAACCTGATGCACAGAAAACAAAAGTCTGAGCAGTAAAATCGAGCTGGTTTTGCAACCTGCCTTCCTCCACTGCAAACAGTGCAAATTATCAAACCTGCATCAGGCCATGATTTGGTGAAACTTTGCAAAGACTAGCCTCCACATGCACTTCAAATTTACAAGGAACACCATAGTTTAAAAGCAAAGCAAAGCGGGTGTGTTATTATTTTCTAACTGTGCCGAAATGATTTGCTAACTGAGCATCACTGGAAGCGGATGAAGCCTGAGGTTCCTGCGACTATTTTCAACATTCAAGCCTTTCCCTCGCCTGCCTTCTGCTTTCAGGAAGAAAACTCTTCCCGAGCCAGCATTCCCTGCTTATGTGTGCCACTCATGCATGGAGTGAAATGTGTTAACCTTTAAACAATTTAGAAGTTGGTGCAGTTAATAGGCAGGACAGATAGTTACAAAGTCCTGATTAACTACAGAATACAGAGACATGTGAAAACTTGTACATAGCAAAAGAAAGAGACAGCAGCTATTACTTACCAGCCCGACACACACAGGTATGGCTCTTGCTGGAGTGGGATTCAGAACAGCAACATTGCCCTCTTTTGGCAAAACAGGGCACCATGTGTTTACTCCTTCCAGGAATTCAGGGGGCCTTTTCCCCTCGCAAGCAGGCTGGTGTGACAACGGGAAGCAGCTGAAAAGAATAAGAAATAGAGATGGTTTGCAAAGGGGAGATTATATATATATATATATATATATATATATATATATATATATATATATAAACACCCTCCACAGAATATTCTGCTTACCAATAAGGACAGCCAGCAGAAAGTTCAGAATGCACAGAAACAGCTGAAAGACGGAGCATTGCACTGCTCTGAATCACTGCAACCCACTCTTTGCTACAGTGAGTCACACAGAATGTTTTAGTCTGTTGCTCGGAAGTTGACTTCTTTTTCAAATCTCATACAAAGAAGAAAATTCTATGGCAGGCGTTGGCGATACCTTATTGCCCACATGCTTCTGGGGGTGGGGAACCCGTGGCCCTCCAGATGTTGCCAGTCCTCAAAGCCCATCACCCCTGGATGCCAGCTGGGGCTGTTTGGGGGCAGGGGCATTTGTGTAGGAATGCCACCATAGAAGCTTGAGTAGAAGCTTAGAATGGGGAAAGAGCAGCATGCACACACACACACACACACACACACACACACACACACATATATATATATATCCACATCTCACTCTGTTTCATCCATAGTACTGCAACTTTTGAAACTTGTCTAATATGAGATATTTTTCAGATGCCAGCTCAGCAGGCCACTCGATCTCTACAGACCTCCCACAGACCTTCCAAGTGTCCCTATTTCCTAGGGACAGTCCAGGATTTACAGAAGCCGTCCTGGTTTCTGATTTGATCCTGGATGTCCCAGTTTTCCTTACAACATCCCTATTTTCTTCAGAAAAATGTTGGAGCATATGGAGTTATCTGACCCTCGAGCCATCTGAAATCAGCTCTGTATAGGGAATGTTTTTTTTAATATTAAATGTTTTATTGTGTTTTTATATATGTTGGAATCCTCCCAGAGTTTCTGGGACAACCCAGTCAGGTGGGTGGAGTATAAAGAGTAAAAATATTGTTGTTGTTGATCTTGTTGTTGTTGTTGTTGTTGTTTAATCATTTAGTCATGTCCGACTCTTCATGTCCCTGTGGACCAGAGCACACCAGGCACTCCTGTCTTCCACTGCCTCCTGCAGTTTGGTCAAACTCATGTTCGTAGCTTTGAGAACACTGTCCAACCATCTCGTCCTCTGTCGTCCCCTTCTCCTAGTGCCCTCCATCTTTCCCAACATCAGGGTCTTTTCCAGGGAGTCTTCTCTTCTCATGAGGTGACCAAAGTATTGGAGCCTCAGCTTCAGGATCTGTCCTTCCAGTGAGCACTCAGGGCTGATTTCCTTGAGAATGGATAGGTTTGATCTTCTTGCAGTCCATGGGACTCTCAAGCACCATAATTCAAAAACATCAATTCTTCAATGATCAGCCCCCTCCTCCTCCTCCTCCTCCTCCTCCTCCTCCTCCTCCTCCTCTAGGATGTCCCTTTTTTCATCAGAGAAATGTTGGAGGGTATGCTTCCAGGAAACCTCAGGTTAGCCTCTGCCTGCATTTTGAACAACAAGTTTTCAGTTCAGATTTTGGACAGTGTGGAGTAATCAGAAGACATTTTGCTCCTGGTCATCACAAACCATGTGATGTGATGTGCCCAGCAGGGCTGGGCAAGGTCAGATTTTCAACATTGTGATATATCAACAGCCAATCACTGCGATCTGACGATACACCACAATGTCTCCCTCTGTGGTATGAGCATGATTGCGGCTTCACCCGGCAGTATATCACGGATGAAAACGCCGCTGCTCCTGAGTCCCTCTGCTACCAGTGGCCCAATGTTGAAAGCGGTGCTGGTAGCAGAGGGACTCAGGAGCGGTCTCGGTTTCACCCCCTTATACCAGCCCTGGGTGATACCGCCATGTGCCATAGAAAGGCACTAGACATGTCAAGAGATTCATCACATCCTGGTCATCATTTCTTTGAGCTCCTGCCATCGGGACAGAGATATAGAACAATGAAGGCGAGAACGAGCCATCTCAAGAACAGTTTCTTTCCTAGAGCAATTTTGGCCTTAAATGGAAATTCTGGACTTTGAAGTCATTTTATTTTATTTGTTTATTGTTCTGTATTGGGTTGTGCTTATTAGTATTTTTAATTCATGTGGAGTGTCTTAATTGAGTTGATACAGCAGCTGAGAAATTTAGTTGTTCCCGCAAGGGGACAATGACAATAAAGATTTATTCTATACTAAATTTGTAATCTGAGCTTTTTATTTGGGGCCCAGCACTCAATTTCTCACACTATTGCACCATATATATATATTTGGCAGTGCCTGATTTTCAGGTGTGGGGAGGCAGAGGGGCCTTCTTACCTTTTCTATTCCCCATAGTCACAGGGGGGGTTATAATTTTGCAAAAATTGTGGAGGTCAGCAGGTAGGGCTTTCAAATTTCTTCCAGGGAAGCTATTCCTCCCCACCCCACCCCAATTTTTTTTGAACATTTATTTTGGAAGTGTTTTCCTTACCACAGCAAACTGGGATGTGGGCTAAGGTTCAGAACATCAGACAATCCTGTTGCCACCCAGTGACTTAATTCATGCTGATTCAGAATAATATCTGCAAGTGGTTGTGTACGTTTGGTTTTGAACTACTCCTTCCCCACCTTCTTGAAACGGTGATACGATCATCTGCCTTGAGAAAAGAGCTGTGTCTTGCAGCCATAGCCTATTCTCCTTTTCTTCCCAAAGCTGGTGAAAACAAAAGCAAGAAACACTGGCTAGGCAGCAGCTCCCCTGTCCATTGGAATGAAGGTAAGGCACTACAGAAACCTAATAAAAGATTTCGGGTTTCATCCAGCGACATCTATTGCCACTGCCTCAGCCTGTTTTCTTTTTCTAAACTGTGGAAACAGACTTGGAATGATGCCTCTGGCTTCTGGTGCGTTCTGTTTCGTAACCTGTTTTGTAAGCAACCTGGTTCTCCAGGAAAGATTTTCGTTACTGAAGCTACTGCAAATTTTCCATCAGCTGCCACACTTCAGCTGGAATGTGACCTACAACTCCAGCCCCACCCCGCCGCCGGCCGCTCTGAAAAGCCATTGTAGCCCCTGCCCCCCCCCCAACAACTTGATGTTGATGTTAAGACACAGTCTGAAGATTTCCAAGTGAGTGAGAGAGGAAGAAATCTTGCATCATTAGTTTTCCTTTCGAATTAAAAGATGGAAAGGAGGTGTTGTCTTTTTAAGTTCTTTTTGTGCATTTACAAATCCGCGTAGTTTTATATCAAAGCAACACAAATGTATGTCAAATGCTCTGCCTGTTCCTGCAGGATAAAATTTAAGCAGAATCCAACCATAGGGCATGGCTTGGTAGAGGGAAACGTACCATAAGTCTCAGTTTTCATTTGGAGGGTGGGACAGTGAAGGAGACCTGAAATCACACTTCCGTGGCACATGCTAATCTGTCCCAGTGTAATCTTACTATCAAACGTTGATGGTACAAATTGCTTTAGAACCATGTGAAATTTAACATCTGATTACTTTTTTCAACTGAGTACTAAGACTACTTTTTAACCCAGGAAAATCTTGGGAAAGATTGAGGGCACTAGGAGAAGGGGACGACAGAGGACAAGCTGGTTGGACAGTGTTCTCGAAGCTACGAACATGAGTTTGACCAAACTGCGGGAGGCAGTGCAAGACAGGAGTGCCTGGCGTGCTCTGGTCCATGGGGTCACGAAGAGTCAGACACGATTAAACGACTAAACAACAACAAAATGAAAACAGAATTGCTGCTGCAAATACTGGGAAAATAGAAACAAAATTGACTCCTTTTGAATCATTAATATATATGAGGAAAAACATGGAAAGGTTTGTTATCTCACATTTTTCAATCATTATTGATTTCAGATAATTCAACTGGAAATAATTCAGAAACAGCTTGCCAAGGAATGTTTAACCAAAGGGTTGGCGCTATCTGCACGTAAAAGACAACAATTTTACCGTTTAGGGTTTTTAGGGTTGGTTTTGAAACACCTTTTGAGCTCAGCAAAATTAACAAGAATGGGAAAAAAACCCAGTACATTAAAAACAGCTAGTCAGCAAGATTTTAAAATGCCTGGAATACTTTAAAAGCCTGGGAGAATAAAAAGGGGTTTCTCCTGATGCCTAAATGAAAACAGCATAGGCATCAGGCAGAGGGCTTTCCATAAATGGGCACCATGGCTGAGAGAGGAAGAGAGAGACTTCTCTCTAGTAGTTGTCACTGTCAGCTGATGAGAAGCTGCTTATTCAAACCCCTAGATCTCAAGCCCCCTAGATCTCAAGATTTAAACAGAACTGACATTCGGCGAAGCTTTTTTAAACCCTGATGTGATTTTTTTATCCAAATAGGCTGTGCCTGCTGAATTCTATGCCTACTGAAGTTTCAAAAGTATTTTCATAGGCAGCCCGACATCCAATTCCTTTCTGAGCTGTTTCCTACAGTAATGATGAATGTTGACAGAGTTTCCAGACTAATGCAGATTGATTTGTTTCATATATGATGGGATTGTCTTAAAATTAAATTATTTTGGAGGGATGTTCTGTACGGTTGGCTTGGTGATTAAACATGCTTTGCTCCTTAATCTGTTGGTCACCTTGCTTAGATATATGAAGAGTGTTAAGAAGGAGCTTGGAACTCACTGACTGCAGAAAAAAAAATCATAGCAAGTAAATGGAGTGAGCATAAACACCCAGCCTTGAAAGACCGAATTGCTAAAACATGGAGGATTGCTAAAACGGCTAAGCTAACTGAATATGTACACTTAAAAGATGGTAAGAGAGAGGAAAGGATCAGAGGCAGTTCAGGGATACAGTCTCCATTTATTGGCCTTGTAATCATAAAGTATAATTTGGATATTATTAAATGTAGGACATTTCACCTCATTTCTGATATAAAATAAAAGATAGTTTCTGCTTTTGAATGACCAAGGAATGAAACCTGGGACAGGGTCGTGAAAATGAACTGACAGAATTAGCAGCCACGCACTAGTGAAATTCTCAGTGGATTGTAACCGACAGAAAGCTCTTGGATTCAGCAGAACCTTCTGTCAGCGGGACAGGATTTAGGGGGATCTTCCACGATCCCCTCTCCACCCTGGCAGCTCTCCATTCCACCTCCCATGCTGTTCTGAAAGGTCACCAAACAATCTGGAGCAGGTTTGAGAGGGGTGCGGGAGGAGATCCCTTCAGCCCCTGATCTAGTGACAGATGGCTCTATTGGACCAGAGAGCCTTCCCAACGGCAGAGAGGTCCTGATTGGATACAACCCAGTGATCTCCATCAGTTATATTGAATTAGACAAAATAAGTGGGCTCCAGTTTGAGTCACAGCTGATGAAAAATTAGTTCCAGGCATTGGTGTTCAGCCATAACCCTCCATTCCTTTGCTTTCTCCCATGTAAGTGAATGGCTGCCATTTTGCTACCATGGGAAAAAGGTAAAGAACTATATACTTGGAGAAAATCATTGCGAGAGCCTAAGCTTGCAAGATCACTGGGGCAGAATGTACAGAGACTGTTCCCCTCAATAGTCTTTTAACGTATGGGTGTTCTCTGCCTACACTTGGGTGGGTGGGGGCATTTTGTGACATATAAAATAATGAAACACCCATGATATTTCAAGGTGGACTGGGTAAATCTCCAGTTCTTGCCGGTCCCAATTTAAGTTATTAAATTGTTTAATATCTTTTTGCTTCAACTTCTTCCTCCCCTTGGTATTCCACTTCCCAGCTTCTCCCACTGCATTTCCACTCACTATTGGGAAAAGATAATAATATTGGAAATAGATCGCTCCTCCCTCCCCTGGAAATTCCACTACCAAAACTGTCATAACAAAACTTCTGTCTTTTGAAACACTCTTGAGTGTGGCAAAAGATAATGTTGGAATGGCTATTTGGACACCATACACTTAAAGCACATGATTTCCCTCAAAGGGAATTGTTGTTTACCCCTCTCAGAGAGCTGCAATTCCTAGCATCCTTAGCATACTATAGTTCCCAGGATTTATTTTTTGGGGGGGGGGGCATATGCTTTAAGTGTATGGTGTGTGTACAGTCTTAGAGAAACAGATAGGCAAATGTTTATTACTGGATAGGCTACTTGTGTCCATGACAGACATTGGACCGTGGTCGACAGGTGAGAGAACATTACTATTGAATCTCTCCTCCCTACCCCCAACTGTGCCAAACACAGTGACCTCTTGCTTAGGGGCTGTGTGTTCAAGTCCCAACCAAAGGGAGTTTTCAAGAAAGGCCTTTATCTTAGTAGTAGAGTACATGCTTTACATGCAAAAAGACCCATGTTCAATCCTTAGCAGTTCCTAGTAGCACTGGGAAACATCCTTGTCTGATTCCTTGGACAGCTTCCAGCCAGTATTGAGCTAGATAGACCAATGGTCTGGTTCAATATAAGGCACCTTCCTGTGTTCCTTCCTACACCCTGCACCCATTCATCCCACCCAGGAGACCATGGAGTGGCTCCAGTTCTGAAGCCCATCTGCCCTCATCATCACCAACAGCAGCTGACTTGGATGCTGAACTATTGGGGAGGGAAGACCTCATCATGTGCAGTTTGCTGGTTGCTCATAATGTGTGCTCTTTCGTGTCTGGATTCAGGTGTACCAGCAAAGAATTTCACTGCCAACCCAACAGCACAGTGCCATGCAGCACCATTGTATAAGTTTGAATCTAATGATTCACCTAGTCTAGGTAAAGGAATCCAATTAGTCAGTGGAAATGCCCCATTTCTTCACGGATTTCATACTCAATTGTACCACTGGCTCACAGCTAGCCCACTTCCCAAGCTGTTTTATTCCCTTAAACATTATTTTCATTTGATTCCCCTTTTGATCCTAAGGAATTTGCTTACTATTACCTGCCAGAGAATATGTCCTTGTGCAAATTCCTCCTGACAGCAATATGCAAACTCTTATTATGCTAAAGAAGAGGTAGTTCCCTATAGCCATATATGTCTTCTGTGCAAATGTGCTTACTGACCTTCAGGATCATCCACATAATAGTGCACAAATTATTTGGGCAGTAGTTTTCTTTGGAATCGGGAGTTTTCGTTTATCTCTCTCCCCCCCCTCCTTAGCCATGCTGTAGGGGAGAATTTTCTCTGCAGAGATCTCACTCTCTTCTGCTCATGATTAAAGTCAGATGGGAAAAGGGACCTTGCATAACTAGTATAAACAGAATATTATTGAGAAAAATGCAGTGGGGAGTGGGTTCACAGGCAATGTAGCGACAAAAGCCACAATCCTGCAAGCACAGCTCTCTTGAATCCCCCAGATGACAGATAATCCACCCAAGCTATTCTTTTAGTGGATCCTAAAATAATGTCTAAATTTTCATCTTGACATATATGTTAGCATAGGCCAATCTGTGTTTTCTTTTGTTGTTCTCAGTTTTGATTATGCATTAGCGGCCATGCTACAGCACAGTGCCCCCACTGCCACTAAAGCAGGCATCCCCAAACTGCGGCCCTCCAGATGTTTTGGCCTACAACTCCCATGATCCCTAGCTAACAGGACCAGTGGTCAGGGATGATGGGAATTGTAGTCCAAAACATCTGGAGGGCCGAAGTTTGGGGATGCCTGCACTAAAGGCATGGAGTCTTTCTCACCTCCTCACTCACTGCTCAGCAGTGGTAGTCAAGCGAACCATCCCACCAGCCTTGCAATCTCAACATGAGCTGCCCCTGGTAAGAGTGCTATCCTTGCTTCGGCATCTATGTGTTTGCAAGGGGAAAGGCTCATTTTTATCCCTATTTGCCAATCCTAAAGAAGCATACTCAGTAGCCACTGATGAAGAGATCATGTCACAAACTGACTAGGTTTTTGACAATATACTGCTCTGTATATTGTCGCAGATTATGCTCTGAATTGTCATTTGAGAGTTCACTACTCGGAGCCTGAAATGCAATGCTTGTAGGGTAGCCACAATTTCATATACAGTCCTCTCTGTAACACATCATTGTTAGTAACTTACAATCACCGTCTCTGGACCGAACTCCTTGTTTGGGCTGAGTGTGTTCATTGAAATCAATTGCATTGACTAGCTTAAGTTCATTAATTTCAATGGGTATACCTTTAGTTGGATACAACCCTGTATTTGTGTGTGTGTGTATGTTTTAATCACTGCCAGATTTACCATCCTGAGGCGATAGTTCAACATAATCACTTTGCTTAATCCATCTGTTATAATTCTCCGTATCAGAAAAAAGTACAGCTAGCCACATCGTTTAGAAAAAGGCTAAGCTATTTTACTTGCTATCAAAGAACTAAAACCACAAGAACCCAGGAGGTGAAATAAGCCTTAAACCGGGCCCAGGGCTTTCCTCACATGTTTTGAAATAAGGATGACAGTATGTGGGGGGAGTGGGTGATTCAATGACGTGTGACAAATCTGAGCGACGACAGGAAGCATGTAAATCACACGTATTATCAGGCCTCATCTGATTGTCTGTACAACATATACAAGTTGAAGGATTAAGTACTGGACGGGCTTTCAGAGCAGGGAAGGTACTGTGTGGGCCTGGTGTGACAACTCTGATTAAGACACTGACAGAGCGCACAAAAAAACCCCATTTGTTGGTGTGACATGTCAGATGGATGAAGCATCAGTCTTTGTCCGTGAGAGTTCAGCTTCCTTTCAAAAGGCCGTGCGGATCTGCTGTGGGGGGAACAGGGAGACAAGTAACGCATTTGCTTAATACAAGCAACATGTAAAGCACCTAACAATGAAAATCAAAGTGATTTCTATAGCATTGGTAAAGCGCAGCGAACAATATGATTTAATGCAAGCAGCATTCCCTTTTGCCTCTTACTTCTCCAAAGCAGCTTGCATTATACAGTTAATTCTCCTTCTGCCTATGACTAAATTGTTTAGCTGGCTTTACCTTTGTTTGATATTGAAAAAATAAAATGATGGAAAATTGGAGCCAACAATGTGTTCTGATTATTCCTATGCTATAGAATATTCTCTCAATGTGACAAACCATGTTTATCTCACTAGGGATAAAGAGGGAGGAATTCCGTCTGATTTAAATTCATTTATGTGAGCCAGTGTTAAACAGCCACATTATTATCAAGCCAAAGACAATACTATATTTTTATTTCACTTTTTCCATAATTATCGGATTTCCATTTTCAGAATTTTACCTAACCACAAGATTGATGTTGGGAAATAAAAATGATTGGGAGAATTAGTTAAAACTATTTTATCCATCTTCTCTCTTCTATGTATTTTTTTTTTTTTACCCCTTCGTTCTTGAGTGCCTAATCTTCTGTGTTCTTAAGAAAATTCCCTAATAGCTCTAGACTGGATATTTCTATAGAAATATGTTGTGAGTAGTGTTGAGACTGTCTTTAAAAAAATAGCACAAATGAAAGAGATCATTTGCTCTTGATGGAAAATATTAATCGCTTTGTGGAGTCTTGTAATGGCTTTTCAAGCTTTTATTTTAAATTTCTCATAATCGGGAGGAAGGAGGACTGAAAATGAGAAAAGAAAAATAAAGAAATGCTGTGTAATTAATAGTCTGGTTATAATGTTTGCAGAGCCAACAAAGAAATGCCTAGGAATGGACAGCTGCATCACTGCATCATCATCAACATCATTTATTACTTATACCCCACCCCACTGGCTGGGCCTCCCCAGCCATTCTGGGCAGGTCCCAACAGAATATTCAAAACCAAAACACGATAAAACATCAAACATTAAAAACTTCCTAAAACAGGGCTGCCTTCAGGTGTCTTCTAAAAGTCAGGTAGTTGTTTATTTCCTTGACATCTGATGGGAGGGTGTTCCACAGGACTGGTGCCACAACCGAGAAGGCCCTCCGCCTGGTTCCCTGTAACTTGGCTTCTCGCAGTGAGGGAACCGTCAGAAGGCCTTCGGCGCTGGACCTCAGTGTCCGGGCTGGACGATGAGGATGGAGACGATCCTTTAGGTATACTGGGCCGAGGCCGTTTAACTGCACCCATCAAACGCTTGTTGTCAAATAGTCAGGTGAAATGCCTGGTGGCTCATGATAGGGACACACAGACATCCGTACCCATTTGTGCTATGTGTACTTGGAAAAGTTGCTTCTTCCTTGCTAGCTAAGCAGTCTGGGACTAAGACATGTTGAGGGCATCACACTGGTTTCCAGAGCAGCATATCTCATGTATCATCTGGTTGAGATTTCTACACTGAAGGGGGTTAGATGATAGGATCTTTGTGAACCCTTCTAACTCTACAATTCTATGAGTTCATGATTGATTACATGAGCTATCCTTTTTACTTATTAGTTTCGTGGAAGCAGCTTCTTGCTGAATAGGTTGCCTCATGGAGCTTCGCACATGCAAAACTAGATTTTGGCTCTCCATGAGATTACAACATTTGGCAAGACTTTGGGTCCTGTTTCACAACAACCTCCTCACTTCCATCTGATTGTTATTTCTCGGTATTCTTGCCATCCATGGGAACACAGTGGTCTGTCAGTCTCCCTTCCTCATTGTGGGGTACAACAACAGTATAATGATGTGTATCTGGTTACCTCATGGTGATGATGATTAATCTGGTCGCTAATTTAGCCTCCTGGTCATTTTAGCCCCACACCCTTCTAGTTTTCAGAGTGGGAAGGACAGGCAAAATATAATAATGGTATTTTAAAGAATATCTTACAAAACTGGGACCCTAAAGTTCATGAGTGATTAGAAATTGATTAGCTGATAACATTGGCAACCAAGATCCTATAAAAGTAGGGTTCAAGATTTATTCATAAAAGTATTGTTTCCTTTTGGGCTCATCATCTGCTTCCATCTTCCTCCAGCATAAGGAAAAGATTGGAATCTTTTATTTCCATTTCTAGTTAACCATGGTTTATCAATATGTCCAAACTTGTGGTTTATCAAGAAAAAAGCTGTTGTTAATTTTAACTATGGTTTTTTGGAACAAGCCAACCTCAGGCTTTACGACCATGGTTTATTTCCTTAAACCATAGTTAAGATTAACCACTGTATAGGACTTAGATGTAACTATAAACTGTGGTCAGGCATGAGAGTTCGCATTTGAAGGCAAACCTAACTTGCACTTTCTGAAGTGAAGCAAAAACTGAAACGCAGTCATCCTTAGAAACTGGCACTTCTCCAAATTTTACAATGTAGGTCTTCAGCCAAGTAATATATGCAGAAATAATTATACAACAGTATAGTTTGCTTAAAAATGAAAATAACATACAAAAATACATTATATTGGGGGAAACTGTTTTGCAAAAATGGGTTAAAGGTAGGTAAAGGGGTCCCATAATGTGGGTTTAATATTAAGTGTGTTTACAGTTGATTTAAATGTTTTATTTTAAGGTTTTTATGGGTTTTTTCCCTTTAATGTAATGATTTTGTTTATTGTGAAAATTAATAAAAAATATTATAAAAAAGGACCCCTGGACGGTTAAGTCCAGTCAAAGGCGACTATGGGCTTGCGGCACTTATCTCACTTTTCAGGCCAAGGGAGCTGGCATTTGTTCACAGACAGCTTTCCTAGTCATGTGGCCAGCATGACTAAACCGCTTCTGGCACAACGGGATACCGTGATGGAAGCCAGAGTGCACAGAAACACCGTTTACCTTCCCGCCACAGCGGTACCTATTTATCTACTTGCACTGGCATGCTTTCGAACTGGTGGGAGCTGGGACAGAGCAACGGGAGCTCACCCCGTCACAGGGATTTGAACTGCTGACCTTCTGATAGGCAAGCACAAAAGGCTCAGTGGTTTAGACAGTGCCACCCGCGTCTGCAAGAATGTGTATAGTGGGCTAAATTGCATACCCCAAAAATGCATGCAAAATCCTGCCAAATTTTCATGAGAACTTTTTTTAAAAGATGCAAAAATGTGGAAGAGAACTTAAGACTGGGAAAATGAGAAACAGAGAAAAACAGAAATGGAAAGATTGGCCCATTTCTGCCTGTGGTTAATGAGAAATCAAATCTGTCTTGCAGCCATGCCAGAGCAGGAGGGGGAGGGTGGAGCACATGAGCCCAAGGTTCACGCCCTGAATATTAAACCATAGTTTAGCACTGTGTCCAAACCAGGCCACTGAGTACAATGGAATTAACTTCGTCTTTTAAAAGAGATGTGGACTACACCTTCACTATTGATTGCCTTGGTTTTTGTTCCCATGAGCTTCCAATGCTCTCACTACCAGTGCTATAAGCAAAGCAAAACTCCATCTGAATGTGTTGGGTTATGCTGAAACTACTGAGCCTGCTGACCCTGTAACAACAAACAGAAATGCCTGCCTGAGATTTCCTGATCTGAGAGGTCTTGCACCATTTTCTTTCTCAGCTCTGATGAGCACTGCTGAGTGATTGCGCCTTTCCCCGACCCCTTTGCATATTATTTACATGGATTGCATATGCATATATCCACATGATATATAGGAAACAAAAACAGGAATATCCCAATAGAATATCACACCTCAAATTATATAGGAGGACAGGGAAGTGGGGCTTAGCAATTGACCAAAGCAATCCTGTCCTTCCCTTTGTTTCTCTGCCATCGAAAACCATCACTTACGACGTCTCGTTGCTTCTTCATGTTGTACATGAAGTGGCCCGACCAGCTTTCCAGCATACATTAGACTATTGTCTTCTGAAATGCTTCGCCGAAGCCAGCTCTGCACATCACATGGAATGCTTAAGCCGCGCTGGTCTTTGTTTGACATCCAGTTTGTCTGGCATCTGACATTAGCATTGCTAAGTATCAAATTGCTGAGCGCTTACCAATTTGGCTATTGTGCCACCACATCATTCATCCAAATCCACAGCCAAGAGAAGGAAAAGAGGGGGGCACAGGGGAGAGAGAAGAACACAAAGCAATTTTGTAGTCAAGAAGATGAAAACGCTATGGCATCCTAGGAAGAGTGTCAGGAGTCAGTGGTGTTAGAGTGCAGTCATCATTAGTAGAAAGTCCCTGCGTTCATCTTAGATAGCAGGGCTGCAGAAAGTTACCTACTGGCTAGTGCTGCTGCAAGTCTGGGTAAGTAATACTGAGTTAGATAGACCATTGGTCTGATGAAGCTATGGCAGCTCTTTACAGAGGCTGCAATATCCTATCCACCTATGTAGCCTAGAGTTAGGCTGAAGGGTCAGCTAGAGTCATGTTCCAATGGCATGATTGGCCAATCAGCCCTACCTCACATTACGACAAAGCATCTTGTTGATAGCAAAATAATGTTGCAGTGTGTCTTCTCTCCATCGGCCATATATGGGCTACATGTGTGCTTCTGGTTCTGAGATTTCCAACACTGTAGCACAGAACACATACTAGGCTAGCTCAGCCATGTGGTATGACCTCACAAGTGTCCCTATTCTCCAGGGACACTCCCAGATTTACAGAAGGTCTCCCAGTTTCTGATTTGATCCTGGGATGTACTGCTTTTCTTTAGGACGTCCCTATTTTCACCCGAGAAATATTGGAGGATACGGAGTTATGCAACCCCCGAGCCAAGGAGATAAGTAACTATACAGTGGTACCTCGGTTTGCAAACACAATTGGTTCCGGAAGTCCGTACTTAACCTGAAGCGTACTTAACCTGAAGCGAACTTTCCCATTGAAAGTAATGGAAAGTTGATTAATCCGTTCCAGACGGGTCCGCGGAGTACTTAAACTGAAAATACTCAAACCGAGGCGTACTTAAACAGAGGTATGACTGTACAACCTTTAAAAGACATCTGAAGGCAGCCCTGTGCGGGGAAGCTTTTTAATGTGTAATGTTTATTATGTTTTTATATATGTTGGAACCCGCCCAAAGTGGCTGGGGCAACCCAGTCAGATGGATGGGGTATTATTATTATTATTATTATTATTATTATTATTATTATTATTATTATAGGATGTCCCTATTTTCATTAGGGATATGTTGGAGAGTATGGCCTCATGGACACAACTATGTGAAGGAAGCCAAGTCTCAGATGGTGCACTTTTGGGGAGCAGCTGGTAAATGCACTGCTATGTTCCCAAACGCCCACATGATGGACTGGCACATTCATTTCTTCCCCTATATTGTTGCCAGTTTTAGAATACATTTTCAGAGCCCCTGGACAGCTTTTTCCTTCATGCGGCACAGTCAAGTGGTTGGGGTGTGTGTTGCAGTGGCACACCTCTGCTTTAGCCTTCTGTTAAATAAACTGGCAATTAACAGTACAGCAGATCTTGTTGCCCCTCCCTTGGGAGGCTTTTGTAAACATTTAGGGTGCATTGCTTAAAATTGCAACACCATTTCAAGAGAACTTAAAGAGCAATCAAACGACATGATGTGGTTTTCGTATGAAGAGAAAGAAAGTCAGCTCCTCGATGCCAAATGTGAACAGCAGCCGTGAAACCCCTGCAGCCTCTGTAGTTGAATCAAGGTTTAGGGAAATATGTTTTAGGATTCATTTTGTTTTATTTTTAACCTGACTCTGAAATGCCAGAGCTTCAGGAATATCGATTTTATACTGTATACCATAAAAAGCTATCATTCAAGGCAGAATAAAGAGGAAAATCCATTCTGCAGAAAACTAATGCATACATAGAATCACTTCAACACATATTTTAAAGTACATTATGCAATACATTAAAAATAATGATTTTGAGACAAATTAAGCCATAACAGCCTCAAATCAGTTTGCCTACACAGTTAATATGTTGATTAATGTCCTGTTAGAACCAAGACACTCATTTTTATCTCATTATTCAACTCAGTGTTTTCCCAAAGCTATTGAATAAAAATGTAATTATTGCTCTAAATTATGTTATTATTAACTTTCGCATGGTGTTTCTTGATAAACAGCATCACAAATAGTAGAGCCTAGTGGCAGAGAGACAAGAATAAAAACCACATCAATAAACAGAGCCATTTAGAAATATGTATTGGAGGAGGATTCGGGCAAATAAAAAGTAGGCAGGGTTTTCAAGAATATAAAAAGACAATATGGGACCAAGTTGCTTAAACACTGGGGTGATGGATCTTACTCTTTTTTTTTCAATTAAAGTGCAATGGCTGTGAAAAAAAAAGTAATGTTGTTGTCTTTTAAGCTGCACACTGGAACTAAGCATTATGGTTGACAATCCTTCTCTCTCTCCTGTGAATTTGGCTTTGCAAAATGTAGGGATGTGGGAACATTTTGTGGAAATTCTTGAGCTCCACTACACTCCTTTGGCTGCTGTGGTGGTCATGCTGAGGATATAGGCAATGCAACCATTATGCTATGAGTCAATTTTGCTATGCAAACCATATGCTATGAGTCAATTTTGCATTTCTAAATATAAGGGAGGTGGTAGAGAGTATGAGACTGATGTACATGGTGTTAAGATACGGGGCACCTGTAATATGTAGCTGTGGCTTGGTTTTTTATGTTATATGGGGAAAGCCATTCATAACCTCATAGTTTCAAAAGTGACCTTACCTAAGGTCCTTCGTGCAAGTGCTCCTTTATGCTTTTCCAATACCAAAAGTCTCAAAGGGCCAGTTGTGAGTGACCTTTACCTAAAACAAACACGAGCCCAGGAAAAGCAGGTGTGGGATCTGGTCTGGGCGCCTGGATACTTTATGGAACTCCCGTCTCCCCCCCCCCCCCCGCGCCTTGTAAGAGATATTATTATACAATTCATCGTAACAAAGCATCTATGAAGTCTTCAAAGATAACTGTATCAATATTCCACTTGAGTTTTATTCTAACTAAGCGAGCTCTTTTCAGAGTTATGATTTTGACATTGTTATGCAAAACCCTATTTTCATGCATTCATTCCCACAAGAATGGTGCCTGCTCCCAGTAATGTTATCTAATTCAGGACGAAAGAGTGCTGCTGAATTTGGCACTTGTGGTTTCTTTGGTTCTGTGATTAAGAATGATACATTTTTAAAATGGGCTTTTTGAAAAACAACACTACATTTGCAGCCGACAATTTGAGCTAGCCGAGTTGTTGTTTCGGCTCACAGGGTATATAGAATCATAGAATCATAGAGTTGGGAGAGACCACAAGGGCCATCCAGTCCAACCCCCTGCCAAGCAGGAAACACCATCAAAGCATTCCTGACAGATGGCTGTCAAGCCTCCGCTTAAAGACCTCCACTGTCGGACAGCAAATTCCACTGTTGAACAGCTCTTACTGTCAGGAAGTTCTTCCTAATGTTTAGGTGGAATCTTCTTTCTTGAATCCATTGCTCTGTGTCCGCTTCTCTGGAGCAGCAGAAAACAACCTTTCACCCTCTTCTATATGACATCCTTTTATATATTTGAACATGGCTATCATATCACCCCTTAACCTTCTCTTCTTCAGGCTAAACATGCCCAGCTCCCTAAGCCATTCCTCATAAGGCATTGTTTCCAGGCCTTTGACCATTTTGGTTGCCCTCTTCTGGACACGTTCCAGCTTGTCAGTATCCTTCTTGAACTGTGGTGCCCAGATGTCCTTGATGTTGGCTGGTTTCCACAACCAGTAAAGTCAGAGTTCTTCAATTTAACTTGATTTGACCCCACTAATCAGTAACCTAAATTTCAACTGAAAAAAATCAGTTCAAATGTTTAGTTACCACAACAACATAAGTAGCAACGAACACGGGCCTAGCCTATCATCCACTCATAATTCCTCTTGATTTCAGTGGGAGAGTTAAGCACATTTCATTTTATTCCACTGAAGAAACTTAAAAACAGTTACCTTTGGCTGGATCATTCCCAGTATGAATTAGCTAAAAAAGTTGACGGAAGAAACCTCATAGATATGAGCTGTGGATATATATAAACTGGGGTAACCATAAACCTTGTGTCATAGCTTCATTCGCAAGCTAAGGGTGGCAATGGCTCCTGCTTAATAAAGGACAGTCCTCTGTTTGAAGGAGTCCCTGATTTGAAGGGCTATCTGGTCCAAGAAGAGAGAGCAGGAGGGGCCTTGAAGTTGCCCATCAACAGTTCTAGGGTTGCCATATTTTGAAGAGCAAAAAAGAGGGCACATTTGCCGACTTCTACTTTTGACTATGGATTGCTATCATGACTCTACCCTTGAAAAAAGAGGATGGAGAGGACATATTGCAACCCTATGGTAGCAGCACCTGGGCAGGCACAAAGGTCACCCTGTCATAGCTTTCCCCACTATGGTGAGATACTTGTATTCTTAATTGTTGGCATTCATCTCTCTCAATTGACAGTGCATTGCACCTCCAGCGGTGAAGCCAAATTGCTGTGTTAGCAGCACCAAAGTGACCTTGCTGGGGCGCAGGCCTGAGCAGTGTGTATGGAGGTCTTTAATATTCCTTAAAGATGCTCCAGTGTCCATTTCATAATTGCTACTGAGTGGCAAACTATTGTTGGCATCCACCTGTCTCTAGAGGTTGAAGTCAAACCACTACCTTAGCAGCACCAAAGTAACCTCCCCGGGTCACAAGCCTGAGAGTGTGTGTATGGAGGTCCTAGCTGCCCAGATGACCTCTGGGCATCATTAATATGGTTCAAAGGAAAGCAGAGCAATACATTTGGCACCAGCTTGGCTGCAGGCATACAGGGTACCATCCAACCATCTTAGGACTCCACTCTGGATTTGTGTAGAGTTTACTCCTTAGCCTTTCTTTTCTCCCAAAGGTATACTGCCAGGCAGTGGAGAGTTAGGGTCAGGGTCTTCCTTCTCTTAGATGGGCTACCTTCCCAGGTTGACAAGTCCCATCCACCCCTCACTTCCCTCTACAACTTGGTCAGAAACTGTCTTCTTGACTGTTGGACCTACTATTGGTCTCATCCGCTCAATCCATCAGAGCATGTCTCCACATACAAGGGAAGTCCCTAACTCTTAGTTAAAGTTACAGGTAGGTAGCCGTGTTGGTCTGATGCAGTCAAAACAAAATTAAAAAAATCCTTCCAGTAGCGCCTTAGAGACCAACTAAGTTTGTCATAGGTATGAGCTTTCATGTGCATGCACACTTCTTCAGATAGTGTTCAGATAGTGTTTCGTGTGCATGCACACTTCTTCAGATAGTTTCTTAGTTAAAGGTAAAGGTACCCCGGTCCAGTCGCGGATGATTCTGGGGTTGCGGCTCTCATCTCGCTCTATAGGCTGAGGGAGCTGGTGTTTGTCCACAGACATGACTAAGCCACTTCTGGCGAACCAGAGCAGCGCACGGAAACACCATTTACCTTCCCGCTGGAGCAGTACCTATTTATTTACTTGCACTTTGATGTGCTTTCGAACTGCTAGGTTGGCAGGAGGAGAGACCGAGCAACGGGAGCTCACCTTGTCGCGGGGATTCGAACTGCCGACCTTCTGATCAGCAAGCCCTAGGCTCTGTGGTTTAGACCACAGCGCCACCCTAACTCTTAGTTACATTATGATAATTAATTTTGCCTTTGTATATATAAATTAGGATATGTGAATTTAATGCAAATCAATATCCTCTGTTGCCCCCTTATTGCAGTGGCCACTCATATAGGCATGACCAAACCACAGTTGACAACAGATCAGCCTCTTTTTTAAAAAGAAGAAGAAGAAGAGTTTTTTGTTTTATTTGAGAATGTGTATTTAAGTCTAGATTTTCAAGATAGCTTACAAAAGAGAACCATAAAACCCATATAAAACAGATCAGAAACAATTGAAATAAAAGCAATTATCGCAGCAACAGTAAAAATACAAAAAGCAGTAGATATAAAATCAATTAGTAAGTGACTAACACTTATTCCAGACTGAAAGCATTCTTTATCATCAGTTTACTCATGGTACAACACTCCTGAGAGTCAAGTTTCAGCAGCAAGAGAAGCATTCTCTGCTCATCACACACGTAAGAGAAATAGGTAGATTGTACACTTCTGATGTGGGAAGGAGATGATCTTGTTGTTGTTTACCGTTGTGTGTGTGCTTTCTGCATGCGGCTGTAAGCAGGAGAAAGCATAACATTTTCTTTCTTTTTAAAAAAACAAGGTGCCTCATCCAAAATTCATGCAAACGAGAGTCTATCTTTCATATGAATTTGGCAAGAACTTGCACAGACTTTGCAAACCCAAAAAAACCAAAGACCTTGCCAAGAGAATTAAATGCAAAGACAAGTGTTACTTGCTGAAATAAGGTGCCTATATCTAGTCCATTTGTACTACCAAAGCATAGCAAGATAAATCTATCAAAATAGTTAGAAAAGGAATGTAGTTATTACTTAAACACATGGACAATGCAGTAGGAGGAAAACTGCAGTTCTGTTAGTGAGTTTAGTTTCCTTTGGCAACCTCCATATAGATTGCCAGGAATTGTCATGTACTTCAATTCCAGCCCTTCTTTATCCTAGTTAGTATCTCATCTTTTTCATGTTCCAGAAAGCTCAGCTCTTGTTTGTGTCAGTCCCTGGGTCATGCATGCGATGACAGAGACATTCTCTTTTTTTTCTTGGCAAAATTAGAAATGCTTATCCTGAACATTTTCTAGAGTAGAAAAGGGCTTTATAGGAGTCTTTTCACTATTTCAAAGCTCTTGGGAAGAGCTTTGGGGAAAGATGTCTGCTGCTTTGCTTAGTTTTTAAAAAATATATATTTAAAGGCTACAATCCTATTCACATTTACCTAGGAGTAAGACCTGCTGAACTCTGTCTGTCTTACTTTGGGGGGAATTATTAGTGTTACACTAACCCTTTGATTAAAAATGCCCCAACTCATTGCAAGCGATCAGCATCTTGAAAAGCTAGTCTAAAAGCTTGGAGAAGACAATGCTCATGATGTTGAATTTGGCTATATCTCTTAGCCTTTCCATCCAGAATCTTAGTCAGCTCCCCTTGCCCAGCTACACCCAACTCTTTCTACTCCATCACCAGGCAAGGCCTGCTCTGCTCTACTGGCAAGGGAAGAAAGGGAAAGAGCCAGTGTGGTATAGTGGCTAGAATGCTGGACTAGGACCTGGGAGACCAGGGTTCAAATCCCCACTCAGCCATGAAGCTCACTGGATTACCTCGGGTCAGTCACTCATTCTCAGCCTCACCTGACCTGTGAGAATAAAATGGGGAGGAGGAGGAGAAGTCTGTACCCCAGGTGGAACATAGATATTCCATAAACAAATGAAAAGATCTATCATAGATCATGTTGTAAACTGCCATGAGATCTTCAGATGAAGGATGGTATACAAATTAAATAAATAAATAAATATTAGGGCTAGGAAGGATCTTTGGTGAAGTGGCTTTTGGGAATTCTCCCAGCTGCCTCCTTCTTTCATAGCATATTTTTAAGGGCAGATCTTTTAGAAGGGTTGATCAGCTCACCCGTTACATGGGATCCAGAGGTCTTCCATTAAGGATTACAAACACAACATCTTCTTGGCACGCAACACACAATATTTCTTTCCCCCAAAAGGCCAAGTGTTGCAGTTTGGAATGTTGCCTTGAATATAAAAAGGTAAAGGGACCCCAGAGCAGCACATGGAAACGCCGTTTACCTTCCCGCTGTAGCGGTTCCTATTTAGCCTTGCGGGCCTTTCCAGGAAAACAAAAAACAAAAAAAAAGTAGTAGTAGAGGAATTGTTTCAGCTGATCATCTGGATAACCCTAATAATACATGGCACAATTCCACAAGCCAGCTACTTTTGGAGCCTTTCTAAAGCTCCTTCCAGTAGCACCTTAGAGACCAACTAAGTTTGTCATTGGTATGAGCTTTCATGTGCATGCACACGTCTTCAGGTACACTTCTTCGTGCATGCACATGAAAGCTCATACCAATGACAAACTTAGTTGTTCTCTGAGGTGCTACTGGAAGGAATTTTTTTATTTCGTTTCGACTACGCCAGGCCGACACGGCTACCTACCTGTAACTTTCTAAAGCTGGCGCTTAGGTGGGCACACTTTTTTTGATTAACAGTATCTAATGTATATGGATGGGTGTGTGCAATGGCATAACATTTAAAGTCCAAAGCCTGGGATCAAGAGAAGAGGAAGTATATGTGAATGATGAATTAGTGAATATAATTATTGAGATACAATGGGACACGATGCAATTAAATAACATCAGAGAAAGAGTAGTAACCCAGACACAGATGATGAGCATTGGATATGGAACTACTCTTGTGAACGGAGGCTTGTCTTTTATCTCCACAAAAGTAGGGAAGCAGGTACTGAAGAGGAGGAGGAGGTGGTGGTGGTGATGGTGTGAGGGATGCTTAGCTTGATTGAGAAAGGTTAATTACATGTGAAATGAGACTGGGATTCAGGCTGTGTTTGCTCTAGATTTTGTGTAATGTTATATCAACACTGGGATTCTCTGTTCATCTATTAGCAAAACCAACCCGTTTTGTTTGGTTTCATTTCAGTGTTGTTTTAATCCCACTGAACATTTATACTGTTATTTTAATTCTGCTAAACATGTGTGGATAGTAAAATACTTCCGGAATTAAACTAGCAACGGGTATGGAAAGTGATCCAGTCCTCATAAAGATTTGATCTGTTAATTAGCCATACCAATTTTATGGATCATTGCCACCCACTTAAAACACATTGTTATACGTTCATAATCTTTGCATAATGAGCTTTTATGGAGTATAGAGGCCAACTTTAGTGCAATGTTCAACAAAGCCTTTTTCCCTCACCTAGTCATTCATAACTACATTCCATAGGGAAAATAAGCAGATAAGGATTCTTAAAATATTTACCCTGCCCTAGATATGGAAGACTTAGACCCTTTGAAAAATTATGGACACATTTTCCATGTATAGAATTAAATGCATACATGGTTGGTGCTATCCTCATAGTATTATAAGAAGGGAAGTAAAATCCATTGTCTAGCTCCCATAATATACGAAAGGACAACCTAAATATGGGTCATCTGCAGGTCAGCCTCCACAATTTTGGTCACTATGTACAATAAGCAGAGAGGAGATAGCATCACATCCATTCTGTGCCTGTTGAGGAAATTGCACTGGATGGATATTGGGGGGGGGGGTTTGAACCAAACCTAAATGAAAGACCAATATGGCCTAGAGCAGGCACCCCAAACTGCGGCCCTCCAGATGTTTTGGCCTACAACTCCCATGACCCCTAGCTAATAGGACCAGTGATCAGGGATGATGGGAATTGTAGTCCAAAACATCTGGAGGGCCGAAGTTTGGGGATGCCTGGCCTAGAGTAAAATGTGTCCTCTTATCTCAAATGTGGTTGGCTCATGAGTGTGCACAAACACCACAATGAGTGGAACTCCCAGAACCATTCTATCTATCATCTCATCAACTTGGCTGATAAAACTCCCAGGCTGGCTGGGGAGACTGGAATTTGAGTCCAAGACCTTCTGGAGGGATGCAGTTACACCACCGCTGACTTACAATAACCTTTTGATAAAGATGTAGACTTTGAGGCTTAAGACAAAAACCAGAATGAGGATGGTTGCATAGTTCTCTTGGCTTAGAAGGCAATCCACCCAACCACCACTAAAGTCTAGAATAGGACTCTTTTGGGAATTTAGCACAATTCTATTATGTACATATATCATCCAATCATAGTCCCTGAGTTTCAGTCCTATAGCTTTGTGACATGATACTGTATTAATAGCTACACTAATTAGTGAAAGGTTCACAGCCTCTTTCAGCAAAAGGATTATCAGGCCCTTATTAGAACGATCCAATCCTCTTGGGTCTGCAAAACTGAGCTGGCAATCTCACAAGAATTGATTTCCTTTCTTGAGACACAGGACTTCCTGCTTCTAGTCAGGCCGGAAATGCCAGAAGAACACCTTTGTATTTTAGAGCTTCTGCTTCTGGGCAATTTCAAGAAGCAAAAAGGCAAGGATGAAGGGGAAAGGTAAGTCAAGCCAAATGGAGAGGTGGACTGGAAGGGAGAGCTACCCAAAAAGGGGCTTGAAGCAAACAGCGTTTTGTACAGGGAACAACTCCAGTCCTTGTTCAAACCCTCTAACTAGTATTAATGTATGGTACATACAAATTCTAAATGAAATTAAGCCAGAATAAAACTCATTTGCATGCCGATGTGAAAACTTTGCTTCTCAATAGAGTTGCTTGTGAGGAAACAAAGTTCAAAACAATTGCCGAGTTAAAAATACTGTATAAGCTATGGAGTAGAACAGAGAGCTCCCCCCTCCCCGAGCCACTTAAGTTTCCCAGAATCCCATGAACTGGGTTTTTCTTTTTAAATTAATCCTAGGTCTATTTAGGAACTTCCAATGGGAAAGCAGTTTGTTAAGTTGTGGGTAAGCATAGCAGACGACACAGCAATCTCTCCAAAGCAGCTCTTTATTTGGAAGCTGGATCAGAACTGAACTGCATTGCCGAGCTGGCCTCCTTTTTAGAGGCTGGCTCAAACAATGTATCAAGCATAATTCAAAGTTCCCTCCTAAAGTTCCCTCCTAAAACAACTGTCAAGGACCTGAGGGAAAACTATATACACTAATACATAACACAGTTTAACTCTTCCTTACCCAGCTGTGATTCTGATGGAAATATCCTCTCCTGGTAATGGTCAATGCAAAAAAAAAATTTTTTTTTAATCTCCCATTGCTACCACTATGAAGTTTCTCTGCAATCGCTAATCGCAATACAGCGAGTGGCTTATATGGGATCATGCCTGGGGAGGGAAGAGTTAAGTCCCCTATGTGTATAGGCTGTGGTCCCAATGAAAAGTACCTAGAATTAAATTCCCAAACCAGTTGTAATACACTCATAAGCAGATGGGATGCAGGTCACATCCAGAGCCTGATGAACGCTGCGCACTCTGCAATTTGCCGCAGGTGGTTCCACTGCAGATTTCAGTGAAAGAAATGTGAAGGGAGCATCCCTAGTCAAACAAAAGGCAATTTGTCAGTTTCTGCCTCTCCCCATGGGCTCCTGTTGTTTTGTGCTCTCCTCAGATATGGCAGTCTGGTTTATAACTCAAGTATAGACAGCAAAGGGGGGGGAAGGGGTTCCCAGGAAGGAGGTGCTGAATCTGGTTTCTGTAAACTTTTAAAAATAGCTATACTTTACAGCGCAGCTAGAGAATTCCCAGCCCAGTGTAAGCTGAAACACAAATGTGTTTCACCGGCATCACCATGGCATTTCTTCTGTTAAACAAAAACAAAAACAAAAAAATCTTAGGGGTACATTAATTCTGCTACACTCCCTGCTCCCTGATTATTATTTAATTAGGCACAAGAAGATTTAAAAAAAATAAAATAAAAGCGTGAATCACCCAAGTCTGGTGTTATGCACTGACATCAACTAAGTTAACAATTCAAGGGTCAGTATTTGCAAAAGTAAGGACAAAGCTTACAAGCATTTGGATCCATCTAGCAACAATGTGCACCTTGGGATAATGGACTTAAAACAATTGCAATTAACAGGCTAAGACAAAGGATTAAAATTAAAAATGAATAGTGTGGCGCTTGCAGCTTGCTTGTAAAACAGCATTAAGCCAACTTAATCCATTTTAATTCCGGGGTTGGGGGGGGGAACCTACCGGCACAAATGAAATAGATTTGGGAGGAGGGTGTCGAGTTCAGCTCCTGCGAAAGTGCGATACATTCACCTGTGACAATTCTTTCTGGAATGATAAAGTAAGGGAAGTCTCTTAAGAACTCTGAGTGACTCTCTGAGGTCCCCAGAGATCAGGTGTCAAAGTTGTCTATCAGATGCCTGAAAAGAAAAAAAGGAAGCATTACGCACTGCTATTGTGAGACAGTTGTCATTGACTGATCAGGCCTTTTAAGCAAGCTTTCACAGTCAATGAAACCACCTGAATAGATGAAAGCCAGACAGCTTCTGACAAACAAGAGACTGTGGAATATTCATTGTGCATCTGTGAGGGAAAGATTAATGTATTAGAAATTAAAATGGGACCAGAACGTATGATCTTGCTCTAACACTTGGCCAGACCTGTGTCACCCATTGCTAGTGCCTGAAGTCGACAGACAATTCTGCCAGGGTAACTGAGAATCATTAAGCATCCTGCTATTGTGCGTGGTGAATAATAAAACTTTCCCCCTATTCTTTGCCTGGAGCTGACAATGAATAATTCTGGAGCTATTTGCAATGTTAACAGCACCTATCTTGCCCATCCATTCCTTTACGATAAGGATGGAAATATGCATTTCAACAGTCTGTACAGATACTGATTCACAGGCATTTCAAAGGACACCTGTCACTCAAGTGAAGGACCTGTCAGTCTCCAATGTATGATGGTGCCAGGAATATGGCCAAAAAGATTATCTATACTTTATTTCCTTTCCCCCTAACTCAGATTATAACACTGCTACATTTGCCATAGACTGACAAGTGATTTACACTCACAACTGTAATGTGTTTAAAGCTAAAGGGGTGGGGAGGCAAGCTATTCTCTTAGCCTTATTCTTCCAGGGTTTACAACGGTGTCAGATGTACTATCGCAAATGTGATCTAGACCATACAGAATGTCATTATGCCAGATATTAGAATCATTTAATCCATTGGCTAACTTAAAAGGTGACATCGGTAACACTTTTTCCTTTCATGTCAGAGTCTCCAAACCCCTGGTTTCAAGAAATAATTCAGAAAGAGTACTTGTGAAGGGGTCCTTTATGAAACTTCAGTAATAATACATCTGGACCAACTGCTAACTATTAAATTGGCCTTCCCCCAACCTGACCCCCTCCAGATGTTTTTTGGACTACAACTCCATTTATCATGCCTCATGTGACCTGATGTGCTTTTTATGTGGTTCAGACAAAGCTGCCAGGGCAGCCGGGCAGCCAATGGCCTTTCAGACAGTGAGGCACACCCTCCAGAGCAGGACTCTCATTGGCCAATTTAAAAAGCAGGAACTGGTGGGAACTCCAGCCAGCTACCTAGGTGGCCAGGGAAATTTCCCCAACAGTCACCTGGCCATGTGCGTTCTGGTCGCCCGCTGGTGGTGATTGAGTGTGAGGATCTGCAACAACCACACACCCAAAGGAATAGGTAGGCATCCATTATGAAAGCTGGTGACAGGACAGGACAGTCATAATGCATTTTGGGGCAGTTCATTGAACCACTTGGGCTTTCTAATTTTCTTATTCTGTTCAAGACTCTTCTAAGATCCTTGTATACACACTTGACTTTCGTATCATGCATCATTCTTCCATGATGGCAAGATAGTGTCTAATCCAGGAACTGACCAGATCCAGACCCGCTTAGCTTCAGCAAAGTTGATGTGTGATGTTCCTTCAGACCAATGCTTCATCTAATTTCCCTCTTTATTTATATTACCACTGGAATTACAATTACTGCAAATTACTGCAATTGCTATTGATACCATTGCTCTCCATTTGCTTGCTGTTGGTGTACTAGATAATGTTAGTATGGAGTACAACTCAGGGGTATTTCTGCTTCTTGTGCATTGATGGCATGGTTATATATCTGGAAGAAGTGCACAGGCGATGATATTTGTACCTTGTTAAATGTGGTGTAGCAATGATAGTGTCAGCACCAAAGCAGTCCCCATAAAATGTTGACTGCACCAGTCAAAAAGGCAAAACAAGCTGGTAACAGTAGATGATGTTGTTGCTGCTGTTTCATTGCTGATCAGTTATTGTAAAATCACCAGTGTGTGTGGCCCCTGCCTTACAATCCTATGCCTGCTTACTCAGATCTTTAAGATTTTTATTGTTCAATGCAGCTTTAATTGCTAAGCAAAGAAAGTTGTCAGAAAATGGCAAAAGGGCAGAAAAAGCGCAGGAAATCCCCCAGGTGACAACTACAAAGCACAATATCCTGAAAAATAGCAACATAAATTCTGTATCTCAAATTTCATAAATTGTGAGTTAATGAAACGAATCAGAGTGTGATTGCTTAGCAGTAGTTTATATTCAGGACGAGAGCTTTGGTAAGGGAAGAAACAAGATGTGCAGCAATACATAGAAAATGAGTAGGATTCAAATCCCAGCTAAGCTCAAAGTGAAAATGAATTTCTTCCTTTGATACATGCACCCATTTATGCAGATAACAAAAAACTCCAGGCGTGGAGTCTTACATACTCGAACCTGGTTGAAGCTTCTGCCTGGGGATGCCAAAATGTAAAATACTGAGCATCTTATATTTAAAAATGGAGGAGTTAAGAGGTTCAAGCAAGCCTGCCCTGGGCTGTGTGTTTCTATATGTGAAACATAAAAGAGAGGTGCAGAGGTGCAGAAATTATGCATCTTCTACACATTGGTACTCTGAAGTCTGAGTCTAGAATCTTGGCATTAATGAACGATCTCTGGTTGGCCATAGATTTCTGAACTCTTTACTTTGATCTCTTTATCTCCTTCACAACGATTCCACCCAGAAATACCATTGTTCCTGTCGTTCTGTATACAGAAAGACAGGTAGACCTAGCCAGATCTCAAAAATTCCTAATTAGTGAAACTAGAAGATACTTGACTGCCCAAATGCCATACATAGCTAATCTTGAAATACCAAAACAGCGAAGGGCTTTTACCCTGGCCCGCTGTCAGGCTCTCCCTTCAGCAATTCAAGAAGATACCTTATGAGGAGAGGAAATGTCCATGTGTCTCTGGGAAGCAGGAAACAACAGAACATGCCCTTCTTTATTGCAAGTATTATAAAGACGTTCGAGCCAGGTTTATCCAACCCGTCCTATATAAGTCCTATATAAGTTCCCTGGGCGTTCATCTCCCTATTACTACAGGACGAAAGCCCAGAAGTCACATATTCAGTCGCCAGATTCTGCACTGCCATGATAGACATTCGTCGAAGGATGGTCTATGGTACAAATCAGTCATAAAATAAAGTCCCATATTGTAAGATCTGTATCATTGAAGCCTCATCCCATATAGCTGTTTAACAAGTCCCTTTTAATCCCTTTATTATCCACCTATTATTTATGCTTAACCAAGTATTTTATGTATATGTTTTAATCTATGGTTAGTTTTTGCCCCTATTTATTTAATGATTATTTGTTTAGATTCATATTGTTATGTTATTTAAATGTTTTGCTTATGTTTCGAATTTTGTACAAGGAGGCAGCTAACATTCAAATGGGGATGTATTCATAGCTGATGTATGTACTACTCATTAATTGTGAAAATAATGTTCTTTTAAAAATAATAATAATGGGGCTGTATTAGGTGCTATTCAGGTATCGGGTTGCACTGAGACATATCGTAAAGTAGAAGGACACATGTAATGGCTGTCCCTTTAGCTACATGAATACAAAAACCAGCTGTTACCCAGACTTGTCTGCCATTCTTAAGTGATACACACAAGTCTGGAATTGGACAACAGGAAACCAACAAATTGTTATTGTATTCACAAAGATAGAAATTAATTTAAGGTCATGCTAGTTGTTGGTTGTTGTTGTTTTTTTAAAAAAGAAAGAATGGCTGGTTCTTGTTTTTGCATAGAAAGGGGAATAATTATTGTATGCTTCTGCTTCTTAAGAGACCTCTACGCAACCTGATATCTGAGCAGCATCTAAAACACACACATCCTTTTGAATGTTTGCTCCCTCACTTCATCATAAGCCCCTTACAAAATGTAGACAGAGATGGTTTGGACCACCAGCCAAATATATGTATTCTCCTCCCCACCCTTTTTATTTTTCCTTTTGCTTGCCATCTAGCCTTTTTGAAGAGCTCTGGAAAACTTAAAAGCTTGCATTAGTTGCATATGATTTTGCGACATTTTGGTTGGCTGTATAAAGGAATTGTCCAAATGTGGAATTTTAGACACATTTATCCACTAACACTGTGCTGTTTGCCCACCCCTGCTGAAATCCACAAAGTTAGGAGACATGAATGAAGAATGAAGATTCTGTGAAAACATCAGGGAATAAGATTGCGATAAAGTGAAAATAAATTTGAGCTATAGTTTATAACAGGGGTCAGCAAACTTTTTCAGCAGGGGGCCGGTCCACTGTCCCTCAGACTTTGTGGGGGGGCGGACTATATTTTGAAAAAGAAATATGAACAAATTCCTATGCCCCACAAATAACCCAGAGATGCATTTTAAATAAAAGTACACATTCTACTCATGTAAAAACACCAGGCAGGCCCCACAAATAACCCAGAGATGCATTTTAAATAAAATGACATATTCTACTCATGTAAAAACATGCTGATTCCCGGACTGTCCGCGAGCCGGATTTAGAAGGTGATTGGGCCGCATCCGGCCCCCGGGCCTTAGTTTGGGGACCCTGGTTTATAACAAGGATGTAGAAATCCAGGCACCCACTAGATACTAGTACCCTAGAAAACTGAATCTGACTTTCTACTTCACAGGTCTGGAAGCGGGATTTTTCACCTATATGGCTCCTAAGAAATCTTCTGGCTCCCTAATTTTGCAAAATTGTTTGCACTCCTGTATTCTCCCCTCATTCTTGGAAGTCGAAAGGACTCTAAAATGTGCAAACCAGCTTTCCCTAAACTCAGACTCTTCCCAGTCTTGCGATTGGCTAATCCCTCTGCCTTCCTGTTACCTCTGTCCAATCACATGCCAAGGTTTGTAACGATATATATGCCGCAGGTTATGAAAACAGCAGGAGTCTTTTCCAGCTGATTTATTCCTCGCAGTGCATGTGGAAATTGATCCTTAAAAAGAGAGAGAAGATGGTACACCTGAAGTTTAATGGAACACTGAAACAAGCCAGCATCCCACTAAATTATCAGGCAAGAGCTAGCTACAGTTTTTTTTTCCTTCTAGGGGAAGAGAAAAAAAAGGGTGATGCGAATTAGAAATGTGTGGGTCTGGGATTTAAAAATATTTAACAATTATTTCCATTTAAAATAATTTTGGAAGAAAAACATTTTATACTTTGGGAAATAGTTTTTGACATTTTGGGGAGTGGAGAAAGAACAATGGACCGTTTACAGGTCTACACCGTAGATTAATGAATCTAATTGAGTCTGTAGGGAAATGTTTCGGTTTAACTACTGGAACTAATTTATACATTCACTACATCGTAATAAGTCAATTTAAGTTTCCGGAAATAAAACTGGATATCCTGGGTATAGATTTGAACTATAAATTTCTGCAAGAAAGGAGTCTGTGTTCATTATACATTGTAAAATTACCATATGGACCTGTCAACACTTCTTAGCACAGCTTTGTAATAATGTCATTTAGTTTAACATTGTAATGTGCCGACTGAATTAATGCGTATGACAAAATGAATGCCTCCCAACCAGTAGTTCTGAGGGAAGTTTGGAACTATGTAATGTGGGTATACAGACAAATCTCTCCTTATTTACAAAATCGACACCTACCCTTTGATTGAGCATTATTTTGTTTCTTTTCCTGTGCCAGCTTGAGAAAACTTCCATTTTTGTCTCACAACCAAAAGCCAAATCTGAATAGTTGCCAGACGACCAAAAACATGCACATAATCAAAGTTCTGAATAAATGAGATGCTATTTTCTCATGGCTAGCTCACCATCATAATGCATGGGAAATGCCCTATTAACTCAAAATAGAACTTCAGATGATTTAGGCTCCAGCAATGGGGGTTTCAACTCTAGCCTTCTCTTTGGCTAGATATGCTTCCTTACACCTCAGTCATTCCTAGGACTTCATTGGCTGGCTGAAAATGCTAAAAGGTGGGTGCAGGCTGGTTTCTCAGAAATCAAATTAAGGTACCGTATATTCCGGCGTATAAGACGACTTTTGAACCCAGGAAAATCTTTTGAAAAATTGGGGGTCCTCTTATACGCCGGGTATAAGATCTGCGGTCACCGCATACGGTGGGGGGAGCTCAAAAATGGCCGCGGCCGCATCCCCACCGTATGCGGCGACCGTGTAAGCGGCTGCTGCTTTCTTTCCGTGCAGGGCTTTCCTCCCTCCTCCCTGCATGGAAAGAAAGCGGCAGCCGCTTTCTCTCTAACCTAACCCTAACCCACTCGCCTCGGTGCCTGGAAGAGATACAGAAAAATTTTATTTGGTGTGCGTTGGAAGTTTGGGATATACTCGTTATGGCGAGTATATCCCAAACTCTATATTTTGACTGGGAAAGTAGGGGGTCGTCTTATATGCCCAGTCGCCTTATATGCTGGCATATACGGTAATGAACTTTACATTTTTTTATATCGTATCTCAAGTTCTACAAGGACTAAAGACTTGCTTATCTCCGGAGGGGGGGGGGGAGCTGAGAAGCCAAGGAATGCTGCTCAACCTACTCACCTAAACCACAAACACCCATAAGTGGGGGGTCAGAGTTCAGAATATCACAAAATGTGTATTTTCTATGGAAGAACAAACAAACCACAAACATTTGACAGAATGTATCTAGTCAGTAAATAACGAAATTATCATGTTCCTTATGATTTCTTAATATTTCACTGACCTAAGCCATGCTGATCAAGGTAAGGTTCAGTTCTTTCCAGCTTGCTCTGATATTCACAGCAATCACAAGAAAGTGAGAAAAAACACCCTCTAGCCCTCTAAAAGAAAATCATCACTGAGCATATGAAGCTCAAGTGTCACAACCTTCTAAAATTCACTCTGCCCCAGATTCGTGGTAGCAGTGGTGGACAGGGAAGGATAGGGTCTAACTAGCTTTGCCGGTATAAGCTCTGCGTTAGCTTCAGTCAGTTTAATTGCACCACAGAAGCGCCGGCCTCATATATTGTTCAGCCTTGATATAATAGAAGGGGAAATGCCCAGCAAATACAATGGCCAAATCGGGTCCTCCCTCAAAGAGGGCACGTGTTGCAGTGAGACCTGGCAACCAAACCCTGTGTTGTGGGTGGGTATGATTGACAGCCACAACACCCAATTGGTAGGTCCCTCAATGCAGGGTTCAATCAGGCCAATGGGACGCAGGCTAAACAGATCAAGGGACCTATATATACCTATGCATGTGACCCAGAGCTTCCTCTTTTGACATAGTGCATTGGCACACACACACACACACACCTCTCCCTACTTTTAGGGCTTTGCGCTAGACCTTGCTATGCCATCGTGTGTCATCTGTCATTGGGACAGGGGCACGGCAGCAATTTTCCCCACTTGGCTGATTGGCTGGTGCCATTTGGGTTTCGCCTGCTGCTTGGCAAATTGTCACAACTTGTAAGGTTGTGGATAGGCTCTGGTTCAGGTGATAGGGAGGGAAGAGCACTCTCACCATCCCTATGTGAAGGGTATTCTGTTAAAGCAATCCAGGGACTCAATGGTTGGGTCAACCCTGTAAGGGGGTTGTGCCCATGCCAGAGTCCAGGGGGACATCTGGGTGGGAGACATAGCCTGTTCCTGGCTTTCCGCCTATCCGGGTGTTCACCCTAGACTGACCTATGGTAGTGCCCTGGGTCAGCACTACCTGCAACGGTGCAGGGAGCTAGTCGAACCAGAGCCTATGCAACCACTCACTTGCTTGTAAAGTTGTGGCCTAAATTCTGCCCAAAACCAAACCAAAATTTGAGTCTTGTCTGAATTTATTTAAGGGGGAGGTTAAAAGGTCTGAACACACAAATGGTGTCACCTATATTCTGGTAAACTGTTAACGGTAGATATGCTATCTTATAGCCTTGAATTTGGGGTATATCAATTAGCCACAAATACCAAGTGCTAGAGCCTAGGGCTTGCCAATCAGAAAGTCGGCAGTTCAAATCCCCACAACGGGTGAGGTCACGTTGCTCGGTCCCAGCTCCTGCCAACCTAGCAGTTCGAAAGTGCAAGTAGATAAATAGGTACTGCTACAGCAGGAAGGTAAACGGTATTTCCGTGTGTTGCTCTGGTTCGCCAGAAGCGGCTTTGTCATGCTGGCCACATGACCTGGAAGCTGTACGCCAGCTCCCTCGGCCAATAACGCGAGATGAGCGCCGCAACCCCAGAGTCGGTTACGGTTGGACCTAATGGTCAGGGGTCCCTTTACCTTTACCAAGTGGTATACCAAGCACTTGTGGCCCTCCATATTGTGGACTCCCAACTTCCATCAGCCCCAGTCAGCAGCAGCGGAGCATATGCCTGTGCTGCCCAGGGTGGGCCTGCTCCTGAGGGGGAAGGGGGGCAGAGGGTGCCCACCCAGGCGCAGGATAGCCACTTGGGTGCACAGAGCGACGGCACCCTACAGTCAGGGGCAGAGAGAGCCGCCGAGGGCGGACATTCTGCGCGCCACACACCCGCTATTCCTAAAGCATCCCCCAGCTGTCAAAACGAAGGGGGAAGGGGGAATGCCGCCAATGTCACCCCCCTCAGCAAGGACACCCAGGGTGATCCGCCCCCACCACTCCCCTTCCTCCACCCCTGCCAGTCAGCATGGACAATGGGCACAGGTGACAGTAGTTGTAGTCCAACAATATCAGGAAGGCCTCAGGCTCAATATTTCATTCACACAACAAGAATACCTTCCCCCACTGAACTGATAAGCTGACAGTTAACATGAGGGGGCCTAAAAAGAGGTTTGTGGCTGGCATAGAAGACCGTCGAATGAAAAGCCTATCTGAGTCTACTTGCACTGTATCTTTTGAGTCTTGGATTACAGCCAAAATGACTAACTGGACCAACATAACTCACTTCTCCTCTTGAGGCTGGCAAAAAAACGGAAAAAAAACCCACTCAAGTCAGCAGACAAATTCCAAATAATTCAACAGGCTTGGGTCCTTTATGAGCATTCTTATTATATGAAAGCACTATTGTGAAATATTTGACATTTCCTTTCATTATTTGCCCTCAACGTTGATTTTAGGATTCTGGCTGTAACTCGCATTGTGGTCAATTATCTTGCAGGAGGATCCGATATGGGAGGACGGCAAGATTTTATATCTTGTGAAAACAAACCAATGTGCTTTGTGTTGACACAAAACTAAAATAATATTAAGTGTTCATTGTATGAAACTCATTAAATACACAGTTAAGGATTAAACGTCTCATGAAAGGCTGTATTTCCATGGGATGTGTGAAGCTGCACACACACACAAAATTGTCTGCAGAAGCTTAGGGGGGGGGGAAGTAATCTAAAAAATGCTTTTTCCACAAATATTGTGTCTTATTATGTTGTCCTTAAATGGTGTGCTCCAGTGTTGTCCCGTTTGCTGTGGGAAATTTGAGGCTTGGAATTACAGATAGTCATTCATGACTCTTCTGTAGCCAGTGGCAATTTCTCCAAAAGAATAAGGGGGGGGGGAGGAGAGAAGGGGAAAAATTGTATCCTAACTTCTGAACATCGAAAGAAAACTTAATATGCTACAACACAGGTATAGAACAAGCCTGCACAACTTTCAGCACACCAATTGCTACCTGTGATTCTTGCATTACAGGGGGTTGGACTAGATGACCCTTTGGCCCCTTTTCCAACTCTACAATCCTATGATTCTAAGTTGAGCGCAGACCACCAGCACCTATATTGCAGCATAGCTGCCAAGTTATCCCTTTTTTAAAGGGATTTTCCCTTATGCTGAATAGGCTTCCTCGCGAGAAAAGGGAAAACTTGGCAGCTATGTATTGCAGCTGCTTAACAACCCTGCATTTCTTTTACAGTTTCAGGTAGGAATCGAAAACAAGTTTATTATAGTCCGAATAGGCTACCTTACATGGCTGAGACAAGCTGAATTCAGCTTGGTAGGTAACATCATTTGCGGCTGGTATAGAATAACTTTGATAGTGCCATTGCTGCACAGGGCTCCACCTTGCAAGGTGTTGACCAATTTCTGGGTGGGGGCAAGTGTACTCAAAACTACATTCAATTCCCAGTGAAGCCTGCAGAGTTCGAGGGTACTCATCACTTCCAGATGTTAGGTTGCATAGTGAGTGATCCCAAAAATGCTGACAACCACATCTACACAATCATAATTGTAGTGCCTTTACAAATTCTTACAGTGCAGTGATTTCACCTTTATGCAAATGATCATATAACGATGCAGTTTGAATGCTCCCAGCACAGCAACCAGGTGGAGAGATACCTCTTTCTGAATTCCTCTTTGTTACATCAGAAAATTATGGTAATGTGTATTGCATTCTTCAGGAAATGGATCTCAGAGCTATTATGGCTAAGAAACACAGTTCCACAGAGTGCCTGGGGGGTGGTGGTATTTAAACTGAGTGTAGATTTTGGAACCCCAAACAAGATTTTCTCCCAAGGAGTCCTATTCACATAGATTTTATTTTTAAAATGTATTTATAATACACGCTCTGATTAAAAGTCATGGTGATGGCTCGGGAAACATTGAAAACAAGATAAAATTGCTGCTTTAAAACACCACACCAAATAATGTAGACAAATGAATCAGAGCATCAAAAACAGGTAAAAATGTAAACAGGGCAACCTCCAAGATTGCCCTGGTGCCTAAATGTCAGCGACTGAAAAGGTTTCCCTTGGAAAGGATTTTTATCATTTTGGTGCAAGTGGAAAGTTGGGAAAGTGCTCCAACACTGGCAGGAGAATATTAGACAAGCATTCGTGCCAAGGCATGGCAAACTGAAGAAACACAGTCTAACTTAGAAGTAAATCTTGTGGAGCTCAATGGCATTTACCCCGTATCAAGGGTGATTAGGATTGTCATCTTAAGACCGCATTGCAGTTCTAGACATATTTACTTGGAAGTAACCAATCAAAGGGCATTTCCGTGCACTGCTCTGGTTCGCCAAAGCGGCTTAGTCATGCTGGCCACATGACCCAGAAGCTGTACGTCACCTCCCTCGGCCAGTAAAGCAAGATGAGTGCCACAGCCCCAGAGTCGTCCGCAACTGGACCTAACAGTCAGGGGTCCCTTTACCTTTTAACCAATCAAAGTACAGAGAGAGGGAGCGAGCAAGCGAGCAGGGGAAGGAAGGCTGGGCAGCCAAGCTGGGGGGCAGACATGCACACACCACACACTTACATGCGCCTGCTGCCACGGTTTTGCTCCCCTTGCTCATTCTGGAGGCAAGCTGGAAGCAGAGGGTGGTGCCTGGCTCCAGGGAGGCAGCAGATCGATGGAGGCAGCAGGGAGGCAGGACTGCAGGTGGGTGGTGAAAGAAAATATTGAGGGTGTTGTGCTCCCAGATGAAAATTATGGAGGGTGGGGGTGGGCAAGGGACCCTAGCCGAGAGTTGGCACCTATGCCCTCCAACACTGAAGTGGTAACACTGATTTCACGCACCTTCACACAGATCTGGGAAATCTGGAATTTCAAATGTTGTTGACCATACAAGATTTGCATATTACAAATTTCAGGCGCACTGGATAAACCAACCGTGAAAAAACGAAAGTGGTGGTGGTGGTGAAGGAGTCCACACTCTAACCAATGGAGGTGTGTTAATTTTGTTTTTCAATTGCATTTGTGCACCCCTACTGAGTGGGTGGTGCTGTGCTAAACCACAGAGCCTAGGGCTTGCTAATCAGAAAGTTGGCGGTTCAAATCCCCACGACTGGGTGAGCTCCCATTGCTCGGTCCCTGTTCCTGCCAAACTAGCAGTTCAAAAGCATGTCAAAGTGCAAGTAGATAAATAGGCACTGCTCTGGCAGGAAGGTAAACGGCGTTTCCATAGGCTGCTTTGGTTTCGCCAGAAGCGGCTTAGTTATGCTGGCCACATGACCCGGAAGCTGTCTGCGGACGAACGTCAGCTCCCTTGGACTGTAAAGCGAGATGAGCGCTGCTACCCCAGAGTTGTTTGCGACTGGACTTAACTGTCAGGGGTTCTTTACTGAGCAATACCATTTCAGTTGTTACATTTTCCCTAAGCTTTTGCATCTGGAAAAACGATGGGGGGTGGATTTTTATTTAGAAATTTACATGCTGCCATTTGGCAAAAGGGCAGTTTACAGTGTAACAACAGCATAAGAGCCATACCACCCAATAACTTTACAAACAAACAGAACCATTCCAATACAACTCCTAATGAAAGCAGCAACGTCAAACTAGACATTGGAATCAGACCTTCATGTGCTGGAGAAAGAAAGAAAACATCTGCCAAATTCTCTGCACCATGGAGAGTTATTAGTATACGGATTTAGTTACTGTAGTTAAGTATGTTTTGCTATTCAGGGCATGTCTTACCATCAGGGTTGCTATTAAAAAAGATGCAGAGCCCTCTTGTTACACATCAAGGGGGCACTCATCCGCATACGCCACTTGAAGGGAAGCTCATAGCTGTCGAAAGGCTACTTCTCAATTCCCCAGGTATTTTAAATGACCAAACAACCTGAGAACTGAAACTGATTTCCTAAAAAAGAAAAAGAAAAGAAAAAGATGTTACTATTTACTACTACATAGTTCTAGCTAGAGAGTATTTTTCTCCCATGAAATCTGAATTCATCGCAACATAATAGGGAGTCAACACAAATCTCTTGATGAGTTGGCCACATTTTGTTGGGCAAAGGAGTCTGTGGACTCAGGAAGTGGCTGTATCAATATCAGATTCCCTTCCTTCCCCATATAAGGGTAGATACATTTATACCTCGGTTTAAGTACACCTCGGTTTGAGTACTCCACAGACCCATCTGGAACGGATTAATCCACGTTCCATTACTTTCAATGGGAAAGTTCGCTTCAGGTTAAGTACGCTTCAGGTTAAGTACAGACTTCCGGAACCAATTGTGTACTTAAACTGAGGTACCACTGTAATTCTATGGAGCACTGATTTTCTAGGATGAGCAAGCTTTGGTTGTATTCAAGGGTTGTACTATTCCAGTGGTCCAGTTTAGCTTACACACTCCTCCCTCTCGTGTGTGTGTGTGTGTGTGTGTGTAGGCAGTATAGGCATCCCAAAGGAATTTACAATAATACAAAATGCGTATGAAATTTAACAAACAAATATGGAATATTAACACAGCAATCTAACCCCCACTCATGTCAAGTTGGTGGAATGAATGGAGATCTGCCCAACTCTCCCATCTGAGCCAGCCTCCTAGCAGCTGCCCCCAAAAGAATGCTGCAAGCACCAGCCTGTTGGTGCTAGCTTCTCCCTTCCACCAACTGGAGGAGGCAAGAGGGAGATCTACTAGTAGTATCTCCATGGGTGGGGCCAGTGGAATGCCCTACAACGGGGGAATTTTAAGGATGGAGCATGGGGCTGAGCCAGCTATTATGTGATGACATCGGGCTCAACCCAGGTCTAATTACTTGTGCAGTCTGGAAGCGCTCAGCAGTCGCTCTGCATCAGATCCAGTTGTCCTGTACTGCTCCTTCCACCATGGCTGCAGTTGAGTGGCATGGCTGTGGATGCAACTCCCCAAAGCCCTGCTGATGCAACCTCATCTAACCTCCTTGCAAACAAATCAGAATGTGTGCTCACTGAATAGCTAATGTAGTCTGACCTCCCTGCACGTAAATCAGGATGAATGCTTAATAAACCAGTTGTCCAAACATGATCAAAGAGTGTTCATCCAAAAAGAATATCATGGAAAGCAGCACAAAATATCTACACCTACCCACAAGGATGAACACCAGTAGCCTCTAGAAGCCTGGCCATCAGTATTATCCAAAATAAAGCACCTTTGCCTGGTACCAGAAAGATGACAAAGTCAGTGCCAGGAGACCTGCCTTGGAGAAGGCATTCCACAATCAGGGGGTACAATAGAAAAAGGCTCATTCTCCCATTACCACCCTCCAAATATCTCCTGGACTGGATCTCGGATCTCAGAGTCCAGATAGGTTCATTGAGGAAAGGCAGTCCGTGGGGTATTGGCATCCCAAGCTGTGCAAGTCTTTATAGGTCAGAAACAGCACCTTGAATTGGGCCAGGAAGCAGTGCAGGTGGGCCAGAACTGGAGTTTTATGTTCAGACTTGTGAAATCCATTCATTAATTTGGTTGCCCCATTATACACTAGCTGCAATTTCCAATTGGGAACAAATCACAGATTCTTGTTACATCTGAATATTGAAAACTGTGGTTTGTTCAAACTAGAATAAAAAAAGAACACCACAGATTGATCCCGGTTTTATTGAATCATGGTTTGAACAAATCATAGTTTCTCAAATTTTGACTCTGGGAAACTCTGGATTGTTCCAGACCCCAAATGGAATTTTTATAACTCATTTTGGAATGGTTTCTAATTTGCTGGGAGCCATCAAGAACACTGTGGTCACTAAGAGAAGACAGGGTACTGTATAGGTTTTCTTAAATAAGTAAATGTTTTGGAGGAAACATGCAACGACAAGATGTCAGCATGAGGTAAACAATAATAGATTTTCCTGGGTGGGGAGGAAAGAGAGGACTCAGCATAGGAATACTGTTTTGGAAGCAGTACCATGTCCCTGCATAATATAGTTACTCCTCCAAGAACCCCAAGCCCATCACTCAGTGCAATTTGATGACAGTCTTCCATTTAGGCCTTTTATGAGGAAAATATATTTCATTGCAGTTGGCAAAAGAAATGCCCGCTTCCTAATGCAATATCATTTTCTTCTGGAATGAAGCAAGTCTGTACAGTTTAACTGCTAATGTTTACAATTGGATTTGATATTGCAAGATTTCCCTTAGGATGCAGTCTTAAGTAAGGAACAGCCGAATAGCTAAGATTCCGACCTCCGTGAATTAGTGGAATGGGCTAATCCTTGCAAACAGATAAAAATTTAAGATAGGATATTAAGATTTTTATCCAATTGCATAGATCTGTGTAGATCCAGACGTATTGTGAGTTTATACAGGCAGCAACTGATAGGAAGAAATTAAATATAAACTCTGTGCCTTCTAATCCAATATCCTTCAGGGCATTTTATTTCTAAGCACATTTCTTTTATTTAACATGGACATATTGGGATTTTTTTTTAATATTATTGTTATTATTATTAGCTGATTTAGCACTAAAGCCCAAATGATAAATCACAAATTAAATGCTAATGTACAGTCATTTCCGAAATGTTGAATTCTGTTTTCCATCTACAGTTATAATAGTTAATGTCACCACTTGTACAATCCCTGTGGCACCAGCCTATAAAAAGAAGATGATAAAAGTTTAGAGCAAGAACTATAAATTCATCTCCTTCCCTGAAAATGAAAGGCAAATCAAGTTCAGGTAGAATATTTTATTTCACACAAACAACACCGAAAGAAATGTTAAGGGTGGTTATATAGGAAGTAGAATGTTCTGCTGTTGTCACTCCACAGTTCTAGATGGCATGACAAAGGGCTGAAGTCCTATTAGATTATTCCGCCCCCGGTGGCATTTCCAAATGCAAGAAAAATGCACTAGGTGGAAACGGTATTTAATTGCATAGAGTTGTAATAGTGCAGTATCCTTGATTGTGATGCTAGGATTTAAAAAGTTAGGAAGCTGCCTTGCACACTCTGCGCTAGACCAGAGTGGCTGGAATAAGGACAGGCCAGAAGGAAGTACTTCAATTCATAATCGAAAGATGGACTCATAGCACTGGCCACCAGCGACTTGAATTGCTTTAAAGGGATGGAGGTAGACGAATTCATGGAGGACAAGGATAGACATGGGTACTGGCCACAATGTCTGTGTACTAGCTCCAGTACTGGAAGCTGTATTCCTCTGAATACTAGTTGCTAGGGATTGGGGATGCGGGTGGCGCTGTGGTCTAAACCACAGAGCCTTCTGTGCTTGCCTATCGGAAGGTCAGCAGTTCGAATTCCCATGACGGGGAGAGCTCCCGTTGCTCTGTCCCAGCTCCTGCCAACCTAGCAGTCAGATAGCAGTCCAGTGCAAGTAGATAAATAGGTATCACTGTAGCGGGAAGGTAAACGGCGTTTCCATGCGCTCTGGTTTCCATCACAGTGTCCTGTTGCGCCAGAAGCAGTTTAGTCATGCTGGCCACAGGACCCAAAAAGCTGTCTGTGGACAAATGCCAGCTCCTTCGGCCTGAAAGCGAGATGAGTGCCACAACCCCATAGTCACCTTTGACTGGACTTAACTGTCCAGGGGTCCTTTACCTTCTTCTACCTAGTTGCTAGGGAGCACAAGTGGGGAGAGTGCTGTTGTGCTCATGTCCTGTTTGTGTGCTTCCCATAGGCATCTAGTTGGCCACTGTGAGAACAGGATGCTGGTCTAGGTGAGCCTAGGTGAGCAAGGTTCTTCTTCCATTTGTATGATCCACCTTCTGCCTGTGGCTGATCTACCCACCTTCTACAGATCAACGTTTTTAATTGATGCTGTCATAATTCTCCAAATACTCATCCTGCTCTCTCCAGCAGACCTTGACATCACACCAACTTTTACTAAAATGTGATTTATCCTCATCACCATTGAAAAACTACACTAGCACAAGATCAGAACTTCATTGGGAACTGAGACAATCGGGTTACTCCTCCTGCATAGGGTAGAACTAAAATCAAAGTGAAATTGGGCAAAGTCTGTCCTTTTCTCACTAAGGAACTGTCTCGGAACTCAAGCACTCTTCTCTTCTACAACAAGGCATCACCAAATTCCTTAGCTTCTACAATCACCATGATATTCGCCAGATATTCTTCAATAAGATGCCTACAGAGGATAGTTTGAGGGGATTTTGGAAAAGCCTGTCAAACCACACAGTGCGTGGGAAGAGCTTTAAAATACTAAACAAGTCATGGGCGTACCCAGGAACAAATCTGGGGGGGGGGGCAAGCCATGGTCATCCAGGTTGTGACATTTCACTACGGAAAAGGCGAATGAAACCAAAATTTTATTATATATAATTATAGCAGTGTTTTATTGCGGTAGTTATACGGTAGTTATTACAATTATTTGCTTGAATTTTTTAAAATTTCTATTCTAATTACATGTCTTATACTAATATCATTTTTCTTGGGTTTGAAGAAAATGTTGAGGTTTGTTTGGTGCGGCCTTTTTACGTACCTGGACTAAACAAACCGACAGTTGTGTGGTTATAGTAATGCATATACAGTCCTGCCACCATGTGCACTGGTTAAAGCAGACTACTGTGCTACACAAACTCTTCACCGGGAACAAAACTGAATTCAATAACCACATATTTTAAAGATGTAGGAAAATTAAGGAGTACTCTCACCGGAGGAGAGTATGGTAGGGTGCCCCTCTTTCCCTCAGAAAATGTTGAAGATTATGGTGTTAAGCGACCCCCAAGCTACATCTGCTCCTGGTGGTCATCTAGTCCCACCCCCTGTAATGCAAGAACATGCACCTATCCCATATGGGGATTGGGCTTGCAAAAATTTGGCTTTATCAGCACTACTATCCTGCCAACCAATAATATGCAGCTTGCCCAAATGGGGATTGAACCTGCATCATAGGGGTTATCAGCACTATTATCCTGTCAACCCAGGAATAGTACCTCAAAGTTTTGATGGGACCCTGGTGGTCATCTAGTCCAACCCCCTGTAACGCAATAATATGCAGCTTTCTCATATGGGGATAGAACCTGCAACCTTGGCATTAATAGCACTACTATTCTGCCCAGAAAAGTACCTCAGAGATCGAGGGGGTCCTAGTGGTCATCTAGTCCAACCCCCTGTAATGCAATAATATGCAGCTCTCCCATATGGGGATTGAACCTACAAGTTTCATAAAGAAGATTCCCAATCCTACCTAGAGATGCCAGGGACCTTCTGCATGCAAAGCAGGCTATCTTCACTGTGGTACAGCTCTAAGGTTAGGTTAAGTAATTAGGCCAAAGGTCATTTAGTAATCTCAACAATTTATGGGAGATTTGAAGAATATAATTTATTATTGATAGAATTTTATTAATTTATTTTCTATATTAAATATTTATTATTATTATTATTATTATTATTATTATTATTATTATTACTACTACTACTACTACTACGGTACTACTATTACTACTACTGATTATCATAGAGCATTATTTACTCTTTATGCAAGGCGAGCATAAACTAGCAGCTATGTGAGTAAAATAATCAAGCAACAATAACAAAAGCAAAACAATGTAACTAGGATTAGAGTGATTTAGCTGCTGGCTAGAAAGGGACTTAGAGGGAACCTTTACGATGCAAAAACCAACAGAGGTGACCCAGCAATCCTTCCCTGTCCCAGGGAATGGTCCACACTGAGGATGAACACTGCAACTCCGCTCTCCGCTGCCGGCTGGTTTTTTTGCTGCTCAGGAGCTTTTCCCCCCTTTTTTGCTTCTCTAGGGAGGGGCAGCTGCCCCCTCCTGCCCCATGCCCATGAAACAAGTTACAAAAGGCAGGCTGACTGAGCAGCTCCCTTCAGTTCCAGACAGAGCCCTGAAGGCCAAATTAGGTGTCACACCATTCACACAGCGAGCAATTCTGTGAATAGCATCTCATCTACTTTGGCCCTGAGAACATAAGCAAAGAGACTTCTTTTGGAATACAAACTCACGCCACTGTCTGTGTTCTCTTTGGAAAAGCCTGTTCATATGGCCAGTTATTCTACCAGTCTTAGTTTATTTTAGGCTTACCTGTTGCAGATCACTTTCATCTGCTTGGTTCTATTCCATCCTGGCTCTTGTGGTTTTAATGGGACTGCAATTTTAATTATTTTAAACTGCCATGGGAGGAAGCCTTTTTTGTCATGGCCAAAATAGTGGTACAGAACCCTATCACAAGTATAGGGATTTCACTAGCATATCAAGCATATAGTGGCTGCACAAATAGGCACGGTGAGAAAAATCCAGTCAGTTTTCTGCTCCCATGTTCCCCAACCAAACTAAAATATCCTTCCTAAAAGGGCAAGGAACTGCAGGATATCAACAAACAAAAATGCAAATTAAAAAATGTAAGCAAAAGGACTCTGACATGTGGCTGTGAACAGATGCTGCTGTCTAGATGAGAGCACTGTTTGCAGCGGGGTTCTCTGAGCATTGAGATGCATACATCACCTAATCCATGAGGTTCCAAAAGTCAAAGGTGATCAAATATGCTCCTGGTCACGTCACTTCTCACCTATATGATAGGCTGTTAAAAAATGGTTTGGCAGCTCCCACAGACCAGGTATTTTGGGGTCAGTTCTGGTATTGTAGTGAATGCTTTTAATGATTTGATTATCATGATAAGAATATTGTCTGGTTATTTGTTCTGATTGCTCATTCAGGTGTTTTCTCCTGCCTGAGGAAATGTAGAAAGCTCTCTTATACCAGGGCCAGATTCAGACCACTGGTTGATCAAGATCAGGTATCTCCAGGATATCAGAAAGTGGACTTTTCTAGCCCTGCCAGTGATTGAATTGGGATATTTTGCATGTAGAGGATGTACTTTACCAATGAGCTACAGTCCTTCTCTTTAAAAAAACACAACACCTGGTCAGGTAAAATTGATGGGTAAACCAGTTATAATGAAAAGCCGCAACAACTGCAGTTAGTGCTAATTTGCAAAACAAAATTTAAAAGGTCCCTGAAAGTAATTTCAAAATCCTTTATCCTGCTATCCACTTTGCATTTACCATGGTTACAAATAATATCTAGTTCCAAATATATATGATTAAGATGGTTGTGACATATGACTACAGAATCTTTATATCATATACTTGTCTGCTCTTGTGAAAGAGTTCTCTGGCATGGTACCTGGGGTGTGTGTGTGTGGATTTATGTTCCTTTATAAACCCCTATTTTTCTCCTTAGGAAAAAAAATATGTTTAAAAAGATTTCTGCATAAATACAATAGCTCCCTCTGCAGGTCTTGGGGAAAAAATCAATTTAAACCCCATAAAAACATGTATCCATCACTATGGTACTTTTAATTAAAGTAGATGCTAATAATGTGCTATTCATTCCATGCTAATTGCAATTTATTTTCACACAGATTAATGCAATATATGAATGTGATCATTGCTATGAATTTTATTTTGTGTAATAGCATTGTATTCAAATCCACTTTCATTTTGAGAATGCTAGATCTCCTTAACGGCTACTCCACTGACTGTGTTACTTGTGTCAAAATGTCGTTGTTCCGATTACAAAATGTATCTTTTTTAACTCTTTGGCTGCCTGACCATCAGCATGAGTTCATCTCTGGAAACAAAAGGCCCAAGTGTAGTTCCATGTTCATTCCTTCGTATGTCATATGCAAAACAACCTCTTCACTCCTTTATTAACATGCTGTGATTTTTGCTCTGAACCAAGAGGACTGAGGATAGTATCTCCTACACTCGACATATCATTCAGTTTTGTTTTGAATCACACACTCACCCCTGAAATTATTGATTTTCCTTGCTCCTGTGCGAATGTCCAACTGGGGCTATTTTAGACAATACTAACCCAGCCATTGCACAGAGGGAGACATTCTTCCCATCCATTGTGCCACTGTCTCTATCTCTGTTATCCCTGGACATCTACCCAGGGACATCACATCCAAATTATGGACTATGCACACAAAATCCGACATGCATAGACCAAAACCACATGGTCTGATAAAATCCGGGAGCTGAGCATGCATTTTTGGCCCATGAAAATAGGCTTTTACATACATAGGGCATCATCTGGACATGCAATCGCCACATAGACATGTGAAGATCGTGAAGGTGGGCACAGTGCGCCAGTGTGCTATGCTACGTGATAGACAAAACTGCTGTTATTTGAACTGACCCTTGGGAAAGTGGCAACAGGAAATAATTTCACAGGTAAAGTGTTCTGGAAAGTTGAACTAATTCAGTAATGGTTTATTTGGGGGGGGTGGAAATAGCCCTCCTTTTAGTGTGCTCGTTGATATTAACACTGTTCTATAGGACCAAGTTGCACAGTTGATTGGCATGGAGTTTCCACCAAAGAAAAGTGATGCCACATGAGTAAGTGAAACTGCACAGTATGAGGAGAGAGAGAGACCAGTGTGCTATGTAAACAGGCTGCATTGAGCATGGCCACTTACGCATTGCGCAAACAAATGCCCCCTCCCTGCAAAAAAAAAGTACATCACCAAAAAGAGACAGCAAAAGAAGACACAGATTTGCATTAAACTTGCATATATGTAGAAATGCAAAAATTGACGCTATCACTTTAAATTGAACAGAAATATTACATATCTTACTATAGTGGGGAAGTCAATGATCAGGTGACCATTGTGCTTTTCCAGTTCGCTGCCTAAGTATTTAGTGTTGAGGTAGGCCACCTGAAGGAGCACCCCGCTCTCCCTTCTTATGGTTCCCAGACTGAAAAGCCCCGCACACAGAAGACTCCTTCAATCAGAGGACTCACCTCTGTAAAATAGGAGAGGAGGTGGTCCCCCTTAGCCATATTTGGCAGCAACCATCGGCTAGCACATATAGATTGCCATAAAGGTTTTACAATGTGTTGCATTAACTAACATTTGAAAGGGCACCCAACCGTGCTTCTACAGTATGTATCTGGAGAGGGATGGCGGAAAAAAGAGGGATGCCGATTATTACGAGGTGTTTAAGTGTTCAGCCCAAGTTACACATTGCTATCTAGGGAAGAACCTTTTTAATTTTACATTTATGTTGTATATTGATTTCCTTTGAAAGTGTTGACAAGGGCTATTACTAGTACCTGTCTAGTTAATACTTAATGGCGGTTGTGCTCCTATGTCAAATGGGAACAATCTCACCTTGCACACAACTGAACACATTTCTGCACACATATTACTTGTGCAGGGGTTGTTGTTGTTTTTTAATCTATACGTTCAAACCCAGTTACCATCTATGTCCATCTATGAAAAATGAAAGTCTGCAGGCAAAATCATTTCTCCATGTTTATGGCAGATTGCACTTCACTATTATTAACTGAGATTTTTCTGGTGGTCTCTCAACATGTTGATGCTGTTTTGTGAGGCTGTTTGCGGAACAGCTCGTGCTGATACTAACATATCTCTGTGGATTTGGAACAAGCAAAAAAGCAAAATGTTGGGTCTAAGCCGAGATCACTCATTTGGTTTCAGTTGGGGTTTTTTCTTCCCCAATCAAAAAGCACCTCTATTTTTTATAATGACTTTTGGCACCTCTATCGTATTCTTGCAATGGGAGGGCAGGCATTCATTTCTCACTTCCAATAGGCCAGAAGCCATCCAAGCAAGCCCCAAATGGACAAACCCCCAATGATGGATATGTTCTGCCCCTGAAGTAGCCCATGTGATTGTGGGCATACATGGCTAAGGACATGACTTCTGATTGGCTGGTGAAGAGCGCTTCCCAAGGATGTAAACAGACAGGCTACTGGTTCATATCAAGCTCAGTCAAACCAGTTCTCCCCTCAGCATAGCCTTTAGGGACTGCACAGCTCATGCCTGATTTTATTCCCTCCCCCCTTTTAATTAAGAAGTATGTAGCCATTTTTGTTAGCAATGCCTGTGAGCGCTCCTGTAGGGAGAGCGAAAGCATGCCAAGATAAACGGAATGTGTTGTAGGTGTTAGGAAGACGAATTAATTCTGGATGAGCCAACCTCAACTTTCAAATTTCCTAACCTCCATCTGGTTAGCTATGCAGCTTTAATATTCTTTTAACAGATGCTTAATTTCCCTACCACCACCTCAAATGTATTTTACACATGTGATTGCATGCTGCCTCCTGAATCATTCCTCAAAGGGCCTAACTAGTACATATGGGGCTGTGTACACACAGAGAGCACTTTCAGAGCACATGTAAAATGCCATTTCCTCCAAGTAATCCTGGGAACTAGTTTATTTAGGGTGCTGGGAATTCAAGATCTGTGAGGGGTAAAATGCAGTTTCCAAGATTCTTTGGGGCCTAATAACGTGCTTTATACATTCTTTAATTGTATGGTGTGTATGCAGCAGGGTCCCAGACCCCAACAAGCTTAGACAGCTGCCCTTGCTGTTTGCAGGCACAAACCATCCCTCCTTCTCTGTCTTCTTGTCATACCAGAGAAGCCCTGGGAGAGTAAGCAGCCCATCTAACACTCCCCCTTGGTCTCCCTTTATGTTCTTAGGGTTCCCTGAGCTATGTGATTGATTGATTGATTGATTGATTGATTGAGCAAGCAAGCAGCAAACTGTTTAGGAAATATCTGTGTTTTCAGATATACATTGAGAGCTCTGTGGTGGAAAAATTGCCCACAAGGTTGCACAAGGGACAAGAAATCAGGGCACCAAATATGATTCTGACGAATCATAACTTTACTTAATTGAAAGAGGACCACCAGAAACTCATGGACATTTAGGTAAAGGGGTACTTTGCTACATGACTGCTCAGATACGACTTAAATAGAGATTGTTTTTATCTAAATTGGACCAATGCACTATGGTGGATAACCAGTTCCTTGGGGAAGGAAGCAAATTCTTGTTATTTATGTTTTGCTGTTTTATTTGGGGAAACGAGAGAGAGAGAGAGAGAGAGAGAGAGAGAGAGAGAGAGAGAGAGAGGGAGAGAGAAGGAAGGAGAGAGGGAAGGAGAGAGGGAGAGAAGAGGGAGAGAAGGATTAACTATAATCCATGGTGGATTACATGTATCTTAACCAAAATAAATTATTCAAATATCAACAATGTATAAAGCCAATAAAAATAGAACATTCACAACTGAGGGGTACATAGCCTCTCCTTTGACACTCCTCCTCATTTATCTGTATTATAATGGTGGAACACAAAGATTCTGCTTCATAAAATAGCTGCTATCAGTAGTTACTAACCCTCGTGGCAATGTTCTGTCTCCACTGTTAGAGGCAGCATTCTCCTGAATATCAGTTGCTGGGAACTACTGGAGGAGAAAGTGCTGTTGCACTCAGGTCCTTGTGGGATTCCCAGAGACACCTGGTTGGCCACAGTGAAAGCAAGATGCTAGGCAAGATCCAGCAGGCTCTTTTGACATGCTTATGTTCACGGCACCAAAAGCTCATATAGGTCAAGGTGCAATGGCAATCCCATATTCTGGCACAGCTTTCTGTTGAACTGGAGAACAGGTTCCTGCACATTCAACCATGTACTCAAATAGGGTTTGCGATGCTCCAGGACACAATAGGGTAGCATGACGTGTGGAAATACCTTAAGCTCTCCATTGCAAACCTCCACAGAATATCTGAGGAATAAGGGCCCTTGCCAAGCAATACAATATTTCATGTGCTCCTTCTTCATAAAATGATGACAGTATGAGTAGTTGGGTCTAGCAGAGTTATTCCTGCAGTTCACTTGGTGCAGAAACAGCTTTAAAATCGGAAGGTCTTTGACAGCTTAACTTTCCTCCCTCCTCATCTCCTCCCACCTCCCTTATTATCAGCTGCCACACAAAGAATGAGAGAAGAATGTGATAATGTGTTCCATTATCCTTTCTGTCCAGCTTTTTAGTGGCTGGCAGTATTTGCTCCAGTCCTGCCTCTGAGCCGTATATTTCAATGTCAAGGGGGCTTATGCAATATTTAAGCTCGCGTTACACTAAATTAATCTTAACATGGAAAATCTTTTGATTGCATAGGATGTTTTTGTCACTGACTGATTGACTAATTCATTTTATTCATATAGAAAGAGTAAGTCCTGACTCCTGTATATAATCAGCAAGGACTGGGAATTCCTGTCTGTCTCACACTAGTTGAAATCAAACTACTGATGCTTTGCAAAAACAATAATCATCATTATTTGTTCTATTTTTAAACCATCTTAGAGCTGCCTGGAGCATATTGGTAAAAACAATGCAGTTTCAGGGTACATCTGAAAAAAGAATAATTGAGTAATCATAAAGACCACCTTAGGAATGTCATAAGAGCCCCGCTGGATTAAAGCAATGGCCCAGTATCCTGTTCTCACCATGGCCAACTAGATGCCAGTGGGATGCTCACAAGCAAGAGCTGAATGCAACTGCACTCTTCCTACTTGTGATTCCAAGCAAATGGTATTCATGGACATACTGCCTCTGACAGTGGATGTAAAACTTAGTCATCAAGGCTAGTAATAATCATAAACAACAATCATTTTAAAAGAAAAACATTACACCATCATATAAGTACTGCAGCAGACATCCTAATTACCCTGAGCTTGAACAAGCAATTTCTTCCAAAAGGCTGGGTGGAAAGATAGAGTTTTGTTTGGGTGCCACTACCAAGAAGGTCCTATTCTGTTTCACTGCACAAGGGGCTACATTTGCCAGAGGGGCAGTGAGACAGACCTCCCCTGCTGATCTCAGGGCCAGGGTTCGCTGATATACGGAAAGATATTCCTTCAGAAATGTGACTGTGTCGCCAGGGATACCAATATGATAGGGGTAGTAATTTCCTGATCAGGAACAGAACAGGTAATCCTGAACAATGACAGAATTGTTGTTTGTTAGGAATGTGAGTGAACTGTATAAAATACCAGTTACAGCAACAATCTGAATCTATTGTGTATTTCACATATAGCTCATTGCCTCCACAAGCCTATGTAAACAGACCTTCGATTTATTTGAAATTCAGATTATCTACTTTTATGTCCCCAAGGCATTTGGATAATGATTGGAACTGCAAATCTCAGAAGATTTTATTTTGATGTAAAACGGGCAATGGCAGAGAAGACAACCAAAGTTTAAATATTATTACCCGGGATTCAGTTTGCTCCAGAGTGGTTTATATTAAATGGGAGTGATTTCTTGCTGTTTCAAATGTTGCACTTTTTTTTTTTACTGAAGCAACTTCTGCATCCAACAAAGCATGAAACAAAATAATACATAGATCATAATATGTAGCAATAACACAATCAGAAGCTGCAGTGGGTGCAAGTAGGCCCACATGCACCATCATACAGAAAACATGTGTGATTGTTCCATGTATCAGTCTATATTTGAATCAGATTTTGTCCTTCAGTTCAATTTCTCCTGTGTACAAAATCTGCGACGTATTTTGGAAGGTTGTTTACCTGTAATGCAGTTGGACACCTCTTAAAGATACCATAACTAAATTCTGCATAATGTTTCCGAAGTTTGAGGAGCCGGTTCCCATCTGTGTATGGATGCAATTGGACACCAGTTTGAATCGGGGCAACGGACGGAACCGTTCAAAACCACATTGATTTTAAACATTGATTTCCAAACTGCACTTTGTTTGTTTGTTAGAATTCCAGAGCAATGGTGGGTGTGGTGCTGCTGGTATGTAATATTTGAACCAGCCCTCATTCTTTGGCTATATCTCTGATTGAAAATTGAAATGTTTAGATTTATTAGTCCCTTCAAAGCCAATGGGCTGCAATTACTAGTCATTGATCCTAGCAGTAGGCAGCCAGTTGCTGGAGGCTTTTTCGGTAGAAATAATTAAATAAACAACCAAGCTAATGCCTCTGGGTAAGGATACCAATCTGCATCAAAGGACATACTGTGGTACCTCAGGTTACAAACACTTCGGGTTACACACTCTGCTAACCCGGAAGTCATACCTCGGGTTAAGAACTTTACCTCAGGATGAGAACAGAAATCGCGTGGCGGCAGTGGGAGGCCCCATTAGCTAAAGTGGTATCTCAGGTTAAGAATGCTTTCAGGTTAAGAACAGACCTCTGAAACGAATTAAGTTCATAACCAGAGGTACCACTGTATAGCATCAGTTCAGTGAGGCTTAGGTGAGTAGTGAGATCAGAGGGTGTCCATCTCCCCAGATGCACATCTGTAGGCATTTCAGGTGTGTGTAAGTGTAAGTGTATGTAAGTGTAAGGCTATATCCCTTGCTGGATCAAGGAAGAGTGCTGCTGTTTAACAATATGGTTGATTGTTCTGCACTTGGGAACGGAAGGTACAAAATCCTACCCAGACATTTTTGACGGAAAATAAATCAAAGTACTTTGCATAAACCAAAACTTTTACCTGAGACTAGTGAAATTTGATTTCCAAGCTTTCTGATTTTAAACATATATTTCATGATTTGGCTGTACTCCCAACTATAACATATTTAATTCCATTCCCCTGTTGCTGTTTTTTTGTTTTTTTTTTGGTGTCCTTGAATATGACTTGCTTTGCACTGAATAATGAAATTTCTTTTCCCCCACCCCCACCCATGTTCCTTGATGCCTTGCCTTCCCAGGAAAGGGGGGGGAAGTATCCCACCTTATTACTAAATACTGGTCTCCTGCATGGACTAATTTGCTTCACCAAAACAGTGACCATTGTCAAATGCTTTGCATCACCATGGAAACAGTTGCCTTGGCCATACAAAGATCCGAGTATGCTACAAGGACTCAGAGTTTCAGAGGAGTTGGACCCCCTTGTTTAAATCACAGTGGAAAGGTTTTAAGGGTAGATCTCTTATAGTCTTTTTGTTGTTGTTGTTGCAGTCCGAGCATTGCAGCACATTTGTCTTGATATAAGAGAGAACAGAAAATGGCTTTACATCCCTCCTCTTCTCATTGCCTTCTCATGCCATCACTCCAAGCACACAGAATCATGAATGCTTGTGCTGCTGAGGCTGCTGCTACCGTCGCCACCTGACTCAATCAAGTGGAGTGCATTGGATACCCACAGGCTACAAGTGCTGGAGAGGGGGGGGGGAGAACTGACTTGTATTTTAATTAATAGTGTGATACAGTATCTCAGCAGCAGCAGCAGCTAGGCCACTGGCAAGCTGATTTGCTGCATTCCTTACTTGCAGTATACAATTTTCAAACAATGTGTGGCCAATTCTGCCTCAAAATTTCTCTTGCAAATTTGTAGCACTTTTTTAAAAAATGTAGGGCGGGGTCCTTCTCTCTCCCCCACTCCCTTCCCCAAGAAAACAAGGAAAACAAGTGGTTAAATAAGCTTCCACAATGAATTAGTTGCTTATAAAGAGAGAGTCTGGGGCCTGGGCTCTTGATCAAAGTGCATGTTAAAAACCAGTGCTTTTTTTCTTTAAAAATGTTTAGGCGTGCTCTCATTCTGACTCAAGAAAATCACCATTTTATAGTTCAAATTGGGAAAAATAAATACTGTACAGTAAATGGACAAAAGTACAAAGATTCACAAAATGTTTAGGGGTATGCGTACCCCTGCATACACCCAGAAAATAGCACAAGTTAAAACCCTAACACTTATGGAATTTTAATGAAGAATGAAATGATCAGGTAATCAGAAAGACCCCTGAGAGTTTCAGAATAAACCCCTATGAGTTAGAATGCTGATCTAGATAGACTAATAGTTTGACTTGCAGTAAGGCAGCTTCCTATTTTCTGGACCTCGAAATATCAGATACCAAAACCTTCCAACCACTTACTCTTAAGTACACGCTTGGAAATCAAGGCAATGTACTGAAGGAGTAAACTATGAATGACCATGCAGTGAACCTGAAATCGGTCCCTCTGATATCCATGGGACTAAAGCGGGAATGGATAACTTGCATCCCTCCAGTTGTTGCTCCCATCATCCCTGACCATTGGTCCAGTTAGCGAAGCCTGATGGAAGTGGTAGGGCCACAGAATCTTGAAGGCCACAGGTTGGGTATCCTGGATAGCTTTCCTGTTATATTGTGAGACGATATAGGAACATAGGAATCTGCCTTATACAAAATCAGACCATCTTGCTCAGTGTCCCTGCACTGCCTGGCAGCGGATCTCCAGGGTTTCAGGAAGAAGCCTTTTCCAGCCCTACCTAGAGATGCCGGGGATTGAACATGGGACCTTCTGCATGAAAAGCAGATGGTCTACCGCCAAGCTATGGCCCTTCCCTAGCATATGGGTCTAATTTTATCTTTTAGACTATTGTGGTTGGCATATATAGCCTCCTCCCCCACCTTCCTCTGACTTTAAAAGTCACTGGGGAGAAAGACAGAAATCCAAGCGAAACTGTTTTGCTTTCCTAATTGAGTATCCTTAAGTCACATAGTCTTATAATATGCACACATTTTGTAAAAACAAAACAGCCCCTCACATAACAAATTAACAATGATTATTTATGCCCTCAGAAACCATGTTACCCAGCAGTGTTGTCAAAAGGTCAACCATTGCCTCAAACGGTGTAGAGCGCACAATGACCTAGAAGTACCATTGATAATGACCCTGTGGTTATGAGTCTTGAAGACTTAATCATTTGACATACAAGCAGCCCTAAGGCAGGCATAGCTGGCATTTTGGTTACCGAAACATGCACAGACAATATGCATTTTAAACCATTCTTGTTGTTTCTTTTCAAAGGAAGTGTGCCTGAGATAGCCAGTGGCCTACACAATGTCCTTTATTGTAACTGACTTCTCACTGCTGAAGCTCGTCGAGTTTAAAGAACAGGGCTGCCTACCATGCTAAGAATAGGGCTTCGTGTTTATTTAGGCTTTTGGTGCTCGCTCAAAGCATTTTCCATATATTATCTTAGCAATCTTCACAGTGACCCTATAAGTTGGGCCCAGCTTGTCAGTCCCATGTTACAGAAGACAAGGTTGGGACAGCCTGAGCGGTTGTAACTTGCCACAGGCCACCTACGGGGCTCGTAGCTGAAGTGAAATTTGGGCGGCCACTTCTAATTTGCAACAGCAACAACAAAAAGAAGAGGAAATGCTTCATATGCTATTTTTTAGGTATAGCTGCAGATTTAGAAATAGCTACTAGTATTTAAATAAAAATACATATCCCCAGCGCTATTGTTCTAGAACAAGAGGTGCTGGAACTCACCATGAACACCTCCCTTGTTCTCTTATAGTAACAACGGTACCCACCTGGGAGGTGCCAGAACTGAGTTCCGGCTGGAAAAAATGCCCTGCACATCCCCTGTGACTGCTCAGTCTGCTGTCCAAATGCTGACTGTTGATGGACAACTGCAAGACTCCTGCTCTTCCTTCGTAAGCTTGGGCTGATAATGGAGGGCCCTCCTTTTCCAAGGAGGACACGAGACCACCTGAGGCGATATGTGAACCAAAGACTTCCGGCTCATTGCATGTGCCCTGCACTACCAAACCGCAACACTCCGTTTCTTAGCTGCGTGCAGTACTACAGATTTCTCCATAGGGCAACTTATGCGAAAAATGCCACACACATGTAATGCAAAATCAATGGATTTTGGGGCTTTGGGGAGGGTGGGGGCTAACTCGTATCAAAAGCTTGTGGGGAATGGGTTGCTAGTGCAAGTTTTTGCATAACGCCAGTTATTAGTGCAGACAGATCTGAGTTATCCCTTAGTTTATTTAGAAATCCTCTTAGAGGTTGAGTGATACACCTGCTGCCGTGGTCCTGTGCTGCTAGCCACAGCAGAGCTCAGTGGAAGGAGAAGCCTGCCAACCAGTCAAGTCTCAGGGGGAGTACCTGCCTGGAGTCAGAGTACATAAACAAGGTCCAGTCCAGTCCTAAGGTCAGGATTATATCAGTTCACATAGTCAGACAATCCGGGGGTCAAGAAAACCGAGGGTCCAAGGCCATGAGAAACAAGAAGCAGAACGGTCTGGTCAGGAACGACGAAAGTTGTTTCCCAGTCTGGAAACCCTGCTTAAGAAAGCTGGAGCCAGCTGGTTCTCATCAGGAGCAAGAAGGCCAATCAGCAGTTGGTGGAGTCACTTCGCCTTTTGCTCCTTCAGGCTGCTGCTCAGCAGGTGAAGCTGACTCCTGGCCCATGACACCTGCTTACAAACATCTCCACAACAAGCTGCCTCCAAAACAGAAACTGCAGCAATTGCACATGAATGGTGTGTCTAGTTTTTACTGCCTAAGCCTTCCCACAAAGGGACGTGGATGGCGCTGTGGTCTAAACCACAGAGCCTAGGGCTTGCTGATCAGAAGGTTGGTGGTTCGAATCCCCGCAACAGGGTAAGCTCCCGTTGTTCGGTCCCAGCTCCTGCCCACCTAGCAGTTCGAAAGCATGCTCTGGTTCACCAGTAGCAGCTTAGTCATCCTGGCCACATGACCTGGAAGCTGTCTGCGGACAAACGCCGGCTCCCTCGACCTATAGAGCAAGATGAGCGCCGCAACCCCAGACCTAACGGCTGGACCTAACGGTCAGGGGTACCTTTACCTAAGCCTTCCCACTGTGGACACATTGCAAAAGGTATGGTTCAGGGTGAAATAAATGTGATCAGTTTACCTTGCCTCTAACTGACCCCAGTGTAAGTCTCACTCACATTTCAACATACTACTTTGGTCTTGAGAATTGACCTTAGAAACCCCATTTGCCCTATGCACCTGCTAGTCTATTGGAAGCAATGGGACCATGCTATTTGCATAGTGTGTGCACATTGTTTGGGTTATATCACCTTCTTAGATTGTACTCCTACCCATATCCATGTCTTTGTGTATCTGGTTGTGCTCCTATCCCTTAAAAAAAAATCTAGTATGCGCTAGACGATTGTAATTACTGCAAAGCATGCAATTTGCATCAACAGCTACTTGGCTTGTAGTTCTTAAGCACTGACAACTTTGTACAGTATACTGTCAGAATGTAATGCAATAAGCCATTATCATATTTTGATGGAACTATGATGGAACATGAGTTTGACCAAACTGTGGGAGGCAGTGGAAGACAGGAGTGCCTGGCGTGCTATGGTCCATGGGGTCACGAAGAGTCGGACACAACTAAACGACTAAACAACAACAATGACAGCTAAGTTGGGCTCTTACATTTCATGATATTTTTTTTAAAAAAAGATTTTGTTGATTTATCCTTAATATATCACACTACACACACACAAAAACAAACAAACAAACAACTGTGCTTTTAAGAAAAATGATTGCTTCTGTTATGGATTTCACGCAGCTAGGAAAACAAACCCGTCTACTTGCCATATGTTCCATTTTAATAAACTATACATTCATTTCGTTCAGCAACTTCAGCCTCTGGCTATCTATTGCCCTGTATATTAGTTTTAAATACACATTGCTTGCAATAACACATATCTGCCTCAAGTTAAGAAATGGTTAGATTTGCTTTATATTTGTGGTCCCATTGAAAACATTTATTCAATCCAAGGGAAAAATAAATGTGCTCCCTCAGCTCTGTCAAGTATAAACTGTTATTGATCCTCTAAATGAAATTTGTCCATGCTGATCGATCAAACACATTATCCCTCACCCACCCACCCCGCAGTCCATTACCAGCAATTGGAAACTCTCAAGCATCAATAGTTGTTTGATGGCATGGGCCTATAAATTGAGCCTATAAGCTTCCAATATCTGAGTTACTCTGCTTTGTTCTTCCCATGCCAAAGAGTTCAACCTCTGAATATTTTCCCTTCTGAGAAGAAGGCTAAACAAAATTCAATTCAATAAAAACACGGATGATATTTTTGTGTCATATAAAACTCCAGCAGCATAGGAATAGCCAGGGGTCTGGAAAGAAGAAGTTGTTGAGAGAGACCATGGCACTGTTCACATAAAAAGTGTTGCAGACAATCCACTCTTTTGTGATATTTTTCTTTATCTTAGTCAACCTCCTAGAAAAGGGCCAAAGAATTCCTCCCAGGTGTTCTCCACCATTTTTGTAGTAGCTAACATTTTCCTCTCACAGTACCCCAGAAGAACTCTGTGTCTGAAGCATTGTGGAGGATACAAAATGGTGGCCAAGCTGCCAACACAGTTGCTGTTACTGCCACTTGTAATAGCATTAATTTTTTTAAAACATGGGAGGGGGGATATTGTGCTACTGCAACTACTAATGTTGAGGAATCTTTGAGAAACTGTTGGAGAAATGCAGTCAAAGGGCCCCCCAATTTCTCTGCCTGCAAACAGAGTGGAGAATTTTAAGGGACCATTTGTGCAAAACTCTAGTTAAGACTTGATAGACTTTAGGACTCTTCAGCTCTGATGTGGCACTAAAATGAAACACTCCATACAGATTCAGTGAGTGGAAAGGTGTAGGCCAGATTGCTTAGCATCACTCCCCAATCAGACGCTGAGACATGCTTTTACGTCTTTGAGATCACAGTCCATTACAACTGTGCCATTTTATCAGGGGACTGAGTAATATCAGTTATGAAAAATGGCTATGGGTTTGTGTTGCGATGGAAGAGCATCACCCCCATCTACCATTTTGTAAATGAAGCCAGGAAGCTATGCTCAGGAAACCTCGGCTGACCGTGGGCAAACCTACTGATATGTTCATTTGTTGTTACTCTTAATTAAAATTAAGGGAATCAAAAATAGATTAGAAGGGTTGTTGCCAGATTTGCTCGTCAGGCTGCAAGGGTAAGGGAAAGTTATCAAAATCAATATGCTATTGATTGTGCATGTGAACATGTTGTCTGATACCTTTTATTTTCCTTGAGTATATGATGTTTGTGGTCTGTATTATATTTGATGCTGCTTTCTAACCTTGACATTCTAATGGAGCTAAGAGCTGTTGGTCCTTCCATGTAGATTTCAGCTTGCCAAATGAATGCCAGGTTCAATCTTTTAAAATTATTGATTAATTAATTGCCCTGTGCTGACCATGCTGCTATTTGTCACAGGGGAGGAACATAAAGTTAGACTATTTGTGCCTGTGTATAATAAAATCATGTGGGAAGATCCAGTTGCAGATCTCTTGGCATAACACGCCCCTTAGGAACTCCCACAAATCCTTGGATCAGAGCCTCTGCCTGTAGAATAAAGTGAATGCCATCATAGAGTTCGACTATTGTTGCTTTATTTAAGAACTTCATTTCAGGTAGATGGATAAAACAAAACAAAACAAGGGACTCTTGTCTCAGCAGCTAGCTATCATGAAGAACTTATCCTCTTTTGCTGTCAATAGCTCATATGTTGGTCTTCCGTCTTGCTGATAGGTAATAATTTTCAAAGCAAGCTTAGGGAGCCGTGACTCTTGATTAAAACTAATAAGGGAGGGAGCCACGGGTTTTTAAAAATCTCTCAAGAAATTATTACTGACAACTTTCCCTTGAATTCCTATACAGAAGAAGAGCAGTGAGAATTTAAATACTCAGACTGGAGAATCTAATTAATCCAGTCTCCCTCCCCAACCTTCGTACAGGAAGCAGGACAATCTACATCATTCAAGATTGCCACTTGCTACTAATGCTGTATATTAGCAGAAATCTGTGTGATACATTTACAATGCACTCATTAAAATCACAGTCTCAACCCCACATATAGGGTACACTCCAGCCAACTTTAAGTACTTTTTAGGCTTACAATCTTATCAGCGATGTCTGGTCCATTAGGAAAAATCCAGCACTGTTCCACCAAGCCCAGACCTCACTTCATACTTACAGTTAGTCCAGGGAATGGTGCAGTCAGTTACCTTCCTTCTCAATCTCAGTGTTGCCCTTGTAGAACTCAACAGGAAGCAGAATGGAAACAAAACTAGAATTAGTTTGCTCTGCCTGTCATTGACTCCGGCTCCCCCTACTGTTGGCCTCCCTGCCTTCCACCCTACCAGTCCTAATCTGCAGCAGTCACCTACGCAGAATCCTACGCACACTGACTTGAGAGCAAGCCTCTTTGAACACAGTAGGACTTCCTTTCAGAGGAACATGCATAGGGTTGCACTGCCCGTTCATTACAGTGTAACTATTTATGGGCATGCTCAATTTTTGTTTCCTTTGAAATCAATGGGGCTTAAAATTTTGGTTGGATTAGAAGCAGGTTTGATAGTTTTCACTGAAATGTACATCAGTCTGGAAAAGGGCCATACCCGCCAAAAGCATACTTTTACATATCGCTAAGGACCAGACCAGATATGGCATAGCAGATGCATGCAGAATATAATATAATATAATATAATATAATATAATATAATAAACTTTTTAAGCCCCAGAGAGCTATAAATATGATCAGAGCAACACCACAGGGGAGATATAAGAGGCTGGCATCCCTTTTCCCCAGGGTTATTCTTAACAAAATCACACACTAAACTATTGGGAAGAAAAAACTTATGAAAAAGAGTGACCTTGTATATTTAACCCGAAGACAGAAAAATAGTGGGGGTGGTTTTGATTGGAGAAATTGTCCCGAAAGCAAAAGTTTATGCATCCTTTCCCCCGTGCCACTGCTTTTCAGAATCCCTCACAACTTCAAAGTTAAAAGGACATGCCTTGTGCTTCATGACTAGTTTGGCCCTGGATAGGCCTCTAGCCCAGTGGTCCTCTGGATGTTGTTGGACTCCAACTCCCATCAGCCCCAGCCAGCATGGCCAATGCTTAGGGGTGATGGGAGTTATAGTCCAGTGACATCTGGAGACCCACCCCTGCTCTAGAAAAAACATGGCAGTAAGCCTTCTTGCCCTCAAGATCTACATAAATAGATACTGCTTCATTAGTAGTGGTTGATGTGGATAGTTCACCCCAGAAAACAGAATCCAGAAAAATCACCTGTAGCCCCATGGCCTCCCAAAGGGATACTTGATTTAATATGATGTCAATCCATGCCCAAAAAAACATCCAGATGGAGCTGGCATGTGGAAGTATGCTTATTATAGGAAGTAACAGTCATTTAGGTTGCCAATATTTTTTTATCACATGAAATAAAGTAAACTGTTATAAGGCAGGATCAAATTCTGATGAAATTCAGAAATAATTAATTACAAGCTACAGTTAGATCTGATTGTGACATCCTAATTAATTAATAGCAAAGTCATGAAGCATCTTCAAGAGGCTCGCCTGAGAGGTTTAACGCTGATGGAACAGCTCCAGTTCTGAGACTAATCAACAAATCTGAAAAAAAGGTTACATAGCTCAAAATCTGAGGTCACCCAACCAGCTCAGTCAACTAATACTATAAAGAGTATTAATAGTACCGTATATCTAAGGCAAGAGTGGTGTGTCCTGTTTCACTGCTTGAAGCAAAACAGGAAGTGCCACTCTGCCACTTCCACCACCTGCCACACTTCCCCCTGCTGTTTCCACCACTGGTGGAGAAGCGGTGCTGGTATCGGCACTGATTTCAGGTGAAATCTGGCTGATTTTGGGTGGGATCTCTTAAACTCCACAACCTCTCTCCTAAAATTGGCCGAAATTGTCACCGATTCTGCTGATGCTTCTCCCATGATGGCAGAGGTGGTGGAGCAGGCAGAGGGCGTCCACAGGGGTGCTGCTTCTACCCCCTGAGGTGGTGGCCTCTGCTCCCCAATGGCTGCACCAGTCCCCTCTAAGTTTCCAACATCAGTGTTGCATCCCAGGGGCCAATTCTTGCATTGCTATTATCAACAAGTTTATTTATATGCCGCTCCCCAAATGAATGGCTCGCAACAACAATAAATAAATCATCTTTGCATGGGAAAACAAAGAAAGAGATTATAAGCATATCAAGCATATTTTGCTATGTAATATTTATATCCACATTAGCAAGCTAACAAAAACATTCACTTTATAAATAAGGAGAAATAAGAACAGGATGTTTTAATGCCATCATCATCACAGAGGTGTCTATGGAGGGGATATATTCATTGGAAATGTTAACTTTTTTTTTCCTTAAAAAAAGGGAGCTACCTGTTTCTTATGTCTGGCACGAGAGGTCCTTCTCTAACTATCCCTGCCACTCTGTAGGCTTTCTTATTAATAATAATTATTATTTATATGATGCCACCTGACTGGGTTGCCCGGAGAGCCATGTTTAAGACATTTTTTAAAAAAGATTGCCCATGATTTTAATTGATTTTATATTGACTCCTTTTTTGTATTTTTATTGTTGATACGATAATTGCTTTTATTTCTAATGTTTTTGATCTGTTTTTTTTATATTTGTTTTAGGGTTCTCTTTTGTAAGCTATTTTGAAAAAATCTAGATTTAAAGACACAATTTCCAAATAAATAAATAAGGAGAATCAGCACCCCCAAAACTCACATTTTGCTAATAATTAATCCAAATGAATCCATTAAACAATTAACCAATTGATCCAAATCCACAAATCCTAAAGGCAATTGGAGCAATTTGGCCAAACTGAGCTCCGCATGCCGCTCCTAAGGGGGCCCCCGCACCATAGTTGCTGGGCCTGAGTTGCCCTGCCCTTGCATGAAATCTTGGGTTTGCAATTTTGGGAGAGGGGACACTGCGGCACTGGGGAGTGGGCATGCTGGTGAGGCCCCCTAATTTAGAGCCCCTAGGCTTCAGCCTACTTAAAAGTAAAGGGACCCCTGACCATAGGTCCAGTCGCGGACGACTCAGGGGTTGCGGCGCTCATCTCGCTTTATTGGCTGAGGGAGTCGCTGCTCTGGCGAACCAGAGCAGCGCACGGAAACGCCGTTTACCTTCCCGCTGGAGCGGTACCTATTTATGTACTTGCACTTCGACATGTTTCAAACTGCTAGGTTGGCAGGAGCAGGGACCGAGCAATGGGAGCTCACCCCGTCGCGGGGATTTGAACCACCGACCTTCTGATCGGCAAGCCCTAGGCTCTGTGGTTTAACCCACAGCGCCACCCGCCTCCTAAAGGTAAAGGTACTCCTGACCATTAGGTCCACGACACTCGGGTTACGGGGCTCATCTTGCTCTATAGGCCGAGGGAGCTGGCGTTTGTCTGCCTACTTAGGCTATACTGTACATAAATCTGACACTGCTACCTGCCTCAGCATGAGGCTGGTTTACATACTGGGTTTAATGTGATAATTCTTTGAAGTAACAAGGGGTAGGGAGCCACATATCTCTCCGTCTCCCATTAAGTTTATCACGAGTAATATTGCCTTCTCTGCCTTTCATTGTGTGGGACAAAGTGTGACCCATTCAATGTACATTATTTGGCCTATTAAACTGGCACTCTTTTCCTCACATGCTTTCTTTTGTTCCAGATTGCTGGCTAATAGCTGCTTTAAAAGAAGAAGTACTTGAGAGAAGCATGCTTGCCCAGTACTGACATTAATGCTTTTGCACTTCTGCATCTCAACAGTCTTCCGGCACTCTTGCGCAGCAGAAAACCAGCAGCCCACCAAATGCCAAACAATGCCTGCTTGCACACAAGACTTCTAAGGGCTTTTATTCTCTCCCTCCCTTCCTCTCGCTTTGGGCTTCTAGATAAACAGACTTAATGAGAACAATATATTTTTGAACACAAAAAAGGGGATATATGGAATTGGTTTGTACAGTGTGGACATTCTCTTCCAATAAATTGGAAAATCAATGGTATCACATTGGGGTCATCTGATAGTTTGGTAATCAAATGATAAGATTGTGAAATCCTGATATTAATTATTGTTTTTCTATTCAATGGCAAACAAGATTTTTTTTATTATTAAAATAAATCCTCTTGTATATTTGTACAAAGTTACACACAGAGACGTAGCAAGCCCTGGTGGTACCCGGTGCGGAATTCCCCCCCCCCCCCCCCGCAGCTCTGGCTGTGGTGAAAAGTGAAAAACATGAATTGCAAAAAACTAGAGCTTACAGAACAAAACCGACTTCAGATATGAAATCAGCATTGAAAGAACATATAGGAACAGTTCCCCAGTGGGGGGCGCCGAGTGTCGCCCCCCCCCCCGCTACACCACTGGTTACACACATACATATAGGTTTAAAAATGAGCTGGTTGGTTGGTTGTTGTTTTTTGCTGTCTTGAATAAAGAAGAAACACCCATTTAAATTACAGTTCAGGTTTTGATGAGATCACAGAGAGAAAAGGGTGACGTGAGAGCCCAGTCTGGTGCTCTGACCCCGGAGTCGTCCCCCCCCCATACCTGCCAAGTTGCTGTCGGAGAAATAAGGGACCGGGCCGGAAGTAGCAGGCCGGAAGTAGCGCTGCCGCCATTTTGGAACTGGGCGGAGCATGCTCAGAAGTGACTTTTGATGCTGCTTTGCCCAGTTCCAAAATGGCCGCCACGCCAGAAGTCGCACTGCAGCCATTTTGGAATTGGGCAGAGCAGCATCAAAAGTCACTTCTGAGCATGCTCCGCCCAGTCCCAAAATGGCCGCCACACCAGAATAAACTGGGGGAAAACAAAAAAAATCCGTTTTTCAGCTAGGAACAGCTGGAAAAACAGGGATTTCCCAGGGAATACGGGAGACTTGGCAGCTATGGTCCCCCCACTCTGCCCACTACCAGTACCTTAAGAAGGGTTCTGGGAGGGGGAAAGCCCCAAAATGTGCAGGTGCCAACCCTCCAGGAGAAATCCAAAGTTAGGGGTTTTCATCTCCAAACCCAAGGAGTCAGCCAAAGGGGTCTCACTGCCCCCTCAAGAAAGGCATAGGGGAATCAAGTGAGGGGTGGCAGCTACTGAAGATTCTAAAAGTGCCACCCTGTCAGGTACTGTAATCATGATCATATTATTTACACTTCCCAGGCAATATAATTTGTAAACTCAAGGGTTTTTTAAAGAATAACATTACCTTTTATTCCACAAAAGGTTTACAAAGTTCAGTTATTGCAAAAGTTTTTCAGCGTTAATTTTAACATTGATGCATTTTTTAAAATCACCATTTAACAATAACATCTTATGTCCTTTAGAGGAGAAATTGTGAATTGCAGAATTTTAAATACCCATCAACATCCTTGGCTTCACTCAATTTTGTTTATAACACTCTTCCATTTTCTTCTAGTTGTGAGGGTGGGGGCTTGGGAGGGGCCTCACAAGTGGAGTAGCCTAAGGCCTCTCTTCATCTAAATCCGGCCCTGCTCACGGTACTTGTGAGAATAAATCAGGAGGGACAGAAGAATCCCATGAACTTCTTGGAGGAAAGGCAAGATACAAATGAAATTAAATAAATGCAGAACATTTTAGAAGTGGGGAGCTTTGTCCCACATATTAGATTCTGGGAGGAGTATGTTTTATATTAATGCTCCTGGCTTTGAATTCCCTGAGGTCAAGATTCCTCAAGTCCAGTATCATATGATGTGGCCAAATTCTGCACTTTAGCTATTAAGAAACATAAATCTCTTCTATTGAATAATACATTGCAAATTTCTTTTGTGTAACTGTTCTGCTTCGGGTAATGTTATTGCTGATATTTTGTTTGGAATTATGATACTTTGTATTGCTGGCTTTTGCTGTAATAAAAACTGAACTGAAGTCAAGTTTTATTGATTTTGATGGAGTTTAAAGTTCCTTCCCTACACTTCTGTTCTGTCATTAATGGGCAGATGTGAGCCCATGTAGAACATAAGTAGAGATTGCATTCATGGCGCTGTGGGCTAAACCACTGAGCCTAGGGCTTGCTGATCAGAAGGTCGGCGGTTCGAAACCCTGTGACGGGGTGAGCTCCCGTTGCTTGGTCCCAGCTCCTGCCAACCTAGCAGTTCGAAAGCACGTCAAAATGCAAGTAGATAAATAGGAACCGCTACAGCGGGAAGGTAAACGGTGTTTCCATGTGCTGCTCTGGTTTGCCAGAAGCGGCTTTGTCATGCTGGCCACATGACCTGGAAGCTATACACTGGCTCCCTCGGCCAATAATGCGAGATGAGCGCGCAACCCCAGAGTCCGTCACAACTGGACCTAATGGTCAGGGGTCCCTTTACCTTTATAGTGCTTACATGCCAATGGCTTCTCAGAGGTTTACAAGTATATAGAGATAGATAGCAATAGTGGTAATGAAATTATGAAAAGGCACTCTATGTGTGTGAAAGGTGACTTTCTTTCAAGTAACCACAGGTGCCCAGCAATAGGGAGAGGGCAGCTAGGGGGGTAACTATTTGCCTGCCCATCATCCCATATCAATGATGGGTGGCATCTGTGAATCTCGCTCTCCTGTTACCAAAGCCTGCTTGGAGGTTTTTGACATTATGACCTTCACCCATAGTTGTGGTTCTCCTCACTGTGAGCAGCTAAATAAATAAACCATAAGCAGATTGAACATGCATTCACTCTAAGCACAGATCTCACATTACTATTTGGGGACTACCAATATTCAGAGCTGTAACAGCATTGAGAAGCAGCTTGCTCAACCACCCCATAAACTTTTATTGCTTTCAAAGTTCAAGTAACAACATTTCAAATTTTCTAAGAAAAACCTGTCTCTCCCCACCAGATATAATACCATCTGAATATTCTGCATATAATCTCAGTTCATTGCTCAATGTCTATTTAAACCCTTTATGAAACCATAATTATATAAACAGAGAACCTCCCACACTCTTGACTAGCGGAAAAATGCACATTAACTCCTGGCATGCAGTGGGTGGATGCTATTAAAAAAAAAGAAAAGAGGAAAGGAAAAGAGGAAGCTTCAAATCAGGATCATGTCACATTTAACACACAGTTCCCACCTGCAAAAGGAAGATAGACAGCAAGTGCTCCTCTTTTTATTAACATGGAATAACTTAATGCTGCGAAGGCCAATGGATTGACAGTTTGGATTGCTAGTTTGCACTACAGTGATGCAAAGCAAAGGGGAGGGTGAAAGGGAAGTTAAATGCTGAACACATACAAGTTCATGACAGAACAAGTTTGCTTGTTCCCTCTTTCATAAACCCCATTCCCTCTCTAGCTCACACCTCAATCACTCCATTCATCTGATCATTCTCTCAGTCACCCATCTTTCATTCCTTCTCTCTCTCTCTCTCTCTCTCTCTCTCTCTCTCTCCTTCCATGTACACACACACATGCACACCACACAAAAAGGACAGTGGCCAGGGTGTGTGTGTGTGTGTGTGTGTTTGATTTGTCAGATGAGGCAGACCGGCACTGGTTCCTGCGTGTGGGGCTCACTTAGATATGATGGCCGCAGGTTCTATGTGTATAACACTGAGGTTGAAACGGCCCAAATCAGTGAATCAAATGCCAGATCAGAACATTTTTATTTCAGGAATCCTTTAAGATAATAAGAATAGCCTTGCTGGATGATGATGATTATTATTATTATTAATTGAATTTATATACCGCCCTATACCCGGAAGTCTCAGAGCGGTTCACAGAAAAGATCACAATATATAAAATCAAAATAAGAACAATAACTCAATAACACACACATCCCCCCAAAAAAACACATTTTAAAAGGACATAGGCCTGGTTAAAAAGGAACGTTTTTCCCTGGTGCTTAAAGGTGTATAATCAAGGCTCCAGGCCAACTTCCTTGGAGAGAGCATTCCACAAACGGGGAGCCACTGCAGAGAAGGCCCGTTCTCATGTTGCCACCGTCTGGACCTCTTGAGTAGGAGGCACATGAAGGAGGGCCTCAGAAGATGATCTCAGGGTCCAGGGAGGTTCATATGGAGAGGCGGTCCTTGAGGTATTCCATCCATTGTAACTTCAATGTATAGATCGAAATGAGCAGTCTGTAAACGAGATTGATTATTATAAGCCACATGTTCAAATGGAGAAAGGGCAGTGAAATCTTTGGACCACTGAGTAGTTAATGTTCTGTCTTCCAGTGTTTTAATCTATGCTTTAAATTTTGTACAGAATAAGTTTTATACTTTTATAAGCTGCTTGAAAGCGTGTGGTGGAAAACAGGGTATAAAATTTCTTAAATGAACAAATAAGAGGCGCTGTGGGTGCATGAGTAAAGAATTTTGAGCCCTTCCTCTATCTGTGGTCTACATTTCTACAGCTTCACTCTTTTCTCCTCGGCTAAACCTTGGATATCAGCCGTATAAAAAACATTTGGGCTGAGGAGCTGTGGGTAGCGGTTTCAGTGCCCCTCACCCATGGAGAGGGGTTGAGGAATGGCCACTTGTGCCCATTTGCTGTTACAGCATAATCACTGTCAGGGGACCACCACCAGGGATCAGCGGAGAGCCCAGCAGGGTGGTGTCAGGGCTCTTGGACAAGAAAGAGCACAGCGAGATGGCGGAGGAGGAGGAGAGGGATGCTGTCGACTCAAGGCAGCCACAGGCGGTGTCGGGAGCGTCAGATCGCAACACCCCGGAAGGGGAGGTTCCTGGGGAGAAGCAACTGAGCAGCTCTGGAGGGGAGGAGAATGTGGTGCCTCCATCCCACCAGTTGCGTGGGGGGGGGGAGCGGCGTGAGCAGAGGAGGGGATTTAGGGTGCCAAGGATCTTTTTCTGGAGGAAGTACCGCCGAGTGGCACTTCCAGATTCTGACTCATACTGAACAGGCATGGACCTTTTTAGTTCTGTCTTGTACATATGTATATAATAAAACTCTGTAAAAACCAGTCACGGAGTTTGGAGCCCCTTACTCGTGCGAAGCACCCTGAAGCCCTGACAATCACACACTTCCATGGTTGGAGCACTTATAAGAATAAGAATAAATAAGAAGCATCTTATTTATTTACTTATTTACTTATGTATATAAGAGGGGTGTTGTAAAAACGACATAGACTCAAGAATCCATCAACTAAAAAAACAATAGAGCAGTCGGTTAAAAGGGGCCAAATCCTATCTACAGTCTTAATTTGAATGTGTGTAATCCCTTCTTTTCCCCCTTGACACGGTGCTCCAAGGGTTCTCTCAACACCCTCCCCCCGGGGCAATTTCAGGGGTGCAGCAGAAATCCTTGTTCAGGGACTCATTAGTTAAACCCAACCCCATAGCTGCCAAGTTTTCCCTTTTCTCGCGAGGAAGCCTATTCAGCATAAGGGAAAATCCCTTAAAAAAAGGGATAACTTGGCAGCTATGCCCAACCCATAATTCTCCAGGATATTAGGGGAGGAGTATTAGGGGTGGGTACACGTCGTGCTCCCTCTGGGATAGTATGCCCACCTTTGGTTCCCACCCTGCCCTCAGATCCCACCTCTGGTTCCTAGAAGCTGTCAGCATGCAACAGCAGCCACCCCTCATGAATGGCTTTGACTGGGCGGCTAGACCAGGTGAGGGTAGCTGATGGTTCTCAATCCCTCGGTGAGTTAGGGACTTGCCCTGCATGTGAAGACAAGTTCCACTGGATTGAGCAGACGAGACCAATAGTGGACCTAAAGGTCTAGTTTCTGCACATGCTGTAGAGGGGCAGATGAGGCTCATCAACCTGGGAAGGTAGCCCATATAGGAGAGGTAAAACTATAATCCTAAACCTCTGCTGCCTTGCTGGAAGAAGAAAAGGCTAAGGAGTAAACCCTACACAAATCTGGAGTGGAGTCCCTAAGACGGTTGGATGGCATTTTGTATGCCTCCTTCTGGCAAGTGCTGCAGCCAAGCTGGTGCCAAACGTCTTGCTCTGCTTTCCTTTGGACCACATCAGCAAGGTCAAGAGGAGAGTCTTGTCATCTGGGCCGCTAGGACCTCCATACACACACCCCAGGCTTGTGACTTGGGGAGGTCACTTTGGGGCTGCTAATGCAGCGGTTTGACTTCACCCTTTTGAGACAGATGGATGCCAACAATACTTTGTCACTCTGTAACCTTTATGAAAGGGACATTGGAACATCTTTATGGAATGTGCACTAAAAAAGCTATTTATCAATTCACAGGGAAGACCCATGCAACATTTGCTGACAAGCTTTGAATATTGGAGACCAACAGTATCTGGAGGGTCATTGAGGTAAAGTCATGAAGCTACAGGAGATGTCCTAGTTCATGGATAGGGAACCAGAGACCTTCCAGCTGTTGTTGGACTACAACTCCCATCATCTCTGACCATTGGCCATACTGGTGGGGACTGGTGGGAATTGGAGTCCAACAAGTCATGAATTCCCCATTGTTGTGCTAGTGACTCGTGCTAACTAGCAATTTTCAAAATGTTAAACAGATTCTGCCAATGGGTTTCTTATTACACAACAGAAGTCTTTTGCATCTGTTAAACAAATACGATGATCTATAATGCGGCTGTGATTAGCTAGAGAAGACCAAACATATATTTCTGGGTGAATCCTATACACTAAATCCACTAAATCTAAAACAAAAAATCCTAACAAGAAGTTTCTGATACTGTTTCCCAGGCAAACAAAATATAATTAAAAATGCCCAGTCTACTGTTTTTAACTAATCATTAAGTTGCCCTTATGATAAAAATAAATAAGTTAGTCTTCTGCACAATATTCACTGATAGATAATTCAATTATTGTGAGAAAATTATTTTAAAACATTAAGATGCTCAAAGTTCAGTTTTTCCTCTGTTTCTGCTCCTATCACACAAGCTATTGATAAGATGTCTAAATTTATTGCAGAATAATTCTGCAGGAAAAGAGATAAAAGGTTCCTGAATAAAATATGAGGCGAGAGCAGTAAATTGTAGCAATGCATATCATTTCATTCAAATGTAGGAAGCAATTACCATCTGCTATACTCATCAGTTCCCTCCTTTATGACTTAATTATATGTTTAATGCTATCAGATCAAGGAAAGGGCACAATAGATGAATGAGTGAGAGAAATAGAAAAGATTCTGCAACAAGACAAAAGGCAGATGAAAAGTAACCCAAGAACAGAATTGATTTCATTTGTTGGGAGGGAAGTTAATTTAAACAGTATATTCTATCATCTACCGTGCTGGGCTGAGATAATATAAATCATGTGTTTGTGAATTTGCTTCATACAATTTTAACAAAAGCATTCAAGTTTCTGAAAACCCAGGTCTGCAGGTTTTGATTTATTTATGAAATGAGTAACATTTACAAAGAAAGAGCAGAGACTGACAACCAAAGTGTTTAAATGATTATTAACAGTGTTTTACCGTACAAGTAGAAGATGACAGGGGAAAAGTTGACAAGCGCCTCTCGCCCTTGCCCCTATCTTGTCTAAAACATCTACAGAAGATCACGCAGCCTCTCTTACACACAGGCCAATCCTGGCCTTGGTTTGCTTTTAATGCACAACACGGACATGCTTTCCTGGGCCTGCGTCTTGAGCATATTATGCTGAAAGCATGCAGTCAGATGGGAGAGAGAAATGGGATCTTACAGTGCAACCAAAGTTTCTCTCGTTCCCTCTTTCAAAACGAGTGAGATGCCTTCAATGACAGGGATGTTATGAGGCAGTGGTCCAATTTGGCTAGACCCCAGATCTTTTATGCTGAGCCATAGATCTTTTGCCCACTACCTTGTATTTTTCAATTTAAAAAACTTTTTTTTAAAAAAAAACAACTTTGCTCAGTTTGCAGGCTGCCTGGACCTTCTTTCTGCAAAGTGCAGTGGTTTCGAGAGCCCAATCCACCCGCCATCTTAATTTGTGCAGCGGCAGTCTATGCCTTTATGCCAATGTGTTTTAGGATGACCCTGTCCTTACAGTACCAAGCAACACCCTTCCGCAGCGGAAATGTGTTGAACTGACACAGCACTGAAAATTGTCTGCATTTATATAGTCACATATAGCCACCATACAGCCCTGCCATTATAGGACTTTGTCTTGTTCTGAAATGAATCCCCTAGAAACTTGAGCATGGAATTTTGCTCTCCTGTTCGCCTTTTCCGTTTTCCGTAGCAGCGCTGCCGAAACTTCTCATATAGAACGCCAACAGCGTGATCCTATGCGTGTTTACCCTGAAGCAAGCACCACCACATGAATGGGGCTTGCTGCCAGGATAGCGTGCACAGGAAAGAGCCAAACTTTTTCCGAATTAGATTTGGACACACTTCATTCCCTACACTCAAAATGAGTTACTTAAAAAGAAGAAGAAAGTTACTGCTAAGAAGGCTGCAAACATAGGAGCCAACTCCTAGGAGCTGAGGTTCCTTCACCCCCCGCCAATAAAATATTTGATGGGCCCACCCCCTCCCCCAAGTTGATGGGCATTGCCATTCAAATGGTGTGTGCGCATCATGCCATGTGATCAATTATGTGGGGTGGGGCTTATATGCCCCTCTACTAATATTTTGTTCAGGTTGGCACTGCTGAAGGCTGCAATCCTATATTCCAGGACTGGGGAACCCATTTTAAGCCTGAAGGCAAAAGTGGGCAGGGAAATGCATTAACTGCACACAGTAGGCTACTTTTCAGCTATGCCAAAATCAGAGTTTCTCTCTCTTGCATACACCCCCCTACATCCAGGCAACTGAGTGGCTTTAGCACATCAAGGACACATCTCAGCCAGCTAAAACACTTGGGGAGTGTGCATAGCATAGCAGGGGCAATGAGTGATGTGGCTTGGGGTAGGGTCATGGTTTGGACAGAGTCTGGAGGGCTAGGTGGAGAGGCTTGGATGCCCCCCCCCCCGGACCTGAGGTTCTCCACCCCTTCTATGCACACTCAGGACTCCCTCCCCCCCCCAAAAGGACTCACCCCACCACCACAAAACACCTTCCACACAGTGAAAATATTGTGGAACCATTCTGGTTCTTTCCAAAATGTCTGCATTTTTGCAAGAAAAGAAAAAGTGGTTTGATGACTGCGATATTCCAGAATAGCAATGGAATGATAATGACGACATGTGGAAGCATGCAGGGGGGGGGGGGGACAGAAACGCCGCACAAGCAGAGATAGCACTGCAGAAGGAGAATCTGAAAGGGCCTTGTTGAGATTCAGCAGGTGAACCCTGTCTATTCCCCTTTCTATACTGTAATAAACCTATCCTTCACTAAACTTTTACTCATACTAGACCTATTGGAATTAATGGACTTAAGATAGGCACAGGCATTAATTTCAGTGGGTCCACTATTCTGAGTCAAAGCTAGTTGAATACAACCCATTGAGAAGTAAAGCCTTGTGATCAGTGTTGGTTTTAAGTTAGCAATAACTTCAGCAGTTCAGAATGTACAAAGATGAATCCCCCCCCTCTAACTTTGGGGGAATATTCCCACCAGCGCTTTTCAGCGTACTCTAACCTAACGGCACCACATGCCGGCAGACGAGAAGGGGAGCCACCTATCAAGCAATGTAAATCACATAAGACTTTCCACTTTTTCTCAGCGAGGCAGTGCTTTATTGACATTTAGAAAGGATAAATGTTCGATTTAAATTTAATCCGGCAGAGCTGGGTCCAGTTTGCAGAAGGTTGTTTTGACAAAACGGCATAACACCCACCCAAAGCCTTGTTAGAAAGGAAAGGGCTGGATTCCCATCTTCCAGGGACAAGTGTTAAGTTACTTGCTCTTCATGTTCTGCTCAGTTCAGTTAACAGCTGATTACAAAGACTTGTAACGGAATACAAAGGAAGTAACTTTTGTGAATCACATAGTCCCCTAAAGCAAGACAGAGGTTTGGTCTGAGGTGGAGTGAATGGAACTCTGTGCATGGATTGGGGTTTCTTAGCTCCTTCCACACCTACTATGACCCCCACCAAAAATAGCAGCAGCTTCTGGGGACTGGACTCACTGGAATAGCATGTGATGGAGCTTGGGGGGGGGCAGAGGGCTGGAGCAGGATGGGGGGGGAATTGGGAAGATTAGGTGGGGCTGCCTTGTACAAGCAGAACCACCTTGCAGCAACCTAGAAAGGCTGTTGAATGGATTTTCAAAAGCACTGAGAGTTGGTACTCACCATGTTTGAACTTCATGCCAAAGGTGAAACCTTTTCAATCCTTTTGTGTCATCACGGTTGTCATCTACACATTCAATATGGCAAATATCCCCCACAATCCTAATTTTGCTCTTGGCATTCAGAAGATTGGCCTTTTCTTTTCAGACTTCACATTGCTTGGGAAATCCCTACAACTGACAAAATAATGACCTTAAAAGCAAAACAAACTATTGTTTACTGTGGATAACGAACTCAGAAATAAGAAAATCGTGGATAATCCTGTCAGCAAATACCCATCACTCTCTGGTTCATTTGTTCACTCAAAGAACGAGTGAACGAATGAAGATTTGGTTTTTTCGCTTCCATTTTGGCACTCTGACTCTTTGGAGTGTTTTAATTCTTGCTATATGTCCACTAGTAGTATCGCCTTCTTCTTCTTCCCCAAGTAAAATCTGCAAGATTTCACAGAAACAGTCAAGATACTCTCTCTCTCTCTCTCTCTCTCTCTCTCTCTCTCCCCTCCCTCTCTCTGTGGGTGTGGTGTGGTGTGGTGTGGTGTGTGTAAAATAAAGTGATGAGTTCACTTCATATTACAACAACACTTACTATTTCATAGGATGAATATGTGAAAATGTTACAATTAGCCACCATGTGACGAACAATCAATAGTTTCATTAGCCTGTTTTTCATCCTTCTAGAAAACATTTTTAAAAAGCCCTCACAAAAAACAGCCAGTCTTTTAGTGCACATTTCTCCTAATATGTGCATTTTTGTCCATATCTACACTTTCCACTTACGTACGTAATTTTGTGCACACTTTTGGTTGCAGAACTGCATCACAACATTTGGAGAGACGTGAATTCGAAAGGATAGCTGTGTTTCGGTTCACATAGGGAAGCAGATCTCCTAATGGGAACGTGTTTCCTCCAGGCTTCAGAAGCTTTTCTGGCTTCCAGTCTACTTCCCAACACAATTCAAAGTGCTGTTGCTTACCTTTAAAGCCTTTGCTGCATGGTTTAGGGTCTGGGTGACTGAAGGAATGCCTGTTTCCATTGCAATCTACCCATGCATTTAATTTTATTATTCCATTTATATCCCACTGTCACAACACCTCGGCATGCCTGGGTTCTGCGCAATGGGGGAGAAGGGTGTTCTGTGTACCCCCATGCTTTGCTACCCTTCCAGTCAAAGTTATTTGCTGCTACCAGGTGAAGAGTTGTTGTTTTCTGCAAGGTTTCCTTTTTTTTCCTAAATCAGCCTAAAATCCCCTTTGCCCCTCCTGAAGGACAACTCAGAAGTAATGTGGAACTTGGCTTTTAGGCATTGTGAGTGGTTTATTAATGAGGACCACAACGCAAGGTTTTTATGAAACAGAGTTAAAAGTTTGCTAAAAAGATTAATGGGGTAGTTCTTCGGAAAGGCGTTTTACACAGGAAAAGTTATAGAAAACCAGCATATCCCACCTAAAAAGCAAAATAACTGTCAAAAGTTTTAGTTACAGGTAGGTAGCCGTGTTGGTCTTGTGTAGTCAAAACAAAATTTAAAAATTCCTTCCAGGAGCACCTTAGAGACCAACTAAGTTTGTCATTGGTATGAGTTTTCGTGTGCATGAACACTTCTTCAGATACACTGAAACTCTGAAACACTGGTGACTTCTGTTTCAGTGTATCTGAAGAAGTGTGCATGCACACAAAAGCTCATACCAATGACAAACTTGCCGTGTTTCTCCAAAAATAAGACACCGTCTTATATTTATTTTTCCTCAAAAAAAACCCCCACGGTGGCTTATTTTCAGGGGATGTCTTTTTTTATTAAGTATGGTACAGTTTAACCTACAAGGTTAAACTGCCTATCACTATGGCTTATTTTCGGGGTATGGCTTATTTTCGGAGAAACACGGTAGTTGTTCTCTAAGGTGCTACTGGAAGGATTTTTTTATTTTGTCAAAAGTTTGCCACCCACTTTCCCTTCAGCGAAGACATTTCACTGTCAATGTAAGCAGCCAGCAGTTCTTTGAAGGTTCTTCTGATGTCATTCTGCCTAGCAATGTAATCCTTTGTGTAAGACCCTCCTTGATTTGAATACCAAAGCATGGCCCTGGCAGATACAGCCTGCAGCTAGAGTGATTCCAAGGTTCAAGGAAGTCCTTGGAACTTAATCCCCAACGGCAGACAGACTACCACATTTAGTCTGTCTAATGCACCACCGAATCTAACGTGTACCTCAAGGCCCTAGGCTTCCCTTACAAGCATGTAGTCACGGGAGGTAGCTATGATGACGGAGAGCATGAGGAGCCAGCCTGGGCCACCTGCCTGCCTATTTGTTTGCTCATTCTCCTGGATTGCTCACTCATGAAGCTGGTCTGGCTGCTTTGCTTCCTTACCACACAAACTACAGCATGATGACAACCTTACAATTTCATTATACAGTATGACAAAGCAGAATATTTTTTATATAATACCAAACAGTCCATTTCATTCATATCCACCTTTCCTCCGAAGAGCTCAAATTGGCATGTATGACTCTCTTCCTCACTATAACAACCCTGTGAGGTAGGTTAGTCTGAGAGACAGTGATTGGTCCAAGGTCACCCCGTGAGCTTCATGTCTGAGTAAAGTTTTGAACTCTCAAACAACTACACCAAGTCTATTTTCTGGACGCTCTCCATCTGGAATTAAACAGTTTATGGTTGCAGAGAGAGCCTTTCCAGTTGTGGTGACCTGCCCTGCCTCTGGAGCAATCAACCAGAGTAACCCACATAATTCCTACTCTTATTTACTTTGTGTATCAGGCAAAGACATTATAATTTTCTTAGACTTTAAAAATGGTTATTATTGTTATTACTTTCCTGTGTCCACCTTTTAACTTCTTGTTTTTATGCTGCTGTTTTATTTTTCTATTGTAGCTTCATGTTTGATTGCCTTTTAGATATCATTGTTTTATTGTGATTTGTTGGGTATCTTCATCTTCTGTTCTATATCAACACAGTAGGGCTATGAAACCGAAATCCTTAAACCGACATTGTATGTGCCGTTTGTACAGCCATGTTTCAGCTGGTTCGTTCACACCAAATGTCAGCAGAATGCCGCACCATAATCTGTCATGATTTAAAAGCAAATGGCCCCTTGGGGAGGAAAAGAAATATATCATTTGAAAATTAATTTAATTTAGCTGCAATAGAAATAAAAATGAGCCTGTTCTGTTGCATTTGTATTACAAAACATATTAGGCAATATGTAAAGGCTCTTTTAGACCCCCATTAAAAACAAACATTCCGCTCTTCACTGAAGAACAGAAAACAGATCGTGGGTAGAACCGTCATGTATTATTTCAATTTGGCAGTTTGAAGGGATTACCTGGACAAGGAATCACAAAGACTTATCCCTGCAAATACTGGGGTTTAAGAAATGAACACCAGAAGGAATAATAAATGAGATAGTTTCTTTCTTTCACTATATGCACAGCATATTTCTTACCACTAAGTAACCTAAAGGACACACTTCTACATAAGGGACTACGGTACTCCCCACTGCACTAAGGCCATTTAGCACACTATGGCTGGAGAGGCCAGGCAAGGATGGAGGTGAGGGACTGATTCAGGTGACCCACAAAAAAAAACCACCTAGTTGACTAGTCACAGGGGTAGCAGATGGCTATAGCTTTCTAGCAGGTGAACCAAGTGGCGCTTTAATTAGTTAGTTTCTAATAAGAAGAAACTAATAACTGTAGAATCAAAATCCTGGAATACTGACACACATAAATAGTAGAACGAAAGGCTACAATCTTCAAGTTGCTTACTCCAAAGCAGTCCCTTTGAAGGTAATAGGAACCCTGTACAGCTGTGGATCTTTTGGGTCTCAAATTTCAGGGGTGCCCTGTGCAACACCAAAAATTGGTGGTCCTCCACCTCTTGTGCTCCATGGTTAATCATAATTGTGGTGCCCCCAACAGGGTCCACAAGGCTCCATGCCCAGTGCAACTGAACTGGTCACACTCCCTTAAATCCACCTCTGTAAAGACAGTGGGCAAGACAAGACAGTGGGCAAGATAAATAGCCTTATCATCATTGAACATCTCTATACCTCTGTTAAAGCTGTCCAAGTCGGTGGCTATCGCTACATCTTGTGGGAGTGAATTCCGTAGCTGTGTGAAGAAGTTCCACCTTATGCCTGTCCTGAATTTTCCAACATTCAGCTTCATTGGATTATGAGAGAGGGAGGAAAGCTTTCCTATCTATCCACTTTTCCCACACCATGAATAATTTTATACACCTGTCCGTTTTTTAGGGGGAAATATTCAACTTTTAAAAAATGAAAATGACCCAAATGTTATATCCCATCCTTTTAGGAGAGGTACTCTAACCCCGGGATGGGGAAACCCATTGACCTTCAGATGCTGTAGGACTACAGCTCCCATTAGCCACAGCTACGCTGTGGGTTAAACCACAGAGCCTAGGGCTTGCCGATCAGAAGGTCGGCGGTTTGAATCCCCGCGATGGGTTGAGCTCCGTTGCTCGGTCCCAGCTCCTGCCAACCTAGCAGTTCGAAAGCACGTCAAAGTGCAAGTAGATAAATAGGTACCACTACAGCAGGAAGGTACAGAATTCATTGACCAGGTTGTTGAGTGGGCCACGGTGGTCCAAATACATAAATCAATTCTGACAGGACTGCATTGGCTACCAATTAGTTTCTGGGCTCAATTCAAAGCCTTATGCTGCTCAGGACCCCAATACAGGACTGCCTCTCCCCATATGAATGAAGGCCGTTCTCCACTTGCCCACTCCATGGGAGGTATAGAGGGTGCAGCACAAGAACAGGCCTTTTCAGTGTTGGCTCCCTGCCTGTGAAATGCTGCCCCAGGATGGCTTCCTTGTGCCACCTGTATCTATTTTTAAGTGCCAGGCCTGGATTTTTGGCCCTTAATTTGAAACTTTTCAGGTATTTGTGGCCATTTCATGTTGGTCTTCATCAGGCTAATGCTAAGGCCAAACTCCATGTAGGCTTGGGCAAAATGGTTGGTGAGACTCCATAGAACTTCCTTGGTGTGCGCTGTCAAGGCTGGGTCATCTGCAAAAAACATATCTCATATAAGGACCCGTCACACTTATGTCTTGGGATAATGTGTAGTGAATAGGATGGAATCACAGTGCTATGTAGCCAATCAGATTTAACAGTCAATGAGGGGAAATGAGAACAACATACAGTGGGACAAATAAGGGTAAGTTCAATGTCTGCAAAGGGTGCTGAAGAATTGCTTAAAAGGTGAGGGGTTATTATGGTGCTTTAACATCGCTAGAAACATTTGCAAAATCAGAATTAGTAGCTCAGCCAGAATTTCAGATACAATGAGAACTCTGCTCCAGTTTTCCTCCTATGTTGGACTGGGGAAAGAATGTATTAGGTGCAAAAGACACTTGGTTGGAAGAAGGCATGTTACAAATCTACAGTTCAGCTGTCAGGCCCAGAACTTATTGCTTCCATAAACAATAGTCTTGTTTCCAGGAAGATGCCCATTAAGAATGATCAAGGCCTGCAGAAAAACAGCACCTCTATCGATGCCAGTGATATACATGAGGAGCATACAAGCTCACAGAGCCTTATCTTGACAAAGAGAAACCAGGCCTTTCCACTAATACAACATGGCTCCCAGGGGGGCAGCATTTCCAGAGTGAGAATGCCATTTTGAAACTGACCTTCATGATCCCCTTCTGAAGCCAACCAAATCTGAGGAGGATAAGAACTAATTTGCTCCAACCTCTCGTACTAATACTTTCTGCCAAAGAGCAAACACACTGGAGTGCTTTCTTTATGCCTTGACGCAAATACGGTGTTTCATACATACTCTTTGTGAACAATACTTCTCATTTTTGATAAAGGGGGAAATTATTTTTTAAAAAACAGGTTTTCATTTAAAGCATTTTATAGACATTGGACGCAGATTATGTTCTTGCAACAGATGGCAGAGATAAATACCGAATGGAGATCTCTTCTTAATGCCTAATATCAGTTATAATATTTTGCGTAACATGAACCTCAAAATAGTTAAGCTGGGGTGTGTGGGGTGTGTGGGTGTGTACACTTCAGCCAGTATACGAATACTTTATTACGGTCGAAGACCAGCTCTTCAGCCAGTATATTCTTTGTTGCATTCCACTTACAGAATATCTGACTGATATGTGGACTGCTGCCAGGATTGGCCCACCCGTTAGCCAAGGTGAACCCCTTTCCTCAGGCAGCAGCTTGGGATGGGTGAGAGATCAATGGCACCACCTATTCCTATGTGCACAATTATGCTAGAAACGAGGAAGTTGTCACTGGAAGTGGAAAAGGCTCCCTTTTCATAGGAATGTGGAAGTTACAGCGTCTTCACCTTGCATCTTTTACTGCCTGCTTCCTTGGAGAAGACAGGTGAACAGGAAGCCAGGATGAGGAGGAGCAGGGCCAGGAAGCTCCAGGGACTGGCGGCAGACCTACATGCCCAGCTCTCAGAGTGGGGCAAGGGGCAACCATTTGGAGGGAGTCAGCAGCTGGGAACCATCTGATGGATAAACCAGAAGGCAGAGTTGAGGAAGAATGCAGGAGCGCATGAAAACTCATTAGGCTTTGCTGCTCAAGCAAGGCCCAGTTAGGTCAGAAAAAAATTATGTTTCCCCTTCCTGCCCAGGAGAATCCAATAGCCAGGTGGGTTAACAGAATTAGTCTAGGGCCTGGAGGTACTTTACTGGGAGTTCTGCTCCCTGCTGTTCATCACATGGGGATGCCACACACATGGATTGAGCAGTTCCTGTCATTGATGATCCTCCTGACCCTGGAGGTGGGAATAGGGAAAATACAACAGTGGCGTTCCCTCTCACCAGCTACTGTTACATAGGGACTAGATAATGCATAAGTCTACTGAACAGCACACAGTGCTCATATAACACCAAGTATAGCAAACAACAAAAAACAGCCCAACTTTGGGTTGTCGTCTGGAAACATTTTTATGCTGCATGATCTAATCTGCAGTTTTTAGTACTTTACATAATTTATCCCCCATTTCTGCAAAATACATTGGGAAGCCATACGTACTGGCCAACAGAAGCATTATTCGGAAGTTCCTGGAGCTTTGGGGATTTGCCAGGCTTCGTCCACACACTTCACTGATATTTCTACAGTAATCAGGACCGGACAGTTCCTTTTGTAAAGCCTCCTCCTCAGGGAGCTACAATTCAGTACCAATGCCATATTTGGGTCTAGTGTGGAATAACAGTATACACATAGCCCTGACTGTTGGGCTCCTCTTCCTAGAGATTCTCTTGTGGCTAATAGTCCACATCACGATCTTAACTTCAGATAGTTTAGTGGAGAAGATATTTTGTCTTAGCAAAGAGGACAGAGGGCAATATGTTGCTGTTCTGCTCCACCACTCCAAAGCAAGAGGCAAAAAAAAAAACACCACACACACAAAAACACTGACTCACAGAGGAAACCTACGTGTATTTATTTCAGAAGTAAGTCCCACTTGTATTAAATGTGGTTTATCCCCGGAAATGCGCATAGGACTGTCCATATGGGCTTTAAGATTTTATTTTATTTACATTCTTAATGCAAGGAATAGCAGGGATGGAATATCACGAGCGCCTTGAACCCGAAACATACTTCTAAAATTAAACATATTTCAATCAACCATTCCAGGGAAGCTTTTGCATTTCTCCTGAAAAAGACAGAGAGAGCAAAAGCCCCACCTTGTGGCGAACAAATGGTGCAATTCTCATGCAACAATACTTTTTTCCAAGTGAATGACAAATCTCTTTTTTTAATAGCTAAAGGGGAAAACCTTCTCTGCTTTAGTTTATTTCTCCTATAGTTGAATAGTGGATAATCCTACGCATGCTTACTGAGAGGCAAGCCCTATGGAGTTCAATGTAAGCATGTGTGTGCGTGCGTGTGTGTGTGTGTGTGTGTGTGTGTGTGTGTGTAGGATAGCATCCTAAAGCCACTTCCAATGGCAGCTCCTCATACTCTGCAGGAGGTCACACAGGAAGGTGTCTTGGCATTGCAGAATGGCTCTTTTGCGCGCTCTTGCATGAAAGGGAAGTGGCAGTCGTGGTGCCCACCCTGTGGAACACCCTCCCATCAGATGTCAAGGAGATAAGTAACTACATAACCTTTGGAAGGCATCGGAAGGCAGCCTTGTATCTGGAAGTTTTTAATGTTTAACATTTTTTTATAGTTTTGTTTACGCTGGGAGCTGCCCAGAGTGGCTGCGGCAACCCAGGCAGATGGGCGGGGTACAAATAATAAAATTATCATTATTATTTTTAAGTGGGTCAGAAGCCCTGATGAGCACAGGGAAGTTTTAAGCCAGGGGTCAGCAAACTTTTTCAGCAGGGGGCCTGTCCACTGTCCCTCAGACCTTGTGGGGGGCCAGACTATATATATATATATATATATTGGGGGGAGGGAATGAACAAATTCCTATGCCCCACAAATAACCCAGAGATGCATTTTAAATGAAAGGATTTAGAAGGCGATTGGGTCGGATCTGGGCCCCAGCCTTAGTTTGCCTACCCAAGCATAGCCCTCTTCTCCTCTCTGACGGGACGTATCTTCTAAACCAGTTCCCTCAATGAAATGTTTTCTGTCTGGCCATGTTCTCCTAGCATTGGCTGATCTCCCAGTTTGTCGTTTCCATTTCACATTTGATAATTTTTTCCTCTTTTTATTTCTCATGGCAAGCTATGTTTGGTTACTGTTGAAGAGGAGGGGTTGTCCTCCCACACGCTATGGTACAAGTAGCTTGATTTGCGTCGTCCTGCCCAGTGGAGTGAATGGGAGCCCCAGTGCACCTCACGGCCCTGACATCAACGGCAGCTCATTCTTCATCTGCATGGAAAGCTGTATAATGGCAGAGCTACCCCCTATTTTTCCCAGAGGGGTTTTTTTAAAAAAGGAGGAACATTTTAATTTAAAATATCTGGAAAAGATTGATATAAAACTAATCTGATGCAGTGGTTAAAGTGTTGGACTAGGACTTGGGAGACAGGTTCAAGTTCATACTGGGCCACAAAGCTCACTAGGTGACCTTGGGGTAGTCACTGTATTTCAGCTGAACTCACCTCACCTCACCAAATTGTTGTGAGAATAAAATGGAGAGGGGGGTGGACCAAGCCTGCCACCTTGAGCTCCTTGGAGGAAAGGTGGGATATAAATATAATAAGAAAACAAACTTTATAAATGTGCCAAAAATAAAAAGAGTCCCCAAATATTGCTTACACGTATGGTTCAGGACTTGAAATGAGTAAGTGTTCAGCTAAACATTCTGCAACTGATACATCATGGTGCTTCTGTAAGAAAGCAGGCTTGGAGAGATGTTGCCTCATCTGTTGACTTTAATAACCTTCAAAAAGAATGACGCTTGGAAAAACTTACATCTATTTTAGTTCGTTGATCAAGAAGGGGAAAGTGGACATTTATAATGGCCTTAGTCCTTGAAACTGTCTCCCAGCGTCTCTGCTTATACAATGTGAAATACTCAAAGCATTTGCCTGCCTGAGGCAAAGGACAAGATGGCACCCACACACCCTATTCCACAAACGAAGCTGACCAGATGGACAATTGCATCTTATCAACACTGGTGACAGGATAACATTCTCCACAGCACCTAGGTTGCAGAAAAGGTATGGGGCACAGGGGAGGCTATGAGGCACACATGGCTCTGGGCAGTGTGTTTTTTCTAAAAAAAAATGTTTAGGGGTACTCTCATTCCGTCTCAGGAGACTCAGGAAACACCGTGACTGGAAATGAGGCCGCCATCGGGGGTAGCAACGGAACTGATGATTCACCGTGCTAGAGAAGAAACTAATTTTTTAAAACAATGTTGTTTCTTTTCCCATTAGAGTCACAAAATGTTTAGGAGTACTATGCGTACCCCTGTGTCCCCCCCCCCCCCCGGGAAAAAAGCACTGGCTCTGGCCACATTTACACAATACATTCAAAGCACTGTGGTACCACTTTAAACCCCCAAAGAATTCTGGGAGCTGTAGTTTGTTTAGGGTGTTGAGGATTCTTAGAAGACCCTCATTCCCCTCTCAGAGCTACAATTCGCAGTTCTGAGTGAAGAGTGATTGATTGCTAAACCCCAATGTGTGCACTCTGCCTGCTCCAACTGTCAGCAGCTCTCAGGCCTTTCCCATTACTTGCTACCAGCCCTTTAAATTAGAGACTGAACCTGGGATTCATCTTCATAGGGAATGGTCATAGCTCAGTGGAAGAGCATCTGCATTGCATGCAAGAAGGTGCAAGGTTCAATCCCTACCCACTTTAGGTAGAGCTGGGGACATTCCATGCCTGAAAGCCCAGAGAGACCATAGCCTTGCTCATTCACAGCATTGCTGCATCTTTACCGCATGTGAAAAGCTGCTTGCAAATGGCCTCATCAACAGGCAGATTCATGCAGTCCTGTTCATTGAGTTCTCTTGCTGCATAGGAAGCCTTGAACTGGGGTGCGGGGAAAGCATAGCAGAAACTCAGTTTGAGCTATAGCAATAATATCAGACAATATTTTTTATTAAAAAAAACTGGGGACGGGGACGGGGGATGGACAAGAATTTCTGGAGCCTTCCCACGTTTCCACACGTCAGAGAGCTGCTAAGAATCTGACATGAATATTCATTGCCATTTTGTATGTAACTCTTTTCTAGTTCTGTTTGCAACTCTTTAGTCTCTCATTCTGCCAAATTGGTTCCCTAGCAAGAATATCATTTGCGGGAGGGAAAACGACTGTGAATATTTAAACCCATATATATATAATCTCACCAGAAAACTGTTCCTAAGGTCTTGTGGACAGATTGTACCTGTTCCACATGAGGCAGCAAAATGCGGTAAATGGCCAGCCTTTGAGCAGACTTTGGCCTTTGTGTCCCTCCCCCCCCCCCCCCCCGTGGAAATAATGACACATGAGACATCAATTAAGGTTAATGGGCAGAAAAGTCCAGAACTTTATTGGTTACGGATGTTGAGCGGTATTGGCTTAGGCATTGGACCCTAACTGGATATATCCAACCCCAATCCGTGTGTTGGGAGTCCGGGAAGGGTTAACCACCAGCCAAGGAGCCCAGTGATGCACATCAGCATGGAACTCTCCCTGGGGTCACCAATAGGGGCATGCCTTAGGCCCTAACCTCCTTAGGCTTCGGGCAGGGCCACGTCCCCGGAATCCTTTAACGGAATACCCCTCCATTTTTCGGGGCAGGTGATGGTGCTACCTCCCCTCCTCCTGACTTCAACATTAATATTCCAATGCCTAACCGCCAAACCAAGAGTTGTGACGTATTGCTATGAGGTAGGCGAAAAACCAAATGGCCGGTGCCAATTTGCCAATTGGAAAAACTTCCTACCAGGCCCCTCAACGGCAACCAACCAAGGTCCTTGAGACTCTTTCCAGGCTATGACGCCTTCCCAGGCTACCATCCTCCTCAGCCTTGCCCTGTGCTCTGCTTAAGTAATCTTGCCTGCCTGGAACAGGTCCTTGCACTGGGATAATGACTTTTGTTGTTTGCCTGGATAGAGGACAGAGATAGGTTTGGGAGTGGAGCGAGTGTAGGAATCTCTTGGCGTTTGCATGGCTGGAGTACACCTTGCGATACAATGGTAGGAGTCTCATCCATTGCTCCACCCATTGTGCCTTGGGCCCCACCCTTCCCTGGTCGGTGGACCCTGGAAGTTGCCCTCAAGGGCCTATTGCCCTATGCTTGAAAAAAGTTCCCCAGCCTTGCTATAACTCTATGAATATTACCCATTAGAATATTACTTACACCAGATAATAGTTACATGAAACATGTTCTATAAATTTGAACTCCACAATCAGATTTCTGTTTTTTCAGTCCCAATCTAGCTAGTGGATAGAAGCAAGCATACAGATTTTTTATTTATTTTTGCCTTCCTGTCCATTCCTTGAGCTGCTGCATTATTTTGCAGATTCCTACATTCTGTAGCTCTCTGCCGATAACCTGACAAATTTGGTTTAACTGTTTTGATGTAATAATCTAATTAGGTAATGAGTTCAGCAACGGATCGTGTTTCGTTAATTTCAACCATCTGCTTTTGCATTTGTTGATATGTATACCAGATTTTCAGTGCTTCTCTGCTCTAATAGTAATTAATGGTACTGTTAATAAACTACATATATCATATTACGCAGCAATAATTCACCAATGGATCATTTTATGAGACAGATTATATTTAGCAGTGGTAGAAAATACTTCACATTACTGAATACTGCACACTGGTAACTAGTTGTTTTACTTTCCTCTTCATGAAGTCCCTAATTAATTTATTGCACACTTCATGCATAATTTGAAAATTTAAAAAAAAATGTTGCCAGGTCATGTTTTATAATCTTTTATTTAAAACATGCTGTCTGCTTTTACAAGACACATATTAGCCAAACATGACCCTTATGCAAATTTGCAGAGACCTGATGTTGTTTTAATTCTGAGTCCTTGTGAGCAGATTCCAAAGCAAACATATCTTCATCTCTGGTTTTTCACAGGCTTGCTTTGCCTTTACAAGATTGTTTTCTCCCTGAAAGGAAGAAACCGACATTACATTACATAACATTACATAGCACAATAATTTCTTTGCCAATTTTGCTTTCAACTCAAGCCTTTAGTGAAACTGAAAAAGAAAGATACTACTAAAAACAAATAAAATAAAATTACAGATATGACCTAGGCCAGAAATCACATGCATATGGCGTTGAGGTTTCAACTTGACCAGTACAGTGGTACCTTGGGTTTAGAACTTAATTTGTTCTGGAGGTCTGTTCTTAACCTGAAACTGTTCTTAACCTGAAGCACCACTTTAGCTAATGGGGCCTCCTGCTGCCACCATGCTGCTAGAGCAAGATTTCTGTTCTCATCCTGAAGTAAAGTTCTTAACCCGAGGTACTGCTTCCGGGTTAGCGGAGTCTGTAACCTGAAGCGTTTGTAACCCAAAGCGTTTGTAACCTGCTGAGGTACCACTCTAGTGAGCATCAGTTCTGCTCTCTGCCTAACAGGAGATTGCAAGTGTTACAATTAGTTCTAGAGACAGCTCTGACTAACTACTGGCATTTTTATTTTCACAGGAAGTGGAAAGCATTATTCCTTAACTCCAGTAGCTCCTAAAGGATCTCTCCAAACTGAATGAACTGGGAATAAAATGACAAGTGCCATTCAATGCAAGCAAATACGTAGTGGTCCACCTTGGGGCAACCTTCCCACTCCAAAAGATAACATATTTCCCCGGGAATGAAATCTTTGAGTTTGTAGTGCTCATTGAAGCTCATTGAAGATGCTGACCCAATGTGTGTGGGGGGGGGAGTGCATATTCCGTGCCAGGGATCATTAGGAAAGGGGCCAAAAATACTATACAGATCTATGGTACAACCATGTTTAGAATAATATGCACAACTCTGTTCACATAACCTCAAGAAAGCTACTGTAGACAGAGGTGTGCCTAAGCTCCCTTGCACCCTTAGCAAGGAGATGTATCAGTGTGCAGAGGTGTTTTTGGTTTTTTTGCACACACACACATCCCAGGAGCGAAACTGGTGGGAGCGAAACTGGCCAACTCCTAGGTATGCCCCCCCCCCAGCTGTACCCTGTTTCTCATATTTTAAGACATACCCATAAAATAAGCCATAGCAGGATTTTAAGCATTCAAGGAATATAAGCCATACCCCGAAAATAAGACATAGTGATAGGCGCAGCAGCAATGCCGGCCGCGGCAGGAGGAGGAGGAAAAAAATAAGACATCCCTTGAAAATAAGCCATAGTGTGTTTTTTTGAGGAAAAAATAAATATAAGACATGTCTTATAATATGAGAAACACGGTAGTTCTGGAAATGTTTCAGGAAGAGGCAACCAAAATCATCAAGGGGTTGGAGGAACTCCTCTATGGGAAAATGTTACAAGATCTGGGGCCTTTTAGTTGAGAGAAAAGGTAAGTGCCCCATTTGGCATAATAGACAAATAGCATCCATTGCTTATATACAGTGGTGGAGCTTCAAGCTCTGGCAGGGGGCGGAGAGCAGGCGAGGGCGTGGCTGGTGTGTTTCTTGGAGGCGTGGCATGCTGCCCACAGGGGCGTGATGCGTGTCCTGGGGGCGTGGCACGCGTCCTGGGGGCATGGCGCCCAGGGTAGGGAGCAGCCGCAATGGCACCCCACCGGGATCGTGCTGCCAGGGGCAGTGCGCTCCCCCCGCACCCCTGTTCCTCTCCCAGCGCCTATATACCCCTGCCCAGTTGCTGTGTTCCTCAGGAATGACACTATTTGTAGTGTTACACGTTCCTAAGGTTTGTCTTATGTCTTTAAAAACAAACAAACAAAACAGGCCTTTGGAATGCATTCCCACCAAATATCAGTAATGGTATTTACCGTAGGTGTCTGCTTAAAACACATTTCTTCACTCAGGCTTTCCCTGTGGGAAGATCCATTTGTGTTGTTAATCTGATTCATTGAATTGTTAATTGTAATTTGCTTTATTGATATAATTTTATTGATTGTTTTATGCTGTTGTTCACTCCCCGTTTTGTTTTAATGTTTGACAGTACAGACATATTTGCAAATAAATAAATGTGCGCACCCTCAGACGAGGCAGTCCAAATTGGTTTCAAGGCTGAAATGAGAAAAGCTGCATAAATATTCAGGCAGAGATGTGTGCCCTCTACGAAAGGGAACGGCTCCTGCTTGCCATTAGACGATTCATCGGGAAATATGAAAGACAGAACAACTATTCTTATAATTAGTTACTCCATGTCACGTAACAAGTCTTTAGGCATGCAAGAACGCTAACATCTAATTACCACTTATGTGAGTGCTAACAAAACATTAGTAAAGTGGCAAATGCTGGCAATGTGGTAAAGTGTGAAGTTGCAAAGTGACAAATTTTCCACATGAATGGTACAAATCTGAAGCACTGGAATCAAAGTTCAATTATGAAATTGTGAGCATGAAATACTTAACGGAATTTGCATGAATATTCAAAAGAAACCTAATATTCACTCATGCGTTATTGCATCCTTGGTCCGAAAGACACATGTTCATGTAAGCTTAGCATCGAGACAGATTCCATGTAGCGCAGAGGCAGGACTGCAAAGAACAAGAAGTTGGGCGAAGGTGGGCAGTCTCCCCTCTCCCAAAATTGCAACCCCAAGACTTCATGCGAGGGCAGGGCAACTCTAGGGGGCCTCACCAGTCTGCCCTCTCTCCAGTGCCGCAGTCTCCCCTCCCCCAAAATTGCAAACCCAAGACTTCATGCAGGGCAACTCAGGCCCAGCAACTATGAGACTCAGGGTTAGCCAGTGGGGCCCAATTTGAAGCAGTGGGGCACAACTTGATTTTTTTGTAGGGCCCCAGTTCACATCCAAAGTCTGCAAAATCTTATAGATATAAATATAATCCATCTAAATTGCCCTGGTGTGTGGGGCATAGCTGCCAAGTTATCCCTTATTTTAAGGGATTTTCCCTTATGCTGAATAGGTTTCCTCGCGAGAAAAGGGAAAACTTGGCAGCTATGGTGTGGGGGCCCTTAGAAGCAGCAAGTGGAGCTCAATTTGGCCAAATTGCTAGAATTGCCTTAAGGTCAGCCCTGATGAGACTGTGCAGGGGTTAGACTGACAAGCCCTGGTGTCACTATTCAGAATACAGACTCAAGGACTTATTATGGAAATAAAGCGGGGCACTTATTGGAAATAAGTTTTGTCACCTCTCTCCACCACCCCCCAAACCCCAAGACAATGAGCCCAGCCACCTTTTATTCACAGTCGCATAAGCACTACACTACAGCATGGCCATAAACCTGTACGTTCAACCGCTGAAACAGACACCCAACATGTAGCAATGGATATTTATGTTACTGCTTTATGAATGAACACTGTGTTTTTTGAATGGACTCTGTATCTTGTGAATTACCTAAGAGCCATCAATAGGGAGCTCTAGAATCTGACAGCTAATCAATTGGGTGCTACCAAACAGCAACCCCTATTGCTGAAAGCAGGTAACCAGCAGGGAATGCTTCAGCTCAGCCTTGGCACTGTTGACTGAACACTCTCTGCTGTGCAGATAATGGAGAAAGCTCCTAAATTGTATCCCTTCTGGCATCCTGGCCAGCTCTATTACGCTGGTTTAAACCCTGGTGCACCAGAAGCCCAGAATAGCAGCAAATAAAATCCAATCAAACGTCAGCAACTGATAAGACTTGTCAACCAGTTCTTCCAAAGTCTTCCTAAATTATAAAGCTCCAAAATACAGGCCAAAAGAGAGCAGGTCTTGGAAGAGTGAGGCATATAATGGGCACCACCAGTGAAAAGGCCCTGCTCCGTGTAGCTCCTACCCTGTCACTTGATAGGGTGCCCACATGCTCTCCTTCTTGACATGGAATGCTCTCTATTGGAGTCTCCAGGTCCAGTACAAAGACTGTAGGAAGGGAGAACAGGGACCTTGAAGTTCCCAACAGCTGTTAATCAAGAAAGAAAGCACACAGGTCACCTTTGTCACAGTCAGGATGCCTATGTCCTGGCCAGGCCTGTGCTGAATCTTGTTTTTGTAAAATCTTGTTTGTCCTCAGTAACCAAAGTTATATTATCATCATATACAAGGAGAAAAGTTGTTTTCCTTCATTTGCAAGGAATCGTACAAAACAAAGTGGAACTAATAAAGAAAAGTTCCAGGGTGGCAACAGAAAGCAAGCTAAAAATGCTTTTGCAATTCATCAAAACTATCCAGCAATATCAAGTTATAGGAAAACTGGTGCTATTAACAGTAATCCTTCTAGTTGGTTAACTACAAGTGTGTTGCAGGTAGAAATACTATTTGTAATGAAGTGAGAGCAGTAGTTTACTTGCTCAAATTAACAAATAAGAAAGTTTTGAGAATTTAAACTCTAGATTAAAATTGATTACTTAATTGAGAAGGGGATTGTTAACAAAAACACTGGGGCCTAATTTGAATAGAAGAGTGGGCAATCTCATCCTTTAGTTCCACACTGCGGCTGCAGACCACGGCACTTGTCAGGAGAGCTATGAGATTCAGGGTCAGATGCCTTGTCAATCCCAGCAGGTATATAACAGGAAGACCCGGCCTGCCCAGGCCTGTGACCTACTCAGTTCCCCCAGCCACTCTGTGTTACTTCCAGAATATACAGAAACATAATAAAGCATTAACATTAAAATCTTCCCTATATAAGGCTTTCTTCAGATGTCTTCTAAAGGTTGTATCTCCTTGACATCTGATGGGTGTTCCACAAGAAGGGAGCCACTACTGAGAAGACCCTCTGCCTGGTTTTGTGTAACCTCACGTCTCATGGTGAGGGAACTGCCAGAATGCCCTCAGAGGTAGACCTCAGTGTTTGTAAAGTATGTGGTCCATTCCTTTCTGAAGACCCCAGGTTGCTCTGACACCTGAGATGCCTTGATTTCTTCTTCTATTACTGAGCAACAACCTCTGCTTCTGAAGCCCTGCACTTAAAAGAATCTAATAAAAACCCATGTGTTTTATTTAACACCAGATTTCCTTGCCGGTGTGAGGCTGACCCTCAGTATTTTTCTAATGTTAAGAGTGGTCTGGAGTTAATTAACCAGTTCATACCCATAAAGGCTGCTACCCCATGTTGAGCAAGTCTGCTCAAACAAACCCTGCACGTTTGTATTTGCTGAGCAGGAAAACCAGATGGCAAAGTTTGCGGTGGAGCTGTTTGACCATGCCATTTCCAGCTGTGAAATGTTTCATGATTCATAATATGCAAGCACCAGATTCACAGTGAGGGTATTCCCCTTCATTCACTGTGAATAATTCATTCATTTGGCAGATAGGAATTGGCTCAAAACATCCCGTTTTATTTGGGCTGGCCGCTGACTGTGATTTGTTGCTATCAGAGGCTGCTGCCCTGGGGTAGGGGTGTGGGGGCTTTCGGGGCCTCAGTGTGAAAACTTCCATTTGGAGCATGTTGCATCCTAGGCCCTGGGCTCGCAAGGCCACTTCTATCAATAGGCAGAGTGAGGCAACTGCCTCAGGAAGATTTTGGTTTTCATGAAAGGGCAGAAAACTGTGTTATTCAATTTTTGTTTTTACTTTGCACAGAGATGATATTTGCACTTAGCACACTGTTTCTGTATGTTGCTGGTTTTTATTTGTTTAAAAAAAACTTCATTTTTTATACTTGCCACTAAACACGTATTATTTAGTTGATACCTATATTATTAGGTATCTACTAAATAATAGTATATACAGTGGTACCTCGGGTTGCGGACCCAATCCGTTCCAGGGTGCCGTTCGCACCCCGAAAAGTCCGCAAACAGAGCGGTGATAGAGCGCATGCGCGAAAGCACGATAGAGCGCTTTTGCGCATGTGCGAAGCGCGAAGAACGCTTTTGCGCATGCGCGCACGGCGGAACCCGGAAGTAAACAGGAAGTAAACACTTCCGGGTCTGCCAGGTTTGCAACCCGGAAAAATGCAACCCACAGCGGACGCAACATGAGGTATGACTGTGTTGTTGTTGTTGTTTAATCGTTTAGTCGTGTCCGACTCTTCGTGACCCCATGGACCAGAGCACGCCAAGCACTCCTGTCTTCCACTCCCTCCCGCAGTTTGGTCAAACTCATGTTCGTAGCTTCGAGAACACTGTCCAACTGTATATGTTATATATGTACTTTGTCGCCTGTTGTGTTACTTTGTTGTAAACTGCCCCGTGGTGTGATATATAAACTCCAGCAACACATACTGCTGTTTGATGTGTCCCCCCACCTCAAACCAGTTTCAGTCAAACTAGAAAACTGGATGCGCAATAAGCGGTAGTGGGAACATAGTCTGTGCCTGTGAGGATGAGCATGCAAATGAATAGGAGTTCTAGGGGGTTTGCAGGGCCTGGGAAACTGAAAAAGTCATGTCAATTGGGTGAAGACATCCTCACCCCGATGCCAACAATTGTGTACATGCAGATGTGTTTCTGTGTTTCAAGCCACTAATGTGAATATACCCTTAGGCCCAGGAGTTTAATGCATGTATTAAACTTCCAGGCCTATCAGGACTTTTCCTGGGCCACAGCCCTCAAGAGACCCTGCTCCACACTCTCAAGTGCTTTTGCCTGAGTGGTGGAAATCATCCTTGAATTGTGATAGTGCCTCTTTCTTGCCTGGATAGAGCAAGATCGGGGGAGGGGGGTTGTATACACCTTTGACTTTTGCATGCATGGAATGTAGCCTACTGTACAAAGGTTGAGTCACACCTGTTGCTCCACCCACTTTTTGACTCTGACTCCACCCACTGCTGTAACTGGAACCCATACGCAGCACTGGAACACAGACCTCAGAAGTTTCCTCTTGAGGGAATGTAGCTGCATGGTTGAAAACATGCTATTCAGTCCTGCCTTATGCAAAACATCTTTGAAGGGTGGTGGCCTTAAGACCCTCTGCGATGTCTCAGCAGTGGGGTGATTTTTTAATATGCTCAGAAGCAAGTTATTTCTCAAGGGACACCGCTTGTTCCATTGCTGGCAGAGCAGGCTGCCAATGGACACAGCAAAGTCCTATCTTAAAAATATTTATTATAAATAGAGAGAGAGAGAGAGAGAGAGAGAGAGAGAGAGAGAGAGAGAGAGAGAGAGAGAGAGAAGAAATCCTTACTGTACCCCAGAACTGCATGCAACTCTGTTTTTTCAAAGAGCTATCAGTGTCCCAACAATGACCCCTTTTCTTGAGGAAGCAAGTCTTGGTTTGTTTTAGTTTTATGATGTATTTGGTATTTTTGCATTTTTCTGTGGCGAACCGCCCTGGGATCTTCGGGTGAAGGGAAAGAATACAAATTTAATAAATAATCACGATACTAACAATCAGAAAGGGAGAATTTTCCCGGTGACGAGGAATCGCCAGCTTCAAACCACAAAGCAGATCTTCGCTGCCAGTGTTTGCAAAGGCGCAACCGGGTCGAGGTCGGGAGGTGGCAGCAGCCAAGGAGCCACGCGGCACTCTTTCAGGAACTTTGCAAAGCTGGAGGTTGTTTGCTGCTCCGGGAAGGTGTTGGGTTACAGAGGAGGAATGAGAGCGGAGAGGGGGTGGGGGAAGCGGGAAGAGAGAAAGGGAGCAATTTCTCCAGCAGCTGATCTGCTGCAGCCGCCTGCAAGGTTCCTTCCCAGCCCAGCCAGGGCAGGGTGCGTCTAGCCTGGAGGAAGGGTCCGGGCGAAGAGGCGAGGCGGGCGGGGAGACCATCAAGCAAGTGGCCCCGGGGGCGCTCGGGCCATGCCGCGTGGCTGCGAGTCGCGCGCCGAGCCCCGGAGACGATGCCACGCAGGCAGGGAGCAACAGGCGGCCGGCGCGGCGGCGGAGGCTCCCCCGAGATCGAGATGCCCAGGGCGGGCAGCGGGCAGCGGCAGCCTCGGCTAGAGCAGCAGGCCTAGGAAGCCTCCCGAGCCGGGAAGGAGGGCCTCGGGCTGTGCCCGGAGCGACCTGAGGAGAACTTTCCTCTCTCCCGAGATGAACAAGCTCCGGAAGCTTTTCCGAGGCAGCGGGCGAGCCTTGGCCTTCATCTTCGCCGCCTCGGTGGTGTGGCTGCTCTTCGACATGGCAGCGCTGCGCCTCTCCTTCGGCGAGATCAACACCCGCGTCCTCAAGGAGGAGATGGTGCGGCGGGAGAGGCTGCGCGGCTGGCGGGAGAAGAAGAGCCTCGACGGCGCCCGAGCAGGAGAGGAGCTCCGGGCGCCGCCAGGGGCGCTGCCAAGGGGCCTCGAGGAGAAGGGACGCGGCGGCCCAAGCAAGAAGAGGGGGAAGCCGGGCGCCCAATGGAGGCGCGCAACCCCCCAAGCGGCGGCAGCGGCAGCAGCTCCCGGACTGCACTGGACGGCCGCCGTCGACGTCCGGACCCATGCTGCGGCCGCCCCCGCGGAGAAGAAATCGAGCGCGGGGGCCGGGCCCCCTCGCCCGCCGCCCACAAAGCCGCCTTTTGCCAGCGGGTCGCCGGGGCGGGCGCTCGACGCTCCTGCCGTCGGAAGCAAAGTCGCCGCGAAAGGGCCTGGGCCGTTAAGCACGGGATCCAAAGGGAGAGAGGAGGCGGCGGCGGTTTTTATACCCGAAGGTGGATTAGGGGAGAAAGGCGCCTTGGCTGGCTTGCCCGCCAACGGAACTCTGGGCAGCCCCGGGCTACTGAGCGGGCCAAATGTCCCCGCAAAGCGGCCCGGGGGGCTGGATTTGCCTGCCGCTTTGGAAGCAGCGCAGAAGTCTCCGGGTGCGCCACGTCCAGGAAAGCTGTCCGAGGAGGAGGAGGCCAGAATTGCCGGTGCAAAAGTCATCCTGCCTAACCAAGTGGTGCTTATAAGCAAGGAGGGAGCGCGGGTGGTCTCGGCGGCCGCGCCCGCTCCCGAAGACGGAGGACGTGGAGCCGTCGGGAAGAAGGCGCAAGTGACTGCGGGCAAAAACCAAGAGGAACCGAGAGCGGCGGGTGCGACCCAGGAGGCCGCTCTTAAGGGGGCTGCGGCGACGACCCTAAAAGTTATTCCAGTTGAAAGGGCTGAGCTAGGGAAGGCAGATGGGGTCCGTTCCGCCCATCAGGACCAATCAAGGCAAACCAATGGGACCCATTTCACAGAAAGGGCCAAGTTTCACAAAGTGTTTACTATTGATAGGACCTTGGCCCCAAGGGACCCCAAAGCGCTGGGTCAGTATGGGCGCCCGGCAGTGGTCCCAGGCGAAAAGGAAGAGGAGGCAAAAAGGAGGTGGAAGGAGGGGAACTTCAATGTCTTCCTAAGTGACCTCATCCCACTAGACCGAGCCATCGAGGACACAAGGCCCGCTGGGTAAGAGACCCGAATTCTTGCCTTGCACAAGTCTAGACTTGGGCTAGCATTAATTGCCCAATGATCAAATGGATTTTATGCCAGTTGCTTAGCGTTAGTTGCCAATAAATATTGAGCAGCAATGGAAACATTAACATTTCGTGTAAAAAGAAACCCATCCCCATTCATTTTATGGGATGCCACAACAATGCTTTTCATATACTGGGTGCAAGTACTACCTTTGTACTGTGGTATCTTGGTTGTCAAATGGCTTGGCTCCCAAACTCATCACCTCCTGAATGCCACAAACCTGGAAGTTCTGGTTTGCGTATGTTTTTTGGAAGCCGAATGTCTGACATGGCTTCTGCGGCTTCCGCTTGAGTGCAGGAAGCTTCTGCAGCCAATTGGAAGCCGCGCCTTGGTTTTCGAACGGTTCCGAGAGTCAAACGAACTCACAGAACGGATTAAGTTTGACACCTAAGTACCACTGTACACAGTTTTAAGACTGGCTCCCACTTTAACCTAAAGTATCAATTGAAAACAAGCATCCTATATAGTCTAAATTAATCCAAATTAACACGTTAATTTAATATGTGTGTTTATAATTACCGTTTCTTAAATTTTAACATCCAGCCTTACACATGCTAGCATGCAATAATAATAATAATAATAATAATAATAATAATATACTTATAGTAAACAAATCCCTGTGTCCCTGAATAATGCTACCTTTTTCCTGCAGCTAAGCTGAGAATTGAGCTAAAGTTTTTTAAGGTTCTCAATGAACCCTGTTTTCTGGCTCACACTAGCTCTCCAAATCTGAGCCGTGTTGTTGATAGGTAATCACTGTACTGTGATAGGCCCATAGTATGAAAAGTTTCATTACTATATTGCCTGGCTTCATAGTTCATGGCATTGTAGCTGTTCTCTATAGTGGTGGCTTGATTCCTATACAGTGGTACCTCTACTTACGAATTTAATGTGTTCCGAACGCACATTCGTAAGTAGAAAAAAATTGTAAGTCAAATCCCATAGGAATGCATTAGGAGAAAAAATTCATAAGTCAAAGCAACCCTATTTAAAAATTCGTAAGTAGAAAAAATCCTATCTAAACCGCATCCAAGATGGCAGACGAAGATCCATTCGTAAGTAGAAATATTCGTAAGTAGAGTTGTTCGTAAGTAGAGGTACCACTGTACTGTGTAGATAGCAGGTCCTGGCTTGGTTGAATGCTAACCTAACCTGGGCACTAGGTGGCAGTATAATTGAAGAAATGTCTGGAACAGGATGCTCTTGGGTCTGTTGAGGTGTTCTGTGTAACCCAAGAAAATTAACAAAAAGAACATGCAGGGCAATGGAGTGTTTAATTCAGAGTGGGGTTGCTCTTTCAGCTCCACCCCAACATCATGTCTCTTCCTTCCAACTGTGTGTTGCAAAAAAAGCCCCAACACGCAAACAGTACAGGTTTCCTTGGAGCCTCGGCAAGTGAGCAGCTGTTGGACTTCAACTCCCATCACCTCCAGCCAGCATGTCCAGTGGTCAGGGACGTAGGAAGATAGGGGCAGTGGGGGCGGGCCGCCCCGAGCGGCAGGCTCCAAGGGGCACCATCGCGGGTGCCTGCCCCGCCCCCGGAACGTGTGCCACGGCCCTCCGGGAGGCGCGCCCCACCCCCAGTGCCAGAGCATGAAGCTCCGCCACTGCCAGTGGTCTGGGATGATGGGAGTTGTAGTCCATGACATCTGGAGGTCCAGAGGGTCCATCGCTCTAACCATTGATCACACTGGGACTCCATCCTGGAACATGAGTTTTTTTCCACTGTAGATCATTCTGACGTGTTGGCAATATATAGAATATCTGTTAAGCTCCTCTGATGGCAAGGAAGCACTTCAAGAGAGAGCTTTCCTTACTCGATTTGATGCTGGGAGCGAGCTGATTCTCTGAATTTCTTGATTGCGGCACTCAATATAGAGTGGGGGGGGCAGGTATATTTTCCAGAGCGGCTGTGGATTGTTCTAATATTTTCTGTTTGCGCAGCAGTTCAGCCTGAGAGCCATTATTATAAACTCTCAAGCGTTAAGTGGGGGAATTCTCCCAGGCAAATCCAGCGCCTTGCTGTAAGAGAAGACAAAGTCAACTCTTTTGAAGGGCGATGTGGAGGAACTCAAACATTGGGACGTGGCTCAGCCACTTCTCAAGTGTATGAGGGCTGGGGAAAATAATGGGAAGATGCTTGAGCTTCAAGAATCTTGTGTGATCCCTTGCACTGAATTCAAGCAGCACAATCTGAAGCAGTTCTGCTCAAAAGCCAGTCCTACTTATTCCAATAGGACCTGCTCCCTAATCTTATTGTTGGCCAATTGCAGCATTGAGGAACCTCCAGCCCGCAGGCCTAATGAACACCCCCTCAGCTTCCTCAACCAAGTCACCCATCTGCCCTAGCCCTCATAGGATTGTACAGTTGAAGGAAACCACAAGGGTCATTTAGCCCCACCCTCTGCAATGCAGGAATCTTTTGCCCAACACGGGGCTCAAACTCAAAATCCTGAGATTAAGAATATCATGCTCTTAACAACTGAGCTGTCCCAGATGCCGTGTATGTCGTCAGGTGTGTGTCTAGGTCCAAAAGGGGTTTGCAAGCCCTGGCCATCAGCTGACCAGCAGGACTCTAACAGAACGGCACGCATCCCTTTGAACACCTGACTATCGGCTGATGGTTGGTGCTTGCACCACGCTGCGTATGGGCTCAGTGCAAGCTCCGAAGATCAGCTGATTGTTAGCACTACAAAGTTTTGTGAGAGGCATCTTCCCCTCCTCCAATTTAAACTTTAAAACCTGTGGGCAAAATCATTCTGATGTTGGCTGGTGGGGGTGGGGACAGAAGGATCTAGGCAGCCGACCGGATCTAGTTCCTTGCCCTTTATCTGTCGTGCTTCATTAGCACTGGTTTGATAAGATAATGTGGCTTGTAAAACATTTTCAATGAATAGGTGTGCCTGTTGTTGCCAGTCCTACCATTAGGCAGAGTGAGGCGGCAGCCTCAGGCGATAGAAGCTGGGAGGGCGGAGCAGGACACGGCCTGCTCTGTGCTGCTCCCTAAGCTAGCCAGCTGCCCTCCGGTGTATAGGAGGACTCACATTTGTAGAGCTGAAGTGAGGTTTGATGGCCAGTCTTGTCAGCTTCTCGATATGGAATTGTGCGGGAGGGAACGCCATATTACCCACCTCAGGCAGCAAAATGTCCTGGTCTGGCCCTGAGTATTACCTCATTAAGTGGCCATAGGATTGTGGCCTTAACCACCAGACTAAGCTTTTCCGCTATCCTTTCTTAATCGAAAGTAAGTCCCACAACAGCATAAATCTGCAGGGCATGTGCATTCAGGGCGCTGTGTCAGAGTCCAAAGTAGAAGTGGTGTCTAGAGAAATGAGCCTGCAGTTTTCTCGATCAAGATGCCCAGCCCTGCTGTGGGAGTGTTAATTCAGGCATCGGAATACACACAGAAAACTGGAAAGTTGTCCATCAGATTAGGTAGCCTACACTGTTACTCCAAAGCTAGCAGAACAGTTAGTGACACACGTTCACTCAAAGGGGTGTTTGTGGGGAGAGACTGTTTCTTTTTGCAGCCTTGAATGCGGAGCACAAGGCTTTCCTTTTTTTGCTTAGCTTATCAGCTTTGGAGAAGGAACATTCCTGCCCATGTGGGAAATCAGTTGCCAAAGTGTGTCAGGGTGTATCGGCTAGGATAGGCCGGTTGCAGACTCCAAACAAGCAAACAGTCAGCCACTGACACGGGACACCCTTAGCTTTCATTGTTCACATCGGCAAAGCAACTTGTTTGCTCTGCATATGTCGACAAGGAAGTTGTGTGAGTATATTGTTGGCGCTGAACAAGTTTCTCCACTGTGAACATGCTGAAAAGTTTGCTTTGGCAAACACGTATTTCCTCCTTGAAAATCTGCTTAGGGTGGTGGATGTGTGTGTGGTTTTTTTTTAAAAAAAAAAACCCCACACTCTCATTTTGATGATGATGATGATGATTTTAGCCATGTTTAAATTATTTAAAATGCCCTGGGAGTTTGTTTTATCCTAGTGCAGGGCTTGAGGTAACGCTTTTACTGTCGAGGTTGGTGTACACACCATACATTTAAAGCACATATTGTCTCCCTCCCCCAGGAATCGTGGGAACTGTAGTTTACCCCCTCGTACATACAGAGACAGCTATTATTCCCAGCGCCCTTAACAAACTACAGTTCCCAGCGTTCTTTGAGGAAGAAATAAGTTTTAAATGTATGGTGTAAATGTAGCCAAGGGCTACATTGCCACAGGAGCAATTTGTTTTTTTTGGGGGGGGGCAGGGCCAGGTAGGTGAGGTCCAAATCCAAAGTTGTTATGACTCTCTTTTTCTCTTTCTTTCTTTCTTTCTTTCTTTCTTTCTTTCTTTCTTTCTTTCTTTCTCTCTCTCTCTCTCTCTGTCTCTCTCTCTGTCTCTCTCTCTCTCTCTTTCTGCCACCTCCTTTTCTATTTGTATTTTTCTCCGTCTCGTTCTGCTACCCCTCCCCCCACCCGCCTTTTCCCGTCTTCCTTGCCACTCAGGTGAAATTGTCCTGGGGGTGTTGGTACCCCACCTCTTTATGCAATTATACCCCACCCACTTTATGCAATTACACTTATGTGCACGGGGGCCCGGGACGTAACCCCTGTGTAATTGGAGGGGACGCTTGCACCAAATATTACAGGTTCACCTTACATGCGCCTACCTCATAGCACCAGCAGTGAATATAGCTGCCTTATACCAGCTCAGGCCATTTTTTTCATCAAGCCAAGATTCTCTACTCTGACGGCTGTGGCTCTCCAGCATCTTTTCCATCATCTCTCTCTCTTTCTCTTTCTCTTTCTCTCTTTCTAACTGGAGATGCCAAGGATCAAACCTGGGACTTTCGGCACGCAGAGCATGTGCTCTGTCATTGAGCCGCACTTCCCTTCCTGTGAGGGCTGCTTGGAAATTCCAGCCATCTCCCCAAACAAAACGTCCCAGAGGCAAGGGAGGCAAAGATACGGATGGGGGTAGAGACAACAACCACATAAAACATTCTCAAGGAACAATCGAGAGAATTGACTCTGTGAGAAGTTCTTTGGTAGGATGTTGTGGCCTTCTCAAGATCCCCTTGAAGATATTGGCGCTTAGGGAGCGAAGGCACCACATCAAGCCCACCAATGAATTGCAAATAGGAATGGAGAGAAATGCTTTCCCTTCAGCCTTTTGTTCAAGCAGGAAAGACTCAGACCTGACCCAGCCCTTTGCCTCCTTCTTCTTTTTACTGCCATGATATGAAATGACAAATTCATTGAAATGGGAGAAAATTTTATCGCCCCTCAGATCTGCAGATTTTGTGCTGTTCCTTCTTGATATACAGTATAGGCCTAGTGGGCTACATTCAGACCTTGTTGCTTTGCAGACATCAGTGTTTGCTGGCTTAGGTAGAGCGAAATGAGAGGCTTTTATTTTGACAAGCTAACAACAACAACAACAAAAGTTTTGCAGATATTATTATGGTTGCTACAGTAGTTAGTCGCTTTGCTCTTAGAAATGTCTCAAAGTGACTACAAACACAACAGAAATACGAAAACCAGTTGTAGTAAACACAGAGGGAGGAAGAGAGTGGGGTGCGTTGGTCAAAGCCCTTCCATTGAATTGGGCTGCCAGCAAGCATCCCCAGGGAGACCGCTTCCTAGCTGGGATGCAACACCCGAGAAGACCCTCTCCAGTCACCACCCACGTAACCTTACATGGCAGGGATGCCTGGGGAATGGCTTCAGAAGCAGTTGCAATGTTCTGTTTTGCATTTTTTATGTTTTACATTTAAAGTACCTTTTCATTGCGAGAAGCAAAGCAACAGGGAACCAGGCAGAGGGCCTTCTCGGTAGTAGCACCCGCCCTGTGGAACGCCCTCCCATCAGAGGTCAGAGAGATAAACAACTACCTGACATTTAGAAAATACCTGAAGGCAGCCCTGTTTAGGGAAGTTTTTAATCTATGCTATTTTAATGTGTGTTGGAAGCCTCCCTGAGTGGTGGTGGGGACCCGGCCAGATGGGTGGGGTATAAATAATAAATTATTATTATTTTATTTTGCCAATAAAATAATTGGCCCAGTTCAAGGTTTTAACTTAACTGGCCCTGCAGCTCCCAGTCTCTGCAGCCTGCTTTGGCTGCAGTGTTCCACAGTGATTTATTTAATCATGATTAACAAGGACAAATGGCCACATATCAGCTAAGGAAATATTGTTGGTGCTAAATAGGCATTTTAGCTGTTTTTCCTTATTGCTGGAGTCTTAACATTTCAGTGTGTTTTTTTATCTTCTTTTTTATCTTTTATCTTTTTTATCTTCTCACATTCCTACTTCTATGAAGCACGGAAAAACTACAGCAATTTCTTACATCCTGCCTGCAGCCACTAGAGTGTACTAGAAATCCATTTTCCACCTCTTCCGGAATAAAACTAGGATTTTTTGTATTTGTTTCCAAACTGAAAATCACTTCGGAATACTGTATTGAGCTTGCATTCTGTTCTAAGGAGCCCCCAGGGTTAGTTTAACTACAGTAATTAGACGAGACTGAAATTTGTTGTTGTGTGTGTGGTTTTTCACACACACACCCCAATAGCCAACCAAATTTCAGGTCCAGCCCAGTTCGCAATCCTGCCAGTTGCTCCTCCCATTTCCTATCCTCGTAGTGGTTGTGACAGCAATGGAGAGATTCAGAAGAAGGGCTCCCTTTAGTGCTGACATCCTAGACTCAAGGGACCATAGGTTTGTAGTTCCCATGGCTCCTGGGCATGTGAGGAGCTATGGGAACTACATTTCCCTTGGCCCATTGTACCTAGGCCTAACAGAGGTTCCATTTTGAAGCTTCCCAGGAAGAAATTGCTTCCTCATGAAGCACACACTTAAATTGGAGAGAACTCTCTCCCACAAGGAGGCAGTGGTGGCGAGGATTAGTCCAGTTCAGGCATCCCCAAACTCGGCCATCCAGCTGTTTTGGGACTACAACTCCCATCATCCCTAGCTAAAAGGACCAGTGGTCAGGGATGATGGGAATTGTAGTCCCAAAACAGCTGGAGGGCCGAGTTTGGGGGTGCCTGGGCCAGTTCATGGAGGGTACATTGTGCTTTGCCTCCACAGTCTCAGACAGTATCTTTCTGAAAAGCAGTTGCTGGAAACCGCTAGAGGGGGACAGTGCTCTTGAGCTCAGGTCCTATCTGTCAGCTTCCTGTGGGCATCTGGTTGTCCATTGTGAGGACAGGATGTTGGACTAGATGGGCCATTGGTCTGATCCAGCAGAACACTTCTAATGTTCTTCTTAAAGGGACTGTGTTCGAGGTGGTCTAAGAGCTCTTTTGTGTTTAAAACTGTGCTGCATGTTTTACACATTGCTGTTATTACCGTTCGTTTACTGTTCTGCCTCCAAGGTGTGTGTATCACATCATGCCATTTCTCCATTGTTAGAAACTCATATGCACAAGCTAGGTGTCAAACGGCTCCTTAAAACCAAGGTTGCAGTTGCCAGAAACGAATGACACTAGCTGTCATTTTTGGCCAAGAAGGCTCTAAAGCAGGCATCCCCAAACTTCGGCCCTCCAGATGTTTTGGACTACAATTCCCATCATCCCCGTCCACTGGCCCTGTTAGCTAGGGATCATGGGATTTGTAGGCCAAAACATCTGGAGGGCCGCAGTTTGGGGATGCCTGCTCTAAAAAAGGATGGGCTGTCTTTGACTGATTATCAGTTAAACATCTGGCTAGTTCCGATGCCAACCTTGAGCTTTGAAAACTTTATCCAGGGATAGTCCACATATATATTTGTCTACTCCTACATCTTTTTTTTCTTAATGGTGACATGGATCATTCAAAATGTAAGAATATTCTGCACAATTGTGAGCAGGGCAGTGGGCTGGAGTAAGCGAAGACAAGCTACAACAATTAGCTATAATGTATTTCATTGCTCCTGCTCAGGCTGCACAGAAAAAGCATTTCGGTTCCAGAAATTTAATCTGATGGTTTAATCTGATGGGATATGGTGTGAGAAAACAGCCAAGATCCAAAACTCCTCAGGCATCTTCACTTGGATGCAAGCGGTCAATAGTCAGGCACAAAATGTGCCTAGCGCCTGGCTAATTTCAAACACTGCATTTCTCCACCCAGCCCTCAAAAACTCTTGAGAGGAAGTATTACCCCAAAAGTCCCCAAGTCAGCCAGTGAGTTCTATGGTTAAGGGAGGATATGTACTCATATTTTCCCGGTCCTGATATTGTATCTGCTGCTCCACCCTGCCACATGCAACTCCACAGCTTTTTAGACGACAGGAAAGAAGATTTGCTCCTATTCTACACCTGTGCTTTTTATCTACCATGCTTTTGCTGGTCGCCCATAAGTTGTCACAGTGCAGGTGGATAATGAACAGTTGTCTGTTGCAACGCTAATCAGGTAGCGAGATGGATGTCAGGATCGCAGGCAAGCCATGCATTGGTTTTCACTTTAAATAGCCACTGGGTGCTTTTTCTGTTTCTTAGATTATACCTTGGGATTCACACACACCCCGCCCTCTACAGCTGGCTTCCATATGCTACAAAATCCACAGGACATCTGCTCTTTCACTTCTCCTGACTTCAGTTCATTATAGCACACTGCACTTGCCAAGCCATTGAAAAAAAAAATAAGGTTACTCCTCTGGAAAAATAATTTGTGCGTCTTGGTTTTTCAAGACAAGGTTGGCCACCCTGCTTGTTCTGAGCTGGCAGATGCTCTCTTAAACACAGAAGCTGACTAGCAGCAATGCAGACTGTAGACTAGATCAGTGGTTCCCAGTTGGTGGCCGGTGGACCCTAGGGGGGTCCGCATAACCCACGCAGGGCCTCCTTGACACCATTCACATAACAAGAGCTATGACAGAGATACCAAGTTCTTCAAACAATAGGGGCTCCATTTCTTGGCTTTTGAAAAACACAGGTACTGCAGTGCTAAGCTAATTGGGTACCACTACATGATAATGGTGATGGTGGTGGTGGTGTTTTGATTGAGTCTGCCCAAGTGGCAAAAAAATCAGAAATTATAGCAACTAATCTCTGTATTTTAGGAAGCTCCTCTCCATTAAAAGGAGACTCATTAACACCATCTATTCTTACTGATGTTAGCTCCTGACCGGAAAGTATAACCACTTCGTCTCTTGCCAGCTCAACCCCTGGTGCTGCTGACCAGCATCATAGTGCTACATGGAAATTTGCTCCTTGGTTCCCTTCGTTCCTTTCGGTTTAAAACACCACTAGCATTTATTTGGATTTTATCATGGGTTGCCAGGGCAGGTTAAAACAATTTTAAAAAAATACACAATCAAAAAAACAGTCACAACCGTAAAATAAGAGAAGCAGAAAACAATTACAAACATTTCCATATATAAAAACAGTGGGAAAGATTTCCAGTGCAGATGCAGGCTGTGATAAAGGCTTTGTTGAAAGAGGGAGGCCATCAAAAGGCTCCAAAAAGACGACAGTGGCAGCAGCTGTCTAGAGGAGATTCCAAAGGTAGGTGCAACCACGCTAAAGGCCCTCTTTCTATATCATATGGAATGGACTTCCTGGTAAGGCGGAGTCTGCATGAGACCCCCTTCTGCAGAGCACAGTGATCGACCGAGTATATAAAGGGTGAGGCAATCTTGAGGCAAAATGTTTTATGGCAACTTGTTAGAAGCACCAACCCTCCCGTCTTTTTTGCATGTGCCTTTGCCCACTTGTGTGTGCTGCTTCAGTGCTATTTATGCCTGTTTCTGTTCGCTACAGATGTAGAGATCTTCTCGTCCACAACAACCTTCCCACCACCAGCATCATCATATGCTTTGTTGACGAAGTGTGGTCCACACTCTTGCGCTCTGTTCACAGTGTCCTCAACCGCTCCCCTCCTCAGTTTATTAAAGAGGTTATTCTGGTGGATGACTTCAGCACAAAAGGTTGGTTGGTGTTTCCCAGTGTGTTTCGGCTTGTGGAATGTCCTGTTTTCCAAGCTATTTTGCTCTTTTAAAAATGCTGTCGGGTGTTTTTTTTTTTTTAAGGTTGCCGTTTATTTATTTAGAAAATTTGCTCAAAAAAATCCCAAAGAACAAAACAAAACTCAAACCAGTCCAGTTATATATAAACCATGACTAAAATAAACAAACCCAATGAAAAAACAAATATGTGTAAAACTCTCACTAAATACCAAGATAAAAACAATTGTGAGGGACAGGGGATATCGCGAAGTCCCTCCCCTCCTGAGTTCAAGCCAATCCCCGAGCACAGGGGAAAGCAGAGAGAGTTCCGATTCCAGTGGGGAAGCAGGAAGTCGTGTCCGAGGCTCAGGCAAGGTAGAGGAGCCAGGGTCCCAGGTGGGACAGGAAGGGGCGAATAAGGGCGGGAGACCCATCCCCCCAACTCCGGAATTACGCAGAAAGAGGAGGGGAAAGAGGATGGGTCTGCCAAAGCTTTTGTGTTGGAGAAAGACGCGCCAAAAGCCATTAGGAGGTTCTGAAACCGACTGACCACATCACTCCGTGTAAATAGCAATGACTTCAGCACTGTAAATACGCAGCACCAATAAAAGAATAAAATGCAGAGCTGCGTAGCGTCGTTACTCTGAAGTAGTCCGCTCCGGCCACTGTGACAGCAACCTCCTAATCCTTTTTGGGCTACTTTGGAGTTGCCGGGATGAGCGTGTCAGAGGCGGAGAGATGGCGGCAGATCGCGGAGCAAGCCCAGCAAGAACTGCAGCAGCTGTCGCTGCAGGCGCAGGGGGAATTGAAGGCAGCTAAAGAAGAGACTAAGAAGGTCCAGGACGACCGGCTACAACTTGCGGAACAGGTGAGAGCGCTACAGGAAAGAGAGCAGGAATTAAGGGCGGTGGCGGTAGACCTCCAAAACAAGCTGGATGCAGAGAAAAACAAGGCGGGAGGGGCACCCCAAGTCCAAGTGCTGCCAGGAAGGAGAGCCGGGACGCTAGTAAGCAAGTTCAATGGAGACCCGAAGGAATATCAGGGCTTTGAGACTGAGATTGTGTATGCTCTTGAGCTGCACCACGATGAGTTCCCTGATGATGAGCACAGGGTAGCGTTTATTGTGGAGCACCTTACCGGGGCAGCCAGGGAGTGGCTAAGACCGTTAATCGCAACAAAGAATCCTTGCATGAAGAATGTCAAACTATTTCTAGAAGGTTTGAAAACGATGTATTCGTCCGATAGTCATATGGACCAGACTAAGGAGGAACTTCATAATTTACGCCAAGGAAATATGACAGTTCGCGCGTATTGGGCGAAATTCACCATGCTGGTGCACAGATTGGGGTGGGAACTAGAGTCACCCCCAATGCAAGCGGCGTTCTACTTGGGGTTGCATGAGGAGGTGAAGGATGAGCTCTCGAGAGGTCCAAAGCCCAGTAATATGGATCAGCTGAGCAAAGCGGCTCTGGCGGTGGGGGTGAGACAGGAATCCCGGTGGAGCGACAAGCAAGCAACGCGCGCAAAGCGGGCTTGGTTCCCACGGTCGCAGGAGAAGCCACTCCCCCAACAACCCTTTCAAGCCACGCCTGGGGCCAGTCAGGACCAGGAACCCATGCAGATTGATAGCGCGCGCGCGCGGGGGGGGGGGCTTTTCAAACCCCAGCGGCGCCAAGACGCAAGGAGGGAAGGGGTGGGAATTGCTTTCTCTGCAACTCCCCCCAGCATCTCGTCAGAGACTGCCCACATCGCAGGGAGTGGCAAGGAAAGGCGGGAACGGTTGTGCCCTCCCCCACTGACGCAGCACCACAGCAGGGAAACGGGAAAGCCTGGCTGCAGGAGACAAGGGGCAGCAGCCAGGCACAGTCAGCAGACAACAGCCCCAGCCCACCCACCCGCACAGAGAGGAGCAGAGCCAGCCCACCCCTCCCAGAGCAGGAGTGGTTTTAGAAGTCACGCTAACGCTCCCAAATGGCTATCCCCTGACAGTCCTCGCCTTAATTGACAGTGGGGCGTCAGCGAACTTCTTCTCGAGAAACTTTGCAGAAGAGCACCAGATCCAGCTTCTGCAGCTGGATTTTCCTCTGCACGTGGCGACCATTGACGGCAGAGAGCTGCTGGGAGGGGCCATCACTCATCAAACCCCCCCCCCATGAGAATGACGGTGGGAAGGCACTCAGAGACACTGGCATTCAACGTCACAACCATCTCAGACCCCCCCATCGTCTTGGGCATGAGCTGGCTGGCGCGCCATGACCCCTCCATCAGTTGGCACCAGAGATGCATCACTTTTGGATCGGACTTTTGCCTGGAAAATTGCATGCAGCACCAACCAGGGGAGGGGCCTCCGATAGCCACGGTGGCCACCATGCACGTCAAAGGGGGTGAGGCGATACCCAAGCCGTACTGGGACCTGCAGGAGGTCTTCAGCGAAGCGGAGTCCGACCACCTACCCCCACACAGGCCTTTTGACTGCCAGATCAACCTGGTGCCAGGGGCAACTATACCCCCAGCCAAGCTGTACGCCATGTCAGACCAGGAACTGGAGGATCTGCGCGCTTTCATCGACAAGAACCTCAAGCGGGGGTTCATCAGAGAAAGCAAGGCAGCAGGGGGCAGCCCGGTCTTCTGGGTGGACAAGAAAGACACGCAACAGCGCCGTCTGGTGGTGGATTTTAGACGGCTGAATTCAGTGACAGAGCCAGTGGCTTTCCCCATGCCCAGAGTGGATGATCTCCTGACAGCGGCACGCAGGGGCAAGATTTTCACCAAGCTAGACCTGAGGGGGGCGTACAACTTGATCAGGATCCGGGAAGGCGATGAATGGAAAACCACGATGTTCACGCCTCTGGGCTCTTTTGAATATCTGGTGATGCCCTTCGGGTTGCAAGGGGGCTCAGCATGCTTCCAGGCCTTCATGCACCACGTCCTGGGGTCCCTCCTCTTCAGGAAATGCTTGGTCTTCCTGGATGACATCCTTATTTACTCCAATGACCCAGTGCAGCATGTGAAAGATGTCAGGGAGGTGTTGCAGCGCCTGAAGGAGAACCACCTGTATGTGAAGCTGGAGAAGTGCAAGTTTCACACCAAGGAGGTGGACTTCCTGGGCTACAAGCTGTCAGACAAGGGGCTGGCGATGGACAAGGACAAGGTGCAGGCCATCCTGGACTGGCACAGCCCCAGGACGCGCAAAGATGCCCAACGCCTACTAGGCTTCGCCAACTTCTACAGGAAATTCATCAAGAACTTCTCTCGCGTTACGGCTCCCATCACTGACTGCCTGAGAGGCAAGCAGAAGTTCAGGTGGACACCAGAGGCGCAAGCAGCGTTCGAAAGCCTCAAGAGGGTGTTCGCCTCAGACCAGAACCTGTTCCACGTGGTTCAGGACGCGCCCCTACGCGTGGAGACAGATGCTTCTGATAAAGCTGTGGGCGCCATTTTGTTGCAACTGGACGCCAACAGAGAGTGGAGACCCTGTGCCTTCTTCTCCAGGAAGTTGACCCAGCCAGAGCGAAACTACACAGTGTTTGATCGGGAACTTCTTGCGATCCACGCTGCGTTCCAGCACTGGAGACACTTCCTGGTGGGCGCCAAGCACCCCATCCAGGTGTGCACAGACCACAAGAACCTGGAGTTCTGGAGAACGGCCAGGGTGCTCAACCAGCGGCAGATACGGTGGGCAGAGTTCTTCTCGAACTTCAACTTCTCCATACACTACATCCCGGGAGAGCAGAATGTCAGGGCGGATGCCCTCTCCCGCAAGCCAGAGTACATGGAGGAGGAGGCGCCACCGGCACCCAGGCACATTTTCCCCCCGTCAGCATGGTCCTGCGGAGCAGCAGTGGTGAGCGAGGCAGAACTCACAGCACTGACGGCAGCGGATGAATTTGCCAACCGCATCTTCAGAGAACTGAGAGGGGGGGGAGCAGGCAAAAGACTTTGCAGAACGCAGGGGGCTGCTTTTCTACAAGGGTGCACTGTACCTGCCCACCACCCAGCTTAGACGTACGGTCCTCAAGCAGATGCACGACAACCCAACGGCGGGTCATTTTGGGAGGGACAAAACCACTCACCTAGTCATGAGACACTTCTGGTGGCCAGGGGTGCGGGAAGATGTTCGAGACTATGTACGGGGCTGCGACACCTGCCAGCGGGCAAAGGTGATCAGAGCAGCGCCACCGGGATTGCTGGAGCCCTTAGCCACGCCACACAGGCCGTGGGAAGTGGTGTCCATGGACTTCATCACAGATCTGCCTTCTTCCAGGGGCAAGACCGCAGTGTTGGTGGTGGTGGACCTCATGTCCAAAATGTGCCATTTTATACCGTGTGCCAGGGCGGTCTCTGCAGAAGAGACAGCCAAACTGTTTGTGGATCACGTATTCAGACTGCATGGATTACCTTTAAGGGTTATTTCGGATCGTGGCCGCCAATTTGTTTCCAGGTTCTGGCGGCGGCTCATGAACCTCCTGCAGGTGGAGGTCAGCTTGTCGACGGCTAGACACCCGCAGACCAATGGACAGGCGGAGAGGGTCAACGCCATTCTGCAGCAGTACCTGAGATGTTACGTCAGCCAGAGGCAAACGGACTGGGTGGATCGCCTGCCACTGGCAGAATTTGCCTACAACAATGCGGTGCACGTCTCCACAGGGGTGTCGCCCTTTAAGGCCAATTACGGGCGTGACCTCAGATCTTTCCCTGAGAGGGAGGGGGAGGAGGAGGAGGAGGGCCCACAGGCTGAGGATTGGGCAGAGGAACTGGAGACGGTGCACCAGCAGCTCAGAGAACACTTGGAGAGAGCCAAGGAAGCGTACAAGAGGGGGGCAGATCGCCACAGGCGACCGGGGGAGGTCATTAGGGTGGGGGACAAAGTTTGGTTGTCCTCGGAGGGCCTTCCCATCAGAGGGCGATGCAAGAAGCTGGCGCCCAGAAGGTTGGGCCCCTTCACGGTCACGCAACAGGTCAACCCGGTGGCATACAGGCTGGCACTGCCAGAGGACATGAGGGTGCACCCAGTGTTTCATAGATCGCTGCTGTCGCCGTACAGGGAAAGCAGCAGGCTCCGAGACAGCGAACAAACCCCTGAAGGAGGGGGGGAGAGGGAAGGCAGGGAGCAACTCAATGAGGCCACGGCCATCCTGGATTCAAGGTGGGGGGTGGGGGGACTGGAGTACCTCATGGCATGGGAGGATGCTCCACCGTCCCAGAATGAATGGGTCCCAGCCACTCAGATACAGGAGGAATTCCTGGTAGAAGAATTTCACGCCCTCTTTCCCCATAGACCCAAGCCCTGGCACATGGAAAGGGAGGGGGAGGGGGAGGAAGCACGGGAGAGCAGTTCACCATGGCGCTGGGAAGCGGAGTTTGAGGAACCAGAGGATGAGGTATGGGTGTCACCGAGATCCACCCAGTCAGAGGAAGGAGCAGATTGGCAGAACATTTTTACCCCCACCAGCTCTGACGCCACAGACTTTTTGGGATTCCCGTCCTCCCAGGCGGAAGGGGGGGGCTTGCAGGACTGGGGGGAGGTGTTCACACCAACGGGCTCGGAAAGCACTGAGTTCTTAGGCTTCCAGTCGTCACCGACACCTGGGGGGGACCTGGGGAGGGGTGAAGGAGAGCTTGGGAGGGGGGTGGATGTGAGGGACAGGGGATATCGCGAAGTCCCTCCCCTCCTGAGTTCAAGCCAATCCCCGAGCACAGGGGAAAGCAGAGAGAGTTCCGATTCCAGTGGGGAAGCAGGAAGTCGTGTCCGAGGCTCAGGCAAGGTAGAGGAGCCAGGGTCCCAGGTGGGACAGGAAGGGGCGAATAAGGGCGGGAGACCCATCCCCCCAACTCCGGAATTACGCAGAAAGAGGAGGGGAAAGAGGATGGGTCTGCCAAAGCTTTTGTGTTGGAGAAAGACGCGCCAAAAGCCATTAGGAGGTTCTGAAACCGACTGACCACATCACTCCGTGTAAATAGCAATGACTTCAGCACTGTAAATACGCAGCACCAATAAAAGAATAAAATGCAGAGCTGCGTAGCGTCGTTACTCTGAAGTAGTCCGCTCCGGCCACTGTGACAACAATAAAACAAATGTAACTTAATACAAGTGGTTGTGATATTCTAGTGAAATTCTGTTGCCTTACATTTCCTTGTGAGCTCAAACTGGTTTTGTTTGGTTCCTATAGATGACATTTTATTTTTATGTACAAAATAAAGACAATTAGAATACAGTTGTACCTTCGAAATCAAATGGAATCCATTCCGGAATTACATTCGACTTTCAAAACATTCGGAAGCCAAAGCGCGGCTTCTGATTGGCTGCAGGAAGTTCCTGTTGGACATTCGGCTTCCAAAAGAATGTTCGAAAACCGGAACACTCACTTCCAGGATTTGATGGACTTCCTTATGGCGAGTCCACCACTCAATCCAACGCCCTTACTCAATGCAAGGAATCCATAGCTAGAGCTCTCTGACCAACCTCTCCTTGGAAGACCTCCGTCCCACCCCTCTGCTAATAGTTCTGGTGTCAAAGTGTTCTTAATGTTAAAATGTTTCTTGTAACGTCCAGCTGAAACCTTATGTCACTGTGGGCTATCACTTCTCCACTCAGCTTGAGAGAAACCGCTATGTAGTCGCACTATAGATGCAGCTTAAGAGATGTTAACTTTGGGAGTATTATTGAAAGGAAAGAAATGTGTCAATTAGTGCTTTCTGCCTTGATGGCAGAAAGCGAGGAGGAATTAAAGAACCTTTTAATGAGGGTGAAAGAGGAGAGCGCAAAATATGGTCTGAAGCTCAACATCAAAAAAACCAAGATCATGGCCACTGGTCCCATCACCTCCTGGCAAATAGAAGGGGAAGAAATGGAGGCAGTGAGAGATTTTACTTTCTTGGGCTCCTTGATCACTGCAGATGGTGACAGCAGTCACGAAATTAAAAGACGCCTGCTTCTTGGGAGAAAAGCAATGACAAACCTAGACAGCATCTTAAAAAGCAAAGACAACACCTTGCCGACAAAGGTCCGTATAGTTAAAGCTATGGTTTTCCCAGTAGTGATGTATGGAAGTGAGAGCTGGACCATAAAGAAGGCTGATCGCCGAAGAATTGATGCTTTTGAATTATGGTGCTGGAGGAGACTCTTGAGAGTCCCATGGACTGCAAGAAGATCAAACCTATCCATTCTGAAGGAAATCAGCCCTGAGTGCTCCCTGGAAGGACAGATCGTGAAGCTGAGGCTCCAATACTTTGGCCACCTCATGAGAAGAGAAGAATCCTTGGAAAAGACCCTGATGTTGGGAAAGATTGAGGGCACTAGGAGAAGGGGACGACAGAGGACAAGATGGTTGGACAGTGTTCTCGAAGCTACGAACATGAGTTTGACCAAACTGCGAGAGGCAGTGCAAGACAGGAGTGCCTGGCGTGCTATGGTCCATGGGGTCACGAAGAGTCGGACACGACTAAACGACTAAACAACAAAAAGTGCTTAAAAAGCAAAGTATTTTTGGGCGGCAACAATTCATATGTAATGAAGGTAGCATGGCAGCAAGTGAGTGTTGGGTGGGGAGCCAGGGGAAGGGGGTCCACTGTCCCTGTCATGGTGGCTTTCAGAAGAAGGGAACCAATGTTTGCTTTCCAGTGTCTCTCCTCCAGTAGTCTGAACAAGTGGCAGTGGCTGAGGCTTGGTTGGTTCCTCTTTATTTCTTGCTCATCGGCACGAATCTGTGGTCCATTTCCTTGCTTCTCTTCTGTTCTGTTTTAGCATACCTCAAGGACAAACTAGATCAGTACATGGCCCAGTTTCCCAAAGTCCGGATCCTTCATCTCAAGGAAAGGCATGGTTTAATACGAGCTAGACTAGCGGGAGCAGAGATTGCCAAAGGTAAGAAGAGTTGCATTTTATCAACAAAGTTCAGTTTGTTATTTGCTGTTGCTGTTGTTGTTGTTTAAAAACAGACAGAGGTCACTGGAAGCTATCCAGTGGAAATGTGACTCATTGCACTGACATCAATGAAACTAAATGGGTCCAATCAGAAGTTAAGTGCCATTCTGCTAAATGGGGCTCTCTCCCAGAAAAATGTGCGTAAGAATGTAGCTTTAACTCATTGGGATGTAGGATACTTAACCTTCACTGGACTGTACCTGATCACCACGCAATTTTAAAACACACGCAAAGTGAAAATCAGAGCATTAGAAGGCAGATATTTCCCCCCACCAGTCTTGTAGATTCAGTAGTACTACAAAGGTGGCACCAAATATTCTCTTCCTTTCAATTTTTTTTATACCAAAATAGTGAGTTGAAACATGTTTTAAAAGCATTTCCTGAAAACCTCTTTAACTGTGACACCATTCATATTTTTTTTAAAATAATAATCTTTATTTGGTGCTATCAGCATCCCCACTTTCTGGTATCAACTGGAAATCAGGTCATAATGTAAACACATTTTAAAATCACAAGAGATTATTGTTCCCTGATGATGACATGGGAGAAGGGGGCAAACAAAACTAACTGAAAATGAGGACAGTGCTTCCTGAATCAGTCACACAGGTGATCTTAGCCCACGAGGAGTCATGAAACCAATACAGACAATATAACTGGGATATGTGAAGATCTCGCTGAGGGAAAACAAGGTGAATCGGGAGAAGAGGGTCCTGTGTGCATCCCAATGTAAACACATGGAGTCTCTCCAGGTGACGTGGGATAGCAACATTTTAAGCTATGTTATACTGAATCACAGCATTGGTCCATCTAGCTCCCGGTTGTCTACACTAGTTGACTGTTATTTCCCCTTTGCAGTTTCTATTGAAAATATGATAAGTAAAAAAGGGGAGAACCCAGATAAAATGGGAAGTTGGGTAGGATGTCATTATGATGAGAGCAACATCATGTTGATGCTACACAAAACTTGTGTGCATGAGCAGCACCAAGTCCACAAAAAAACTGCTGTGTGGAAGCACTCTTATTTAAGCTGAGAAACAGTGAGTTGGACATTGTCCTCCCTGGCTGGGTGTGGATGTTCTCCTAGATCTCTTTCTTCAATAGGACACTAAGAAGAATTCTGCTACTATTATCACATACACACACCCAGCAATGTTTTCACAAGAAGCTATCAAGTACGATGGATGAGGAGCCTGTGGGCTTTCAGACTGTGCTGGCCTACAATTCCCATATTTTCGAGCCATTCACTTAGGGTACCTGGGACTTGTGGGAGTTGGACTGCAGCATTATCTGGAAGGCTGCAGGTTCCCTATCCCTGGAGTGACAACTTTCCAGAGTTGTTCCATTTCAGCTTCTGCAATGGAATTTTGCCCCTTTTTATTTTCTACTCTAGGTGACGTACTGACATTCTTAGATTCTCATGTGGAATGCAACGTAGGGTGGCTGGAGCCGCTCCTGGACAGAATCCGTTTGAATAGGAAGAAAGTTGCCTGTCCTGTTATTGAAGTCATCAGTGACAAAGACATGAGGTAATTTTGATGCCTCCATATTTGTTCTGGTCCTGCCTTGGTCATCCATGCACAGGGAAAAATACTTATTCACGTGCATCATTTTTCTTGGCAGGGATGGGGAACCTGTAGCCTGACAGATGTTGTGAGATTCCAGTTCCCATCACCCTCAGCCAACATGGCCAGTGGCAGTCCAACAACATCTGAAAGATCCACAGGTTCCCCTTCTCCGTTTTGGAACCAATCCTTTCTACCCTTTATCTTCTTAAGCATCTTCTGGTTGTGACAGTTTCAAAAATAAATTGCAAACAGGAAAAGATGTTGCACCAAGAATTTAAGAACTATATTTAAAGGATGTTGCACATTTCACCACATGTTTTAAAGTCTGTGTTTTAATGTTACCCGTGGGATCTGTTAACAGCCCCTCCCCTTTAAAAAGTATATCATTCAAGTTACCGTTACCCTTTTCAGACATAGCTTTTGTTTCTGAGGTTAATTCTTGTTGTGACTTCCATTCCTTAGTTACATGACCGTGGACAGCTTTCAGCGTGGTGTTTTTACATGGCCAATGAATTTTGGATGGAAGCCCATTCCTCCAGATGTCATCAAGAAAAATGGAATTAAGGACACCGATATAATTAGGTAGGTTTATGCTGCTAAGCTTTTGTTGACAGAATTGCTCCTTAAGCACTAAACCCACAAGTTGGGAGAAAGGCGTATATTACTCAGGTTTGCAAAACATAGGTACCATTTGTTGGGTGTGCAACCTTACTCTTTCCTGGGTGCAAACTAGCATCATTAAAACACAGCGAGTTCAGCTATGAGGATCCCATACAAAGAACAAGGTTGGGTAAACACTGGGCCTCTAGACCAGAGTTGTTGGAGTCCAACTCCCATCTGCCCATAGCCAACATGGTCAGGGATGTTTGAAGCTTTAGTTCAGCCACAATTTCCTGCAATAGAAAAGCTGGAATGGCCAACTTGGTACCTCCAGATGTTGTTGGAACTGCAACTCTCCAACATAGCCAGGGTGTTCAGGGATGATAGGAGTCATAGTCCATCAACATCTGGAGAGCCCCACATTGGCTACCCCTGATTTATTTAAAGTATGCATCATACAAATAGGGAGCTGTCAATTTATAAACATGTTAAAACTACCACCTGTGCAAGGAACCTAATGCTATGTTTGGCTAGATGCAATTGCATCCAAACTCTGCATTTGCAAGGCAAGCCATCTACACCATATTCAAGACTTCCATCATATAACGATTATATTTCGGTTCCGGTTTCCGCCTGCAGGAATGGCGGACCTGTTTTCCATCTCTCTGACCTTCGTGAGGAATTTGGCGGTTGCTAGGGGAGTAAATGGCAACCCCCTACCCTCTCCGGGGGTTACGGAGAGGGGCCGCTGGCCCGCGATGCCCCCTGACCCACTCCGACTGTTTTTGGAGTGGGGGGAGCTTGGGCTGAGCACTTACGAGGGCCAGGACTCCCGGACGCTAATCTGCATGGCGGGGATTTCCATGGTTAAAGAAGATAATTAGGCTTAAATCTATGGACATACTTCAGAAGGAGGGGAAGAAGCGCTGTTTACTGCTGAGAAATTTATGCTGCTGAAAGGAGAGGAGTCAAAGATTGCACTGCATCTGGAAGAAGGATTGATGGGGACGGAGCGATAAGGGAAGTGAGTTTTTATTTTTTTTTCCTTCATATTGCTGCATCGTACCTTCCCGGACGCGATGTCCTGGCTTGTTTGGAGTGAAAGAGAAGCAAAAGACTGTGTGAGTTGAACTTTATAACTGTTGTTACTGAACATATTTTTTTAAAGATGTGGAGTTGCCGATGAGAAAAGCCTCCCCCTAGTCGGGCGGAAGGGGTTCTGGACGCGCTCGGAGGATTTATGAGTTGTGACGCACTTTAAATTGGAGCAGCGACCTGAAGCTAAGTTCAGCTATAGGGCAAGGAGATCCATTAATTTACCAAGAGTTTATGGTTTGATGTTTGGGTCTCCTGCCTGAAAAAGCTGTAAATTCTATAATGATCGTGAATCTTCATGGCTATGAGAGAAAGCGAAAGTGATTTGAGCTTTTTGAGATGGCGCTGCTTCGGGCTGCTTCGACGCAACAAGGAGCTCCATTAAGAAGATTTATGGGGAGGCTGGACTGATTAACTCACACAGGAGAAAGAACATCTGTGAAACTTGGTTTGATATTTATCTCAGCGGCTGGGAAACAATCGGATGAAAGTGGAAAACACCTATGTGACTGTAAGGGGAAGATCTGGATTATTATGAACTTGGAGGACGATTTGAACTTTAGAAAAAAGACGGCAGTGGACAGTTGCGAGGAATTCCCAATTTCTTGAAGCATGGGAACCCAAATAAAAAATTCTTTAGATGATTTGGCATAACATTCGGTTTGATTGATATATATATGTGTATAATTTGAAATATTGAATGTGATATAATTGGTTTTAATTGGAAAATTAATAAAAATATTTTTAAAAATAATAATAATAAAAAAAGATTATATTTCAGAGTTTATAAAGAGTGGCAGAGCCTGCTGCTAAGTTTTTGTGGGCAGGGATGAGCAGATCTAATTCATCCTGGAAGTCATAAGGGGAACTCTGATGTAAGCACATGAAGCATTGTTAAAATTCATGTGGTAGGCGCCCTTTAATAGCAAAACCTGTATTTTCTTTTAAAGCACAATGTATAATCCTAAATTATGTTTCAATTACTAGGTGTCCTGTGATGGCAGGTGGCTTATTTTCTATTGATAAGAAGTACTTTTTTGAACTTGGGACATATGATCCTGGCCTTGATGTTTGGGGAGGTGAAAACATGGAGATCTCATTCAAGGTATGTTGCATTAACTGTAACAGTATTTTGTATTTCCCCCCACCCCAATTGATTTGCATCACATTCATAATCATATTAATGGTCATATTACGGCAACAGTCCTGCATATACACATGAAACCTCGGGTTGCGGACGTAATCCGTGTTGGAGGCACATCCGCAACCCACAGCATTCAACCTGCAGCGCTGCGTCTGCGCATGCGCGTGACACAATTTGGTGCTTCTGTGCATGCGCGATTTAGCGCTTCTGCGCATGCGCGAGTGGTGAAACCCAGAAGTAACCCTTTCCAGTACTTCCGTGTTTCCCACGGTCCGTAACCTGAAAACACGTAACCTGAAGCGCCTGTAACCCGAGGTATCACTGTATAGTGATTTCAGATGCTCCTTAGTAGAAATAAATGGTCAAAAATGACTGCATCAGGGCAAGCAGTATATTGTATCTGTTATATTTACATATTATTCCGTCACATCCCTCCAGCAATCACATTTTAAACTTGAGGGTGCTTTGTAAGATGTATAAAGATTTAACAAAGTATAGCTTTCATGCAATAGATTAAAATAAAATCCTAGGCAAAAAGCACTAAATAATGACAATGGCTCATGTCAGATACCCCTTGAAACCATGATTAAGGAACATTCAACAAGGTTAATGTTTTGCGTGAACTGATAGATTGTGGGTTGTGATCCAGTGGCAGATTAGAATGGGAAATGGATTTGCAAATCATGATTTGTGCTATCTCTCATTGGTGTGACGTCTGAATTGACAAACCATTGTAAACAGCCATTGCTGTGCCTCTGAAGGCCATTGCAACCGGAGACTGTAGTGCTGAGCAGATATAAAACAAAAACAAGACCACAGGTTGCCTATACATACAGAAGCTCCAACTGTGGTTTGGGATCTTAAGCAACATTTACTGTAAACTATGGTTACGCATGCTGTCTGAACTGAGCTGGTGTGCTGTGGAATCCCTTTACATAATTATCAACAGTAAGTTGTGCTAAACCTTCTCTATCCAGATGCACCCTAAGGCATATTACATGACAGAATCCATTGGCCAGTAGGTGCCTCATGAATCCTACCTCTTTTTCACCAGGTTTGGATGTGTGGAGGGGAAATAGAAATCACCCCGTGTTCCAGAGTGGGCCACATTTTCAGGAACGACAACCCCTACTCCTTCCCTAAAGACCGCCTTACCACGGTGGAGCGGAATTTGGCCCGAGTTGCGGAGGTTTGGCTGGATGAATACAAAGATCTCTTCTACGGACATGGTTATCACCTCATTCAAAAGAACCTGGACGTCGGGGACTTGACTCAGCAGAGAGAACTGAGGAAGCGGCTTCAGTGCAAAAACTTCAAATGGTACCTGGAGAACGTCTACCCTGATTTAGAAGCCCCCCTTGTTAAAGCTAGTGGGCTGGTATGTTCAATTTCCCAACTCCAATGTGCCCCTTGGGCTAATATCAACTTGACACATCATCGTCTAAAATTTTATGTCTTTTGCTGCTGTGTGATATTTGCCTGAGATGGATTTCGCCCAGTGTTTGGTAGCCCAGAGCTGAGGAACTTCTGGCCCCCCAGATGCTGTTGGAGTACAGCTGCATCATCCCTGACCATGGGCCACGTTGCCTGAAGCTGGTGAGAGATGGAATCGAACAACATCTGGAGGACCAGAGGATCTAAGGAGATGAACTCAGGTCCAAAGGATGAGTGAGAAATTAATGTGGGGGGAAAGATCTTGGTGGATTTTGCATGTGCTGCAATATATTAAATGGGTTGATGTTTGGGGCCCAGACCCCACCTCTCTGCCTTGGGCTTGCTTTGTGAGCTGAAGCTACTCACTTATCTTAGAATCGTAGAATTATAGTGTTGGAAGGGATCCTGAGGATCATAATCCAATTCCCTGCAATGCAGGAATATGCAGCTGCCCCATGTGGGGATTGAACCTGCAACCTTGGCGTTCTCAGCACCATGCTGTAACCAACTGAGCTAAGGCATCTGGTCCAGAATTCTGTATTCGTTAGTGACCACCCAAATGCCTCTTAGAAGCTTTTGAGCAGGGCATTGGACCCTGCTGTTTGTCCCCAGCACCTAGTTTTTCAAAGGCCTCTGAAGATGATGGTTCTATTCAGCTGTTGTAGCTGAGATGTAGCTCTGCCCATGTAAAGCATTGGAATCTGTCAGGGAGGAGAAGCTTTGGGTGAAGCCAAGGGAAGATGTCGGGAGCAGCCTAGTAGTGTCGGTAGCCCCTGCAGTAACAATTAGCAGCTGAAGAAGAGTTGTTGAAACTACCCAACTGGCATTTTAGATATTTGCCCTAGAGTATTGGTGCTTAAGTTTGGTTTGTTTTTCTTCTTCTTACATTCCTAACTCAAATCACAGAGGCTCAGCTTCCTCTCAGATCTCAGACTTCTTGCTTGCAGCCACTAGAGTGCAGTAGAATCCAATTTTCCTCCAGTTTCTGGAATAAAATTTGCATTTTGGTACCTTATCCCAAACCCAAAATTTTCTTCCGTAAAGCAGTGGTGAACTTTCCGTGCCCACCATCCAATTTCAATGCTAATTTATAAGCTGTAATTAGGAGAGAGGGCACGAAAATTGCATTGCTGGTGCTGATGGGAGTTGTAGTTTTATCAGGGTCAAAGATTCCCCACTCCTGCTTTGCTCCTTATGCATATTTGCACAGTGTTCCTTCTGCCCCTGTCGTGGGATGTCCCCTCCTTTCATTCCACGACAGCAGGCGCAGACCTGTGATGTTGCGGGAGCTTTTCTGTGCCTGGCAGTCACAAGAACTCTGACCTTTCCTTGTTTCTACAGGGCCAATAGGTGTGCGGAGAAAGTGAGAGAGTGCCGTGCTCTATGCCATCATGGGCAGGATTGGGGAACCTGTGGGCTCCCAGATGTTACTGCACTCCGAGCCCTGGGCATCACGACCAGTGGTCAGGGATACTGGGAGCTGTAGTCCAGCAAATATCTGGAAGGCTGCAGGTCCCCCATCCCTGACCCTGCGCAAGAGGAAGGTGTTGTGATGAGGGAGTTGGAAAGAGATACTTGATAGGCCACTTAGTATACGGCTGTAAAAATTGCAAAATTCAATCAGTCACTCATCCCCCAAATCCATTAGCAAACTGAGGTCTGGTGACAGCAGGAGGGCTTAGCCACTTATTTATATTTATTTTTTTGACCTTTGCATTAACAAATTACAGTGCACATCATTAACCCAGAAGATTTTTGTTTAAAACTCCAAATTAGTCTTGCTTAGGCAAGATAATCTCAAGGTGGAAGATTGCTATTACGATGGGTTGGGCAACCCAATTGACTGCATAAGGTCAGCTGTGGAGAATTGCTCTTTTTACCTGTCCCTGGCTTAGGTTTGCTGATAGGGGGTTGCAACAAATAGAGATAAGTCATCGTTGCTCCCTGCAGCCTGAAAACAAACCTGAATTACAGCATTTGAATCAGTAGCATGAAAGTGTTCATACTTCCAAAACAGGAAAAAAGGGTTGATTTTAGGGCTGTCCACAAACACAAGAATTTGAAACTGATGAGAAACAATTTGCATGTCACCTAAACTTTTTTAATGAGATAACAAAGACAGCTAACAATTTAATAAACAAGCACTGCCAAGTTGTTAAAAGAAAAGGCCATCTTTTACATTTTCTTTTTCTTTCCCTGTTAGTTGTCACACACCTATCAAAATAGCTTCAGATGCTCAGGCCAACCAATTAAAAGTGAGCCCAATCTTGATTGATCACCTTCAATGACTACGTTTCAACTTACGAAATACCCATCAAATGTCAGAAATGGGGTGGAGGAGCTCTAGTGGCTATTGCCCACCTCTAGACATTGAATTGGGGGTTTTTTAATTTAAAAAAATTGCTACATTCCTTCTTCAGGGTCTTTACGCCCACTTTTAATGCTTAATAGATTATTTTATTTCATTTTTCTGTTGGAAGCCGCCCAGAGTGGCTGGGGAAACCCAGCCAGATGGGCGGGGTATAAATAAATTATTATTAGTAGTAGTAGTAGTAGTAGTAGTATTACTTTGACATAACATTTCTAACCTTTTGCTTCAATTTGCTTGTTTTATTTTAGATCATTAACATAGCACTGGCTAAATGCATCACTGTGAATAGATCTAGCCTGGCCTTTGAAACATGTGACGTTAACAACAAGGTAAGAGTGTTTATTGCATTTTCCTGTTGCATTTTTTCATATTGGAGGCCCAATATGGTTGTTTTGCTTTAACGCCCTTTTTGAAATTTCGACTTGGGAGGCTAATACTGGGCACAGACCTCGTGTTGGGCTCACAGCTAGGCTTCCCTCACTATCGGGAGATGCAAGGAGTCCCTTTATACTTACCAGAAAGCACAGGTGATGGAGTGGAATCTGTAGCCCAGTCTCCAGTGAAGTCACAAACCAGTGGCACTGGCCAGTGGCATGTAAGTGGCCTCTGGAGGCCAGATTATCCCCACTCCATTTCCTGCAGCTTCCAGGAAGCATAAAAGATATGTAATATTTTCATGGGGTTGGTTACTACTTTTTGCACTAGTGGGTTGTTCCAAACAATCCAGTTCCTTTTCCCATTCATACTACTGCGAAGTGCCACGGTGGTGAGACATGTTTTTCACCCACCAAACCAAAGGCAAGGCTTTCATGCCTACCCCTCACCCGTAAATACAGGTAACAACAATATCAAACTGCAATATTAAAATTAGTTGAAACAGCAGTCTGATGCTTATCCTAGGATCGTAGAGAACGGTCTCAGCAGCTCTACCCATTTCACAGGTTGCCTTTCGGTCAGTGTTAGAAGATATATAAGCCAGGCAGCAAAAGAACTCCTTAAACCAGGGTTAACCATCACCCAAACGGAATGCCTAGTTGCCATTTTGGGGCGAGATGGGCTTGAAAGTTGTGTTTTTCAATATGACTTTTTGGTTCCTGAAAGTCATTCTGACTGTGCAGATAAAATATAATGGATAGAATCCTGCAGGATGTGTTCCAAGTGTGTGAAAATGGTTCAGATCCAAGGATCCCCAGGCATGCACCTCCAGATGGCGGAGACGTCAGGCCCCATCCTGCTTCCCAGGCATCTTCACTTGGTTGCAGGTGGCCAGTGGCCAGGTGCAAAACACACCTGGCGCATGGCAAATTTCAAAAGCTGCTTTAGATTGCCTGCATTTTGCATAGTGAGGGATTCAACTGCATACTAGAAAGGCCAGTTTTAGTCATTTCTTTTTTAAAAAATACTTGTATACCAGCCTCTCACAAAACATCAGGGAGGTGTACAGCAATGTTAAAAAAAAACACCATGTAAAATAAAAGCAATACAGAACAATCATTAAAATGACTGGCTACTGAATAAATTTTTAAGGAGCTGCATATTAATATTACTAAAATTTATTTGTTAAATCGCCTTCCAAACCAGGTGATCTACATGTAAAATAATTTAAAACAGTTTAATACACACAGAGAAAAACCCCACAAATACATTAAAAACAAGTTTAAAGTCCTAACAAGTGGACACCCATTTATCTAGCTGAGAAAGCCTGTTTGAACAAAAAGGTCTTCAACTTTTTCTGGAAAGTGCAGATATTGGTCGCCTGTTGTGTAGGCCTGTTGGCATAAAAATGTCTTCCAAGCTGCACCTGAAAGCAGGGTTGAAATTGACCGTGATAACCAACCACCGAAACTTAGCCTGCTACTAATTCTTTCCCATGCGCAGAACCAAAAGTTCAACTATACTTGGCTGAGATTGATCCAGCACAGAGACTCCTGTGTGGCAGTGACTGATGCGGAAGGGACACTGGGCCTGCACCCTTGCGATAAACGAAACAATACCCTGAAATGGTTGCATAAATCACTGGTGGCTTTTCATCCAGAACTCGTAAGTGCAGCATTTGCAAAGGGCTCCTCCTCCCTCCCACCCCGCTTCGCTGTGGCCAAACTGGAATGGGTGCAAAACAAAGGGAGCCTTTTTCTCTCTCATTTCCATTTGTATGGGGCCATGTGAGAGGCATTTGTCATTCCAGTAAAGAAAAGGTTTGTGCAGGTGTTAACTTTTAGCTGTATTTGATGAATCAAGGGCATTTTTAGTTATTTCCATATGTTTATCCTGCCCTTCGTCCAAGGGGTTGGGGGGTGCACATAGTTCAATTTTATCAACCCATTCTCTCATCACAACAGCCCTGTGAGGTAGGTTAGGCTGAGAGATGATGGCGGCAGTGAGTTGAGCGTTCTGGCTGAACGGGGCCTTGAACATGGGTTTCCTTGGTCCTTAGCCCAACACACTTAAGCCAGGGGTGGCAGACCTTTTGACTGTCAAGTGCCACAGTCCACCAGGGTCAATCAACTGTGGCACATTGTGGCAGTGGGAAAGACTGAAGCCAAAAGTGGACAGGACACGCCCTTCCCCCACCCTCTTTTTACACCAATTCTCTCCTTCCTCTATATACCTAGTAGCCTGGTGCAGGCAGGGGTGTAGATTGCTTTTGTCAGTTGTCCGGATTTGCCACTTGCAGAAGGTTTTGTTCCTCTCCTTTGATCACTCCATTCATTTCAGCTCCCCCCCCCCAATTCCCCCTCTGGGCTCCCCCCACCTACATGAAATTAAGTTGAGGGCTGCATATTACACACCTGTGCTCTAATCATGCAACCACACAGGATGTAGCAAGCTTACGTACTTAAACTTCCAGGCCGTAGAAACGAATCAATGCAGACAGGGTCGCGGGTGGCGCTGTGGCCTAAACCACTGAGCCTCTTGGACTTGCCGATCAGAAGGTTGGTGGTTTGAATCCCCACAGCAGGGTGAGCTCCCGTTGCTCTGTCCCAGCTCCTGCCAACTTAGCAGTTCAAAAGCATGCCAGTGCAAGTAGATAAATAGGTACCACTGCGGCGGGAAGTTAAACAGCATTTCCGTGCGCTCTGGTTTCCGTCACAGTGTTCCGTTGTGCCAGAAGTGGCCCGGAAAGCTGTCCGTGGACAAGCGCCAGCTCCCTCGGCCTGAAAGCGAGTGCCACACTGCATAGTCGCTTTTGACTGGACTTAACCGTTCTGGGGTCCTTTACCTTTACCTTTATATGTGTTTGTGTTGTTTGTGAATGTGTGAAAGAGAGAGAGAGAGAGAGAGAGAGAGAGAGAGAGAGAGAGAGAGAGAGAGAGAGAGAGAGAGAGAGAGAGAGAGAGAGAGAGAGAACAGAAGGAGTCATTGGAACTTTTTCGAGCAGGTGTGCTTCTTCAGTCCTGTTTCTCCACTGAGACATACGTGTGGGCCAATGAATTTGTGGGATTTCTCCAAAAGCTTCCTTGGGTCGCAACATCAGCACACGTCTTGAGGCAAAGGTCTGAAAACAGGTGGCTATAAAAATAACAGGTTGGATTCAGACTATAAGTGAGTCGTGCTGGAGTCCCATTGAAGTGACTAACTTAAGTCATGTTGATCTCAATGGGTGGGGTTCAGTGTTGGCCCCTGTGTTGTGTTGTATTGTGTTGTGTCCACCACCCACCACCCTCCAATCCAATTCCACCAGCAGAACCTGTGTTTCAACACTGGCAATGAAACAACATCCTCTACTGCAGGTGAGGCAGCTGGGTAGTTTAGAAGTTAGAGAATAGGCTAGTTTAGGGGACTCAAGGGAAATGGTTGGGGGACTGACCCCCTCCCCACCCCACCTGCTGCCTGAGGCAATTACCTCACACTGCCCTGGGTGCCGGGGGGTGGTTTTCTATTTTAAGACTTGAACTTTGTCTTACTAAGTACTGTGATTTCAGTTTCTCACAGATCTTCCTTCCAGGGTGGTCATCCATACATCCATAGAAACACTTTGCAGTGATAAAGAATAGATTCTCTAAACAGTCCTGGTGCAAAAATCAATCTAATGACTGTATTTAAAACACGAACACCAAAATCGTTTGCAGCCTCCTCAGCTGTAGCTTCTAGAAATAATTCTAAAGGCCTTTTTTTAAAAAGGACCAAGGTAAATTAAAATGATTTTTCCCTATCTGAAAGAGGCTGATTTTTAGCAGGTCCTTTCAAGACTTTGGGGGAGGGGGCTGTTGAGAGGGAAGAATAGCAATTATAGGATCTGATCGATAATCTTGTACAAGATCCTGGCATTGTGACTCTTTCCATTTGTTCCTCCTTTGCCAATCTTGGTGCAAAACCTCCTAAAAAGTGGTAGTGCTCCTTTTTTTTAGGCATGAAAAAGCATGTGAAAAAATGGCCAGCCATTTAAGTTAGCTTGTCAGGCACCACTCAAATTCTTTGATCTACCTCTGAACTTTGGGCCTTAAAACAGATTGGACCTTCCACAATATAGAAAGTTGTTGTGTTCCCCCCCTTCCTCCTCCTCCTCTTCTTCTTCTTTGCTAAATTGTACTACCCAGTTCAGCACAATTGGATACGGGCAATTGCACTTGTACAAAACTAAGCCAGCAGCAAGTTTGAGCCGTAGAATTTTATCCGCCAAGGTAAAAGATCAAATTAGTTTTTTATGAAAGCTTTGGATGGCAGGCTGGCCCTGTGGGAGCCTAAAGTTATTGCCGTCACTTGAAACCAAAAGATGGATTTATTTTCTACAAAGCTAAGGGCTCTCCTCTGCAGGCTCGTCTTGTACCTGCACTGTTCAGAATGAAGAAAAATCAGCCACAGCGCAGCCTGTTCTTTGCGGGTAATCAGGAAGCAAACCTGTACCTTTTGGAAGCTTTTGGTGTTCTCATTTGTACATTTCAGCTTATGCTGGAGTACAAAGAGGAGGATTTGAGCAAACAGCTCCCATGTGCGCCAGTTCTGCCACTGGTACTCTGCAGTTGTACATGCATAGGCAGCCCCAGGTGATCAGGACTCCCAATTGTACAGGGCTACTTACTGCATGACATTTCTATATGCACACAGCTGCAGTGATGTTCGCCCAGATCTGGCAGCTGAATATATATACACATGGAGCAATGCATGGAATTTATGGATTGATTGATTTATAGCCCCTCTTCTCCTCCCAAGGAGCTCGAGGCTGCATACATTGAATAATGGAATCGCAGAGTTGGGAGGGATCCCGAGGGGTCATCTAGTCCAACCCCCTGCAATGCACGAATCTCAACCGAAGCATCCATAACCCAATTTCTGCTTAAAAACCTCCAGTGAAGGAGGTTAGACCCTCCAAGGATTCTCCCCTCCTCTTGTAATCCGCACCACAACCCTGTGATTTAGCTTAGGCTAAGAGGCAATGCCTGGCTTAAAGTCACCCAGTGAACCTCATTTGAACCCTGGTCTTCCTTCCAGGTCCTAGCTTGACACTCCAACCACTATGCTGCACTTGCATGAGCTTGCATGAACTGGGTTTTTAAAATTGCCACCACTATGAACACGCTATTATTATTATTATTATTATTATTATTATTATTATTATTATTCATTATTTATACCCCACCCATCTGGCTGGATTTCTCTAGCCGCTCTGGGCGGCTCCCAACAGAATATTAAAAAATAGAATCGAACAGTTAAAACTTCCCTAAACATTACTGCCCATGCAATCCACATGGGCATCCTTGTGTGAAATGAATGGAGGCTGTGCAAGAGCACTGGTGGAACTGCTCAAATTTATTTCACTGGAACACGACAACTTCACGGTGGATGGTGCTTTGTGGTCCAGACGCAACAGAGCTGAATTGAAAATGGCAAATCTAAATGCAGGTGTGAAAACTAAGAACCCAAGCCACTTGATGCACATTTTTATTTTTGAACCCTTCTACTCTCAAAAACCAGGAATGGGCAATGAGCTTTTGGTGGCCTGCATACGGTCACATCCCAGTGTGCATTTGTTGGCACAACTACAGCACTATTCCTAAAGGATATATTAGCCTTGAGTTTTCCTTAAATGGGTTGTTCCTTAATGTTTTGCATTTGCTTAAGTACAGTAGTGATTGGAGGGAAACCTGTTGTCGTTTTGGAATCTATAGAGGGCATTTTCCAGAAAACAAACAATGATCTTTTGAGAGAGCAGATCCAAAGATTGAAATGATGGGGATTTTTCCTGGGTTTCTACCAAATGTCAGCTCTTCAAAAATATTCCATCATTGCTAAGACAGCCATGTACTGAAGATGGCATATTGACATAATCTTATCCCCCCCCCCCCCAATCAACCATGTTCATGACTGGATAGAAATCAAATAGAAAAGAACTTTCCCAGCTAAAAGCGTATTGTGGGGTGCGTCCATTGTACTATAGGCTTTGCCTTTGTCATTAATTAGTTAACAAGATTACCATTTTATGATGTGTTACTCTGCACTAAGGTAGTAAATAGAAACAGCTCTGGACAAATCCACAGAGCAGGTTTTACCTTGCTTTTGATCAGTGTAGTGCTTGCTGTCTCTGCTTTCAGAACTCTATGGGCATAAGTAGGATGAAACTTTAACCAGAATCTACCGTGATGCACACTTACTGAAACAATACGTAAACCAAAATGCAACTACCCTTCGAAATTTGCACTTCTCTGAATTGTGCAGTGCACTTCTCCAACAGCAACAGAAAATGTGCACAAAGACGCATACGTTAGGGCAGAGTGTGCTAAAAAATGCACGTATTAGTGAAAATAACATTAAAATGCATTTTATTAGCAAAAAATGCTTGTAAAATATGTGTATTGAACAAAATTATATACAAATGTTGCGTGTCTATTATGAGAAATGTGAACAAAAACGCTGGCATATTTTTGTGAGTGCTTTAAAAAAATCTCAAACTGATGCAGAAATGTGGGTAACTGAATTTAAGGCTAGAAAAAAACGGCACCCAAATTGCCAAATTTGTCTGTCCCTGGTTGCAGGCAGAATGAACCATGAAAGTTATTCCTAACAAGGAATGAACAGCTCTTGCTGACTTGTGTATTCTTCTGCATTTTGCCAGTTGTGTGTAGTTTAAAGACACATGATACAACATCATCACATTAAAAAAATTCCCTGCCCTTTGCAAGGAGCAGCAAGTGGAGTTGATCAGAGGTAGAGAAAACACTGGGTGCAATTGCATTATAATACCAGCATGTGTTGACCAATCCTGGAGTACTGTATTGGCTGATATCTGGACATGTGAACTGACTCATTGATGAATGTTGTACCTGAAGAGTTCTGTCTCTGATGTCAGATATACAATGGCTGATTCACACATGAAAATCCATCATTAGATATTGCAGTCATCACATGAGAAATATGCATGGTGTAAACCAAAGGCTATGATACTTGACATACTACTGTCGTCTGAGAAAAAGAGTAAATTATGTGAATGTCTGAAAACTCAGATACACCACTGAAATGTGACTATCAACATTCACGTTTAACTGTCTGGAAAATGGGCAGATGCCTATTGTCTAATTTTTAGGCAATCCTAAAATTCAGATAGCATTTTCAGCATTGTGAACATCAACATTCACCAGATTGTGAACAATCGCTATAGCATATATGTCAAGATAATAGCATTTCCACCGCCTACCCGCCCCCCAACAATACATTTTCATTTTTTATGATTTGCTGTTTCAATCAAATGATGCTTCAAGATATTAACCTGCATTTCTCAAAAGTAAGCCTAGAACAGCCTTCTGTATAATGGTACTCTGCCTCATTAAAGTTAGCTACACCTAAATGCAAAATAATGAGAATAGGAACCCCGCTCATTCAAAACTTCTCACGATTTCATAATCCAATTCTGTATCCCAGCCCTTTGGATTTAATTAACAAATTACCCAATCCACTTCCCATCATGGTATGTGTCTTTCTACTTCATCAGCTGAGACATAATGCGATATGAAAGGCAGGATCTCCTGCCATAAGTCATCCTATATTGCAATTACCATCTGGGATGATTTCCTTTGCAGGGTAATTACCATTCAGGCAGCAAGCGTTCTGCTCGTTGCTTTTTCAAAGAACTGGAAAGCCATGTGGCACAGAGGGTAGGAAAGTTGCGGTTTGAGAACAGGTGGAAATATTGAGCACTGTCCAAAATCCCCATTCAGCTCATAATTGCATACCAGCCTCCGACAACCTGGTCTCTTCCAGATGTTTTGGGCTATAAGTACCTGCCATTGGTTGTTGAAGGATCAATAATACATACTGAGAAGAAGCAGCTAGGGAGGTCCTTCCCTAGTCCCGTGTAAATAGCAGTTTATCAGCTTGCTACTTGCAGCCCATTGCCCACGCCTTCTCTCTCTTCCTTTCTTTCCAGATGGATCACATTGTCTTAGAACACCTTCCGCGGGCCACGTGTTTGGAAGTGGATCAGTCTCAGAAAGCCCTGAGGGCCGGCGTTTGTTCCTCCTCCAATCTTTATCAGAAGTGGCAGTTTGGAAATTATTATGCTGCCTGAAGAGGAAGCCGAGCAAACCGGACAGAAGAGTCGCTTTGTAATCCGATGAATTTGAAAGCGACAGCTGTGGAACTTCCGATAGCAGCGAGCATAAAACTGCGATCTCCCTCCCAAACCGCAGTCGGAACCCGAACACTTTGGAAGAAGCATATGGCCAGATCAGAAGATGGAGCGAGAGCGCAGCTGGTTTGATGCGGCTTAATGACACACGGCTGGCATATTGGCAGGGGAGGAAAAAATGACCAGGGAAAAAATGACCAGAGTTCTTCCTGCCTTAGAGGGTTTACATTTCTGGTTTGGTATGGGTTTTTTTACGGGAGCGTTATGGAGATTCCACTTCACAAGTTTCACTCTTCTCCCTATTTCAAAAAAAAAAAATGCCAATCTTTTGGAAACCTTGAGAATCACATATCTCAAATCTGCATCCCAAAATGTGTGGCCTGTGAGTATAGAAGTTGAGAGCTGTCTAATTTGATTGATAGTGGCTGCCAGGTGAATGGCCAGGCTACACTTTGAAGTCGTAGCAAGAGTCTGACTTTATTACATGTGTGGAGGTGGCAGGAGTTTGAAAATGTCTTATGGGGCAAGCCCTCTTGCTGTCACTTTCAAGAAGCTTTGGGGACAAACTCGGGCTAAAACAGTCCAGATTGGAGAGATCAGACGTACAGTCTCTAAGCTCCAAGTGGCACAGTCCAGCAACAGATTCAGCATATGTGCGCAGTAGGGATTTTCAGGTGTCTTCCTTTTTTACACATCTAGTCTATGCGCATGGGGGAAAGTGCGACTTCGCCCTGACCAGCATGCCAATGCGCTCAAGTGATACATTTCATAAACAAATTCCCAACATCCATGTGCTCAGAGGGATGCCTGAAAAAGAGTTCCCATGTGTGTATGTCCATAGGTGATTGAAGTAATTGGAAACCCTCTGATCCTAGGAGCTGTCTTGTGTATGCGCCCCATCAGAGAAATTCCGCTGAACATGTGAATGCCAGCAGTTAGGTCAGTGGGTCATGGCACTGCATCTCCCTTCTCATGTAGGCTGTCTTGGGTATTGTTGGAGAATGACAGCCATTGTTAAATCGCTTCTGTAACTTTGCGAGCCTGAGGCCTCAAACCGTTTTATTTCAGAGCAGTGCCCTCTGGGCAACTTCAAAGATAACTTCCTGAAGGACCACATAAACATCAGACAGCCATAGCCTTCAGGAGCCACAAAGGCGGTGGGGCTACTCTGGAGTAAGAAGCATCCTTTGCCTCAGAGCATTGTCCTGAAGCTGTACCTCACAATACAAGCTTCGATGACAGCCAAGCTTTCATCATCCGTGATGTTTACAGCCTTTTACAAGTCTGTTTTATGTCCAAGAGAGCCTCTGTATAATGTTGCCGTGACATCGCATATCAGCACTGACAATGTTTGGCAAGCTGAACCTGCCAAAATATTGATTTGCCTAACAGACTTCACAGTCAGCTTCATTCCCAACTGTCTTTCTGAGTCTCTCCTCCCCCCACTCCCCCCAGCATCCTCCAGTATTGTTGCCCTGTAGTTGCCATCAGAAAAATTACACAGATGTTGTCTGAACACTCACGTTTTATCAAGAGCATGAATTTCATTACATTCTGTGCGCTGACATTCCATCATTTGTCATTTAGCAGGCACGGAGTGGCCATATGTCACAGTCACATTGCATTTCCCCTCGTGCCATTTGCAAAACGTTCGCGTCCACCCTGTCTTTGCTTATTCTTTTAAAAAAAAGCATATTGGGTGACCCTTCTGGACTCTTGACACACACAAAAATCTACAACATTGAGTACTGGGGAACACTGCCCAAGTAGGCTTTTCTTGCAGGAACAACAACCATGCCAGCTAGATATTTAAAAATCATAATTACCGGTATATTTTGAGCAAGATGAGAGCTCCTGGAACCCAAAACCTAAGAACATGTTCCCAAGGCATTCCTCCATCCTGATATTCCCAGGCAGGAAACCATTGCAACTTCCAAAGATGCAGATGGTTTCAACGATGCAGATGGAAATGGCTTCGAATAAAGAGTGTCCGCCATTTACATTGGACCCGATTTTGTGGCTAGAGCTTTTACAGGTAGGCCTCTGCCATCTCCTGTTTTGTAGCTGTGCACAGCCTTAACGTGCTTGGTTCTGGAAGGTGGGAAAGACACTCTGCTATAGATTTTCAAACCTTTTTAAAAAATAAAAATAAAACCGCTGTATTTGCAAGCAATAACATGGGTGCAGAAAGCTAGGAACCCAATACTCACTGGCTGCTAGATTGCAGAAGAAGGCAGGAAGCATATGTTGGGGAGGGGTTAGGGGAAAACAGAGATGAATAAACACTGCTATTTTGGCACAGGAATAGTACCGTATGTGTCTTTGGGGGGCGGGGGAATAAGTGAGATGTCCTGCTGTGTAATACTTGTCTGTCCATACTTCTACCATCAACCCAACATCTGGGCTAGCACTGTCAGGTTTAATAATACACTCCAAATAGGTGATTAGTGCTTGATCATCAGCTCATACCCAGCCTCAATCCAGTCAGAATCCGCACTGAAATTTCAGTGCAATTGCCCCTTCTGTGCCAGTCGAACTTAAGCACAGCTAATTTTTCTCTGGACTGGGCCACGTTTCCCACCCCAGTGCTAAGAGTCACATGTGCAAACCAGTACAGCATCCAAGCATTTGTGTTTTGTTTTTCCAGAAAAGGAGCATGCCAAAGCTTGCTTCCATGCACCACTTTCCCAGTAGCTGTGTGTGTGTGTGTGTGTGTGTGTGTGTGTGTGTGTGTGTGTGTGTAGCAATCTTGAGATGAAAGAGTCCCATCTTAAGATAAGGAGCGTCCTGTTATTTAGAGGTTAGTGCTTAGCTGAACTAAGATGGTAATGATCAGGGCAAGGCATCAGAGCTGTGCTTCTCTTTCCTCTCCGTCGACATGACCTTCAAGGAAATTACTACCTAACCACTTAAGGAAACTTGAACATTACTCTTACGTTGCTGGAGCAGCACAAGGAGGTGCATTAGTGACCAAAATCTGACCCTACCAGTCATTTTAGCATTTTATATACTGTCATAAATTTTATCCAGACGTAATTTAATGATGGATCCCGTATAGGTTTCATTCTCAAAGTTTAATTTGCTTGATTTTGTTATTGGGGGTTGGGAGGAAGGAACCTGAATTTGCATCCAATGGGGAAAAAGCCTTGCGCAATGGCTTTGAATGCACCTGTCCACTGTGAATTTTAACCAGACATCCCCAAACTTCGGCCCTCCAGATGTTTGGACTACAATTCCCATCATCCCTGACCACTGGTCCTCTTAGCTAGGGATCATGGGAGTTGTAGGCCAAAACATCTGGAGAGCCACAGTTTGGGGATGCCTGATTTTAACTATGCTATGCAATGTATATAGCTCAGAGATGAACCCACATTGATAAATGAACTAAAAGAGTGGTGACTTAATTCATTTTTAAATAAAAAAAGCTGTATATATATTTTTTTTAATGTGAGCTGATTTCTTTTATATAATATAATTTGTGGGTTTTAAAATATATATGTAATTAGTTCCTTCCTGTCTGGCGTTCGTATTGTACCCTTATCTGTAGGTAGCAGTAATGCTCTAACCTGATGGTTTTTTGTTTGTTTGTTTTTTAAAACATAGCTTTTATGCATTTCAGACAAAAATGTTATTTACACATGGGAAATTCTTATTAAAAATCTGACATAATTTTTTACAAACATTGTCTCACTGCATCTGTCAATCGTTTCCCTTTTAATAGTAGTGGAATCTGCAAAAGACTAAAATCTGCTCATGTAAGCCCATTACTGAAAGCCCAACACTACAAAGCTTGTTCAACTACGGTGGTACCTCGGTTTAAGTACACATTTGGTTCCAGGTGTCTGTACTTAACCTGAAGCGTGCTTAATCTGAAGCGAACTTTCCCATTGAAAGTAATGGAAAGTGGATTAATCTGTTCCAGACGGTCCGTGGAGTACTTAAACTGAAGCATACTTAACCTGAAGTGAACTTTCCCATTGAAAGTAATGGAAAATGGATTAATCTGTTCTAGACGGGTCCACGGAGTACTCAAACTGAAGCGTACTTAACCTGAAGCAAACTTTCCCATTGAAAGTAATGGAAAGTGGATTAATCTGTTCTAGACGGGTCCATGGAGTACTCAACCTGAAGCGTACTTAACCCGAAGTATGAGTGTAATTGGTACTTAACCTGAAGTGTACTTAACCTGAAGCGAACTTTCCCATTGAAAGTAATCGAAAGTGGATTAATCCGTTCCAGATGGGTCTACGGAGTATTTAAACTGAAAGTACTCAAACCGAAGCATACTTAAACCGAGGTATGACTGTATTGATTTCTTAACTTTTGAATTGCTGCTTATCAAGATGCACATATAAAAACCCTCTGCATTGAGAACATTCTTGGCAACCCTGACCATCACATTGCTACCCATAAGGTGAAGGGCCACAACCTTGTCGAGATTGCCCAGATGGCGTGTGCAGTTGCCACTATGTATGTGTTTGCGAGTGTTTCTCTCAGGGAGGTCCCTATGTCTTAATAACTGCATGACAGGCATAAATCCAACAGGTCCAGCTTCCCAATATAAAAGCAAAATCTGCACATTCATTTTTTGGAGGAGGGGGTGTCAAACTAAACAATAAAAAAACCATTATTTATCAAAAACATTTCATGAACTATGCTTTAATTTTCTCTCAAATATTTAACCCAAAGAGGGTTTTGTAAAAATAAAAACAAATATTTTCCCCCGTTAAATCAGAATTACAAACATCCCTGTTCACACTACAATCCCAGAAGGAATTAGGTTTTGAATATGAAATGTCCAGGATTTGTCTTTTGGAGGGCGTTCATAACAAAAACCATACTACTCTTAACATGGGAAGAGGAGACATCCTTTGAATGTACACAGACCAGAGGGCAAATAAACAACTTCCATTGGGACAATGAGGTTAGTGTTCGGTTTGTACAATGCAGAACTGTCTTTCCCCCTCCCAGTTAGAAAATAAAGAATGGCCTTGTACGATGAACAACAACAAAAAATCTCAAACAATATTTGATCCTGCCAGAAATGCGAAACATCAAAGAACTCTTTAGTACTGCAGTATCATAAGCTCCCAGTTCCAGACCCTCGCAGATTTCACTGCAACCCAGGCTTCCCTGCCCCATACCCCTTTCTTTCTTTCTTTTATGGTAGGGAGAAGTGACTGCAAGGAAAATCTGGAAGGGAAAGGGGTTAAGCACCACCACTGCACTTACCCTTCCTCTGCTCCTGATTTCAGTTCCCAGTGGCTGTTTTTCCCTAATTAAATTTCTAATATTTAATTTCAATATTAGAAAGTGGCAGTCCAGAGAACTCCAGATGATCTGCCATTAATATTTTGCATGGGTTTTTAAATTTAAATTTATAAAGCCCTTAATTGTGTTGGTGCTGACCTTTAAAGCCCTAAACGGCCTCGGTCCAGTATACCTGAAGGAGCATCTCCACCTCCATCGTTCTGCCTGGACACTGAGGTCCAGCTCCGAGGGTCTTCTGGCAGTTCCCTTGCTGCGAGAAGCCAATTTACAGGGAACCAGGCAGAGGGCCTTCTCGGTAGTGGCACCCACCCTGTGGAACGCCCTCCCACCAGATGTCAAAGAGAAAAACAACCAGACTTTTAGAGGACATCTGAAGGCAGCCCTGTTTAGGGAAGCTTTTAATGTTAAATAGTTTATTGTATTTTAATACTTCTGTTGGAAGCCACCCAGAGTGGCTGGGGAAACCCAGCCAGATGGGCGGGGTATAAATAAATTATTATTACAGGTAGGTAGCCGTGTTGGTCTGGGTCGAAGTAAAATTAAAAAAAATTCCTTCAGTTCTTCCTTAAAGACCAACTAAGTTTTTATTTTGGTATGAGCTTTCGTGTGCATGCACACTTCTTCAGATACCTGAAGAAGTATCTGAAGAAGTATCTGAAGAAGTATCTGAAGAAGTGTGCATGCACACGAAAGCTCATACCAAAATAAAAACTTAGTTGGTCTTTAAGGTGCTACTGAAGGAATTTTTTTTAAATTATTATTGTTATTGTTATTATCGTTATTTTTAAGCTATGCACAATAGTACAAATCAGCATAAAGCTGGAGAAATCATATAAAAACAGTGATCCAGTGGTACAGGGCCCAATCTTATGATCAAGGAAAGCCTACACACAGCAATATATATATATTTTTTGCAAGACATATGAAGCAAATAGTTGATGCTGCTTTTTGTATGGAAGAGGGAAGGACATTCTCCAAAGTGCAGCAGCAGCAGCAGCAGCAGGAAGTGCCTGTTTTCAGGTCGCTGTCCTGTGATATTCTGTAAAGTGCAGTGCCATGAATAAAACCCCATAACTTACAGGTCTAATATAGGGACAGGGAGTGACTGACAAAACTTTTGACTAGTAACTATTCTGCAACCAGTGCGGTTCTCTCAAGCGCAGCTATAAAAATGTTTGCATCTTGGCTCTCCACTCCACAACTTGGCCCCAGTGTTCTGCACTAGCTGCAGTTTCTGTACCAGTCTCAAGGGAAGCTCCACATAGAGCGTGTTACAGTAGTCCAATTGAGACATTACCATCACCTGACTCATAATGGCCAATACATCCCTGTCCGGGAAAGGGCGTAGCTGGTGTACCAACTGAAATTGATAATGGGTGCTCCTTCCCACTGAGGTCACCTGGGTGTCCAATGACAGGTGAATGTAGGAATGCCTCCAAACTATCTACCTCTTCCCTCAGAAAGAACGCACCTCTCTCCCTAACTCTCAGACCACATAACTACTCACCGAAAATGTCTAGTCATAGCAAGATTCAGCCTTAGTTTGTTGGTTGGCCCTCATCCAGCTACCAGAATGTCACCTTTTCACCATATATATCATACCAATGGATATATATATATATATATATATATATATATATATATATATATGAGAAAAGTAACGAACAGGAGACTCAAGTATTTAACAAGGAACTTTATTTGAACCATGCAGTTCTTAACAATGGTGTTTAAAATGCCTGTTGCTCTCGGTTTCGATTCCTTGCTTGGCGCTCCCCAGGCTTGCCATAAAACCACCCACGCAGAACATTTTAATTCCTGTGCTTGGTCACCTCACCAAAATCCCTCACAATGGTTTCCCCTGGCTACCTCCCTGTCAAAATGGTCGTGTGAATCCAATATAAAAGAATCTGTTTCAGAAGATGAATGTGGAAATGAAAAGTCATGTAATTCTTGGTTTCTCAAAGCATTTGAAATCGAGAAACTGTCTTCATAAGCATTATAATAGCCTCTAATTTCACCCCAGCCTGTTTATTTGACTGATGTGCTTCCCTTACGGTTAGTTCCCCCACTTAACATTTCTCAGGAGTGGACTCTTAACTTTTTTTATTCAGGCCATCACATGAAAGCCCTTTTATTTGTGCCAATTCTATTAATTTTCCCCTTCTTATTCTTATTGAGGAACTCTGTTGCTACTGGAAAAGTTGCTATCTGCACTAACAAGAGCTGGTTCAATAAACAGTATCATCTGCAACTATTTGGATATGCAAATTTTCTCCCTGTTTTACTGGTAGGAAATGAACTTCAATGATATTTTAAAGGGTTTTTAGTTGCATTTCATTCTACTAGCTAAAATATACAGATTGGGGTAGGAAGAAAAAGGAAGGCAAACCTATTCTCATTTTGAATCACACAATCTCACTCTCACACAAACACACAAACAGTTTATACCCAATCTGGTTTTTTTTATAAAAAAAGGTTATAACAATATATCAACCAAAGAATGTTAACAGCTGAAGTACATATATTTTAATACTGTAGTCATTTGCAAACATGATGTTAACATTCAGTCTGTATATTAATTGATACTAGTACGCAGTGTTGATGTTCTCAATTGCTGACTGGAATGTGATGGAACAATATTTGGCAGACAAAATTGTGAGAACTAGTTTTGTGAGAATAGTGGGCATACAGTTATTATTTATTTGTGAGATGAGTAAATCTGGTTCTAGTCTGGATTTCAAGTTTTTGAAATGGAAAACAGTGTTTCAGCCTTTTTATTAACAACACATATGTTGCTAACCATTCTAACACCGGCTACCAAAGCTCTGCAGAGGATTCACCATATTCAGTGGGGTTTTCTCCCAAGAAAATGTGAAAAGGATTTTAAAGTAGTTTTAAAGTAGCTCCTGGACTCATTTTGTCAATGCCTATAATGTAAGACTAATACAACTAGCTGGTGCAAATGTATGCAGTTATTTTCTCTCAACACAGAATGATAGAATAGGAAAACAGGCAGGAAGTGGGTTTCAAAGGTGGTATAGTTCATGCTCACAGAAAACCTTTAAAAACAGAGATCATAGCAATTGCAACAAGTAATAACTTTATTCTTGTAACGGTATCCTCAAGTCTACTCTATTTGTCAGGAAATCACCAGAATGGAGAACCATCTTGATTATTCTGTGTGTGTGCTTTAAAGAGATTACAAATTAGTCCAGGGCTATCTAAAAGGTCACCAATATTATGCCCATGTTGTGGCGGTGTGTCCTATGGCACCCACAAAAGCGTCTTAGTAAATATCCCCTCAAAAATGTTTCTTCTCCCTACTCAGTTCCTGTTTGCACATGTCTCCACATTTCACTGGATGCCAGGATTTGACACCCATCCTCCCATCTGTTCTGAACTGAGGAGAATTGCAAAGAGCTCTCTGTGTGAGTGTAACAGTGGCTGATGTGCCTTCCCCACCCCACAGCTGGGAGGAGGCGCTCACACCATTTTGTGGTCCTGTCTATTTTCTTCTCTTTTAGATGTAGATGACATGCCCTCATAGCAGCAGTTTTGTGTCATGCCATGATCCCACGGCAGCCATTTCATGACTGGTGCCTGCAATACTCTTTCAAAATTCAAAATGTGCCTGCTGGCTGCCAAAGGTTGGCATCCCCTAGCTGTTTCTTCCATTTCAGTACCAAAAATGGGTGGTTGGGTGGGAAACTATCTCTAAAATACCTTTTTTGATTGAGCTAGGTTAAAGTTATTACATTGCTGATTTAAGTTACTGCATGTATTGTTGTGGTTACATTTCTGACGTGCGGTCAAATTGCACATACTAGCTCCAATCCAATGAAAGTTAGTTGTAATTTATGACTGCAATCCTAGACACACTTGCGGGATTAAGTCCAGTTGAACTCAATGGGACTTACTTTTGAGCAGACATGCATCAGTCCCACCAAAAGCAGTAGGAGCACAGTTAACTTGTTCTGTTAGTTTCAAGGAGACTTCCAGCCCAAGCGTATCCACATGCTATGTACTCAGAAGCAAGTCCCCTAATAGTCCAACGGACAGTACTCCCAGATAACAATGCATAAGCCTGCAACCATGCAGTCCCATCCTATGCATATCTATCTGGAAGTAAATGTGATCAAGAGAGCTTGTTCCCAAACAGAAAGGGTGCATAGGGTTGTAGCACTTAGATTACAGGTAAGCTTAGGTTGGATTGAAGCTGCAAAATTTATTTTGATAACTTGATATTACAGGTGGATAAATGTCTGGCATTGGGGAGGGGAGGAGAATCGCAGCATGCCCATCAAATCCTCTGCCTCAGTTTTATGAATGCATCATGGACTCAAATTCATCAATTCTCTGTTTAGTGTTTCCTTTCCGGATCTTCCGGTAAGATATTGTATTGTATCGAGAATAACTGTGCCTGGAGATATCATTTTTCTTCACCAAGCTCAGCTGATCAGCAGGTTTCTCAGTCTGAGAGTTACAGCTGGCAGTGGCAGAAAGGAAATCCTTGCTGCTGCTCTCCAGCCTCTTTTCATGTTTATCCTCATTGCTTTCCTTCTGCATTATTTCTTCAGTGCCATCGAAGTCTTCCTCTGCCGTGGATTCATTTTCTTCTAGTTGTGTTTCCTCTTTCATTGGCTCCTTGGGTTCACTCAGCTCTGCCTCTTCCTGTTCCTCCTCTACCACCACCTCATTAGTGCTGTAGACTTCTTCAATCTGGGGTTCCTCCATCTTTCTTTCTTCCATCTTAGCTACTTTATGGTCTGTAGTGCTCACAGGATGCTTCTCCTCACAAAAGCCTGTAACAAATAACAGTGGGGTTAAAGTTGTTTAAAGTTTGCCGTTACCTCAATAGGTGGCCCATGGGCATCCACTGTCTCTCAGCCCTACTCACAAACCACCTGCTATTTAAGACTAATAATACTGACAGGGTTGGTGTGAGGAATACTGAGATAATATATGTGGAAGCAGAATCAGAAGAGGTTTAGTCTTTGTAAAAACTGAAGTACTGAAGTATTTTGATTAAAAAAAATAAGTGGGTGCCAGTACAAAATGGCTTCAATGGGCAGCAAAAAAAGAGGCGATGGTACTTTGGACTAGTGAATACTGTCACACAAAAAGCAACAACAACAACATTCTACTATAGAATAATGGGATTGTATGGCCATGGTCCACATACAACAACAGCATCTGATAGAGTCTACTAGTGCCCTACAGATCAATCTAAACATTCATAGGATTGGGGAATGCCCCCCCCTTCTGATTTTCATGCCTTTGCTGAAATATATAAAGTGATTGTGCCTACAATCCTATACACCAGGGCTGGGGGACCTGCTTGACTACATCTCCCACCATCCCTAATCATGCTGGCTGGGGCTGATGGGAGTTTATAAGCAAATGGACTAGAGACCCCCATGCCCTCTTCTCCACCATCCTTACCACCCTATTTTTCAACACTACAGTACTTCTAAGGAGGCCCAGTGGAGCGACTTGAATCCTGAAGCATGACCTCTCTAGCAATATGCTTGCACTAACAAATTGTTAGTGAGGCATCCATAAAAGAGAAAGAGGGACACAGGAAGGGCAGGGGCTTACCAGAAATGGGGTAAAAAAAAATAGGAACTGCCCCCAGAGCAGATGGTCTTATCATCATTATTTTGCAAAAAAATTATAACCATCTAATTTTCCCATTCCACCACCACCACACACACAAACAAATTAGCAAGATAACTGAGGTGTAACATACAGCGCTTGGAAGCCTTGAAATAGATATTTACTCAATGTGGCACAGATTGCTATATTTTCTTGACTCAAAGCGCAACTAATTGTCTGCAAATAGCCACTTTTCTCAACCTTCTTATTAGGGTAATATGCCTGGAATTTTTCAGACAATATCTGGTCAGTAGGGGGATTCTGAGAGGTAAGTAGGTGGAGTCTGGTATCATTTTGACCAGTCAGGAGGTGGTACCATAGGAGAGAAGCCTAGTTTGATACTGGCTTACTCAGCAAAATACCTGATATAGACTGACTACCTATGCATTCCCAACAAATAGAAACGCACCCCCCCACCCAATAAAAGGACAAAAGATGATACGGATTTGTATAAAATAGGCTTATGCTAATTTATATGTTCAGGTGCACATTTAGAAATAACTAATAGAAACAGAAGCTGGAAAGACTATGATGATGTCACCTGTCTTGCCTGCTCAGTCTCCTGTTCTGGTGGTAACTGTTGATGGGCAAATGCTCTCCCTTATGGTTCTTAACCTTGAAACGGGATTTAAACCATGCAGCCCTTCAAACCCAGGACTGTCCTCTGTAAGTAGGACACATGGTCACTCTATCCTGATATCTAACTGGGCAAACATACTGAATAAGCAGTAGACTATAAAACTCTTGGCTGGGCCTAGTAGTGTTACAGTGGCTTCAGTCCTTCCTGGAGAATCAGCCTCAGAAGCTCAGAATCGGTACTGAGAAGCTTATTTTCCATCCTTTGGCCAGTAGGCTATGGGGTGCCTGCTAGAAAAAGTCATCTAGAGGATTGGGTCACAGCAACACCAGCATGCAGGTGACGGTCATCTCTACCTCTTGAAATTATTGTGTGTGTGTGTGCGCGCGCGCAGTGAAATGCAGTGTGGCTTGCTAGATAGCTCAATGGTGGGATAGCCAGAGAAAGACATAGCGTCCCATTCAGTTGTCTACAGCAGGACCAGGGAATCTGTGACCATCCCAATGTTGTTGGACTCTAACTCCCATCAGTCCCAGCCAACATGGCCAATGGTCAGGAATGATGGGAGTTGTGGTCCAAGAACATCTGGAAGGCCTAGAGTCCAGACTTAATGAGTAAACACTAACATCTGGCATAAGATAACTATGCTAGGCCTTCTATTGTAGCTGCTTTCAATATTTGGAGTATTTTGCCCAAAGTCATTTTATAAAAGTTCAATGCACTTCTGTAAGCTCTGTGGATCACCGAATAATTGATGCTTTTGAATTATGGTGCTGGAGGAGGCTCTTGAGGGTCCCATGGACTGCAAACTGCGGGAGGCAGTGCAAGACAGGAGTGCCTGGCGTGCTCTGGTCCATGGGGTCATGAAGAGTCGGACACGACTAAACGACTAAACAACAACAACAAGCTCTGCGGAGGGTGTGCACACTGATAGAATAGCATCACTTGTGCCCCTCTGTGTGGCACAGGATATTGATGGCTTTTGGCATGTAGCTAAAGTGGATTTAAATGTATGGAATGACTTGCCAACAAAATCCAAATAACTGGTGTTAATGCGTTGTCAAGGTTGTGAAATCGCACACTTAGCAGGCATAAAGCTATAAAAGCAAAAAGCCTTCTCTTATCCAACTTGATTCAATCTGAACTATTGGGTCACATTTCTACAAGCTTCCTGCATGGATGTTCTAGGTGAGAAGGGGTATCAAAAGCCCTTTTTAATCCCTTCCTAAAATAGTCACCAGAACATAGGCATACATACAGCTTCCTTATACTCCTGGAGAAAATATTTAAAGGTGGAAGAAACCATAACCCACTTTGGGAGAGACATGGTAATTCAGTACCATCCCCTGTTTCACTTGTAATTTTCAAATAGGGCAGGCATCTATTTAAATTAATAGGAGTACCCAATGTGGTTTCAATTGTAGGACTATACAATCCTATGCACACTTGTTAGGGAGCAAGTCTCACTGATCTTACTGGGACCTATATCCACATAAACATGTGCAGGACTAAGCTGTATGGCTAGCAGGAATGTCGCAACCCATGGAGAGCCACATAAAATTGATGTTAGCAAAATTTGCCAGATTATTCTCTGGTTGAAGAAGAGCTGTATGGGTTGGGGCAAAAACTGTTCATGGTACTTTTAGACTTCAGCCCTATACATGCTTACTTGGGAGTAGGTGTCAATGAACCAAAAAAACCATAAAACTTACTTCTGAGTAGACCTAGGCTGTATACTTACCATATATTTTAAAGAACATGGCTGTCCCCCAAAGCATCCTGGTATTCTGTAATTTAGCCCTCACAGAGCTACAATTCCTAGCACCCTTTACAAACTACAGCTCTCAGGATTTATTGAGGGAAGCTGTGTGACTTAAATATGTTTTAAGCGTATGGTTTGCACACAGCCATGCATATCATTGCACTGTTATTCATATTAGTTAGAACTCAACATGGACAAGGAACGTGATCTTCAGATAGTTTCTCTGAAGAACTTATAATAAAGAAGAACTTTGCAATTGTTGCATTCAAACAGGCAGTTATTGGAGTTTCCAAGTAGATTTTAAACAATTGGTTCATGCCCATTGGTTTTTTTAAAAGTATTTTTGAACCATCTGCAGGGGGTTGGACTAGATGATCCTCAGGGTCCCTTCCAACTCTACAATTCTAGGGTTCTAAAGTGTGTTGTTTCAGATCTCTAGAAATATCACAAGCAAAGAGGCTGCCTATGTCCCCAGGCTTCATGAGAATCTCGGTCAGGCAAGTCACTCAGGTGCTTACCTCTCTCTTCCCATAAGAAGAGGCATTGATGATGATGCCATCTCCTGGACTAGATACCCTTCCTGCCTTCATATGTCATCTTGGGAATGCAGACAAACACTAATAGTGTGCCATTTCTGAGACTGGTGTTAGGTGTGAACACATATTGCAAGAGCACCATCCCCCCACCCCCCAGCTTTGCCAGAATTGGGATCCTTAATGCTGTGCACAAAAACACGGGAAAGCAAAGGTTCTGGATGGTCCTGGTTAAATATTATCTGACTTCCATTTTGTGTTTCTAACTACAGCCCTTGTTTACCTTTCTTCCCTCATATAAGACATTGGTCCATAAAGATGAGCACAGTGGTTTTTGCTATCCTTGCTTAAATTATTACACAAACTGCCACTGGGGAATCTAAAGTCAAGAGAAGGATAAATGGCAAAATGTACCTTATATACATAGGCATGAACTGTCTAAACATTTGCCTCCTTCTAAAATATAAACTTTCTTAACAGAGCTGTGCCAATGCCAAGGAATCTGAGGGGCGCAGGGAGTATCCTCAAATAGAAGATAATGCACACCAGTTCAATAGAAGTATGTACCTCACTCTGTTTAAATTTCTCTCATAGTTAACAACTTCATGTGGGATTTTCTAGAAGATCACAGCTGAATTCAGATTAACAATTGAGGGAATAACCCGAGTCAGACAATTCCTGCCTACCAAATGGATGCAAATTTGGTTGGAATGTAGAATCCAGTTTCAGTCCCTACCAGTGATGATCATCACTGTCCAAGCTGACCACACTGACCATCTGTTAGAAGCTGTGTAACAAAAGGAAATATGACAGGTATCCATGTCCAAAGCCCCAGAAAAAGGAAACCAAATGTGCTGCATCACACTCCATGGGATTCAATCCATCATATATATGTTTAGAAGCCTGCCATCGCCTGTTGGTTGACAGTGATGGTGTTTGCTCAGTAAGAGTGGAAGCTCATGGGCAGTCAGACCACTTGCATGAACGAGTCCAAACCAGCCATAAAGGTTATGTATCACAGAAGACCATTTAACCATGTAGAGTATATATACCTTGTCCCTAAGCATGACATTTTGGCCATTCGCTTTGCAACATGCTGCAGTTGCTGTTGTGTCCAGCTTCAGACATGCAAAAGCCAAAAGCAGCTGCATCATCACAGCAAGTTGGAAGATATTGCAAGAGGCTAGGCTGCAGTTTCCATTACTAGCAGTTGCCACAGGTGGGAAATGCCTCACTCTACTGTAGGTGAAGTTATTAGCTTAATTATCATTTCTAAATCCACAGTAGACTCCAGATTTTTGTTTATTTTATTTTTTTACATCACACAAATCCAAGGATCATCAGTGACTGAGACTATATATAATGTTCTAGAAACTGCAAAAACTAAGCAAGAGCAGAACTTGGTTTGTCCATGAAACGTTGAGCATTCAGCCTCCACACAGGTGTTTGTAATATAACAGGGTTATTAAACTGGAAGATATATAGGGTTCCTTAAGCAGAGACCTAAACGCAGGCCTACAGCAGGGATTTCCCCCTAGTCTAAGGGAAGAAAAGGGAGAACATTATCTGGATGTGGGGCTGTGTTTAAACAGGACACAGTTAATTCACTGTGCCTGATCAGTACCTTAAATGGGAGACTCCTGGTTACCCCAGATTTCAGACTTTGTTTATTGCAGTATAGTCCCTTAACAGGGCTAGCCAAAGCCATTTTGCTTTCTGAGGCAAAGGACGAAATGGCACCCTCCCCCATTCTACATGTAGAAGATGTGTCATGAGCCAGGAGTCAGCTTTGCCTGCTGAACAACAGCCTGAAGGGGAAGAAAGAGGAAAGACTCCACCTGCAACTGATCAGCCATCAAGGACACAGAGGAGAATGTGCTGATGAGAAGCAGCTGGGTTCAGACTTCTTAAGCAGAGCTTCCAGAAACAGTCAGTTGCTGGTAACAATGTTTGGAGTTCTTGCTGCTTCCTGGTTGTTTTGACCCTGGGCCCGCTAATCACTGGATTACCTGACTCCTGGACTGTCTGATCACATAGATTGCTGTTCAACTGACCCTAGGACTAGACCAGACTTCGGATGCTGTCTCTGTCTCCAGGTAAGTGCATCTCAGACTTCTGGATGGCTGGCTTCCCACTCCATCGAGCTCTGCACACTGTTGCTCAGCAACAAAACTACAACAAGCCGACTGGTCTGGTAGTCAAATCTTATTTCCAGCAGTTGCAACAGAATATTTTTATTTATTTATCCTACCCTTACTCCCAAAGGGGTGCAGAGCAGGAAGCAATAATAAAACATTTTTTTTAAAAAAATTAAAATCTAAAACAGTTAAAAACAGCTATCTCAGGTTGCCATATTTTATCTAAAGAAAATCGTGACATCCGCAAAGATGTTGAGCAAAATTTGGAGCTGCTTCCACTGCTATTTCCATCGTGTTGCTATACATCCCGGTTTTCCCTGATTCAGCAAAATTCCCCCCGATGCCATTTTTATGCCCAAAAAACAGGACATGTCAGGGATTTTCCTGACATATGGCAAACCTAGTTAATGTCTTTCACCCATCAAATGTCTGAGGACATCAGACTATGGTAGTTGAAAAGGGTGCATGGCAGGCCTTTGGCACTCATAGCTCTGATCCCCAATAGAAACGAACGTTTGTTCCACACTACTACTTTTTTTCTAAAGAGTGCCCTGCCTTCTGTGCCAGTTTGCTGGCTGCTCCTTTAAAGGTTCTGACCTAAATGTAAGAAAAATCCTGCTGGACTGGGCAGCTCACAACCCTAGTAGCCATTGACAGCCCCACCCTCCGTGAATTGGTCAAACCCTCTTTTAAAGACATGTTTGTGAGACCTGAGTCACACTATGGGCTGCCTTGAAGAGACTAACCCACCTATCATTATGTGTAGTATTTATTCTTTATTGTGCAACAAGTGACCCAGTTGTGTGCATGGCTACTCGGCTAAGCAAGTAGCCATATGGATTGACCAAACGCCACGTTGTATATACAGTAGTCTCTCTGCATTACCCGAAGACAGGCAGGCTACATGATCATTTATATGGGTGTCGCACACTTGTCGTATTCAACTCTTCTCTGGCTTAATTGGTGCTTTAATGTTGTTACAAAATTCTCCATTCAACTTCTGCCTGTGGCGCCTTAAGTATTAATTAGGTTGAATTGGATAGGTAGTAAAAATGCTGCCTGCAATTTAGAGATAAAGTGCTTGTGCATGGGAGTTGGGGGGGGGAGGTGTCAAATTTTACTTAATAGGTTTTATTGTGTACTTGTACAATGCAGCGTGAATGCAGATATGTGTTGGCGGGAAAAGCCATTCTTCATGAGCTGATCTCTCCAAAATACTGAGGTTTTAAGACTGACAAGGTCACTTCTGATAAATGTGTAAATTATACCACTAGCACCTTTCTGAAGCCAAGACAGCTGTAAAATTGCTATCCTATTTCCCCTAGACTGAAATCCGAAGCACAATGGGACTCGCATATAAGTAAATGTATGATCTAACTTGGCCCTAATTACTCTGCCTTGCCTAATGAAGTCCATCATTGGAGCTCAAACCATGATTTTTAGAGAGATGGGTAGATAAAGAGAACAGGTACATAATATTTGTGAGCAAGAATGAATAAATGTGGGGAGGGGGGGAGACAAATAACCCCTGCTGTGGGGCACAAATTTAGCGGTAGTCTTTCATCCATTCATCTTGTACCTGCAAGTATCACTGACATCCTTCACTGGGATTTAATCATGTATGCAAAGTTGGCTGTCGACCCTGAAGAAATAGCCACCAGTTTTAGTATAAACTCATATTGAGTTGAGCTCTTATATCTAGACTGAATTAGCCTCAACTGATTTCCATGATAAAAAAAATTCCTTCAGTAGCACCTTAAAGACCAACTAAGCTTTTATTTTGGTATGAGCTTTCGTGTGCATGCACACTTCGTCAGATTTCCATGAGAGAGACTTGTGCGTATGCTTAAGTGCCTCATTGAATTAAGTTGGATCTTGGTTAGACCGTTAACAAAAGCTGTGGCTTTCTTCCTACTTTTTTAAAAAGTAAGGCAGCTCTACTCCTCACCTTCTCTGGATTCTTCTTCCCAACTTCTTGTCTCCTGGGAAAAGATGTCAGTTTCTCTCTCCTTGTTTCCATCTGGCTCTCCTTTAGAAGATACAAGACAGTGTAAAATTGACATCTCCTACAAAGTGTTTAGTGATTACAGTGGCAATTACTAATCTCTTCAGCCATATAGTGCAGCTTAAACCTTTCTGCCTGGAGTGATCTTTTTCCATTAGATTTTGATCTAGAGCCACTTGCAGCAGGAAATATGTGCTGCAGCAATCAATGGACTCACTTCCATTGAAATGGAATGTAGTGCCTTCCCCTCCATTTTTCTTTTTCTTTTTTTTGGGGGGGGGGGGGTTTCACCAAACACTTGGAAGCAAATTCAATTGACAAATTAAAACTCAATTAAAATTAATAGAAAATCAGTGAAAGTTGTGCACAATCTAGCCAAAGTTAAGCTACTTGAAACTGCGTCAGTTTCAAAGAGAATGCAGCACATGCTTCAATCTCTCTTGCTTTTAATTCTCATTCATTTCATATCTCTCCCATTAAGGAGAATTAAAAAGCACTTAACTTTGGCTAGATCGTGTTTAGAACTAGATCCACATTTGCTTTTTTTAATATATATATATATATATATATATATATATATATATATATATATATATCCATATCCGTGTCAATGATGGGACTTTTTTTTTTTTTGAGGGTTGGAGAAAATTTCAGAAACTGTCAGCCACTGTTACTCATTCAACACAAAGGATTTATAATCTTACAGAAATAAAAAGAACGCTTTAAGAAAAACATTTAAAACACTTATATTTCTCACATTTCATGAAAAATAAAAATATAATAAAGATTCTCACATCATTCCCAAGACAAAAAGGGGGGGGGGGGGAGAATGCATAAGCTGGCATTTTACCTTGAAGTTCCTTTATCCCAACTGAAACTTCATATGCTGTGCTCTTTGCTAAATGTTTGCCTCCTCCTCGGTTTCCTTGTGCAAGTGGGGAACCAGGAATAGGATCTGCCGTTTCGTAAGGAAATATCTCGACAGAATTTGCAATTTGATCAATAATATCAATGACCTGGAGCTGAGGTTTTTCAGAGGGCATGTTCCGATTATATTCAGACATGCTGGTTGGAACTTGGACATCTTCTGTCATGATTCCTGCAGTATCCAAGAGGTTCCTTGCAGATATGTATCCAGAGATGATCTGGTATCCCAGAATCGCTGCAGAAATCAAACCATCCACAACTATCCCTCCCCCACCAAATAGATAGATATATTGAAGAGTCAACAAGCTTTCTGTCCTCCTGAAGTTGTTGCAGCCAAGCAGGGAATAATGTCAGGATTTGCCTTGGCTTTGTCAGAGGTCCCTTTCCAAGAGGCTGTCCAATCAGCACTTTTCTTGTCACTTAGAGCCTTTCCCCCGTTGCATAATAAAATGCACCATGTCAATTTACATAAACAAACAATCTACAAGCAACAAAGCTTTTTGTGCTGGCATGCAGGAGTGGGGCTTTCAGCATGTCAGCCTGGCAGTAATAAACAGAGATTGTTGTCCTTGTTGTCATAAATGGCCCTTTGTATGCCAGCCTTGTAACAGGAGTGGCGATTGTTCTAAATCTTTAATCCACACCAAGTGACTACCCTGAGTCACATTAGCTGTGAGTTAACCAGCTTAACATTCCCAAACAGGTTAAATGTTCTGCTTAAACCTTGAATCGCTCTTGTTCGGACAAAGAGTCCATTTGAAACTTGTGAAAGTGGGAAGTGAGGGAGGAAGGATTGCACGCAATTGTGTCACTTTCAGCTATCCTTCTTCCAGATAGCTCGGTGTTCCATCTGCCACCATCACACACCCACGGGCCCAATTATTTCCATTTTAAACCTGTCCTTACCCACAAAAGCTCATAGGTTGTTTTTCTTTTAATGCTTTAAAACAATTGATTAAAATTATATGCTAAAAGGATGGGCATCCAATGCGCCAAAGCATAGGGATCTTGTGCCTTTAACAATGACTTTAAATGAGAAATTTTGTCTGGTCCAGTTTTTCTTACTGGCTCAAGCATCACAGTTAGGCAAATGGCAATTGTCCTTACCATAGGAAGAGCTCCGCTGGATCAGTACAAAGTCCAGCCTTTTATTCTCACAATGACTATCAGTAATAAATTATTATTTATTTATTTATTTTGTACCCAGCCACCAACAGATATAAAAACATAATAAAACATCAAACATTAAAAACTGCCCTATACAGTAATGAGTGCTATTTTTCTAGAAAAAGAGGTGTCAGAACTCACCATGAATGCCTCCCTTGTTCTCTTGTGAAGGCAATGGCGCCCAGTAATGTATACTGCAAACTGTATCTCTCCAGGCAAGGCTTGCTGCACTCTGCACATGGAGGGAGGTGTGTGTGTGTGTGTGTGTGTGTGGTAAGGGGTAGGGGCATTACTAACTAATCTATGTGTCATCTGATTCATCTTGTGGGGACCACAGGATCCCTATGCCAGCCATGGCACAATCACCTGAAGATAGTTTATCTCATTTGCCTATGTTTATTTCATGTCCGTCTTTGTCTGTACCCCACTTTTCCTCCTCCGCTCTATAGAGACCTGACAATTACAAAGAAAATGAAATAATGCCAAAACCCAATAAAATTATCAAACAGGACATGGATCTCCCCACTTAGGAGTCCCAGTGACTGGCATCAGGAGGTGTATGTCCTCTGACTTTGGAGGTAGAATGCAGCTGCCAAGAGTAGTTGCCTTATCCTCCATGAATTGATAGCCTGATATTTGATAGCTTTATCCTCCATGGACCATCTTATCCTCTTTATCTTATTCATTTTACTTAACTTCATTAATTAATTTTCTATCCCACCCTTCCACCCAAAGGAGTCCAGGGTGGCAAAAAGCCATCGTTACATCCTGTGGGAGGAAATTCCATAGTTTAATTATGTGAAGTTCTTTCTCTTGCCTGTCCTGAACCTTCCAACATTCAATTTCATTAGACAGCCCCAGGTTCTACTATTATAAGAGCAGTGCTGGATTAAACCCTGTGGAGGTCCCTAAGCAGTCAAAATCTTGGCGTGGGGTGCCTTGTGTGCATGCTCTAGTGGGATAACATTGAACTAAGAAAGCTTGATGGTAATTTACTTTCAAGATCAAATCAATATTATTTTGATCCATTGTTGCAGGCTCCTAAAAGGCACGGAGCCCATAGGCCGCTGCCTGCTCTGCCTATTTGGTAATCTGGCACTGTATGAGAGGGAGAAAAACTCTCTCTAATCACTTTCTCCATACTGTGCTTCATTTTATACACCTGTAATCATGCCCACTATCCGCTCGATTGCCTTTTTTTCAAACTAAAAAGCCCTAATTGTTGTACCCTTTTCTCACATGAGGGAAAAAGATGACTGCCCCCCACAACACCACATGTGAGAAGCCACCTTTCCCCTGAACTGCCCTTACCAACAACATTATGTGATCTCATAGCACCATTTCCAGGCACATTTCCAGGCCTGTTTTGCAAGCACATGGCAGTTTTGGACAACTTTTTAACTTTAAGGAAGTTAAATAAATAGGAAAATGGTGACTTCAACCTTGTTGAATCAGCTGTGCTACTGAATTCTACTTGGGGGAACCTGGTAGCACAACTAGTCACTGTCCAAAGTGGAGGCTGAAACCTTCACTTGGCTTGGATTCTCCTTTGTAGCACAACTTGTCATGCTACAAAAGAAAATGGATCACCTGATGTCAGGGAACTGATGGTTCAGAGGGGGGCGGGCAGAGTTTCAATAAATCATGGAATCCAGGATCTGGCCTTTCAGTCAGATTCAATTCACCCCTGGTTTAGAATAATCTCGTATAACTATAATTTTACGAGAAAAAGCAACAACACCCCAACCATTAACAGTACAGAGGTGCAAAAAATAGCTTCTAAAATATCTCATTTGAATGTTCTCTAATTTAGACCAGTGCACATGGTAGAGCCATATAAGCATAACTTGTGGGCTGCTAGGGTGCAGAGGATTGTTCTTCTTAGCAAAAACCATGAACAGTACATAATGTGTATAGAAACCCTCATATCCCTGGAACAGAATTGCAAAGCTAGGGAGCAACATACCTACATGCCCTTTCTCAATGGAACATGGTGCTTAGAGGCCAACCACCACCAACCAGTCCTGGTTGGTCTTCAAAATAGAATCCAGAGAGATGAAGATCCCAAGACTGGTTTTGTTTTCTACAACTTTGCTAGGCACTTCCTTAGTTTTAGGTGCTGACCAGCAGCTGAAACCCTGTTTTTAATCTGATGCTTCAGGAGTAGTCTGCTTGCTACCAAACCCATGTTTACCTGGAAAGATGTACCACTGAGTTCAGTGGGGCTTAATCCCAATTACATAGGCATAGAATTGTTGCCTAGAAGTTTTCTATCTAATGTGGAAAGGCTACAAATGGCTATCGGATAGAGTAATCTTGGTCTTGAGGTCTAAGATTAGTAAATTCCCCACAATTTAAAATTAAGAAGAAATTATCCTGAGATGAGAAGGCAATTTTCACCTTCTCATCTCAGCTTGATTCCTTACTTGGTTACTTGAGCCAACTATCTATGTTCTGCTGAATGGACTCATTTATCCTTAATATGCATCTGGCATGGTGCACCTTTTAATAAAATAGTTATTCTTGATCCTGCCTGTGGAAGAAATAGGCTAATCTAGTGAGATGCCAGATTTAGAAGAGTGTGGCCTTAATACATAAGGAGTTGGAGAATATAAACTTCAAGTTCTTTCAACTCTGCAAAGTCTTGTTCTCCTGGCATTGTGAGAGTTCAGCCTTTCTCGAGAAGCAGTTGGCCCTTAAAAACGGGGTGGGGTGGAGAGTCAGATTTAAATAAGCAGCAGTACAGAGAATGCAACACATTGCGAGATGAATCAGCAGTGCTTATTTTATGCTTCCCATGAGACTAATTATCAAACAACTCCAAATATTAATATGCAGTCATATCCTGCTACCAGTACATTGCCAATGAAGGAGACCTGGAAGCAGAATCAGTCTGCATGCAGATTACATGGCCACATTAGGAACCATGCATTCAATTTTCATACAATGTGCAATTAATGCAATTATATCCTCACATTATATCCTAGGGGTGCTCAAATGTTACATTCAGTGTTGTTGAATTATATTTCTATCACACATTTTCTTTCGATGAGCTCAATTTGATGAGTGCACGATGTGTGAACCTATGTAACACAAATAGTTTTGTGCAGATTAACAGGTGTACATTCACACAAGCATGTGAATGTGTGCAGTACCTATTTTCATTGCAACACATGAGCAAGCTTGTTGTGAATGGGAGTCTGGGCTACCTGTGGCACATAACAATATGTGGAGTTTAAGAAGCATACATTTTATAAAAGTCAAACAACATATTTTTTAAGAGAGAGAACCTGCTGGGTTGATGTGTATATATAGAGAAGCCTTCACTATCTCCTTCACTGGCCCAGCATCTAAAGCCACATAAGACAATAATTTGCTGTTTTATATGGCATCCTTTCTACTAGGGGCAATCAAGAGTTGTCATCACTGTCATAAAGATGAGCTGGGAGGAGGTGACTCATTATCGCTATGGCTGTTCATGAGAGTCAAATGAGCTGTGAAGGTGTAGAATGAGCCAGACTTTTACTGGTAAAAGCAGTCATGATGAGAAGGAAATCCTTTCTCCCCATCTGGATAATAGTACGGCAGAATAATAGAATAATAGAACTGCAGAGTTGGAAGGGGCCATGAGGGTCATCCAGTCCAACCCCCTGCAATGCAGGAATCTTTCGCCCAACGTAGGGCTCGATCCCACGACCCTGGGATTAAGGTTCTCATGCTCTACCAACTGAGTTATCCAGCAAGGAGTGGGACCTTTTGCTATCACAGGCCCAAAGCTTTGGAATACCTGGCTGATTGAGGTGAGGAGTGCCTCTTCCTCCTCTGGTTTCACAAGGCTGCTTATTTGGGCCACACTGGTTATTTCTACTTGCCTTTGGTGAAGTCTATGGTAGTGGTAGGATACTTAAAAGTTTTTATGGTTTAAACGTTTTCACCATCTTGTTGTTGTTGTTTAGTCGTGTCCGACTCTTCATGACCCCATGGACCATAGCACGCCAGGCACTCCTGTCTTCCACTGCCTCCCGCAGTTTGGTCAAATTCATGTTGGTAGCTTTGAGAACACTGTCCAACCATCTCATCCTCTGTCGTCCCCTTCTCCTTGTGCCCTCCGTCTTTCCCAACACCAGGGTCTTTTCCAGGGAGTCTTCTCTTCTCTTATGAGGTGGCCCAAAGTATTGGAGCCTCAGCTTCACGATCTGTCCTTCCAATGAGCACTCAGGGCTGATTTCCTTCAGATTTCACATTTCACCATCTATGGTTGGTTTAAATGGGTTCCTTTCACCCGCTTCACTTGCTCTGGCAGCTGCAGCCATTCCTGGGCAGCAAATGCCCCTGGCAGTGCTTAACGCTCTGGTAACTTCCTGGCTGGAGTGCTGCTGTCTGTCTTGAAGAAGACCCAGAAGCTACAGTAACTGCAAAACTCAACTGCCAGAATCCTGACTGATACGGCCAGAGTGCCCTAAAAACTCCTATTTGGAAAGACTTCAATTGGCTGCCTAGCTACTTCTCAGCAACAGCGACTCCAGCCGGTGGGATGGAGCCACAGCAATAGCCTCCTGGCAGCAACGCCACTGCTATTTGCTGGAAGAGGAGAAAGCATGTAGCTCCAAGCTCATAACTTCCTCACCCCACTAGGAAGTAAGTGCTGCTGCTGGGATGCTGTTGCTGTGGCTCTGCTGCCCCAGGCAAGTCATTCCTGCTTATGAGCTCTGTCGACTGCCTCCCTCTGGGACCATTCCTGAGCTGGACACAATGTCCTTTATTTTTAATGCCCTACTCTTATGGCCAGATGTAGCACAGTGCCCTCCAGGAATGTTATTCTAGGAGTAGCTGGACCAGACTTGAGTTTTTCCATTGCTCCCTACAGATATCCTTTATAATGCTTTACCAACGAGCTTCGCAACAGCCTTGTGAAGGAGAGACTTAGGACTGCCTCCTATCACAGTACAGTTCTCGCATGGAGGCTCAGCCAGTATAGATTGGCTCCTACTGTGTAGCCTGCTTCAGTGCCACTCCTTGAACAATTATGAATAAATTGTGCAAAAGAGCAAGCCATTATTTATTCATATCGCAGAATTCGGCTTTCCTCGTTGCAGAATATGGGCTACCTTGCTGCAGAATTCCATATCATTTCTTATCATTTGTAGCACAGGGGACTCACACAGCCATGACAGAAAGATTATGTCCTCGTCTGGGTACTACATCGCAAAGGACTGCCTTGGCAGCCCGCAATCCCTGTGGGGCCCATGAGACAAGAGAGTAATTATAGAGCCTTCAATTATGCTAGCAGTGAAAGCATCTCAAATGGGCACTTGGAAGGGAAGAGAGGAACAAACAGCTCCGGCCTGGCACTCGGCAAGCCACATGACATAGGAATCCTGGATGAATAGGAGCATCAAATGCAAGTTTGCATGATTGAGTGCAATCACTGAAACGAATAAAGTCTGGGAGAGGGAGATGCTAGTGGGGAGGTTGTGGGCAGAAGGAAGGCACATAGTGCAATAACCTTGCTGAAGCTGATCTGATCTGTGTCTGGCCAAGGTTCAGGTGCGACGTGGCCTCAAGTCCACTGCCTTGAGATCCACCATGGGATATAAATGAACTAGACTTCTCATGAACAGCTGAAGCCATATGTTGGCTCTGAAGACCCATTGGTACTGAAAATAAAAACTGAAACTGGAGGAATGTGTTCCACCCACTGAAATGCATCAGGAAAAAAGGCACACGAGATTTATCTTAAGCTGAAAATTATGAGATGCTATGTGAATTTAGGAATCTGTCTTAAACTGAGTCAAGTCATTGGTCTATCTACCTCAGTAGTGTCAACTGGCAACAGTTCTCCAGGGCATTCCCAGTCCTGTGTAGATGCCAAGGTTTGAACCTGGGAGGACATTCAGCATGCAGAACAGATGCGCTACCACTGAGCTATGCTTCTCCAAGTGAGCAAGGAAACTTATGAAAGTGGTCCTTAGCAGGCAACATTAACCCTGCTATGTGGGAATCCCTTGCAGATGACCGCAATGCCTGGAGACAGACAGGTTGTGCATCCATAGCAGTGACCAGAGGAGGAATGACAGCTGGGAGGAGCGCAGAGAGAACAAATGTCGGCATCAGCAGAACCTCATGCCTTCATCAGCCTCGGCTGCAACAAAACTTCGGTCTCTACAGCCACAGCAGGTGCTGCAACCTTCCAACAGTTTGACTTCACCCCCAAAGGCGCACACCTCCATTGTCTCCCAAGGCAGACGGATGCAAACAACATATATACGGTAGCACTGTGCAGTTTGGTGCTGCCTTTGCAGTGCCTCTGTTTTGCAGAAGTAAAATTAAAACCTTTTTCCTTTGTGTAAGAATATCTGTAGGCTGATAGAGGGTATGCCTTTTACACTCAGCATATTTCTCCATGTAAGAGACAGAAAGGCCTCCAATCACTTTCCCATGATAGTTTTTTTGGAGTACCACAGCAAATTTCGTTTTTACTAGTGCCACCTATTTGCATCAAAACATAAAGGTAAAGGGTCCCCTGACCATTGGGTCCAGTCACAGATGACTCTGGGGTTGCGGCGCTCATCTCGCTTTACTGGCCGAGGAAGCCGGTGTACAGCTTCCAGGTCATCTGGCCAGCGTGACTAAACCAGAGCAGCGCACGGAAACACCGTTTACTTTCCCGCCTGAGTGGTACCTATTTATCTACTTGCATTTTGATGTGCTTTCAAACTGCTAGGTTGGCAGGAGCTGGGACCGAGCAACAGGAGCTCACCCCGTCGTGGGGATTGGAACTGCCGACTTTCTGGTCAACAAGCCCTAGGCTCTGTGGTTTAGACCACAGCGCCACCCACGTCCCATCAAAACATATTTTTTGCAATTAGACACTGCTGCAAATTACATTCTAATCTAAACTGAAAAATCTGTTGTAGTCTGCAGAGCATCAAATGCTGTACACCGCAAATTAGAAATAATCTGTGTGTCCAGATGTACCACAGGTAGCCTTTGATCAACAAATATTGGCACAATTCTTGTTACTGGTTCATACAACAAACTGAGGCAAATTCTCCAAGTTCCAGTTATCAATACAAAGGACTGAGCAATATGTGAGCAAATTCACAATGGCTGTTATAGTGGCATTCCTTAAAAGTCTTTCTCAATAGGAGTTCTTATTTCCTTTGTTAATAAGCTAGAGTTGCCCTCTTTATCCTGAGGTTAAGCAGGGGATAAAGAAATCCCTTGATTCTTGGGACATCAAGAAACCCTTTAAAACCTAGAATCAGTAAAAGCAAATCTAGCATTGAAGGTACATAATGTGCTCTGTGGAGAAAGGCCAACCAGCTTCCTAATAAACCAGCGAATCACAATCACATTTTCTCCAAAACCAGTTAATATGATTTCTTACCAGCAGTGACATCATGAAACCTATGCAATTTTATCAAATCATTTTATTCCATAGATAGAATATTACCTGCCGTATCTAAATGAAATAGCCATGTGACTTTTAGAAGTTTATTCCTCCCAACGGCCTTTGATGTCTACATTAGGGTATTCCAGGGGTTCTCAAATTTCTTACCCTCGGAGGCCATTAGAAAATGTTAAAAATGAAAAAGGAACATAAGAGACTGCTTGATTAGCTGGCATTTATCATCATTTATGATTCCTATACTGCCCTTCACCCAAAGATCCCAGGGTGGTTCACAAAAGAGAAATGCAAAATGTGAATGCAAAATACACAAGAAAACAAAAATCAATAACCTCCTGCTCCCACAAACACATTTTAAAAGAATGTAGAGAATGTTAATCAGTCAAACACCTTGTTGCAGAGAAACATTTTTGCCTGGTGCTAAAGATATGTATTGAAGGCACCAGGAGAGCCTCCCTGAGGAGAGCATTCCACAAAAGGGGGGCCACTACAGAAAAGGCCTGTTCTTGTGTTGCCACCTTCCAGACTTCTCGTGGAGGAGGCACATGAAGAAGGGCCTCAGAAGGTGATTGCAGGGTCTGGGGCAGTTTCTACTGATACCTAATCCATTTTAGGAATACTGTATCTAAATTCTTTGCTAGAGCATTGTTCTTGTGGAAAGGAATTTCACTGCTCAGCTTTCATCAGGGTATGTATGGATATTAGCACTGGATGTATTGTGATTTGGCCCACCCACCCACCCCTCTTAAGGCAGAATTTGCTGATCTGGAGGCAACCTTCGAGTCTTATCTTTGTACAGTGAGCTCCATCCCAGCTGTGCAAAAGCCTGAGGTTTCCACACCGCCACTGCCACCCGCCCACTGCGTTCCTGATAACAATACCCCACACCCCACCGCCTGACAATGCAGCAGCAAGTTGGGCAACAAGGGCTGCTAGAAACAAAGACGTGTACAAGAGCAGAAGCTAGGGTTTTCTTTTTTTACAGACACACCCTTGCCTGGACAGAACTCCCTTGTCAGAAATGGAACCTCACAGAAATTCAGCAGAGTCCTAAACTGAAACTGGTGGTCATGAATCTTATCTGCAATGTTACTATGCTGCATTGATGCAGCTCCTGGACCCTTCCGACTCCCACTGCGTGGGGCAGCCAAGCCCTCACTCAAATCTCAGGCATAACAAGGAATTGAGGTGCTACATGATTTTCAATGGCAGCCAACACTGCTGTGCATCATGTCATCAAAGGCAATCAATGAATGCCATGGGAGAGACAAGGCTGTAATTTAGAAACAGAGTATAAATCTTTATGGTGTATATATATATGCATTTGATATCTGGCAGTTGTATGTAAGGAAGTTAAACCACTGTTCATTTGCTGTTCCCCAACTGACTTCCTTGTTTCCTCAGTTTATTTGTACAGCTAGTACAGTACATGGACTCAGCTGCATTAGTAAAGGAACAACGGTTTGAATGTGCTATAAACATGCAACACTAGATGGCGAGAGAGAGCAGGAAAATTTTGTGTGTTTTTCCATAGGGTTTATTGTTATAACGATCTAATTTCTGACTTATTTATAGTGGCAGGAGGGGGGTGTTTCCTGTGTGTAGATCTACCCTATGATTACTTCCAAACTTTGTTCACTGACACAGTGAGTGAGGCTATGTGAATGGAAATTTTATCAGTGGAGGGTAGTAGGAACTATAGTATTGCAGTGAATGCTAAAAGTTGAACATATATGGCTTTCTACACACTTATTTCTTGGCTGTATTAAATCTTTAAAAAGCTATTTATTGCATATTCCCTGTTTGATCCTAAGGATGGAGACAGAAAATAGTTTTTAAGAGAGCTGAGCATGATGATGATGCCCATTCTGATAAGCTGTTCTTTTCTTTTAATAACCAACATTGACAGATGATAGTAACATTGCTTACATTTTAGATTAACTGTTAACTGAGCTTCAGATGCGCATTATGCAGGCTAATAACATTTTCAGAAAGGCTGTAATCCAGTTAAAGATTAATCTGCTAAACCCCATACCCTTAATCTAACAATTAAATTTGCAAATGGGTAAAAGCAGTATTTCTAAAGCAAGGCGCAAATTCACTTTTGTGAGGAGGAAGAGAAGTTCCACTCTTGTGTCTAGTCAAACAACAGTTAGGATTTTCACCATGCTTTCAGAAATATACAGAAATGTGCATCATATAAAACTTAACACTCTGGGGTGGAAAAAAATAATTTATCTCATGCCTGAAAGTAGAAGACATCCTCCCTATTGTGGTTAAACCATGCCGGAGATCAATGGAACCATTTAAAGCACCCTCCCATGTATCTCTGACACCCACTTCCTGTTTGTCTTACCAACCGCATCAAAAAGCTTCAAACATTTCAATGTATGAAGCAGGCCACAGAAGCAGGCGAGTGAGACTGGGGTGTGATTTCTTTGCTGAGCTTAACTCTAGTTTGCTGTAAAATGTCTGATTCGGGGAAGAATTGGCCGCTTGCAAAGGAGCCTAACAAAGGTGTTGCACAGAGGCACTGATCCTGCATGGTGCAGAGTGCTTCCCCGCAGAGAATTGACCCCTCTGCTCTTGGTCAGAAGTCATGTGGGGAGGAGGTGCAACATTGTCAAGCTAATTTGGGACTGGATTCAGGGCAGGTGATTCCCAGGTGGACCCACCTGATTGGGGAACCCAGATCGGGGCCATAGGTGGATGCCGGGTGTTTTTTTTTTGCACACAGCTCTAGTATTTACTTGCCAATAAGTATGTTCATATGGCTGCAGGGATGCTGATAACCTTCTCTTTAAACTTCACCCATGGCATTTCACTGCTAAGCTAAGGGCAAGGTGATGTCGTCTTACCAGTTCACATACAGAAGCAGACTGGACTGGCAGCTGAAGCTTACTTTAACAGTGGCAATGGGACACCGTCTTCTGTACTTGAATGCAGCTGGCTAAGTTAGGTGCACCATAGCTGCCAAGTTATCCCTTTTTTAAAGGGATTTTCCATTATGCTGAATAGGCCTCCTCGCGAGAAAAGGGAAAACTTGGCAGCTATGGGTGCACAGGGTAAGTCGCAGTGCACTCACTGTGTCCACTCTTCGCCGCTGAACATTTGCCACACTCTCTCATGGTAGCGCCGTCCCTGACTTCACTGACATTGACAGGCAATAGTAACATTGCTTACGTCCTGAATTTCCTGTTGACTGAGTTTGAAATATGCACTCCATGGCTAATATGTTTTCAATAAGTCTGTCACCCAGTTAAAGAAATCTTTAGTAGTTTAATCTACTAAAAAATATGATTAAATATTCATTTGGGTAAAAGCAGTTGTTCTAATCTAAAGCAACGTGGATATGCTTTGCTTTTAGATCACAGAGGGACAATTGTCAAAGCAGGAGTGGGCATCACAATTATTAGTCTGTTTTCCAGCAAAAAAAAAAAAGTCTCGACACCAATGAAAATGCAATACACAGTGCCACTGGGATACACTGTGTATAAATGAAAATAAGACATGTCATGTAGGCCCTGCCCTCAGGCTTAGAAATTCAAAGGCAAGACTTAGCAGAGGAAGTGGGGAAGGAAAAAAGTAGGAGGAAAGAGATTGGTCTGATAATGCCAGAAGAAAGAAAAGAGATGTTAAGAACCAATTACATCTGGTTGGGTCCATGCTGAACTTGCCTCGCTGGTGTTCCTGTTGAGATGGAGGTGGTGCAATAACTACCCAGAAGTCATTTTGGCCCAGAGGTCTTTTGCCCAAAGGCAACTGGCAGACCGTTGCCCCCCTATGTCAGCACTGCTGGTTGCGGTAAGGTTACTGTGGCAACAGCTGGTGTTACCATAGTGGCATGACAGAAAAACACTTCCTCTCTCCCATGCTATATTAAACCTGCAGCTGTAGAGAAAATGGAAGTATCCTCCCACAGAATACCTCACCTCATTTATCTTTAAAACACACACCTAAAAGCCCACCCGCCTCAAGAGTTGTGCATGGGCAGAGACTGTGGGTCAACCTCATGTGGTAGATATTAGCTCTTGTCTCTTCCACTCTCAGTAGGGAACGGCAGTAAATTCTGTCAAACGGGTCTGTATATGTGTGTGGTACCACAGGGCACCACCCAAGTGCCTTAGTAACCTTGTGACACAAATGTGTACAATAGAGCCAGCATAGAGGTCTGTGTCTTCCTGAAATTCCTAGCCAAGTTGTTTGTCCAAATGCACAGGTAGCCGATGTAGGAACCTCCAGGTGTTGTTGGACTACAACTCCCATCAGCCCTAGCTAGTGGTGAGGGATGGTGAGGGATTATGAGCGCTGTAGTCCAACAATGTCTGGAGAGGGTACCACGTTGTCTATATCTGATACTGCAGCTAAGAAGCTTGGCTGCAGGTAAGGAAGTAATTTCCCCCCGCATCTCACTGGTTGGTACTAGGCCAGTCATTCTTCAGCGGAATGAGCAGCAGGACCTCCAAGTCTAGAGCATAAAAATGACCCCCCAGTGTGTGTGTGCCACTGGTGCCAGCTGGCCCTGCATTGTTCACTGGTATAAGGCTCAGGAGGCTACCCCAACCCACAGAGCAGTTGGCAGAGGCGGATTTAGGGCAGTACAACTGGTTCCCACGCACTGGGCACCGAGCCAAGAGGGTACGCCTCGTGGCATCACAACCATGGCCTAGTGCACATGCAGAACAGAAGGCAAGAGGTGAGGGCACTGAATTTTGGCTTCGCACAGGGCACTGCTGAAATTGGAAAGACCAAAGTCTGCCCATGCAGCAGGGGGCTTCGGGCACAAACTTTTTCCAGAAAGGTTAAGGAAAGGGCACCAAATCTGGCTTCTGGCACCCCCACCCCCCAAACAGATTATTGGAATGGTGGATCAGTAAAGGGAACTGCATATTACTGCCTCCCCCCCCCCGCCACTTTGTGTGTGCTGGGAATGGACATGCAGAAATTTGCTTCCCCACATATTTATTATTTATATATAAAAAATGAGATCCTGCTTTTCACCATGTAGGTCTCACAATGAAACTTACAGCATACAAAATTTAAGACATAAATCAAACCTCCAAAATTTAAAGCCTCAAGAATTGAAAACCCTTCTTTAAAATGTGTAAAGCATTTAGGGTTCACCGACCTCCTGAAAATAGAGCAGTTTTGACTAGGTGTCTGAAACTCAGAAGGGGCATTGCCTGTCTAATTTATTGTTAGGCCCCCCAATTTAAAATATACGAAATTATTTGTGAGCGAGTAGTTCACCTGCTTTATCAGCAGAGTACTTAGTACTCTGGCTCCTTGCAGTCAAGGTGTTTTGCTTATTTATTTGATACGCTTGCTGCATCTCTTCCAACATGGATCTCAAAGGCAGGAGGCAGAAAGTTCCCATGCAGTCTCTCACCCACCCAGACCCTGGTGAGATCCAGACACGCTTAGCTTCTGCACAGTTGCCACATCCTCCTCCCTTCAGGCCATGTCATGAAAGACAGCTGCTAGCAGGCAGTTCCAGGATTCATAAGAAAGGGGCCCTGACCACATCCTCTAAACATTTTCAAGTTCACTCTGCTTGAGTACAGTAGGGGAGGAAGACACATGGAGGGCGCTGATTGGAATTGAACTCCCAAAGCAACTGTACAAAATGGTTAATGTGGTTCAATGGGAATAGTAAGGTGATGAACACCGGGGGGGGGGATCCTAACATTACATGGTTTACTCCCAGGTAAACATGCTCAGAATTGCAGCCTTGTTAGTTGCTATATTTTGCTCCTCCATTGTCTATCCTTCCTATCTTCCTTTAGAGCAGGCATGTCCAAAGTCCGTTTTGGGGGCCTAATCCAGCCCGCTGGTCAATTTAAACAGGCCCCAGTGGCAGTATATGTCCCAGGAGAAAATCCTAAAAAGCTCAACAACCTCAATCCTAAAAAAAGCTCAACTTTGGTCAGCCCTCACGCATGTTCACTTCATCAAATCTGGCCCTCTTTGGAAAAAATTTGGGCACCCCTGCTTTAGGGAGTTCAGAGTTTCCAGGACATTTGCCTGGTGTTGGCCCTGACCAGACCTATTCAACTCCAGAGGTGGAGCTAGGCATGCCTTTTTAAAACCAGCCACTCAGAAATCAGAATCTCGAAACTCCATTCCCCCCCCCCCAATGTGGACCTTGAAACTTTAGTATTTTCTTTTCTTAGCATGTTTGAGTTTTTAACCTCTCCCGCCGCCCCCGCCACCGACAACTTCTGATGTCCATATCCCAATATTTACCATTTGATGACCACCTTTCAGTTTGTTTTTTGAAATGCAAATATCAACCACTACATTCTTCAAAACTGATATTCAAATATAAACACATGAAATACAATTTGAACTATATTTACAAAAGTGAGGGGGGGCTGTATTAAAGCACTTGGTCTTATTTTCTTCTGGAATACACACTGTACATCAAGGAGCAGGAGCGGGCAAGTGTAGTTGCATCTGAAGGCTACAGCTCTATGAACCTAGTTCATTGATGCTGCCAAATCTTCCTTGCACATACATGCAGGAAATAATTCTAAATATACTTGTATGCTGATTCACAAGATTGCATCAATTCTCATGCTTATAACATATTTGCTTTGCTTCTTAAGGCTCCTCAAATCACAGGAATTGCTGCATTCCTGCAAACCAGTACACACATATACTTCTGGTTCATGGGTTACTTTTTCCATCTGGTCAGAAAGGGACAAGAAAACAAGCATGGACAACTGTGAACCCTTAATAACTGTGTGAAGGAAATGTGCTGGTAGAGCAAAACTTGTGAATGGGCCTTTCTTTGATTACCTAGATAATAGTAAGACTTGGGAAAGGACCATCATGACACTTAGTTCCTAGCAGTTGCTATGTCTGACCCACAATGTACGAATATCGTTTGAAAACAGCCATCCACCCTCCTGCCCTTCACCCCAAAATGCTCTGTGTGTGTGTGTGTGTAATATCAATGTGGGTGTCTTGAAACTATTACAGGAGAAAACAAGTCTCTCAATCTCAAGTGTTCCCTTCACCTCCATTGACTTTTCACTGAATAAAGTGCAGACACAATGTTAGGGATGGGGAAATCTGTGGCCTTTAGATGCTGTTGGACTCCAGTTCCCATTAGCCTCTGCCAGCATGGCCAATGATCAGGGATGATGGGAATTGTATTTTGTCCCTGACGTAGGTAACCTGCACTTCTGTCTGAATGGTTTGAAAGCTACAGGTTGTTGCCCAGATATTCACTGAAGGATGCAGTTCCTAGCCCACTTCAGTTGTCAGACACGGCTTTCTTCCTCTTCTACAGCTCGGTAAAGGCCAGGGATGAATTTCAGCAGCCTCTTTCGAACACTTCCCTTTCCTCTTTTCCGCGGGAGAGTCCCAAATATGTTCGAGGCGTTGCTTCCATCCCAAGAGGGAGATGCCGAGCCACTGCTAGTCACACTGATGCTTCTGTGCCTTCTCAGTGAACTCTTCACAAAGGCAACATCACTGTCCCTGGAGAGGAAGCAGTCATCTTCTGTGCTTGACTGCCGGCTAAAAGTCCCACTAGCAGGATCCTCGGAATCGCAGGCTTGGTAGAAGCTGTCCTCACTGTCCACAGTCATTGAGCTCAGGCGGCTTAAACAGCTGCTTTCGCTGGGAAATCGGGGTTTGTTTGCCAAAGCTGACCCTGATCCAGCATAATCGCCAAATAAGTTAGATTCTTCCAGTCCCGCAAATTCAAGTGGCGAGCACATTTCTCCTAGGAAAGAGAAAGAATAGAACATGCATTACATACCTCAAAATGCACAAGCCGGAATAATATACAGTGGTACCTCCGTTGATGAACTTAATTCGTTCTGGAGGTCCGTTCTTAACCCGAAACCGTTCTTAACCTGAGGCGTGCTTTTGCTAATGGGGCCTCCTGCTGCTGCCGCGCCACCGGCACGCAACTTCCACTCGCATCCTGGGGCAAAGTTCGCTACCCGGAACACCTACTTCCAGGTTAGGGGAGCTTGTAACCCAAAGCGTTCGTAAGGAGGACAGTACGTAACCCGAGGTTCCATGGCACTAAATGTACTGATCTTGCTGAAATATCACTGGAGCTCTCACTTTGGAATGGGGGAGAAATTACATTCAGTTTTCATTTAAAGGTGACCCTTCCTAATTCACACTCTCTGAAAACATGAGAACCAAAACACAGCCATCTTTCAAAATTCACACTTTCCTGAATTTTGCAATGCAGTTTTCATTGCAATGCAGCCAAGTAAGGTGTACAAAAATCCATATACCATGGTAAAGTGTGCATTAGATGCATATATTACTGAAAATAACATACAAAATTGAATTATTATTATTTGGGGGGGGAATTGCTTTGCAAAAAAAATGTGTAAGGCAAAATTGCACACAGTAATGCAGAAACGGGACTGAAATGCTGGTGAATTTCCATTAGGACTTTTTCTTTCTAAAAAAATGCAAACTGGTGCAGAAATGTGGAGATAGGAAATTGAGATTGGGGGGGGGAATGCAAAATTGAATGAAACTGAAATTGACAGATCCACCCATTTGCTAGCTCTCAGATGACACGATAAGCTCTCCAGTAGGCAGGGGCGGGGATTGTTTCACTTCTGCATTCTAACTGGTGCACATTGTGTGAATGTGAAAACTGGTGAAGTGTAGTGGTAGGCGAGACTGAGCTATGAATTGTATCTGCCATGAACTTATCAGGGAGCCTTAGGCAAGTATCTCTGCCATCTGCAGAAAGGGAAATAATAATAGTAACTTAACCTTGCAGTGTCACTGTAAGAATTACAACTAAAAAAATGCACACACTATTCTAGGAATGGGGAGCCTCAGGTCCAGGGGCCAAATGTGGCCCTCCAAGTCCCTCTGGCCTTTCTTGGAACTCTTGCCAAGCTAAACCCCTTTCTTTCCCTGCTTCACACCCTAAGTGTTTTTGCCTGAATGTGTCATTGAACTCTGATAATGCCTCTTGCTTGCTTGGGGTGTGTGAGCTTGCATAGAGGAACTAGCCAACTCTACAGAGGTATTCACCCTCATTGCTTGCTCTCCTCCTCCTCTCTTGCATTTATATACCACCTTTTCCTCTGAGGAGCTCTGTGGTTCTCCCCATTTTCTCCTCACAACAACCCTGTGAGGTAGGTTCAGCTGAGAGATTGTGACTGGCCCAAGGTCACCCATAGCTGAGTGAGGATTCAAACCCTCACCTCCTAGGTCCTAGTCCAACACACCACAGTGGCTCCACATTTCCCCCTGGCCCTGCCAACCTCTGGAAGGTTGCTCACCCCTATGCTATACAAATGTTAAGTTCTATTTTTTACTTAGCCGGACTGAGAGCTGGTGTAGTATAATGGTCAGAGCAGCGATGGCAAACTGGTGACCATCCAAATGGTGTGGGACACCAACTTTCATCAGACCCAGTCAACACGTCCAATGGTCGGAGATCAGGGGAGCTGTAGTCAAACAGTATCTGGAGGGCCACAGGTTATCAACCCCTGCAAATAAGAGCATCAAACTAGGGCTGGCAAGAATTGGATTTAAATCTCTAGCCAGCAATGGAGCTCAGTGGCTGGTGCTGGACCTGTTACCATCTCTCTCCCTAACCTACATCACTTAAACTCCTCCTCGTTTCCAGATCTCTGTGGATGTCCCAGATCTCCTCTCAACCTTCCAAGTTTCCCTTACCTTTGGTTTAGAGATGAACCTAATTCATGTGACCTTTTTTTGGGGGGGGGCAAAATTCAATTACACTTGTATCACATAATACAAAAAATATTGTGGTTTTTATACTCTAATCTGCCCTGTGATCCTCGGATGAACGGCGGTATAGAAATTAAATAAATAATAAGTAAAGGCTGTTTATTAAGACCAGGCATCCCCGAACTTCGGCCCTCCAGATGTTTTGGACTACAATTCCCATAACCCCTGACCACTGGTTCTCTTAGCTAGGGATCATGGGAATTGTAGGCCAAAACATCTGGAGGGCCGCAGTTTGGGGATGCCTGATTAAGACTCTGGGGAATTCTGCTTTCTCCGGTGTGGCTCACAGCAGCCTTGAAAAATCAATACAAGTGGATACAAAATTCATGTATGTATATTTAAGGCATTTATATACCGCCCTTCATAAATATCGACACCCCCCCCCCAGGCAGTCTACGATGCAGATTAAAAACAAAATAGAAACAAGAATAAATAAAACGTAAAGGTAAATAAATAAAACAAATACATTTGAAAACAAATCGGCTGGATCAGCAAGGTGAAAAGCTTTGTTTGCAGTGTTTAAAATGCAATTTCCTAAAAGCAGAAACTTCATGCTAAAGACTACTGTATGCACAATTCAGGCAAATGTTTTAATACCAGCCAGAGGTGTACAGTCAGTGTCATATTCACACATTCACACCATATATTTAAAGTATTATCATATGAATTTAAATAGTAATAGCTTTCAACAAAGAATTGTGGAAGTTGTAGCTTGATAAGATTGCTGACAGTTGGTATGAGACCCCTATTCCCCTCTCAGAGCTACAGTTCCCAGAGTGGTTCAATGATCAATATATCTTCACAGGGAAGTCTGGGAATTGTAGTTCTGAGAAGGGAGCAGGGGCTGCCTAACAACTTTACACTTAACAAACTGCAGCTCCCGTAATTCTTTGGGGGAACTGAAGACTTACTATGGCAATTTATGCTATAGCCGGTGTTCTTCTATACCAGGCTTCCTCAACCTCGGTCCTCCAGGTGTTTTGAGACTACAGTTCCCATCATCCCTGACCACTGGTCCTGCTAGCTAGGGATCATGGGAGTTGTAGGCCAAAAGCACCTGGAGGGCCGAGGTTGAGGAAGCCTGTTCTATACAGCTTCTCCCAAACCTTTTATCTGCAGGAGAGAACAAAGGCAAACCAAAATCTGAAACCCAGGAAACATATTGACTCACAGGTGTTCATATCATTTCTGCGGAGGAAGCTGAGTTGGATATGCATTCTTATTTTCTATCATAGGAAATTCAGCCTTACCATTAGCAAGGTGGTGTTCTCGTAAGCACAGTGACTGGAACTCCAGCAATTTTTCTTGCAGGGTTTTCTGTAAAAGGCAAGCAGAGATCACTGCAATTTGGGACACAGCACTTTTATAAGGTGGTTCTGTTACACACTCAAGCCCCCGTTGTGATTGTGACAAACGTGTCCCGTGATTTTCTCTGAATTGGTCCAGTTGTCTCAGAGGGGTTTGTATTTGTTTTTAAATGCAGTTTAGTGTTTTATCCCGTGCTCATGTTGCCTTTTTCCTGTTTTTTTAAAAATCAGGATCTCAACCCCCCCCCCAGGCATTGGAGTCAGTTGGACACTAAAATAATAATTATTATTATTATTATTATTATTATTATTTATATTTATACCCCACCCTTCCCGGTTTAAAAACTGGGCTCAGGGCGGCTAACAGCAAATATAAAACTGATTCAAATGTGACTTAAAAAAACAGCATAAAATACAACAACAACAACAACAACATAATAATAATAATAATAATAATAATAATAATAATAATAATAATAATAATATATTATTATTTATACCCCGTCCATCTGGCTGGGTTTCCCCAGCCACTCCAGGCGGCTTCCAACAGAAAAATAAAATAAAATAATCGATTAAACATTAAAAGCCTCCCTAAACAGGGCTGCCTTCAGATGTCCTCTAAAAGTCTGGTAGTTATTTTTCTTTTTGACGCCCACCAGAGGGCGTTCCACAGGGCAGGTGCCACTACCGAAAAGGCCTTCTGCCTGGTTCCCTGTAACTTGGCTTCTCGCAGTGAGGGAACCGCCAGAAGGCCCTCAGCACTGGATCTCAGTGTCCGGGCAGAGCGATGGAGGTGGAGAAGTGCCTTCAGGTATAGTGGACCGAGGACGTTTAGGGCTTTAAAGGTCAGCACCAACACTTTGAATTGTGCTCGGAAATGTACTGGGAGCCAATGCAGGTCTTTCAAGACCGGTGTTATGTGGTCTCGGCGGCTGCTCCCAGTCACCAGTCTAGCTGCCGCATTCTGGATTAATTGTAGTTTCCGGGTCACCTTCAAAGGTAGCCCCACATAGAGCGCATTGCAGTAGTCCAAGCGAGAGATAACTAGAGCATGCACCACTCTGGCGAGACAGTCTGCGGGCAAGTAGGGTCTCAGCCGGCGTACCAGATGGAGCTGATAAACAGCTGCCCTGGATACAGAATTGACCTGCGCATCCATGGACAGCTGTGAGTCCAAAATGACTCCCAGGCTGCGCACCTGGTCCTTCAGGGGCACAGTTACCCCATCCAGGACCAGTGAGTCCCCCACACCTGCCCGCCTCCTGTCCCCCACAAACAGTACTTCCGTCTTGTCAGGATTCAACCTCAATCTGTTAGCTGCAATCCATCCTCCAACCCCCTTCAGGCACTCACACAGGACCTTCACCGCCTTCACTGGCTCTGATTTGAAAGAGAGGTAGAGCTGGGTATCATCCGCCCAGCCCAAACCCCCTGATGATCTCTCCCAACAGCTGCATAAAATGCAGCATAAAGTGAATGGTGGGTTTTTTGGAGGGGGGAGGGAAGGAATAATGCATATCCAAGTTATTGGGGGGGGGCTCATGATGGATTTTGGGCATTCAGATTTCAAAAATTTTTTACTGGTCACACACCTGGGAAGTTGAAAAATGTCCAAGGGAAACATCAGTCTAAGAGAAATGACCAAGAAATTGGACTAGATGGGTCTTTGGTCTTACTAGATGGGTCTTTGATCTCCTTATGTTCTTATTGGGACACATAACCCCATCTCACTTTCCCCTAGAACAGCTCAGCAGTGACATTCTGTACTGTGTATCATAGATTACTGCAAATGTACGTATTACACTTCCTTTAAGCTCCAATCCCGTTCCTTAAATCCCAGTGCGTTTCCTAGAGCTTTCCTTCCAAGAGAAAGATCATCATCAGGGAGTTTATCCAAGTTTTGGATAAGTGACAAGACAGCATTCTTCCTAGTTTGCCAGGCTTCATAATAATCAACCACTGTGCTCTCTCATTAATCACAGCAATGGAAAAGTTTGGCTCTGCAGTTCAATCACATTTTGCTAGCTCTTTCTAGGCTGGATGGCAGGAGTCCCTTGCCTTCTTAGCTGCTTTAATCAAGGCGCTTGCTCCCATCCCAGGATTTGGTGTCATCTGGAGGTCAAGCTCAGGTGGTGGCTTTGGGGTTATGTAAGCAGTTTGGCTGGGCCAGTGGCCTTCCCACGTTTCCTCCTCTGGTTTCAAGATTTTGTACCAGAGTGGAACAGCAGCAGAGTGAAAGGACCTTTCCCTCATATTCTGTGCTGGATATTGGCAGCATGGTTGCGGCGATGATTTATGGGAATTTCACAGCAGCGGCTAATGGCTTAATCAAGATGAAGGCCCCATTGTGCAGCTAAAGAAACCTTTAACCCTGTTTCTGCCCGGATTTCACGCCCAATGAGTAGAAGGGAAAGTGAAATAAGTTTAACTCCGAATCAGCGACAGTAATTCCTGACCTCTATGTTAAGGATAATGGTTTGATTTCCTGAGATGGGAATGTTCAATTATAAGTGCATAGGTGCTTCAAGTGACTGGGAAACCTACGTGATCAGGTCTCCAGTTAATGCAGAGGAGCCTGAGCATGTACAATGATATGTCTGAGACTTTCCACTATGTTCAGACCTTCCACTGAAAGTGTGGAGGAGGAGAAGGAGCAGCAAGGCCAGTGGACACAATTCTGCTTTTTCCTTTGGTAGTTCAGTATCTGTGCAACTGAAAATCCAAACAAGGCTCCTGTTTCTACGGGGTGTTGTTCTATCATGAATTAGACAAGGAGTTAAGTTGTTAAAAACTCTGCAATGTGTGGTTTTCCAATAATCAGGAGCTAGGTGGAATCACATGATGCTTGCTGACTCTCCTCTCCCAATATAAATATTCGGTGGCTGAAATGTACTTTCCCGGCTTAAGCTGCAGGCACAGAGCCCAAGGAAAGCTGAGCGGATGCCATTCTGCTTGAGCTGCTGCCTGCACAAAGTCCTTTCCAGCAAGCAGAAAAGCTGGCTGCTCGTTAATCACATTGCAAAATGAGTCAAAACTAGCAATAAAAGATTTAATAATTTTGCGTTCTTTTAATAACTGAAGACATGCAGCATTACATTGAGTCCCATTTTCTGTCTTCCTCGTCCCAAAAAAACAGTGTCTAGGGCAGGTGCTCTACTCTTCATTATGCTAGCATTAGTGTAATAGCCATCAGAGAGAGATGGTTTTTTCCCCCTAAGGAACTTCCTTCCTCCTCTCCCCTGCCCTCACCTGTTGAGACTGCCTTCTTTGGGGAAGGGGGTAATTTGTTGGGAGCAGTGGGCAAGGCTGGAGTAAAAAGTGGGCGGGGCCATTATTTTCCCTTTGTTTCCCTTTTAGGGTTGCCAGTCTCAATAGAGGACAGGACTTCTGTGCCTTTAATTGCCCTGCTCTCTTTTGAGTCTGGAAACCTTAAAGAGAAACCAGCAGACCCTTTGCTTGGAAATTAAACAAAGGGTCTGCTGGTTTCCCTTTAAGGTTTCCAGACTCAAAAGAGAGCAGGGCAATTAAAGGCACAGAAGTCCTGTCCCCTATTGAGTCTGGCAACCCTATTCCCTTTCTCCTCCCTCATTCTCTCTCTTCTTCCTCCTCTTCTCCCCCCCCCCCAGTTGCCAGGGGAAGGATAGGATCAAATATCTAAACTAATCTCCAACCAAGGGCTTCCTCCATCTCCTTTCATTGCATCACCGATTTCAGATTTTCCCCAACTCACCCCATGTTTTTTCCCTCCTGCTCTCCCTCCCTCTGAGCTCCCCTCACCTGCATTAAATTAGGCTGAGGGCCATAACATCACCCAACTGCTAGCAACAAATGCAGCTGTTTTAGAACAAGGGTTAAATGTCACTCCAGCTGCTGCCTTTTGGACCAGTTGAAGCTCCTCAGTTATCTTGAAGGACAACCCCATGTAGACCAGAACAGGTTGTCCCCCGCCCCCAACTTTCTGGACTTGAGAACTTAGAATCCTCTTTCAAGGATTTCATCACTGCCTCAAAAGACCTGCCTAGCCCTTCAGCTGGCTCTCCTGATTCAGGTAGGGCAGAGAAAAGGCTGGTTAGTTTCCCTGGATGCTGTGATTATAATGTTGCTACTTTGCATGGCAGATGTTGTTTTGTTGCTGTTATTAATTTGGGGGTATTTATATAGAATTTGCTTTTATGTCTCGTATTATGGTTCGTTATCTGAACCACTCTGAGTTCTCTTTGTGAAGAAAATCAAAGATATAAGTCCCTAAATAAACAAATGTAACTTCAGGTGAGAGGGAAGCAGGTGGCACTGTGGTCTAAACCACTGAGCCTCTTGGGCTTGCTGATTGGAAGGCCGCCAGTTCGAATCCCCGTGACGGGGTGAGCTCCTGTTGCTCTGTCCCAGCTCCTGCCAACCTAGCAGTTCGAAAGCACGTCAAAGTGCAAGTAGATAAATAGGTCTACTTACCTTCCGGTGGGAAGGTAAACGGCGCTTCGGTGCGCTGCTCTGGTTTTACCAGAAGCTGCTTAGTCATGCTGGCCACACGACCCAGAAAAACTGTCTGCGGACAAACACCGACTCCCTCGGCCAGTAAAGCGAGATGAGCGCCGCAACCCCAGAGTCGTTCTCGACTGGACTTAACTGTCAGGGGTCCTTTACCTTTACCTTTTAATCTTCAGCTGGTTTCTACATAAAGGTTAAAACTGATGCTTTCTATCCTCTATATAGAATCAGTACCTTCAAGTACCGCAGCTTAGTTTCCAGTTCCATCCGCTTCATTATCAAGGATTCATTCACAGTGTCTAACCTGCAAACAGTAAGTATTATTATTATTATTATTATTATTATTTACTATCACTATTAATAAAATTTCGTACTACTAATATGAATGCAAGTTAAAATGTCAGGCATGTGTTTACGGCATTGGACTGTGGCTCCATCTAGTCTTGGCTGTTTCTCCCTTACCCAATATTAAAAAAGGTAAAGGGACCCCTGACCATTAGGTCCAGTCATGACCGACTCTGGGGTTGCGCGCTCATCTCGCATTATTGGCCGAGGGAGCCAGCGTATAGCTTCCAGGTCATGTGGCCAGCATGACAAAGCCGCTTCTGGCAAACCAGAGCAGCACATGGAAACGCTGTTTACCTTCCCGCTGTAGCGGTTCCTATTTATCTACTTGCACTTTGACGTGCTTTCGAACTGCTAGGTTGGCAGGAGCTGGGACAATATAAGCCATGCTAAAGCTCACAAGGGGAATGGCAATAGCCACCCCCTGTTACTTGCCCCTGGCAAATATGAACGTTTGCAGACATCATTTAGATACCGTACTTGATTTTTGAGACTGACAAGATTGCTATTGGGACAACAATGTTTTATATTTTGATTTTATTCTGTGAACCCCCTCCCCCCCCCCCCGAGACCTCCTGGTATAGGGTGGTATATAAATTCAACAAATAAATAAATAAAATAAAAACAAGCTTGATAACTTCTGGCAGTTCAAGTGGATGAGGAGGCAAACTTGGGCTCATATCATCACTGATTCTTGCCTAATCCAAGAGAAACGTATATTACTGGTTAAGAATGTGAAAGGACTTGGAATCCATCTGTGATTAAATGCCATTAGGTAGTGCCTGAGTAGTGGGGGCAAAGAGATATTCCAGGGTTGTGATTGAGGAAGAGAAGGGGACATAGAAATCAGGTATACTTTTATTAAGATGAGGAGTCGACATCCCCTCTGAGTTCTGTCCCTTTGATATGTCCCAAAGGAGCCATAGGGTAACAGACCTTAATTGATTGTCCTAAGTCAGCCAAATTTTAGGCTTTGTTTCAACTATCGGGCAACTCAGGCTCTGAGACTGGCAGGTGCAGCTTACTGTCCCATCAACTTGCTGTGTAGTATGACATGAAAGAGGGCCTTCTCTGTAGTGGCACCCAGACTACGATATTCCTCCTTCCTGGAGGTATGGCTGGCCACAATATTGTTGGAATTCTGTTCATAAAATGCTTGCTCTCTCAGGCTTTGGAGGGGCTTGCTTAAGCAGCTTTGAATTTTCTTATTTATGTGGATTGTTCTACCGTCCCCACTGTTTTGATTTAAATCTGTTGTCATTTTAATTGTGTTTTATGGTTTTAAGTAACAGTGCTTTGTTTAAAATGTTGCAAAGTCCTCTAGGATCACAATGCGAAGAGTAGTCCGTAAGTTTATTAAATAGATTAAATACTGTTTCAGATTCTGGACTTAATGGTTGTACAGACATACACACTAACAAACGCCACCTTCTTCAGTTAACCTCAATATATGGTGAGCCAGCTCTGTTGCTGCATTTGGGCTCATTCTGCTGAGTGGGGCCCTGGATCTTTGCCCCAAAGTCCTGCCCTGAGGGCACTGTTGGCTTTTGACGGCAAAAGCCTGCCTGCCTGCATACTCTAATGTTCTGAATCCTGGAATGTTTCTTGTGGTCTTTGCCCATTGTTGGAGATCGAATGCGGCCTTTCTCTGCTTTCTTACAGTGGTGTACGCTTGCTCTTGATAGCCAAAGCATTCCAGCCTAGGCAAAGCAACTTCATTCCTTCCTTAACATGTGCACACACCCAAAATCAATGTAATAACAAACCATGAGAAAACCCTTTTTGTCCTCTTGGGGGCAGAAGGGCTTTTGACTACCTCAAAAAGTTCCCTGATGACTTGATCAAGTCCACCATTTGCTTATGAGCAAGTCCTTCAGTGCTCGTTCCGTTGATATTGGTCAAAATATAACCTATGATAATTCAAAAACGGACATAATTAGAGACTGTGTATTCATTGTTCCTTCTGTATCCTAAAAAAAAAGCAAATGGGAGAAGCAGTAAACCAGGAGTGGGAAACCTCAGGCCCAGCGTCTGACTGTGGCTGTCCACACATCCATGCCCAGGCCTCAAGACTCTGTCCAGGCCAGAGGTGCCAACTTGAATAAAATACAGGGGGGGGGGGCAGGTAAGCCCTGCCACACATAATCGATCACATGATACAGTGCATGCACACCATTTGAACGATAATGCCCATCAACTTGGGGGGGGGGTTAAAGACCCCTCTGCCCCTAGGAGTTGGCTCCTATGGTGCAGGCCAAACTGCTCACTGGCTTCACTCTGTGCCATCTTGTAGTGATTTTATCTGACTAGAATGTATCCTTGAATTCTGGTGCCTCTTCGTTACCTGCGTGGCGAGAGGGGTGTGTGTGTCATACCTGCCAAGTTGCTGTCAGAGAAATAAGGGACCGGGCTGGAAATAGCAGACCGGAAGTAGCGCTGCCGCCATTTTGGAACTGGGCAGAGCAGCATCAAAAATCACTTCTGAGCATGGTCCGCCCAGTTCCAAAATGGCCGCCCCACCAGAATAAACCGGGGGGGGGGGAACAAAAAATTCTGTTTTTTCAGCTAGGAACAGCTGGAAAAATGGGGATTTCCTGGGGAAAACGGGAGACTTGGCAGCTATGGTGTGTGTCTGTGGTGTCTGTGTCTACGTCCACACACACACACACACACACACACACACACACACACTACTGGTGTGTGGCCCCTGGAAAGTTGCCTGTGAGAAAATGTGGTCCTCAGGCTGAATATTTTCCCCATCCCCGCAGTGAACTTTGTTTGGGTGAATTTTAGGGTGGGGGAAAAAGGCTAGTTACCACTTTGGAGTCCGGCAAGAGAGGCGGGGCTTCCTTCTTTAACTTTGCAGATGTACGTGACAGTTTCCAAGGAGTGGCTGATGTGGCGCTGCAGTCGAAGAGTCTGTGAACAGAAACACAGCATTGGGAACAGGAGAAGGTTTATCTTGGGGCACCAGTTCACAGAAGTAGTATCGAAACTGGCTTACGTACCCATCAAACTGCAGCCTCCCACTCATTCACTCTCCCACGCACCACTAAAACAAATGCTTCCTCTTTATAAAAGATAAGTGGTGGGGGGGGGATAACAGGAAGAAACAATGTTCCCACCCAACAACAAGGCTGTCCTTCTCCTTCCCAGACATTTAAAGAAGATCAGGAAGAAATTGCTCATATGGCACCACAAAAGAAATTATGTATCCCTAGTGTGTTACACAGCTCAAAGGCAGTCTGACAGTAGGTGTGTATAATAATTCAACAAGAACCCAGCAGAACATGGGGACAATTATTATTATTATTATTATTATTATTATTATTAATTAAATTTGTGTTCCACCCTATACCTGTAGATTTCAGGGTGGTTCACAACATAACATTGCAATATCAAGGATCTGGTCAGAGCCAAAGCAATGTTTCTTAGGTCTCCTGCCTGGGCATAGCTAATGGCTGCAACTAACAAAATGAAGGGAATGTGAAGCAAAACTAAAGTAACTGTTTTGGCCCTAATCAGGTCATGTCAAAATGACTAAGCCAGGGGAAACAGCGTCCCCTCCCAAGGCTAGCTCAAGCCATTTTGCTGCCTGAGGCAGAGCAGCAATGCTGCTGACACAGCCAACCTAGTGGTTTTGGCACCACAAGCAGGAAATCTCACAAGCATCTCTGCCCCTCCCTGACAGTAAAAATAGAACACTAACAATTTGCTGTCCTTCTGCCTGATGCACCTAATGGCAGGGCTGGCCCTGCAACATCACCTCCCCACTCCAATGATAAAATGCCCATAACAGATATTCCTCACAATATAGCATTGGAAAAGGAAGGGAAGGGAAAGGAAGAGGAACACAGAGGCATTCAGTGCTGTGAGATCTTCTGAGCTCTCACAGGAAGCCAGACCCTCCTCCAAGAAATGCATGGCAAATAGCTGTTGATGCTGTAACAGTTATATCCCAAGTTGCTTCCAGTGGGGGGGTCAAGATGGTGCACATGGCTCTTCACTGCCCCCATTTTATCCTCAACAACAACCCAGTGAAGTAGAGCAGACCGACAGCCAGTCAGCTTCCTGACTATTTCAACCCTTCTCTCCCAGGTCCTAGTCCAGCACTCTAACCAGTAGGCCACACTGGGTGTTTTATAGTTATGAAATGCTGGCTTAGCATGGAATAAAGACCTCCTCATTCCAGTCAACATGGGGTTACAACCATGAGGAGCAGTTTCAGGGGCGTAGCCAGAATCAAAATTAGGGGGGCAAGGGGCAAGGGGTGGGGCCAAGGCACGGGAGGGGAGGGGCCACAGTGGGGCAAGGAAAGCCATGGTCGTTCAGGGGCGAGGGGGCGCCAGGATCAGCCCGAAATCGGGCTGCTCCGACCCCCTCCTCCCCCTCCGCAATCGGCAGGGGCAAGGGGGTGCCAGGATCAGCCCAAAATCGGGCTGTTCCGATCCCCTCCTCCCCCTCTGCGATCGCCGGGGCGGGTGGAGGGAAAGCCAGCCAAACGCAAAGCGTTTGCATGGCTTTCCCTCCACCCGCCCCACAGCCAGCCAGGGAGAAGGGAGACGTCCCTTCTAGCCGGCTGGCTGTGGGGCAGGTGGAGGGAAAGCCCCAGAGCCGCACAAAGCGTTTGGGTGGCTTTCCCTCCACCCGCCCCACAGCCAGCGAGAAGGGATACATCCTCTGCCCCCTCCTGCCCCCCGCCTACGCCCATGAGCAGTTTAGAACCCCATGAAACATTCTCTTTCTAAAGGTTGTGAAGAAGCACTTCTGTTTGTTTGTTTCTTTCTTTCTTTCTTTGTTTCTTTGTTTGTTTGTTTGCATTTTTGTCCCCTCCTTCCTCTAAGTTCTCCCCATTATATCTTCACAACAATTTTGTGTGGAAGGTTAGGCTCAGGAAAAAGCCAGGACCAGCTCCAGGTTTGAGAGAGCCAAGTATCCTGTGTGTTCACACACACACACACACACACTCACTCACTCACACACACACACACACACACACACACACACACACACCTGCTTACATGGATGAGTGTGCTTGGGCTAACCTGATAATGGCAGTAGCAATCCAGAACAGTTGAGAGCTCCCATTTTAATTTCCCTGCATTCACAGTGTTAACGGCTCACCTGAATTTCAAATCCAAATGTTTCATTATCTTCTTTGAAGATTTTAAGTGATTTTCTGCATTGAGAGAGAGAGAGAGAGAGTCAATAACCCATTGGAAGGGAATAACGTGTTTAATGCTTTATTTAGAATAAATGTGCTGTTCATTGTAAGCATCAGTAGTTCTTAACAAGTGCAATGAAACATCTAAAATCTCCCCACATCTCCAAAGATCACGTGGACAGGATTGTTTACAGGACATATTGTACACATCACCAAACTGTCACTGTGAGAATGTGGATTGACTGGATGTGTGCAAAGCTGAGCATACAAGGAAGCAATCGTGTCATTGCCTCTTAAGGATACTTGAGGAATCCATCCTCTGACCAGATCTGCACATCCCAGACTTAACAAGCAGAACTGTACACAGTTATGCTTCAGATTTCACACTTCCCTGAATTCTGTGATGCAATTTTCAGCTTCAAAAAAGAAGTACTGAAATGCATATAAAAATGTTTAGGATAGAATACATTTTAAAAGGGGGGGATACATTCAAAAATGCACATTTTCATGCAGATTTGGGTGTGTGCTTTGTGTGGTTTTTTTTAAAGCAGCAGAAATGGGAATGAATGGACTTCTGCACATACACATCCCAGAGTGACATGGGTAAGAAATAGACTCATCCATCCATCCTCCCTCCCAGCTCCTAGCTCACCTCCACATTTTCCAGCATGGCATCATTTCAACCCACTTTTGAGTTCTGTGCTGGGCATATAGTGAAATGACCACCTAATTCAGGGGTAGGCAACCTAAGACCCGGAGGCCATATGCGGCCCAATCGCCTTCTCAATCTGGCCCATGGACGGTCCAGGAATCAGCGTGTTTTTACATGAGTTGAATGTGTCCTTTTATCTAAATGCATCTCTGGGTTATTTGTGGGGTCTGCCTGGTGTTTTTACATGAGTAGAATGTGTGCTTTTATTTAAAATGGATCTCTGGATACCGTGTTTCTCATATTTTAAGGCATCCCTACAAAATAAGGCATGGCAGGATTTTCAAGACCTAGCGAAATATAAGGCGTACCCCGAAAATAAGACATGCTGGTATGGCAGGGCACGCCATGCCAAGTCCCAACCCAGCGGGACCCGGCAAAGGTCTGAGAGGGTGGCTCCGGGAAGCGAGGAAGGAGCAGGCAGCGGCCGACAGCAAGAACCTTCCGCGAGGGAAAACGGGACGACATGCCCAGGCGAGAGACAGGAGGAGGAAGAGGGCAGCGGCGGCAGCAGCTGCAAGCAGGGACCTAGACAAGGAGGCAGCCGGGAGCGTGAGAGGGAGCGCAGCCGGAGCCGGAGGGCGAGGAGGAGCCTCTGGCGTGGGGAAGCCGGAGGGCGGGCAGGCAGGCAGGCCGGGCGGCTGTGGCGGGGCAGAGGATCCGCCGGTGGGAGCTGGGAAGGAGGAGGAAGTGATGCGTGTTCTGGCTCCTCGTGTACTGCAGCACGGCAGCTCCGCCCGGCCTGGCTCCTCCTTCCCTGGCGTGCGCTGTGCTCGCGCTGTGCTGCTCTCCCGCCGTCTCTTCCGGCTCAGCCAGAGCCGAGACAAGGACACGGGGAAGGAGGAGGAAGAGGAGGCGGGGCCTCGGCACCCATGGCAGCCTCCTCCGGATGGGAGCAGCACTACACGGCGGGGAGCCCACCCTTTGCTGGCTCGAGCTCCAAGCCGGCGGCGGGCTGCTGCCTTTGCTGGTTCCCGCTCAGTCGGGGCTCGGCAAAGCGCGCACTTTGCCAAGCCCCAACGGAGCGGGAGCCGGCAAAGGCAGCAGCGCGCGCTTTGCCAAGCTCCAAGCCGGCGGCGGGACGCAGCAAGAGCTGCAGCGCGCACAGCTTGGAGCCCCAACCCGGCAGGACCCAGCAGCGTGCCCTGCTGAAGCGCCAACAAAGTGCACAGCAGCCGGTTCCGGGCGCCGAGCCACAGCAGAAAGAGGAGGTACCGTAATTTTTTTTAAAAAATAAGACACCCCCGAAAATAAGCCACAGGCTTATTTTCTTGAGTAAAAATGAATATAAGACATGACTTATAATATGAGAAACACGGTAATTTGTGGGGCAAAGGAATTGGTTCATTTTTCCCCTTCAAAATATAGTCAGGCCCACCACATGGTCTGAGGGACGGTGGACCAGCCCATGGCTGAAAAAGGTTGTATGCTGACCCCTGGCCTAATTGCTTCACCCCTCACAATACTATATGCATGAATCCTTTCTGTTCCTATATTTGGCTTCCCATTTTGGTTGTGTGGTCTGGGCCACTGAGTGAAAGGAACGCATCGCATATAAAGTGATGTTCCAGTTCCTCTGCACTCTGACCTTCTGTCTACCCAATTGGTAGCACAGGGGAAATGACCAGTCGTGCGCTGGAGAAATGATTTCAAATCCATTCCCAATATCATCGTCATCATCATCATCATCATCATCATCATCAAAAGAAAGTATATACCAGCTTTCATTTCAAGAAGAAGTATGAAGGTGGTTAACTCTCACTGCCACACTGCAATATGTAATGGTGGTTGCATTAGCTACTGGGTTCAGGGATAGGCTGCGGGTGGCGCTGTGGGTTAAAACACAGAGCCTAGGGCTTGATGATCAGAAGGTCAGCGGTTCGAATCCCTGCGATGGGGTGAGCTCCCGTTGCTCAGTCCCAGCTCCTGCCAACCTAGCAGTTCGAAAGCACGTCAAAGTGCAAGTAGATAAATAGGTACCGCTACAGCGGGAAGGTAAACGGCGTTTCCGTGTGCTGCTCTGGTTTGCCAGAAGCGGCTTTGTCATGCTGGCCATATGACCCAGAAGCTGACCCAGAGATGAGCACCGCAACCCCAGAGTCGGTCACGACTGGACCTAATGGTCAGGGGTACCTTTACCTTTAACTCTCACTGCCACACTGCAATATGTAATGGTGGTTGCATTAGCTACTGGGTTCAGGGATGGGCTGCGGGTAGGCATTGCTCAGTCTTTCCACTCCTCCCCAGCCCACGGATTTCATTGTAGCTATTAGTTTTTTTTCGCACTTTCATCTTCCTCTTTCAGTATCTGCCTTGGGCCTCCACACACAATTATCGCATTTCTAGTAGCAGTGTAACGAACTAATATTTAGAGAGAGAAAGCAATGCCTTTATTACCTTTGAGGGCCAACAGAGTCACCAGAAGAGATTGTCCTACTTAAAGCAAGCTGGAAGGAGAAGACAGAAGGGAGGGCATTGCATTAGAAATTCGTTTGTGTCTAGAAAACAAAATGCTAGAGGAAGGCTTTACATATGCAAAACTGTCAATAAGAATTACAATCAATAAAGTCCACCTGGGTCCTTTGAACAGGGCCAAGCAGATGACTCCGAAAGTTCAAATTCAGGGCATGATGGAGATGGTTGCACCCTCTTGATTTCCCACAGCTTAGGAACACACAAACATTAAAAATGGCCCTTTTGGATCAAAGGCCCATCTGCATTCTAAACCCTACAGTGGTCAACCAGCTATTTCCAGGAATCCCTCAAGTGGGGCAAAAAGGAAATACCCCTTCTCTCCTGGTTGCTCACCAGCAGGTGGTGTTGGGTGGCATCCTGACTCTCGTTCAAGCACCTATCATGGCTACTAGCTGTTGATAAAAGCATCTCTCCAAAGAGTGCTGGCTCTACCATTAGGCAGAGTGAAGCTGCTGCCCCAGTCATGAAAGTGAATAAATTGTAAGTCGTGGGTTGCCTTTCAGTTGTGACTCTTCGCTAACAGAAGTAGTTGTGCTTGCTGAAGGCAGGGCACTGGATTTTCAAAGATTCCTCCTGCCCAGTGCAACTCCTCCTGTTTTGCAGAATCTGCCTCTGAAACAGATTGGGATATGTCATAGAGGGTGCTATTGGTAGAAGGGATCAAGGGGAAATGGGGTGTCTCGTCTTGTGCTATTGAAAGTGCATTGCTAGGGCAAAGGCACCATTTGATACACCATCATCATCAACAACAACAACAACCCTTTTACTTCCAGGGAAGGGGGAAATGATCTTATGGGATTTTCTTCTTCAGGTGCCAAAATAACTTGACTGGCTTTGGGTACTGTGCCAAAATACCTAGGGCCAGCCCTGACTCAGAGATATCAACAACCCAGTCATCGCCATTGCCTGAAGCTAAACGATTTACGCTTGAGGGAACAAATTTCAGCTCCCTAAAGTGGAAAGCAAGAGCCTCTCTTGATTAAAAATATAATCCATCTCAGCAAATTGGTCAACTGAGAGCAGTCCCAGGTACGGCACACCTCAGCCAATTTAGCAAGCGGCCAAGGAACTTATTGACAGAGGTGGCTTGAACGGTGAATTGATCTTGGGCCCAAAGCCCATGCCTGCTATGGTTGCTTTCAAGATTTAACCACAGCACAAGCAAGCACTACAGACCATGCCTGGTCATAATCCCTTAGAATCAACTGGGATTGCCTGTGCCAATCCTAATTCCTGCTTCTGTGCCATGGGCATATTCTGTATTTTAATGTTTGATGGATTTCTGTATTTTAGAATTTCTGTTTTGTTGGAAGCCGCCCAGAGTGGCTGGGGGAACCCGGCCAGATGGGCGGGGTATAAATAATAAATTATTATTATTATTATTATTATTATTATTATTATTATTATTATTATTATTATTATTCCTGAGGAGGAACAGCACATAGTAGCCTCCTTTCCAAGTCACCCTCGAGTAATATTAGTACTCGAGTTGTTTTGGCATCCAAGGAAGAAAATCTTACAAGCATCTCTCCCACAGAGTAGAATTTAAAAGATAACCCTTTGTTTCCCGGTCGCAAAGCTCCAAATCAGCTGGCGGAGCCTCTGAGGCAGCTGCCTCCCCCTGCCTAATGGGCAGACCAGCCCTAAAACACTAGCCTAAGACATGGAAATTGAACAGGTGTAGATTTCTGTGGCATAGACATAAATGGTGGGAAAGCCTCACCTGCTAAATTTCTGTGATTCAGGTGGATAATATAGGCACAGCATCTAGGACCAGGCATCCCCAAACTTCAGCCCTCCAGATGTTTTGGACTACAATTCCCATCTTCCCCGACCACTGGTCCTGTTAGCTAGGGATCATGGGAGTTGTAGGCCAAAACATCTGGAGGGCTGCAGTTTGGGGATGCCTGATCTAGGACTGTTAAAATATTGCAACTCTAAAAGCAATAGACCACATACACCCAAACTCGGCCCTCCAGGTGTTTTGGGACTACAACTCCCATCATCCCTAGCTAATAGGACCAGTGGTCAGGGATGATGGGGACTGTAGTCCCAAAACAGCTGGAGGGCCGAGTTTGGGGATGCCTGCAACAGACGGTTCAGGGCTGGCCCAAGACATTTTGAGGCGAACCACAAAATGGTGCTCTCCTCTCCACCAGGGAAGAAGGGGTGAGTGAACATCTACATTAGGAACTGGCTAGGGGTGATAAAGATCACACCTTGCCTCATGTGCGGACCAGCCCTGAATCTACCCAACAAGTCCTCTGCATTGTACAAGAGCAGCAACAGAAATGTGAAGCATAGGGAAGACATATCCCAAAAAAATTTGTGGTGTACTGAAGGTAACCACCTTCATCCTTGGTATCTGACGAAGTGTGCATGCACACGAAAGCTCATACCAAAATAAAAACTTAGTTGGTCTTTAAGGTGCTACTGAATGAATTTTTTTATTTTGTTTCACCTTCATCCTTGATACCTCTGATAGATATATTTCCCACCCCATTCTCTTGACTGTAACTTGGTTTAACTGGTTTTAAAACTCTCTTGAACACTTAACTGCTTTTAACACTCTTTTTAAATTGTTGTAACCCACCCTCATGGTGAAATCTGGGTTAATAATAATAATTATTATAATTATTCATAAATAATGAAACATACCTGCTTGTAGTCCCTAGACAATGTGTCTATTGAATTTGTGAATGCCTGGCTCCTCTTGTTGTCCAGTGGTGGGTTACCTATTGGGTCCAAGTACTGGGTGTAAATTGAGCCCACGCAGTTGGCGTTGCGGTTCTGCTGAATGAGCCTCTTTAAGGACATCTTGAATTCAACTGCAAGTCATTCACAGGCTAGCATTGCCTAAAGAACCTTGCGCGACTGAGGAAGGAAGCAAACTAAAAACATAACCTCAGTTGTGAGCAAAAGTAGAAAACGCACGAACGGGGTGGGGGGGGGAGAACAAGGCCATGTGACTTGTGGTTTAGGTGCAGTTTACATAAATCTCTTCTCACAGATCAGTCAGTGTTACTCAATGTTTCTTTTTAAGCTTACAAGAGTTTGTCCCTGCAATTAAAGCAATCTGCTTATTCCCTCCCCCCCACACACACTGTCAACCCCCCCACCCTCCCGTCCAGGGACACACACTGCTTGGATGCAAACAGAAGCAACTCTTTATCGTGCAGTTTCTATGCCCCCTTGATAGTTTGTGTCTAAAACACCATCTGGCTTTAAATGTCCTTGGATTTGATGAGTTTGCCGCTTTCTCAGGCTTGTTTAGGTTTTGGGGTTTTTTTTTAACTCCCCATTCACCACGGAACAGGACAGATTAATAAGATTTTTGTTAATATGCTGTAAATAGATTAAAACCATAACTTACATGTAAAGCAGTAATTCTTCAAGTGGCGGCAGCGGGAGGCCATACCCAGGGATGTGTAGCTAGTTATAGAGACAGGGCCACATTCCCTTCTGGACAGCTTTCAGAGGGCCACATGCCAGAGATGAATGAAGCCAGAGGCAAAAGTGGGAGGAGCAACAAAAGGATGTTTCACCTTTCCTCTGTAGGCTAGTGCTTTTTACATATCCTCAACACACTCCTCTTTCCAGGCAAACACAGGCAATATCAGAGCAGGGGCGGATTTTAGGGGTGTATGACTGGTTCAACCGCACTGGGTGCCAGGTCAAGAGGGTGCTGCAACAATGACTCAGAGCAGAACGCGCAAGAGACCAGGTATCAGAGGGTCATTGTGGCTACTCTAGAGTAACTCCGCTTGAGTCCAGTTTGTCTTTAAAGACTTTTATTGTGCAAAGTATTTACAGTGCAGAGACAACTTAAAACATGACCTCTCATTCCGAATCAGAATCCGGCAATGGCGTACGTCTGTTCCTAAAAACAGCTCAACAACTCTGCTCACTCCCCCCCTAAAAAAAGCTCAACTATGGTCAATGACAATGGGTAGATCACTGTCAGTTTTGTTATACTGGGAGTAGATCGCAGTCTCTAGAGAGTTGGGCGTGCCTGCGCTAGACCATCCTGAGGTCTAGACAGAGAGCTGCATTTGGCCTCCAGGCCTGAGACACACACACACACACCCCATATGACTGTAAATGTCTGGTGTGTACCCATCCTTAGTGTTACCTGTGAAATGGGCCGTTATCTCGCAACTGTATAGGGTCAATCTGATATCTGTGCAGGATTGTCATTGTTGAATCACACAGCTTCATTATATGCAATGGACCCAGGGATGGGGATTAATCTTTAACACAGTTGTTTTTATCCACTGCATCCTGAATGCTTGGATATGTGCTTCTCATTTACGTCAACTTCCTGAATTCCAAAAGACTATAGGCAAGACAAGCTACATAGCAACTGTCCAGTCCATCAGGCTTGTCTTTCTCTGGAGATTTCTGAGGACTATATTTTTGGATGCAAACATGTAGATGAAGATGAATTTGTGAGTCAAGCTTATCATCACCCTTCTTCCAATTAACTAGCGATGTTCCCAAAACTCATTTGCATGCATGAATCTCAGTGGTTTGTAATGGTCACCTCAAATACAAATCACACATTAGAGACCTAAAAGTTTAGCTATTCTGCATTTCAGAGTTTGATTCCTCCCTCTTTGTAATACTAGTGCAACCATACTCCACAACAGTTCACATATTTGAACTAAGTGTGCTAGATAATGGAATGATCACATTTTCCCAGTGACAGACTAGCTCAGGGGTCCCAAACTAAGGCCCGGGGACCGGATGCGGCCCAATCGCCTTCTCAATCCGGCCCATGGTTGGTCTGGGAATTTGCATGTTTTTACTTGAGTAGAATGTGTCTTTTTATTTAAAATGCATCTCTGGGTTATTTGTGGGACATAGGAATTCGTTTATATATTTTTTTCAAAATATAGTCCGGCCCCCCACAAGGTCTGAGGGACAGTGGACCGGCACCCTGCTGAAAAAGTTTGCTGACCCCTGGACAAGCTGTTTCTGCTTGGGAACAGAGAAAATATGATATCCCCCTCAACATAAGCTTGAAGGATGACATCTGCATTCCCCACAACTACTGTGAAACATGCGGTTTCATTGCATGAAGAACCACTATCTGTGGAATTCCCCCTGAAATGTTGAGAAACCAGGGTTGGCACAACCCCTTAAAAAATAACTTCAACTTAATCTGATTTCTTAGCTCGTTTAAATCATCTTTAACCAAAACTTGGTGCTTTCTTGCTTCTTGTTCCCCACTCTTCTTGGTTTCCTGTGTATACATTTGCAAGAGAAAGATGGGTTTCATTTGCTATCTTGTTTCCTGTAAAGGGTGAATAATGTCTGGCCTTCAGGATGCGTGTGGTCAGACAACCTTCAGAATACTCTTTTGCAGCTGTGCACCCACCTGCATATTCTTTGAGCAGTGCTTTGAGGCTGGTGAGATAACATTTGCACAGAGACTTTAGGACTTCCAACTAATTTCAACACTTTTATCAATTTTTACAAGGCATTACCCAGTGTAACATTTATTCTGAATCATAGTTTTCAGGAGAAACTATCTCTTTATGTCAGTTGCATCATGCCACTAAACTTGATCTAGGAACAACAGCAAGATAACATTCTATGTCTGAACTTGCAGTTACAGTGGTACCTTGGGTTACAGATGCTTCAGGTTACAGACTCCGCTAACCCAGAAATAGTACCTCAGGTTAAGAACTTTACCTCAGGATGAGAACAGAAATCGTGCCTCAGCGGCGCGGCAGGCCCCATTAGCTAAAGTGGTACCTCAGGTTAATAACAGTTTCAGGTTAAGAACAGACCTCCAGAACGAATTAAGTTCTTAACCCGAAGTACCACTGTATTTCTTTACCTCCCATAAACCCAGGCCCTCCAAGTGTCCCTATTTCCCAGGGATGTCTCTGATTTAGAGAAGCTGTCCTGGTTTCTGTTTTGATCCTAGAATGTCCTGCTTTTCCTTAGGATGTCCCTATTTTCATTGGAGAACTGTTGGAGGGTAGGGAGTTATCCAACCCCCGAGCCGCCTGAAGGGTTAGGGTTAGGGTTAGGGAAGGTTTTTTTAAAAAATGTTTAATGTTCTGTTATGTTTTTATATATGTTGGAAGCTGCCCAGAGTGGTTGGGGCAACCCAGTCAGATGGGGGGGTGGGGTATAAATAGTAAAATTACCATTATGGAATGGGACATCCCTATTTTCATCAGAGAAATGTTGGAGGGTATGTAAAGCAGTCAACAGAAATGATGAAGCTAACTAGATCAAATGGTTTTGCTAACCACCCCCTCCTTTTTTTTAAAAAAAAAGGACTCCACCATTGCTCTGCTTGCTTTACTTGCATTTTTTAAAGTAAAATGGTTAAAACTACTCCATCGACACAGATGGGGAAGGGGAGAAGACATGTGCAGATTGTCCACTGCTTATATCATGGGCACTCTTCAATAGGTGCTCATAACTGCTCAGTGCTCGTAGATTGCCATCACCCTAGTGGAAACTAAAGACCTTCCTCCAAACACCATTCTTTAGAATTGTTGGAAATCACAGGCCAACCATTCATGTCTGCCTGGAAAAATGATGCAGCAGCTGTTGGCCAAGGTATCCACACTTATTTTTATCTGTTTTCCCTATCAACTCTGATCATAATGCAGGTTGCAAAGCCTGCTTCGCCGGAAACTAGACTGCGACAAAAGAAACGAATGTGTGCACCCTGATCAATGGCATTTCTATCTTGCCACTTTGGGCTCTCTTAAAGGCTATAGCGTGTCTTCATTTATTTGTTGAATTTGTAGACTGCCCTTCATCCGTAGATCTCAGGGTTGTCTTCTACCCCCAGCGGTTTGGTACTGGTACAAGAATCACAGCCCAGCAGGAAAAGGCAGGAGGCAAGAATTGCGGTAAAGCAAACCCCATCCCAAGCTGGGTCATCTCAGGAACACCAGAGAAGTTGTAGAGCTTTCTATCTGCTGAGCCACATTGTACACATTTGGTTTTCCTTGCCAGCACACATCCTCATTCTCCACTACCACCACGGGCCTAACAAGCCAAGGATGCTCAACTCTCACACCTCCACCTCACTCTCCATCAAATCCTCTCTCTTTTGTTCCGTTTCCTATCCCCCTGCCTTGATTCCATTCTCTTTTATTTTTCTTCCATCCCGCTATGTTATTTATAGCTCAGGGCTAAGGACATGTCTTGCAGCCTGGCAAATCAATCTCTGTAGCAATCGGCCCCTCTGCAAGGAAAGAGATCAATGAACAGATGGAACTGACTTGAAAGCTACCTGGCCGTTTGCAGTTGGAAAGAGGCTCTAAGTAAGCTGCAAGCAACCTTTTTTTTATTTAAAAAGTGGTGGGGAAATCCAGGTCCATGTAAGATGAATACTAGCTCTAACTTCCACCCCAACCCTATCCCACTTTATCTTAGGGCTGCATTTCAAAACCAAATTTAGTGTCGTCCCCCCTCTCTCTCTTAATATAAATTAATCTGGCAGTTTCTCACAAGTGTTCCATTTATTAGGGGTAGTTTGAACCACTCTCTATTACCCCTATTACTAGGTGCATGTGATCACAGTTGCGGGGAGAAACACAGCAGTTATTGTCGGATAAAAGTGAACCATCTGCTTGTCATTGCTTGTTTTCTGCTGAACACAAACTAGGTGGTTCCTGCAGGAATAGCACCATCTCATCACTTGCTTAAGTGATATGACTAATGTCTCCAGTGACTCAAACATTCTTCCTCTTTTCTTCCTTTGTTATGCATTGCTTTGTTGTGTGTTGCAGAAAACAATAAATGTGCATCCCTATGTCTTAAGTATTATATGGGCCTCCCGCCTTTTTCCCCCTTTCTTTTGGAAACAAAACAAAACAGGAGAAAGCTACATTTAAGAGGCACCACCACCAAATAAATCTGCTTGCAAAGTCAAAAAGATCTGTAGAGAATAATTCTGCTTTAACATGACTAAGAGTTTTAAAAAGTTAACCAAGCGTTAATGAATTGATTACTTATTAACTGCATTTATATAGCTGCTGCATGAGAGGAGTTTTCTAGGAGACTCAAAAGGCCATTAACAATGCAATTTAGAACAGCAAAAGCTTAATTAAAAACTAAAACAAAATTTAAAACTGAAAGGAGCTCGTGTGATGTTGATGTGAGAAGAAACCACATTCTAGACACCTCTCATGTGGTTTACAATGTTACTGGAGTAACTGCAGAGCTCCCATACCACTAAGATAGCCTCCCCAGTCTGCTACTCCACCACATGATGTTGGACTACAACTCCCATCATTCCTGGCTGCTGGCCTTGCTGGCTAGGGTTGATGGGAGTTGTAGTCCAACAGCAGCTGGAGGGCACCATGTTTGGGAAGGTCGCACTAAGGAAATGCCTTAAAGCAAACTTAGAGGCATATTCATTTGGACATAAATGTTCCATTTAGCTGTCATGGCAAATAGCAATTGATGGACCTGCCCTGCATGAGTATCACTAATAGACTTTTAAAAAATAAAAATAAAAGGCATTTCAGCTATAGTCCATCATCAGATCAAGCAGTAGTGAAGCATGTTGGCTTACTGTGCACACTTCCCTTTTTTTTTGCTGATGGAGTTACTCAGGGTACTCAAAGTGATGTACAAATCGATTTTTTTAAAAAAAGAAGCCCTCCAAAATAAAGACAGTAAAAATGGCAAAAGAATACATTCCACTTTGAAAAGAATAAAAGAATTGTTAAAGTATTCAGCACATGAACTCTCCTAGCAGGATGACCTGCTTGTAAAGATGTTGTTGGACTCCCATCAGTCCTAACCAGCATGACCAATGGTCAAGGATGATGGGAGTTGTAGTCTAACAACCTATAGTGAGCCCCATGTGAGCTACCCCTACAATAGAGCAGAAATGGTGTATACACTGAAGGAAAGAGAGTGGAAATTCTCCATAATTGTTGGACCCGGGGGGGGGGGTCAAAGCTTATTAAACTGTTTATTAAACCATGGCTTAGCATTATGTGCGAGCTAGGCCATTATGTGATGTTAGAAGCATTGAGGTTTTTTGAACCCCATCACTCTGAACTTGTTTGCACTGGATCTCACATGTTGTTCTACTGCCCACTCATTCAGTTTGGAGAGGTCCCTTTTTAAAAAGTTCTACACACACTCCCTGAAATGTCATCATACTGAGTAGTTTGGTGTCATCTGCAGTCATGACTTTTTGTGAGCTCATGTGATAAAGCTGACTGCACCACGTGTGTGTGTGTGTGTGTGTGTGAAGAGATGCAGCTGTGCTGCTGACTGGTTCACCAAAAAGGGAAGGGGTAGGGTGACTCTGGTGCACATACAGTACGACAGTCCATTGTTTTAACCCTTGACATATTCCCAAAACCTACTGCACAGGTGAACCATGATGCTGCCTGCACATCACACTCTGTTTCTTCGTTGGTGCCACCATCTGATGGCAACCACTGCTGTGCAAGAAAGCCACTCAGTTGCTAGTCATCAATGCCAGCCAAGCAGGTCAGCCCATTTCAGAAGTCTCTGGCTCCAGCTTGACATAAAAAATTAAAACACCCCTGAATCCAGAACTCATTATTGGAGACATTTGGTTGCATCCAATGCTGTGCACGCATGCAATGGGATTTCCCCTTCCTCTTAGCTCCCCATGCACTCACAGAAACTGCTCCAGAGGGTCGTCCAACCCATATTTTGATGGGGGGGGGGGAGACTGCAAGGAAAAGGAGAGGAGAGGGAAGTTCCATTGCAAAAGCAAATGTTTGCTGCACAAGGAGGTGGAAGCATTGGAGAGGATCCATTGGTGTAATCAACTGTTTCTATGAAATCTGTAGCATTTATTGAGAATCACTGATTTTATTTTATTTTTAAAGTAAATGTGACTTGCGAATTTGTGAAGTCATAGTGTACACCAGCAGCTGAATTTGATTTTTCTAGTTTGGAAAGAGCAGCAGCAGCAGCAAAGGGGGTTACTGGTGCAAATAATTTCCCATTTAAAACAGTCAATGTAAAATTAATGGCTTATATCTAAAGATTCCACATTGCAATTATGTTTCCCTTGTGCAAGCATGCAATGGAAAAGTGCTGACGTCACCCTTCCCTTTTACAGTCCCTGGTGCCTCCCAGCACATGCTTTGGAGATTCCCTATGGCACTCAGCTCTCAGGGGATATGGGGACTGGCAAACGGGCAAAACTGGTGACACCACTTGTGCTGTGGGAGAATTGGATACAATCCGCTGTACACAAAAGATAAACCTGCTTTGTGTATCCAGCTTAAAGTATATCGAACAAACTTCCCATGCAACAATGGTTCTTTATTGGTGTGTTATTTGAGCTGTAGGCTTTCACTGGTCAATTAACCAACTAAAGTAGCAGTGAATGGGGAACCTTTGGCTTGCAAGACTACAACTCCCACCAGCCCCAGCCAGTGTGGCTAATGATTAGGGATGGTGGAAGCTGTAGTCCAACAGCATCTGAAAGGCCCAAAATTAAAGCTTTAGTTTATTAACCAGTTTGGGACATGTTTAATTGCTGGGGTAGAGAGTTAAAGGCACGTTTGCATATTTTGGAAGGTGTTTTGAGTGTGGTAAGGAAATATGCTAAGGAATGACAAAGACTCAAAGATTGCTGACTTGTCTTTGTTCAATTTCCACTTGCAACACAATTCAGTACCTCAAAAAGGCACTAAACTGAAGTGTGGAAATATGCATGTTTATTTAAATTAGTTAAGCAATTCTGCAAATGATTGTTTAATTGGTTGATCAAGTATAAATTATTTCATCAGTGGCCCAACTTACAGGGTATAAATCCAGAAATGTTTTTGAGGGTGGGGTCCTAAAGGGTAAAAGTCACAGCTGTATTAAAGACATGCATCAAACAGAAAGCATAATCTAGTTTTCTATCTCATAAGTTGGCTCTTGAAACTGCACTCTGACTCAGAAGTTAATACCTATATGAGTAATAGTTAAAGTGCATTCTCTTGATTTTTATTGCATGCCCCGCAATGATGTGATAGTAATTTGTTAACTGCTCTTACATCTACTTTCCCGATCTTGTTTGCAGATTTTAGTAACAAAGTTACCGTCTTCCTTGCCTTAGTTCCCTTTCTAATGGAATTGTAACACAACTACCTCTCATGAGGAGAGGAAAACAGGTGTGTGTGTGTTTTAAAGCACTTTGCATAACAAAAGCTCAGTGCTTTTTAAGTGCCATGATATTCCAGGTATGTCAACTCAGATAGTACGATTGCCATTTAAAAAAACCAAAAATCAGAAAAGTTAAATAAGGCCACTTCGCAACATCAACTCTCGCCAAATGTCATAGGTAAACCTTAAGGTCACACTTCTGCAATTTTGCTCAGGCCTGTTCTTGACACTGTATCTTATTCACACCTTTAGAAGGTGGAAAGTTAGGCAGTTGCACTGTTCACACTTTAAGTGACATTCTGGACAGTCTTCACTTCTCTCTATTGTAGGAAGCTCCGGGGGGGGGGGGAGGTTGTGCCATTTTACCTTCACCACAACAGTCTGTGGTGGACCATAAATGGAGCTGAGAGGGCCCCTCTCAGCTCCAGTTATGCCCAATTGCCCTTGGTTCTTCTTCAGACTGGTCTCCTGAGGATAAAATGACGTAACCCAGGGCTACCCAGTATTTTGCGCCCTCCCCAGTGTAGTAAACTACAACTCCTGCCATCTCCAAGATGCCTGGCCAATGACCAAGGATGATGGAGTTGCAGTTAACAACATCTGGAGGGCACCCTGTTGGGTACCCTTAACAGACTACACTCTGAACTTCTTAAAATGGAGATGAGAAATGGAAGAAGCAGCATTGAGAGTGTTAACAACAACATAAGTATTTCCCATTTGGGATGAGCAACTTGTGGCCCTCCAGATATTGGACTACAACTCCTGTCAGCCAGCTGGGCTAGCGATTAGGGGTAATGGGAGCTGTAGTTCAACAACATTTGGAAAGCCACAGGATCCCCTGTTCTAGCTGAAGGTGTCAAATACAGTGGTACATCGGTTTATGAACACAATTGGTTCCGGAAGTCTGTTCATAAACTGAAGCGTTCATAAACTGAAGCGAACTTTCCCATTGAAAGTAATGGAAAGTGAATTAATCCGTTCCAGACGGTCCGCGGAGTAAGCGTTCATAAACTGAAGCATGGGTGTAATTGGTTCCGGAAGTCTGTTCATAAACTGAAGCGTTCATAAACTGAAGCGAACTTTCCCATTGAAAGTAATGGAAAGTGAATTAATCCGTTCCAGATGGGTCCGCGGCGTTCATAAACCGAAAATTCATAAACCGAGGTGTTCATAAACCGAGGTTCCACTGTATCCTCTTCTCTTTTTTCTAGCTGTGAAACTCTTTCCTGCTTCTGTGAAACAAATAAAGCAACAGTGACCCTGCAACATATCAGTTCTACTACCGGTAAGCAAGAGGCTACAATATCATTTAAGTGTCTTTACATTAAGCACCTTTAATTAGCTGTCTGATTGGGCCCGCATTGTGGTTTGCAATCTTCGGCTTTTGAAAACAAACTTTGTTTCTCAACAATCTGTGCAACTGTTACTCAATGTGTACCTCTCTTCATACTGAAGCCTGCAGAGAAGCCACAATAAACTTGCAACACAGACGTAACATCATGCACTAGAATGACTCCACTGAGTCGATGAAAGTTCACTGCAGGACAAACGGATAGGAACCACGAAGAAATATAGTACGAATGGATCTATGGCACTCGCAGCCAGGGGGAGCGGGGAAGGGATAATCGCAACCCAGAAAGAGGATGCATTCCCTAGGAAATTCTTGTGTGTTGTAGTGGTTAGAGTGTTGGTAAAGGACCCCTGGAGGGACGCGGGTGGTGCTGTGGGTTAAACCACAGAGCCTAGGGCTTGCTGATCAGGTCAGTGGTTCGAATCCCTGCGACGGGGTAAGCTCCTGTTGCTCGGTCCCAGCATCCCGCTGCGCATACGTGTTACGTAGCGGGGTATCGCCACCGCCCCCCAATGCCTCCAAAGCCCCGTGCCTCGCTCCAGCTACAAACTCCAGGTAAAAAGCCCGCTCAGCACGGCGCACCTGCCACACTGATTGGGCTTTTTACCTGGAGTTTGTAGCTGGAGTGAGGCGTGGGGGGAGCGGCAATACCCTGCCATGTAGCGACGCAGCGCCCACCCGGGTGCATGGCAATTTGCCGCCCCGGGTGTCGCAGCACCCCGCTACGCCCCTGACTAGGACATGAGATACCAGGGTTTAGAAACCCTATCTGTGTCACTGTGTACCCTTAAAGCACATCGTTTCCCACAAAGAATTCTGGGGAATGTAGTTCACCTCTCATAGTTACAATTCCCAGCAACCTTTAGTGGAATACAGTGCCTAGAATTCTTTGAGAGGCAAGCGTGTGCTTCGAATGTGCTTTAAAAGGCCCCACTCAGCTATAAAGCTTGATTGGTGACTTTAGGTTGCTCCCCGCTCACTGGGTGTTGTAAAGATAAAATTGAGAGGGGTAAACCGTGTATAGCACCTTGAACTCTTTGGAGGAATGCTGGAAAACAAATGTTAATGATGATGCCACCACTAAACTCATCTGGGAATATCCATCTGTGCATGAATATGGCACCTTGTTTAATAAAGATTAAAAGCCAGACTCTCCCAAACTGTTAGTCAAACCCTCCTCACAGTAGACCTTCCATTCAACTAATTAAACTAAATGTTTTAAAGAGGTTTCTATTGTTTTTATTGTTTTGTTAGGTGCTACCCTGGGCTCCTTTGGGAGGAAGGGAGATTTAAAAGGCAGTTTTAGGTGCCTTGATACTGCTATTTTATTGGATTTGGCTTGTATTTTGATGCTGCTGCTTAATTAATGATGTTGTGCTAAAGGCGGATAAGATTGTAGAGAAGCTGAAAGAATTATTTGCATCAGTCTTCACAATAGAAGATACAGGGCAGATCCTGGTGGCTGAACTAACTGCTGCAGGGAGTCTGAGGAACTGAGACAGATCGTGGTGATGAGAGATGAAGTTCTGCATCTAATAAAAACTCATAAATTGACAGGTCCAGGAGGCATCCACCTGAGAGTAGGAATATGTAACTTGTCCCTCAGACTGATGACTGGAAGTTAGTGAATGAGACCCTGGAAATTACAGGCCAGTTAGCTTTACACCCATCCCAGGAAAACTGGTGAAAAGTATTGTTAAAGACTATGTTAAACAACCTTGCTGAAGTAAGCTAGCAATGCTTCTTTGAGGGTAAGTCATGTGTCACAATCCTACTAGAGTTCTCTGACACTGTCAGCAAGCATCTAAAGGAAAAAAATCCTTCCAGTCGCACCTTAGAGACCAACTAAGTTTGTCATAGGTATGAGCTTTCGTATGCATGCACACTTCTTCAGATACACTGAAACAGAAGTCACTAGACCCTTATGTATAGTCAGAAGGTGAGGAGGGGTATTACTCAGAAGGGTGGTGGGAATGGGTGGTTGGCTGATAGGAGTGGTAAACCTGTTGATGACTGTTAACGACTGTGATTGGTCTTGCAGGAAAAAGCAAGGGGTAAGATGGCTAAATAAAGCTTTATCATGTATAATGAGATAAGAATCCAATGTTCTTATTCAGACCAGGTCTCTCCATGGTTTTAAGCTTGGTGATGAGTTGCAATTCAGCAACTTCTCTTTCCAGTCTATTTCTGAAATTCTTTTGTAGTAAGACAGCTACTTTGAGATCTTGTATAGAATGTCCTGGGAGATTGAAGTGTCCTCCTACTGGTTTCTCTGACTTGTGATTCCTGATGTCAGATTTATGTCCATTTATCCTTTGGCGTATGGTTTGGCCTGTTTGTCCAATATAGAGAGCTGAAGGGCACTGTTGGCATTTGATGGTATAGATGCTTGACATAGCATACTTGGACTTTTAAAAAGCTTTTGACAAGTTACCCCACCAGAGACTCCTGAGTAAGCTTAGCAGTCATGAAATAAGAGAAGACCTCTTGCAGATCAGGAAATGGTTAAATAGCAGGAAGAAGTGAATGGAGAAATTGTTAGGGATGGGCAATGAGGTGACCAGGTTTCCTGACTATACTAAATTGTTTAGGGTTGTTAAAACAAAAAGAGATTGTGAAGCGCTTCCAAAGAACCTGTTAAAAAAGGAGTGGGCAGACAGTAAAATGGCAAATGAAATTCATTGTAAACAAGTGTAAAATGAAGCATGTGGGCACAAAAAGAATCTTAGTTTCACACAGCTCAGAACCATCAGTTCAGACCCTGTGTGAATTTAAGTAACTGACCAGGAATAAGACCTTGGGGTTGTCATGGCAAGCTTGATGAAGACGTCAACGCAGTGTGTGGCAGGCAAATTCCATATTAGAGATCATTGGGAGAGGATAGGGGAATGAAGCTATTCAGTGTGTGGGAAGGGTGGAATGGGAATTTCTATGTTGGTGGAGTAATGCTGGAAGAGGGCAGAGGACTGGGGGTTTTCCTGAGAGAATGGGCCTTTGCATAACTTTCCCAGATGAACTAGGTGAGCAAAAAGGAGTATACTGTATCCCCTGCCCTCCAGTCTGGAGGTGATGTCATCAAGATATTTGTTTCTAAATATCTTGTTACCATATCCATTTTCTTCAAAGATAGACATTGTAAGAGTAAATACCTGAGCTTTATGTTGTGTGCTCCCCGCGCCCATACACATGAAGGTGGGATGGGTGAGAAATAATCAATCAGTTCTGAGTTGCACCATAATTGTCCGACCTTAGGTGGCTGTGCTGGTCCTTCCTTAGCTGTCGACAGTGGCTCCAGACCACCTGTGAGGTCACAAAAGGATATGGGGGGCTGAGGGGGGAGAGGCCCTCCCACTTTGACATCACTGGGTAGTGGGCTGTGTCTAGGTCTCAGGTTTGGGCCCTGAAATCTTAGAGTGTGGGCTGTTCCTGACCTGACAAGGCTGCTGCTAAGGAACTGCTAGAGAATTTCTCCTCCCCTTGGTGAAATCATCCCCTGCCTAGAAACAGGGTTGGTAATTTCGAAAGTTCCTTTGCACCTTTGCTCTCCTTAAGATTCTCATATTTGCTTTTTGCGGTGTTGTTATTTGATACCTGGTGGCAAACTAGCTAGCTAGCTAAATGAATAAAATCACCCCCTGACATCATTGAACAATGAAAGCAACTATGCATTGTTTTTCTAAAGCATAGAATGTTTCATTCAGAATTAACCCAGTATTCAGAGTACACACTCATAAAAAAACCCTTCAAGATCCAGCAGGTGGCGCACTGCTCTCACCAGACGAAAAACTGCTGTTTGCTCTCCGTACCGATTTATTATTGCATTTGAGACAGACAGACAGACAGAGTGTGCACAAAGTAGAGCTCTGGTGCTATGTGACCTATCCTGGGACTCTCGGCTTTATTTATTCTCTTCAAATTAAATAGTTTACTCTGCTTAGGAAAGCATCTCAGTATGTATATAAACTGGCAGACGTACGAAACGTTTTAAACAGCTGCAAGTTCTAGTTGACCTTACAGGTGATAAATTGTCTGTTTGAGCCTATCCTGTAGTTAAGTGACCTGATGGTAAATTTTACTTTGTAATCATGTGTCTCTAATGCAATTTGTAAAGGCTGCTGTTGAAGTGGTGCAAATGTGCTTTAATATTTATGGTGTGGATGTGACCTTGGTTCTGGCTATCCTGCGAGAAGGAAGCTGTGTGATGAAGATGGAGCATATTGGGCCAGAACATATGGAGAGGAGAGAGAGACCTGAGAGGGGACAGACCTTTCCCATTCGTTTCTTACCCCACTCCACCTAATTAATGGGTGATAGAAGGGGGAGGCAATAGTCAAAATAAGGAAGCTTCCACCTGCAGCTCAGCCACAGCAAAGGTTTCTATCCCCACCTGCATGACAGGCACATAACACACTGCAAAGTGCCTTCTCTAGGCACTAACACATCACCATCAAGAGTAGATGTTTCTCCTAAATGTTAGGCATTCATTGAAATCTCCACCCAATGATTCTAGCACCGTCCCCCTGTAACGACAGAGAGGAAGTCCACTCCATTCTTCTGTGTTGACAGCTCTTGGTGGTTGGTGGCTGCTGACTAGTGGGGCAGAAAGGTAGTAGACCAACAGTAGGCAGAGGCAGAGCCAATGAAGGCAGGCAGGCAGGTAGGTAGGGAAAGGGATCTAACCGAAGGCAGACTGTGGTTGTGGGGCACTGTCCCATTTGTCTTAATGGGCCAGCCTCTGCTGACAGTTCTTCATAGTTGTCTTCTCCTTAACCTTGTCTTCTCCACCCCAGGATAAATATATTCACTGGTGTACCAAGCCCAGGTGGTACCCTGTGAGGCATCCCATACGGGCTGCGCATGTGCGGCATCCCGCACGTGCGCACTTCGTACAGGGTGCCACACATGTGCAGTCCATACGGGCTGCTGCTCTTGCGCAGCAGCCGTACAGGTGGCATCCTATATGGACGGCGCGTGAAAGCGGTAGCCCGTACGGACGCCAACCCCTTGAAGCAAAGAGCGCCTCCCAAGCCAGCCACCGCCGCTTTTTACTGGGTGTCAGGGCTCGGCTTGGGAGTTGCGGGGGGGGGGGTGCAGAGTGTCACCCCCCTCCAGGGTGGCACCCGGGTTGGACCACTCCCAACGCACCCACTTGATACGCACCCACTTGATACACCCCTGAATATATTTAGCTCTTTCAACTTTTTCTCTGAGGATTAGGTTTTTTTCCCTTCCTTCCTTCCTTCCTTCCTTTTTCTTTTTCTTCTTTTGCATTTTCAAAAACAGGAACAGAGAGCATAGTTAATCCCCTCCCCCTGTCCCACTTACAACTTCGTACCAAATACAGCATGTATACATATACCATATAACTTCCCTTCCACCCTTTTCCTGGTTTCTTTGGTTTTCTGCTACTCCATGTAATCCACATCTTTTAAATCTTTTTCAGGATCTGGCTTCTAAACCGTTCACCATCCTGTGATCATGCTCCAGTCAACATCCCTCTTAAAATTTGGTGCCCAAATAGACATGGTACTACATATGCAGCATGACCAGCACAAAATAAGGTAAGAACTTTTACTTCTCCTATTCTTCAAACAATATGCAGAAGTTTCTAGGCTTTAAAAAGCACCTAAGATTAGGACTTGGGGTGGGGGGTGGGGAAGAGGGGGTCAGTGTTTTGTTTTTACTCGAAAATAAAATACTGCAAGGTCAAGTGAGATATATATGGCTTTAGGGAAGACATAGCAGCAGAACAGAGTACATTTCGTAGGCATCGTGTTTTTATTCTTTAAAAGAGGTTATGCTTCACAGAAACAATGGCAAAGAAGGATTAATATAGTAAAATTGCCACTTTACAAAAATACACTTTCAGAAAAATGTAGGTATTCAAAAATACAACATTCAAAATTCATTATTTACAACCAGAGGCAGCAGCAGTATTGAGCAATAAAAAAAATAAATATTTTACTTGTTACAGTATTACACTAAGGTTAGACCAGGTACAGTTTGAAGACTGACATCATCACTCAGTTCCATAACTATGTTTGAAGCTAGTCTCTTAATGAACATAAAAACATTCCTATTTCTATATTTAAAAAAAGCACAGCTTTTATGGAAACTTGCAGGTTTGAAACGCTACATATTCCGCACTCTGGAATGGCACTATGCCGAACCATTAAGCATCTCCAAACTCTAAGAGTTATGCTTTCTTCTGATATAGGCATCTTACCTAATACATTCAGGATCATTCAGATTCAATTTATTGCACTTCTGTCACATTCCATCAACAAAAAATAATAATACTCCTTTACTGGCAGAGCCATAAATTTGTGGCGCCTGCTAGCACAGAATATGTGTGTTCCTTTCAAAAAGGCTCATACAAAAGAAGAATCACACAGCACAGACTTAACAAAGTATTTCAAAACACAAATATGAAGCTTGTGGCAGCATCCAGTTAAATATATTTTTCCCCTGCAAGGCCATTTATTTTTCACATTAGAATTGCACAGTACAGGCAAAAGGCATGGGGCTTCAATATAAGATGATTTCAAACTATACCAGTGATTCCTTAAAGAACGGGGGGCGGGGGGGGGGGTTAAGAAGGAACATTCCTCACAAACATATAGGCATCTCTCACTCGACTTGCAGCAACAGGAGGGTTGCTGCTGATTTTACAAAGTTAAGCACATGGCAGGACAGCAAATAAGAGGGTGACATTGATCCATAAAATGAATTATAAGGATAGGCTCTGCGACTCACAGTGCCAAATACATGAATCAAGAACCAGTTCACACATGCAGTATTTTATCATTGGTTGACTGCAACATCAAACGATGACTTAAGCCACCCTGGATGGCTTCCAGTATATACAAAACCATAATAAAACATACAGAGCTGCCTTCAGATGTCTTCTAAAGGTTGTATAGTTGCTTCTCTCCTTGACACGGGAGGGCGTTCCACAGGGCAGGCGCCACCACTGAGAAGGCCCTCTGCCTGGTTCTGTGTAACTTCACTTCTTGCAGTGAGGGAACCACCAGAAGGCCCTCAGAGCTGGACCTCAGTGTCCAGCCTGAACAACAGACATCTAAAGACATAGCTCATATATATATATATATATATATATATATATATATATATATATATATATATATGACTCATCACCCTCCCAGATTCACAATTTCATGGAAAATTAACTTTGAACATATATACCCAAATTTTCATTATCTAATCTGACATGCTCCAATGCATTAAGAATCACAGACATATTCTACAGCCTCATTCTATTTTTTGGCACCACATAGCACACAATCCAAGCTTATTCCAACAGCAGTGGTCCTTGGCTAAGATTCTGGAACACTAAACTGGACACATGTAACAAAATGCAGTTTCTAACATTTAACTATAAATTTACATTTGAAGCATTAAATAAATGGCCACTTTTAAGGCAACATATAATGAGAACTTTAAGTTTCACAGTATATGTGTTTGATTGGACGCCTCTCTTATTTGGTTAATAAAAGACCAAACAAGAAACAAATTCTATACACATTGCACCAACTAGTTTACAATATGGGAAATGCTTGAATGAATTTGGTCCAAGATTCTCTCTTGTTTGAAGGGTAACAGCACACTTGGTTTAGAACATAGAAAGTGGCCTTATATCAGGTTGGATCATTGGTCCACAAAGCTAAATATAATCCACACCAACTGACAGCAGCTTCCTAAAGTCTTGGGACCAAACTACATGTTGCATTAGCAACATGGCTGTGCCTTCAAGTGAAGGGTTTTTAATACAGCTTTCCAGTGTGAAATGGAGGGGGCAGAGATCTGCATGGGAGGACTAACATCCTTCCTATGGTTCCAATCTAGATTGGGTCCCCTGTTGCTGCAATTTGCATAGGGAGAAAGTTCTTATTGAAGAAAATGAGTTATTCATCACCAAGCAAAACTGCAGGAATGGGTGGAGACAATCCAAAAATGGTACCACAGCAAGGAGTAAAGGGTTTAAATCCCCTTCCCCTTCTCTCTGCTCTACTAATTTCTGTAACACCACCACCACCATCTAAACTTAAATGCACAGCTACATAGCCAATACAACAGGTAGTGTGGCTGTTAGGGAGGGGTATGTTATTTCACAAGGTGCTTGGTTGTAGCTGGAGATGCTAGAGAAATGTGCTTCGCAAACATTTTCTACAGTCACACAATGCTCGTAACGTACCTTAGCCTAGAACAGATATACTTAGCACATTTCAGTTTTCAGGAATCCCTACCCAACATAGTAGCAATCCACTGGAGAGACACTTGTCATGCCCTGGATGGAGAGGGGGCTGCTCGAGGACCCTGCAGCAAGCTGGCAGGAACTTGAGAAGCTCAGCATCCCTGCAAGTGGGCATTAATGCTCCAGATCCCATGGAGATTTTCCAAGCCATGCCTCTCTGGCCTATAGTCACACTTGAAATCCCATGAGGAAGAAAGCTCTAGGTCTATGTTGTGTGAGGTCTTGTGGCTTAAGTCACAGTTCTTTAGATAACCTGGAAAGCTATTCATCTTGTGAGATTTACAGAAGGGGGCGGGGAAGTGTGGCTCGGGCAGGCAATATATCTTAGCACAGAATAAATACGCAGAATATTGCATTCAGGCTTCGCTTAGAATGCAAACCTTTAAATGCTCTAGTTTCTTCAGTTACTTTGCATACCATCTGCACAGACTACAAAAGTCCTAGGTGTGGTTGCATCCTGACATTCTCCATGTTCTCTCAGCTGTGCCTTAGATGCATAACGGCTTGCATGGCAGGTACAGGGAGAGTAACACAGTGGACCACTTGGATGGACCAGATCCCATTTTCCAAAAAAAAAGACCAGGCAAGGCAGTCTGTGGACATCATGAACCAGCTGGAAATTAACCTTTGAACAACCAGTGAAGTTAATTTCCAGTACTCTGCTTTGGGCTGTTAAATACTGTGCTGCGCATCGTGTGAGGTAGAGAGAGAGAGAAAAATCAATGCAAAGAAACAAAAAACAACGAAACAACAACAGAATCCCCCCCTTTCCTCTTCTGTGGGGGTGTGCAAATCTAAGCTTTGGAATCTTCTTGTACGTAGAGCTGAGAAATGGTCTTCTTAATGCGAAGCGCTGTCAGTCGAGCTGCCCCATTGGCGTACCAGCACTCACGCATTATCCGGCCCATTACTCTGAGTGCCTTGGGAAAAGAGCAAAAGCAGAGTAAGAGCACATCCATGGTTGTCGCAGTGCTTCAGCATGAAAATTGCCATCAGGAACAAGACGGCTTCAGAATGTGTGTGCGCGCACACACACACACACACACACACACACACATCACACACACAGAGACGTTACTGTATTTGAACTTGGAACCTTTCTGCTTGTGCAACAACTGTGCTGCTGCCTCCTCCTCCTCCTCCTCTCTGCAGTCCCTGGACCCCTAAAGAAGTGCTCCTGAGGGGCTGGGAGACCCTATAGGAACACCATGGCAGGGCAAAGAGGGCTGCAAATTGGGGTCCCCTTTGCAAAAGAACTTCTGCTCATGCAAATACACTTTAAATGGGGTTATACCATTGGGGTGGTAAGTTCTATGATCTGCAACTGCTACTGATTTATCACCAGAAATATGCTCTGATGTATTCTTTTCTGTTGTGCATGTGTTGATATAATTCTTCAAGTTTACTATCAGTCATTAACTTTTTTTTTTAGACCACCACCAAGGCTCAAGGTCTGCCTGGAAGCCATGCTTTTGACGAAAGACTGAAATTCTTTTGTGTGCTTGGTGCAAGTAACTTCTTAGTAGGCGTATGTAGGATTTTGCTGGAAATCCTAGACTTTTTTTGTGGGGTACAGGTATGATAGTCACTTGGTCATTCTCAACACCTGATTGAGGCACTACATTTAATACTCTTTTATCCCAGAGTTAAGCCTGTGCTGGGGAGCCAAGAGCTGCATATAAATATTATTATTGTTATTGTTGTTATTATCGTCGGACTGGGTTGCCCCAGCCACTCTGGGTGGCTCCCAACAAAATATTAAGAACAGAATCAAACATTAAAAACTTCCCTATACAGGGCTGCCTTAGGATGTCTTCTGAAAGTGAAATAGTTTATTTCCTTGACATCTGATGGGAGTGTGCCATTACGAAGAAGGCCCTGGTTCCCTATTGGGCAAAAAGTGGGTGGGGACTAACAGAAAGGTGGCTGGGACATTGTTTTTCTCTCTTCTACACACATACTCTCTTAAACCCACACACCCACAGACACTCAAATTCTTCCCAATCCTTCCATCATCCATGCATTCTTTCTCTCTAGGTTTGGAGGGCTGCATCGAAGGAAAGTCGCGTGATGTTCACCTGTGGATTAAACTCTGGCATTTGAAAGGCCTCTGGGGTGAACTACGCCTCACATCGAACCCATTTACTTAACCAGACAGGTATATGCAACAGTTAAAGAAAATTCCTTCCTTTTGGGGGTGGGTGGGTAAGTTTTCATATTTTAGTTCAGTTAAAAACATGCACTTTTAAGATACACAGTAAAAGTTGCAATTCAAAGAAGGGCGGAATCAAGAGAAAATGTTACCTCACAGCTTTGCCACTGATTTGGGATATTTGGTCTATGTTTTTGCTCACAGACTACTTTTCTCATATCTTCTATTGAAGGATCAGAAGGCACAGCATCATAGTAAGGTAGCTGGTACTCCTCAACAATTCCTAGAAGAGGAATGTGGTAAAAATATAAATTTACTAGGGGACTTTCAATTGTTATGGGAGCAAAATATGGACAGATGTAGTACAGAAACGGCTTCCTGGCACACCTGTGCAAATTATCCATTGTGTCGGCAAATATGTTCTTGAAAACATTGTGCTTTTCCCAAATGCTTCGGTTAAAAAAATAATCTGTAAAGCCCCATCCTCGAAGCATCCGAAAACTTATTTTCATTCAGGGCTACATGGGAAAGTCCTTGAAATTGCCAGCAATCATTCCTGTCAAACTAGCTCTGTGGTACCCACAATTCTTTCTGTCAGCTTGTTAAGGGCAGGTGAAGACCCAATACAGGCTAATACAACTCTGGCTTGGATCCAAAGAATGAGAGGTGAAAGGAGAAGATGTATTTAAGTGGGGGAAATGTAATAACGCAACCTATTATATAATGCAATATGACAATCCCTTATGTTGGAGCCGTAGCCCAGCTCTATGGTTTTACAATCCAGTGGGGATGTAAACTCTTTGCACTGCAGGAATCCTGTCCACAGGATTGAACCTCCAACCTTCCAGTTAATAGCCAGATGCACTAACCCAGAAGTCTCAAAGACGAAAGAAAGCGTCACACTCAGGGCGGTATTAACCATATCTGGTGCCCCCTGTGAGTGAGGCGGGCAGGAGGGGCGCGGAGGAGGCAGCCCCAGGCTCGTGCTCCCCGCGCGAAGCTCTGGAGGCGCGCGGGGAGCATGAGCCTGGGGCCGTTGCACTGCGCCTCTCAGCTGTTCAGGCGGCCCCAGGCCAGCGCTCCCCACGCACCTCTGGAGAGCGGTCTGAAGCCGCTCAACAGCAGAGGCGCGTGGACACCAGCATTCTGCGCCCCTGATGGCCAGGTGCCCTGGCGCCTTGCACCACCCAACCCGGGCCTAGGGACAGCCCTGGTCACACTTGAGCTAGATGCAGGCCTGTGGTTGTGGAAGAGTTGGGGGGTGTTTGAACTGTGTGAAGTTCATTTATGCTGTGCTTTAATTAGTAGGTAATGTGTTTGATGCAGGAAGTCTTGGTCGGGTGAAAGTTGGTTTAACTGTCCGTTGGGTAACCTTAAGTGACAGCTGAGATAGGGTTGGAGATACTGCTTTGAAGGGTGAAGACTTGCTGGGGTAGCTGAATCACTTGACTTGACAGGGAGAACTTGTCTACAGGAGTGAGAGGAGTTGGGAATGCTGGGCTCTGGTGCCTAGTAGGAGCTCCAAAGGAAGGTCTTCCAAGACAGGACAGCAGAAACTGACACACACTTCAATAGGTGAGTAGGGGTTAAAACAGAGGCTTCAACAAAAGTCCTCAGTCATAGTGTTGAGGGCTTAAAAGGGGTGAAGTAAAATACAAGGGCAATGGCCAAAGGCTGTCTGGTATTATTAACAGTAGTGTACCGTATTTTTCGCTCCATAAGACGCACTTTTTTCCTCCCAGAAAGGAAGGGGAAATGTCTCTGTGTCTTATGGAGCGAAGGGTGCCCACTGCGCATGGCTCTCGCTCAAGCAAAGCGGAAGCCGCACACAGTGGGTACAGAACCCAAGCGGCTCTCTGTCTGCCTGCTTTACAGCTGTGAAGCTAGCGGACCCAGAGTGACTCATCCACTGCACGCAGCAGGAAACTGGCTGGGGGGGGCAGCGCGGTTGCCCCTGCCAGAGCCGGCAGCAGCACACCCCCCTGCCTCCTCCAACACCAGCGAAAGCAGTGGGGGAGAAATGGGAAGCCCGACAGCATCGCTACGGGGCTTCCCCTTTCGCCGGTGTCGGCGGCAGGAGAAGCCTGGGAGCATCTGCTGCCGCCGCCTCAGCACCCCCCTCCCAGCCTTTTAGAGGAGGAAAACCAGAAAAATATTTTTCCTCCTCTAAAAACGAGGTGCATCCTATGGAGCGAAAAATACACTAAATCAAGCTGTTGGTATTGAAAGTGACAGTAACGAATAAGCAAAGTGTGTAATTTGAAGCTCGCACACTACACAATCTTAGTGGTACCTCTACCTCTACTTACGAATGTTTCTACGAACGGAGCTCCTTCCGCCATCTTGGATGCTATTTAGATAGGGTTGCTTCAACTTACTAATTTTTTCTCCCAACGCATTCCTATGGGATTCGACTTACGAATGTGCGTTCGGAACGCATTAAATTCGTAAGTAGAGGTAACACTGTATTGTCAAATACAGTGGTGCCTCGCTAGATGAATATAATTCGTTCCAGGACTCAATTCGTCCTACGAAAAATTCATCTAGTGAGTCCCGGTTTCCCATAGCAATGCATTGAAACTTAATGGGCTCCGGGGGACTGAAGGCAGACAGGCTCTTGCTTGCCTGCCTTCCCCAGCCAAGAGAGTTGTGTGCCAGGCGGCGGGGGGGGGAGAAGCGGGGGAATGGATCATTCCTCTGCTTCCCCCCCGCCCGTCAGAGCCGGCGGGCACTGCTTGCCAAGCAGCATCTGCCGCGCTTCGGCACTGGGGGACAGAGCCAAAGATTGGTGGGCGCTGCTTGCTGGGGTTGACAAGCCCCGGCAAGCAGCGCCCACCACTCTTCGGCTCTGTCCCCCGGCTGTGTGACAGGTGGGGTGGGGGAAAGGCGGAGGAACGGATCGTTCCTCAGCCTTCCCCCCTTCTTCGGCGGAGGGGGGAGAGGAACCAACGAAGAGAAAGGGATGCTTTCTCTTCCTTCGCTCCTCTCCCCCCCCCCCCGAAAAAGGGGTTTGGAAGCTCTGTCAGGCCAGGCAGCGAGGGGGAAAGCGGAGGAACTGATCGTTCCTCCGCTTTCCCTCCCTTCTTCCTGCGCTAGTTCCCCTTTGTGTTCCGCTGGTCTCTGCCAGTTGCGCCTCACTGCTCGTGGCAACCGGCAGAGACCAGCAGAACAGAAAGGGGAACCAGCTGTAGCGCGGGAAGAAGGCAAAGGAAGATAGGCGCTGACAGCTCATCTTCCTTTGCCTTCTTCCCTTGCTACAGCTGGTTCCCCTTTTGCTAGACAAATGCCTTTTGCAAATTGGTTTTGTGATCAGAGGTTTTTATGGTCACGCTTCGCAAGACGAAGCGGTGGCCATAGAAAACCTTCTCGTCTTGCGAGGCAACCTCTGATCGCAAAACCTATTCGTATAGCGAAAAATTCATCTAACGAGGCACCACTGTATAGTAACTATATACGACTGGGCTTATCCCATAGTTACCAGGATTACTGTAACTTGTACAAGTGATATTAAATGGTAGCAGAAGTACGGGTGCAGGAAAGCTACTGGGCGTGGAAGTTGGATTTGTTTAAGGAAGGGAATACCCTCTTTCCCACCACAGGGAACCACCTAGGAAAGGCTACAGAAGTTTGATTCAGGACAACAATCAAATCGTAGATGGCTTCTGGTTTTCACCAATCCTGAAGCAGCAGCTGAATGGCCTACTGGGATGTCATTTTATTAATTTCTTACATTGATAAACTGCCCTTCAACCAAGGATCACTGTTCTCTTTATACATATGATATTTGTAACTCAATGCTTTTCTGTTATACAATGCTACATTTTGTAAGCCACTTACCTGGTGAAAGAAGGTATACGGTATGTTCTTAAAATTAAATAAAGTACCAGTTGTGCAATTTTCCTATTCTCCAGTCTCCCCACTATTCCTTTCCTCCTCAGCACTGATTGATTGATTCAGTCACTCATAAGCCGCCTTTAAGCAGTGTTATTTGTCCAGAAAAAAGCCCTGCCTTTAGGCATTATTCATGTGAAGGAGCATCATGCTATGTCTAGGATATAAAGCACCCCTGCATGCAGAGGGGATCTTCTTCCTCAGATGCCTGCATTGGTAGGGCTAGTCCTGGCATGTGAGGCTCCCTAGTCATAGTGTGAGACCCTTCTTCCCATGTGTAACACATACTTCCACAATCCTACTCCTGTGTTAGAAACTGCACTGAGCTCCAAGCAAACAGGATGAAATATGTCCCTGTTCCTATGCTTAGTTTTAAAACACAATGGCAGGTATCCCCAGACTTTGGCCCTCCAGATGTTTTGGACTATAATTCCCATCTTCCCCCACCACTGGTCCTGCTAGCTAGGGATCATGGGAGTTGTAGGCCAACACATCTGGAGGGCCGCAGTTTGGGGATGCCTGGTCTGGAGCATTAAAAAGAGAGAGATAGGTTATACCTCCAACTGAGCATCTTCGGGATATTTCCCAGTACACCAGCCCAAGAGAGTAGATATCTGCACGCTTGAAGGACTCGAAGATACTTATGTTCATCGTGTCATCAAGTATTTCTGGAGCCATGTACCTTTCAAATACAGAGATACCAAAAACTAGGATTAAAATTAAGGGACAACAAATAAAAATGAAGTGCAAATGTGGTATTTATAGAACACTGAACTTGTTTGAGGGAAAGCAGAAGATTTGAGGCATTCTTGTTAGGTCTCCCAATTCCTGGGAGTTGGTCTTCAGCCCTTCTCATGAGATCAACATTTATGTATGATGAAAACATTAAAGAGGGCAGCAGGAACTCAACAGCTGATCCTCACCCCTTGGACCTGTACACATTGAGTAGGCCATCAGAACACTACGGCCTACTTTGTACACCACACTAAGTCAAACCATGGCTGCCAAAGAAGCCACTTCACTTGTTCTACGGTGGTACTGTGCTGAACTTAGCCATGACTTGACTTAGTGTATTATCTGAACCTGGGCTCATGCTTTAGCTCTCTCCAAATTAACCATGTGCTACAACTAAGGTTTCCACTATGACTTACAGCTTATGGTTTGTCCAGGAGATTGTAAACCATGAGCTTGGGTTCAGATGACACAGTAAAGCAAACCTTGAGCTCAAGTCAACTTAAAGCAGGCATCCCCAAACTTCAGCCCTCCAGATGTTTTGGACTACAATTCCCATCTTCCCCGACCACTGGTCCTGTTTGCTAGGCATCATGGGAGTTGTAGGCCAAAACATCTGGAGGGCCACAGTTTGGGGGTGCCTGTCTTAAAGCAACTGCAGGAATCCTGGTTTATTTGCTCCCCCCCCCCCGCCCTCCACAGCACAGGAAATAGTGAGGGCAAAACTGCAAGCTGCATTAACCTGCCGTTTAGCACTGCACAAGTTTTTCCTTTCTTTTAACAAAGCAGCTCCAGAGCTGGGCCCATCAGGAGGGATGCTCCGACTGGCACACTACAGCTTTCCTTTGAAGGGAAAGAGATATCGGGAACTTGGTGTGGGGGAAAGGGTTAATTCCACCCTACCTGATTGTCCTGTTCCTGCCCTCGGTGGCTATTTTAAAAGAGAGCATGCACTCAAACACAGCAGTAACATACACATATTTTGCAATGTGTCATTTGGTCGTAATAAAGGCAGATACGCAGTGAGCCTTGAGTAATACAACTAACTTTTGAAGGGTACTTGGCTACTGGTACCTTGATTCTCATTTGCCTAGTTACACATGTTGCTGCATGTCGCGTAGACAAATCTGAGTGAAGGCAATGAGACCGTGAAACATATTTCACCCCATTTCACCAGCCCCGTCAAATATCTCTGAAACAAACTAGGGATGGGGAGACATTTCACAGGGGGAAAAGGTTTTGGGTTTTCTTCCATATACATGTAGAATTCCAGTTCAACCCTCTTGGGTGTGAAATATTTAATGCGAAATATTAGAAGCATACTGACTTACCTCTTTGTTCCCACTCTAGAATTCTGAGGTATGTCAATCGTGTTCAACAGAGAGTCATGCTTGACAGCCAGTCCCAGGTCAGCAATGGCACAGGTTTCATTCCTTTTGACTAAAATGTTTTTAGATTTCAGATCTCTGTGGGAAATGGCTGGTTTGCCTGTGAAGCACAAAAAAAGATATGCCCACAATGTCTTTACGTTACCCGCTGATATATTTAACAGAAACGTTCATTGCATGTATGTAAATGTAAGCCACAAAAATTCAGAAGAAATGTCTTCTGCTCATACGACTTTTTTCAGCTCTTGTTTTAACACTCAAAAGCTTATCACCCTATCCTTGACAGCAGGAGTGGGGAAGCTTTTTTCCCCCATCAAATGGTAATGCCAGCAGCAGGTGGGGCTAGAACAGGCATCCCCAAACTTTGGCCCTCCAGATGTTTTGGACTACAATTCCCATCTTCCCCAACCACTGGTCCTGTTAGCTAGGGATCATGGGAGTTGTAGGCCAAAACATCTGGAGGGCCGCAGTTTGGGGATGCCTGGGCTAGAACAATGCACACAAACTCTCTTTTGCTGTCTTAGGGGGGGGGGTGTGAGTAATGATGATCTTAAGATTATTATTATTATTTTTTAAAAAAAACAAACTCTCTCTCTCACACACACACATACACATACACAGAGTCACCCTACACACCACACACAATTCCCTTTACATGCATGTATCTATCAACACTGTGGGATGTGATACATAAGTAGCAGTCAAGTACAACATTCCTTGTTTTCCTAGAGTGGACATGCAGGGGAATGTTTGGTCCAGCCAGTTGAAAACTTCCTGTTTCCTCCTGGCTGGGGCATACTTCCTTCGCATGTGACCTTACCTGTCCAGGTAACAAAAGGGCAAGTCACGCAGCACTCTCTTGCTCTTTGACTTCCTCTGTCATTGGAGCAGCTTTTTAGCTAGAAATGCTCTGTTGGCTTTCAGCCAACAGAGGATACAGGGATTGCAGTGGTACCTCGGTTTATGAACACAATTGGTTCCGGAAGTCTGTTCATAAACTGAAGCGTACTTAACCTGAAGCGAACTTTCCCACTGAAAGTAATGGAAAGTGGATTAATCCGTTCCAGACGGGTCTGTGGAGTACTCAACCTGAAGCGTACTTAACTCGAAGCATGGGTGTAATTGGTTCCGGAAGTCTGTTCATAAACTGAAGCGTTCATAAACTGAAGTGAACTTTCCCATTGAAAGTAATGGAAAGTGAATTAATCCGTTCCAGATGGGTCCGCAGCGTTCGTAAACCGAAAATTCGTAAACCGAGGTGTTCATAAACCGAGGTTCCACTGTATCCCCAAATGGGATAGATCCACACGTATATACTTTGTAACCAAGTCTGCTTTCGGGGATCCAACTATGAACTGATGATGTTAGTAAACTAAGCCAAGATTGTGGCGTGTGTTCATTCTATTAAGAGGGATATAAGGGGACTTACCAGGAATCTAATAGTAAGACGCTTAAACAAGTCTGCAACCTGCTATCTGCTGTGCGTTTAAAAGGGGGAATGTAAAACTCTACTAAGTAAAGGAACTTGCTAACTCAAGTTAGGAAAAATATTAGAAAACAATATATCCTCTCCTGCCTCCCTGAACATTCCCACAAACACAGTTGCTTCACATCCATATACCTCTCCCCACTTATTCAATGTAAATTTTAATTTTGTGTAGGGAAGAGGTGAGTGGAAGGTGACTTCCACACTAATATTAATATTTAGGCCACCCACTCCCTCATTTACATTAAAAGCATTGGAATTTCTTGTAAACACGTATCTACCAAATGTACTGTGCTCATTTAATACACAAAGATGCCAGAGAAAGGGGCAGAAATAATCAAAAGTCAAACAAATCCTGGTTCATTCACTTCTCCAACATCCATCCAAGTCATCTTCTGCCCAAAGTGAGCTTAATGTGAAGGTAACTGCATAGACATGAACACGTTACCTTGAGTGCCAACGATCTCCATGTGAAGATGGGCTAAGCCACTCGCTATGGAAAATGTCAGCTTGATCATGCCATTGGCTGTTACAGTGTTGTTGTTTAAGTAGTCAAACAAAGAACCTTGGTCGTGGTACTCCGAGACAAGCCACAGCTGAGTCCAAGTCCCATTATCTGTGGAGAGACGTAACTGCATTTAACAATAAGTAGCAGTAAAGCACAGCAACCCTCAAAGGTGAAAATATTTTCTAAAGGTATTCGTTTTGCAAGGCCCGTTTATTTTCGCAACAGAGTATTTGGCAATAAGAAGATCCCTGCCCAAGGCCCATCTAGTCTTTTTCTCACAGTGACCAATCAGATGCTTATGGGAAGCCGAAACACAGGACATGAATACAACAGCACTCTGATTCCCATAAATTGGCATTTAGAGAATGGTCCACCGCCTCCAACAGTGAGGGAGAACAAAGTGGATATGGCCAGCAGCCTTGGTAGCCTTCTCCTCCTCCACGAATTTTGTCCCATCCTCTCTTGAAGCCATCCAAGCTGGTGGCCATCACTACTTCTTGTGGGAGCAAATTTCATGGTTTAACTACGCATTGTGTGAAGAAGGACTTTCTTTGGGCTGCCCTCAACCTCTCAACATTCTGCTTCATTGGACGATCCCGAATTCTAATATTATGAGACAGGGAGAAAAACGTTCCTCTAATCACTTTCTCCACACCGTGCCATGTCCCCACGTCACTCTTCCTTAAATAAAGTTGCTGCAAATGTTCTAACCTTTCCTCATAGCAGAATTTCTCCATCCCCTTTGGTTGCCGTTTTCTGACCCCGTTTCAACTCTACAGTATCCTTTTTGAGATGAAGCAACCAGAACTGTACACTGTAGGGTACAGTTTAATTCATGCCAGAATGGAATTTCACACTAAAAAGCTGCAATCTCCAACACACTTACTAGGGCATAAGTCCCACTGAATACAGTGGGGGCTCATTTCCAAGTGAACATGCATAGGACTGTGTTGCAAATCTTATTTTGTAAGCCACATAGCAAGGAAATCACTGGTAAAGATCCACTTGTCATTAGAAGAAGAGAAGGAAGTTTCAAGGTTGGACTCTTGAGCTGCCTGCAACCCATCTGTCTTATTTGCTTGAGTCCAGGCATCCCCAAACTTCGGCCCTCCAGATGTTTTGGACTACAATTCCCATCATCCCTGACCACTGGTCCTCTTAGGTAGGGATCATGGGAGTTGTAGGCCAAAACATCTGGAGGGCCGCAGTTTGGGGATGCCTGCTTGAGTCCTCAACAGGACCTGAATTGTCATGAGGAATGTCATCTATACTAACCATCTGTTTAGAAAATATCTTTTAAAATCTGTTGATGTGCCTTTTTTTTATAGGGTGTGTGTGTGATGTCTCCTAAGGTGTTCAAGAGAATGGATGCTAGTTCTTCCCCCCCCCCCCCCCCCTAGGATAGGAAACTACAGCTACAACTACAGTAGCTGCATATTCTAGTAAAGTATCTCAGATAGTTGGGTCAGCAGTCATATGATTGCTGGAAAATGTGAGACAAGCACCAGCATAGGATTAAAAAGTATGAAAGAACAGAAATTACAAAAGAGCTCCAAGAGTTCAAGTTTGGAAAACTGATAATATAATAATATTATGCAAGATTAATAACCATAATGCATGGCACCCTTTAGTAATGGGCACTGCCTTACACTTCAAGTTGCAATTATTCCACACCTGTATCAGATTAGAGCATTACTTCTATACAGTGGTACCTCGACAACCGAACGCTTCGACTTCCGAAGGTTTCTACTTCCAAAGTCGACAACCCCGGAAGTCTTTTCGCCGCACGCGCTCAGCACATGCGCAGAAGTGCAAAATCGCGCTTCGCGCATGCGCACAAGCGACGCTTCAGCAACCAAAGACTCCGACTTACGAAGACGGCCACAGAACGGATCATCTTTGTAAGTCGAGGTACCACTGTACTCATTATCCCCACAAAGGCAAGCATCCTTGTCCTTTGAAATCAATGGGCTTAACAGCATGCTACGTTGTGAAAGCTATAATGATGTATTTTAAAAAATGCCAAGTACCACAATGAATGGACGTAAAATACGGGTAGATAGTTGTTTGTTTTGCAATTTAACCTTAAATGTAACCAAAAATAGACTTTCCAACCTTCCTAAATCTATTTTCCTTGCCCCACTACAAACATATTTTAATGATGGACACTGATATTTGAAAACTTTAGTGAGATTGCTTTATTGTGTATTTTAATCCTTTTGTATGTTTAATTAGTGTGTATTTTAACAATGCTGTGTGATTGGTTTCTATATTTTGCAATGTTTATAATTATTAACTATTTGTCGTCGTCCCCACCCTCTGCCAAAATCTGGAGTGGTACCCTTGTCTTCACACCTTATTTCTAATTAAGTGGATTGCTATAAACCATTTAAAATGTTCCCAGCAGAATGTAGAACTACAGTTCTGGGGAAACCAAAACAATCAAGTCTTGATTCCCATGCTCTTGCATTTAATTTAAATTACCGTATGTATTTCTATAATTGTTGGCATCCAATATAGTGTATCATGCCAGTGTGCTGTAGTGATCAGAGTGTTGGACTGGAAGCATGAAGAGACAGATTCAAATCTCTGCTCTCTCAGACCGACCTACCTCGCAGGGCTATTGTGAAGATCAAAGGGGAACACACGGGATATGCTGCCTTGAGCCCCATAGAGCAGTGTTTCCCAACCTTGTGCCTCCAGATGTTTTGAGACTACAATTCCCATCATCCCCAGCTAGCAAGACCAGTGGTCAGGAATGATGCTCTCACACCTCTGTTAAACACACTGATGAGACACACTAACAGCACCCAGTTGCAAGCAATACAGCGCCAAGGGCAGTGCTAAAAGTCACCGCCCATGGGAATTAGTGGGGGAGGAACTAAATACACCAAATCAAACCAGATCTCCTTCCAAAAGCCCGTGCATAGAAGATATTGACAAAAGCAATTCTCCCCCTGGGAGAGATTGCCATGTTTAAGATACATCCATGGGGAAAGCCTTTTCTCTTTATAACTACTGAACCTCCATTGGTGAGGGAATCCCAAAAAGTGCCTACAATGAAAATCTCGGGGGTGGGGAGGCTTGTACAGGAGTATAACAGAGTGGGACTACACTTGGCATCACATCATCCAAATCATAATAAACCAGGCTTTCTTAAAGAATATAATAACACAGGGCTAATCCAGCACAGGGCAAACATTGTGAAACGGTGTGGAAGTACTATACCCTTGTTATCGGCAGCAATAAAACCCAAGATATTTTCATGCCTCAGCATAATGGTCTGGTAGATTTCTGCTTCACGAAACCAAGATCTTTCGTCTCTCGAGGAAAAGATCTTCACAGCCACGTCTTCTCCGCACCATTTTCCACGCCAGACTTCGCCGAATCGACCCTTTCCTACTATTTCCTGAAGAACTATTGTTCTTGCAATTGTTCTTTGGACAAGCAGAGGCAAGCCTAACAAAAGAAATACAAGCATTAAAACGTTTTCTTAACCCTTCCTCCAATAATTATCACTGATCTACAACACATGCAATATATACGCAGAGGCAATCTCTAATTTGTGAAATCCACATCTTCTTGTAATCAGTTGGAAAACTCCCATTGTTTTTGGTACAGCTGGATTGCTCTTTTGTTGCAATCTATCTATCTATCTATCTATCATCTATCTATCTATCTATCCATCCATCCATCTAATAGCAAACCTAGATAGCAGATGCCAACAGGATTGGATCCAAAATGGGCTTCCTGGTACTGATGAATGCTCATTGTGTCTATCACACAGCAACAGTTTGTGTGTTTGTTTGTGTATTTGTGTGTGTGTTTGTGTGTGTGTGTAAAAAATCAATATCATGGGATCTTCTCAATCAGGACCAGCAGGTCATAGCTGATATCCCATGGTGAGCATATGGTTGTCAGTTGTGGCTGTCCCTAATTTTGTGTTATGCCACGTTCCCCGTGGCAACCATTTTGTGTTATGCCTTATAGCACCTATTTTGTGACTGGTGTCCCCAGCACTCTCTCAAAATTTGAAATATGCCATTGGTCCAAAAAGATGGGTGACCCCTGCTTTACAGCTTGCCATTTTCAACTGGCATTTCCTGTTTCTACCCAAGGGCAAGAGGGCCAACTAGCACCCCATGGGCATAGTCTCACCTCAGAAGCAAACTTGATCTGGCCCTCCTGAGAATGACACACTAGAATAGGAGAATGAATTACCAACAGCAGATTTAACCCTTGATTATTAGATAACTTGGGGAATAATGTCATAACCTTATAGATGGCTGTACAGATGGAAAATAAAAGTAGTCCCCGATAATGGCAACAGCAGTATTCAAAGATATCAGATAACAATGGCATGAGTGCTGTCATTTCTGTTTTGGGAACAATTGATAGATCAGCCCTGTCTAAGGCCAGGACTACAGGACACTCTGCTTGGAAGAAATTAGATTTCAGCCCCCGTGTCTTCACTTCACATAAGGCACGGTGTTAAGCAAGAAGATTAATCTAAATCTACACTTATTTCAAAACAGTTTTAAAGTTTCTGGCTCAGGAAACACCCAGGAATTGTCAGCATGGGCCTGACCTTTGAAGCCAAAACATTTGTCTTTCGCAGACATACAAAGAATAGTCTGGAAATGCTGCAGAGACTTCGGCTGCTGCAGCTTGACAAGTCTTCAACCTCTTCCCCGTTTGGCTTGCGGTCAGATATTGCTCAGAATATCAAAGATGGTACTTTTTCCCTGGCAAACTTTAGCTCCCAGTGGAGAAAGACACAGAATATGCTGAAGTAAATAGTATCTCTCAGAGTGGTGAATGTCACTATTTAGCAGGAAGAAACGGCAATGAAAATCCTCATTACATATTTTTACATGACTGCTTATTCGTATATATTTTAAATTTTTATATATGGATGTTTTATGATGGCCTGTATTTTTAATGCCTGATAAAGGTTTGGCAAAGCAAGTAAGCAAGCAAGCTGAAGTCAGATGAACATTTCTAAAGCCATCATCACCTTTGAGGGAACTCTTACCTGGAATTTACCATATCTTCAGATGTTTTATCATGGGGGGGGGACATAATTTTTCCACAAAGTACAGCAATTCTAAGCAGCAGCCTTACTAACTGCATTTCAGGTCCCCCCCTCCAAAGTTTCTTATTTGAATATTCACATGTGTTGGGAAAGATTAACATTCTCCAGATGGTTTCATGTGCATGTCTTTTATGAAACAGACTGCATGAAACACATCTTGAGAAGCAGGCATGCCTCACTCCAACAGAGAAGCTAAACAAAACTGCCCCAGTCATTATGCAATATTGATTCTTAATGTGGCTATGGTCTTCGGTTAATACAATAAACTATCTGGTTTGCATTTTTAATGTCTAGCTGCAGCACCTGTTCTCTGCATAGCTGTAAACACAATGCAGCTGCGTAACAGACACCAGATTAAAAGCCTTTTTTCTACTTGCACTTCCTGATCCAAGTGACAGGCATATGCCTCACCCCTTCACTTCCCATATTCAGGCTCTTCCAGAGAGATTTTTTTTTTAGCACTATGCCTCTTGGAATATTACCTTAATCTACCATTTGTTGTTAAGGTCTACACATCTAGGGAAATTCCAACAGATTCTACAGCACACACTCACATACCAGATCCAGAACCTGACGTCGTCATATCAAAAATCAGATCTTTGAGAGTCTTCCCTGGGTTCACCAGACTGCATTCAGATAGAGGCTCTTCAATGTTTTGTCTTCTTTTCTTCCTGAATCTGCAGTTGTTGCCTTGATGTGTGCACAGAGTCAGCATTAAAGCTATGGACAAGACACATACTGGTACAGTTATAACCACCGTCAGTTCCACAGGGCCCAGCTTTGATTTCCTTGCAGCATCTGGACCTTAAAAAATACACAAACCAAAATCTGTCAAATCCACTATGCTCTCAAAGAAGCTTTTAAATGTACTTTTCTTTTTCTTTTTTTACTGGAAGTGACAACAAGGATTGACATTATATTGAGAAAGTAGCTGTCGTGGTTATCGAACTCCATGGTCACATCCATACCATATGTTTAAAGGACATGGTTTCCCTGAAAAATCTTGGGAACTGTAGTGTGTTGTTAAAGCAGCTGGGAATTGTAGCTCGGGGGGGGGGGCAAACTATAGTTCCAAGTATTCTTTGCAGGGGGGAACCATGATTGTTAAAGGGTTATAAATGCTTGGTGCGGATTTGACCCTGGTCATTCCAAAGTCCTCACTCTTCACCAATTCACCAGTGCTTAAACTTCTACTAAGCACTTTACAAAGAATAAAACTACCTGTATCTCTTTGTCATGCTGGAATAATCTGACAAGTCCCAGAAGCCTATGGTGCAATTCCACACATACATACACACCCACAACCAGTATTATCCCACGTTTCAGAGGGGTGGTGCAGTGGTAGGGAAGGGCCAGAGCATGGGTTTCTCCCCACACAGCCTGGAGGTTGTCGTTTTATGCCAGAAGCACAGAAAAGGTCCAATGCTTCCACTGCAAGCAAAGAAATGGGGCTTAGAAGATGTGACACAAAACGGGGGGAAGGCAGTTCAAACAAGAGGCAAATGTATAGGAGTCTAGATATGTTCAGAATGGCAACTAATACAAGAGATCAGTTCCGGCACGGAAGAGCTCAATGGTAGTTATTCCTCTGTAAAGTAGGACACATGTTCACATGGTTAAGTCCTCAAAAAGCCGTCCATTCCAAGTCTGCTTTACAGATACAGAGCCTTAAAGAGGGTGGGGAGCAAGAGTAGGGAAAGGGCTTCATTTCTATTTAGCTGACAATAATGGTTTCTGAATTTGGATCTATGCCTATAGCTTGGCTTATGGAAATGTGTGTCCTCTTTTATTTTTTTGTGATGCCTATTGGGCCAGCCTATTGACACAGAATTGGCTAAGTGGCCTCTCCCTCTTCTGTGGACAGCTACTGTGCAAATAAATCACACCACAGGTTCAGAACGCAAGTCTTTTTCAAACCAGATCAGGTAACTACATACATGCATCTAGGGAACATTTCCGGGGTGGGGTGGGTGGGATTTCTATTTCACAGCAGCATAGAACAATCACAAGAGCACTTGTTCCTTGTATAAAAAAAAGCACAACAAAATTAAGGCAGAACAAATGCAGGGATCAAAAGGACCCGGTTAAAATTTGGCTGCAGAATACACAGTGATGAGGTGACACCTACTGCCCTCAATTTAGCCAATTTCTTTGTCCTGTGCTGCCAAACACTCAGCTTCTGTAAACAAACCACTCAGTGGGCAGAATGTCATCTCTGATAAGCTTATCACCAGAGGTCTGATGTGGATGGGACATGAGCAGAGACCTTCCCACTGACACCCTAGCCCCCTTCATAGGAAGGGGAGTCTGTCCGCAAGCAGAAGAGGTAAGGACGCCACACCACTGAATCTGCCCCCAGGCACCCATGTGTTGAGTGCTAGGAAAGGGGAAGCCTACACACTCCATATGCGTGCATGTCAGGGCAGGACCAGAGGAACTGCATGGCTATCTGGCATGAGAGCAGTGGCACCGTTACACTGCTTCTCCGCCCCCTTTGCATGAAGGGTGTTCCTGTCATGCTTAGAATGTGCTTATCACATGCATCAAAGTCTTGTATGTGTCTTGGCATTAGTACACCAGATTAGGTGCGATGCTGGCATGATCATGCCAAATGGATCAGAGGACACATTGCATGTGTCCATGCATGGAATGCTTACCTGGAAAAGCACAATTTAGAGCTTTGTAATCAAAAACATAAAAAAATATTTTTGCTTGGTTTAGATCATTAGGAAAAGAATTGAAAATAAGAACAGCCAATATTATAATGCCATTATCCAAATTTAAGTTGCAGCCACACTTGGAATACTGTCTACATTTCTGTTCGCCTCACCTCAAAAAGGATATTCAGAAAAAAGAGCAACCAAAATGACCCTGGGATTGAGGCAACTCCATTTTGCGGAAAGGTTGTGTAGAATCATGGAGTCATGGAATTGGGAGGGGCCGCAAGTCCAATTCCCTGCAATGCAGGAATCTTTTGCCCAATGTAGGGCTCAAGCTCATGACCATGAGGTTAAGAGTGTCATGCTTTACCAACTGAGCTATCCCAGGAAGGCTTTTTGTTGAAAAAGGGAAATAAGGGGTGATACAATACAGGTGTATAAAACAAAGATCGGTGTGGGGAAAGTGGACAGAGAAATTTTTTTTCCCTCCCTCTCTCATATCGCTAGAACTTGGGGACATCCAATGACACTGAATGGTGGGAGATTAAGAACTGACAAAAGGAAGCAATTCCTCACGCACTGCATAGCTAAACAATGGAATCCACTTGCACAAGAGCTAGAAATGGCCACTGATTTGGCCATCTTTTAAAGAGAATTAGGTAAATTCATGGAATATAAGGCTATCAGTGCTTACTGGTCATGGAAGGTATATAACTCCCCCCACACCAGTTCCAGAGGCAATGTGACTCTGAAGACCAGTTGCTAGGGAGTGTCGAGAGAGTGTTGATGTGCTCATACCCTGCTTGCAGGTTAGCCTGGTCTAACTTGATGTTCTTACTGTGGGAAGCATATTGTTGAACAACTGCGAAACAAAATGGGCCTGTACTTTGATCCATCAATGGTGGTATTCATCCATAACTGTGTCTATAGTATCCTCAAATATTGCATCAGTGGAGATTACATTTTCACCATGTTAGAAATAGCCTTTGCTGCTTCCTTATAGCCCAGGATGTTTACTTGGAAGGATGGGTCACTTATTTTAATCGGATTTACTTCTGAGTAAACTTGCTTAGGATTTCAGACACCAGTCCCCTGAGAATTTGATCAAGAGGTAATGCCTCCGTCTGGAGGTGGGTGGGGCAGAATCAATCCTGGGAAACAGAACGTTCTGTCTATTACACAGAAAATTTATTTTTAACACTACATCGTGATACTCAATGACAGGTCATCAGAGGCAACAAAAGTTTGATGAGGATAAACTCATGAACTACACTGGAAATACAATTAAAAAAGTTAACAGCTCAATAAACCCAAACTGTGGAATGATCAAAGTCTGGCCAAAACTAAAGGAAAAATTGCACCATCACCATGTTTACAGCTTGTGAATTAGGATACATAAAATCTCCTGGTGACTAACTGAGGCCACTAATGGACAACAATAAACAAAACAGGTCTTCCAGCTCTTATTTCAATACCTACCCAGTTATTTCGGGTTCAAAAACAGAAGCTGTTTATAAATTAACTTGCAATCAGATGAGTGATCCAATATCTGCCTGATGGATTTGAAGTACTGAATGAATCACTGACCATCTTCTGCTAATGAAGACCACTTTTAAACAATGGAATAGGAAATTTGGTTGCTAAGCAGCTGAAAACAGCCCTTTGAAGGGCAAGGTAAATTAAAAGCAACCAATATATAACATGAAGCAATAGTAATCCAATTTCAATTACTAGCAGAAAAACATATTAGTATGCAATAGTGTTTTTAATATGCGCATGTTAAAGCAGACCCCTGGCTTGAAGCACAAACTCCAAAAGTTTAGTGAACTTACAAGGTAAGCCTATGCCTGTTTACACAGAAATATCTCAGGGACCCAGGTGGCGCTGTGGTTAAACCACTGAGCCTAGGGCTTGCTGATCAGAAGATCGGCGGTTCGAATCCCTATGACGGGGTGAGCTCCCGTTGCTTGGTCCCAGCTCCTGCCAACCTAGCAGTTCGAAAGCACGTCAAAATGCAAGTAGATAAATAGGAACCGCTACAGCGGGAAGGTAAACGGCATTTCCATGTGCTGCTCTGGTTTGCCAGAAGCGGCTTTGTCATGCTGGCCACATGACCTGGAAGCTATACGCCGGCTCCCTCGGCCAATAATGCGAGATGAGCGCGCAACCCCAGAGTCGGTCACGACTGGACCTAATGGTCAGAGGTCCCTTTACCTTTTACCTTTATCTCAGTGAGACTTGCTCCCTAGCAAGTATTCTTAGGATTGCAGCCATAGAAGGATATTCTGAAGCTTTACTATAAACCCATTTCTTCACCAAAGCCTGAGATAGCACTTCATTCGGTAGAGGCACTTGGATTAGGGCCTCCAAAGAGGATTTTAAGGTTTGGGTAGGTATATGTGGGAGAAGAGCTTTCAGGTTACCTGGTCCAAGCCATTTAAGGTTTTAAAGGATAAAAATACTACTTGGCCAACTGCAGCTCAGCTGACAAAAACATAGGTGAAATGTGGTTAAACTGCCCAGTACCAGTTTTGTTCTTTGGGAAGTATTGCCATTTCCTGACCCTTTTTAAAGGCAGCCCCATGTACAACGCACTGCATTAGTCTAAACAGGAAGTGAGGAAAGCATGGGTAATTGTGGCCAAGCTATCCTTACCCAGGTAAGGTTGCAGCTGGCATATTGGACAAAGCTGACAAAAGATCCTCATTCACTTATGTCAGGGTTGTTGTGACTACTCTTGAGTAACGACCTTCCACATACTTGTCTTTCAGAAGCTTTTAGTAGTGCACATTATTTACAGTGTAACGAACTGCTGGTTTCATGTCTACTCGCTCGAGTCAGATTCCTGCACTACCCCCTCCACGTTCTAGACCAACATAAAAGCCTCGGAACTGAGAAGCGCCTCCCTTTCCTCCTCCTCCTCAATTTCGGCGTCGGGGGGAAGGGTCTCCGGTCTGACTGATTCCTGTCCTAAATTTCTCCCTCCCTCTCTCCCTGCCTATGGAGCAGGGGCTCTTGGATGTTGCCAGAGCCCTGGCACTCCCTTTCCGTTTCCTGACTCCCTCCATCAGACCCTTCGCTCTCATGACTGCTGGGAGACGAGCTGCTTCGGATGAGGGGGGGCTGTTCTCTGTAAGCCCTCCCCCTTACAATTTACTTACCTGCCTTCATCTTAAGGTCCCAAGGCAGAAGACCATATACAACAACAGAAGACCATATACAGTTATAAAAACAGATAAAGCCATTACAATGATAAAATAAGCAACCCCATTCCATATGGAATAGTAGAGTAGAAATCAAGTAAAAGACAGGGCCGGCCCTACGGCCAGGCTGGGTGGCGCAGGGCACCACGGCGCCAGCCTGCCAGGGGGCGCTGTGAGCTGCGCCCACCCGCTGGCCGACCGGTCCGCCGCGCAGCTGCGCCCACGGCAACCGTGCTGTGCCTGCCCGCCCGCCGTGCAGCAGCGCCTGTCCGCCCACTGCGCTGGGAAACGGGGCGGGGGTGCCGGAGGGATCCGGCGCACTACGGCGCCAGGGGCGCTTAAGACGGCCCTGGTAAAAGAGGTGGGTCCCATGAAACAGAAAACCATAATGGTCAAAGATCAGGATAAAGAAGTCCACTTTTAACATATAGCAAATTCTACGCAGTGAAGATGTTAGCCGCACACCTGTGGGGAGGGAGTTTTACAGTTTAAGGGCTGCCACAGAATGCTCTCTCCTGAGCCACCAGACTGATGAGCAAGTAATATAGCATAATCCGCATACTGCCAATGCCTCAGACAAATCTCTGGTTGAGCTATCCCAGTTGCTTCATATAGATCAGGGGTCCCCAAACTACGGCCCCCGGGCCGGATGCGGCCCAATCGGCCTTCCAATCCGGCCCGCGACGACCCCCGCCGCCCGCTGCCGCCGCCCGCTCTCACGGCGCGCGGCGCAGCGGCGATCTGAAAAATCGGCAAAAAATCGCCGAAAATCCTTTGTGCGCATGCGTACGGGCCTCTCCCGACCCGGAAGAGGTCATTTCTGGTGCACTTCCGGGTCGGGGGAGGCCCATACGCATGCGCACAAGCGATTTTCGCCGATTTTTTTTCCGCCCGTGTGCGTGTGCGCATGCGCACGGGCGAGCACTCCCCCGCCCTCCGGCCCGCTGCGCGCGCACTCCCCTGCAGTCCGGCCCACCGCGCGGTCGGCGCGGCGGGCACCGGCCCGCCGCTCCGTAAGTCTGGGGACCCCTGATATAGATGTTAAAACAGCATGTGAGAAATAACAGAACCCAGCAGAATTTGAAAGCATGACCGTCAAGGGTCGAGCAGTAATCTCCCAGTGCCACCTTTTGGAAACAGTCATCCAGACAGGAATGGAACTGCTGCCAAGCAATGCCTTCCACACCTAACCTATTCAGAAGGATTTCATGACTGGTGGTGTCACAAGCCATTGAGAAGTCCAGGAGAATCAACAAGGTAGCACTTCCATAGGATGCTGCCTTACACCAAGTCAGACAGTTGTCCCATCTAGCTCCTTATTGAAGCTCACTAAATGTGGCCCCCCAGGTTTCAGACAGGGGCCATTGTCAGCACTACCTGGAGATGTCAGGGGTTGAACCTGGGACCTTCCGCATGCAAGGTGAATGCTCTACCACTGAGCTATCTATGGCCCTTCCCCAACAGGTTCCCAACAGCATCATTCTGTAGGGTATTGCTTGCAACATCATACAGGAGAGGAGGGAAGATGAAGATGAAGGGGCTACTGGGAGTAATGGGGAGATTTTCCATTAATGCACAATTAAAAGGGTTTGGGCTTTTAAAGAGACACACAGAGCTTCTAACATCAAGCTATGCATGTTTACTTGGAATGTTTACTAAGTCATAAAGAGCAAAGGAAGCTCCCTTGTACCAAATCAGTCTGCTTTGCTGAGCTAAATTGACCAATGGTCCATCCAGGTGGCTCAACCCAAGGCAACCATGGACAGAAGCTGAATGCTCCCAGCTTCATGCATGTGGTATCCTGATACTAGTTATGAACTTAATTTGTTCCGGAGGACCGTTCTTAACCTTAAACTGTTCTTAACTAGAGGCATGCTTTCACTAATAGGGCCTCTTGCTGCCGCTGTGCTGCCGGCACGCGATTTCTGTTCTCATCCTGGGGCAAAGTTCTCAACTCAAGGTAACTCTTCCAGGTTAGCAGAGTTTGTAACCTAAAGCGTTTGTAACCTGAGGCGTTCGTAACAGTACTCAATAAGCAAGTTTGAGCAAATATTTGGTGATGCTACCAGTCTGGGTAATTAAATATTACTTTTATGAAATACTGGCCTGGTTCAGCATATAAAGCAGGTTCCAAGGCTCTCATCAGTGAGCAAGACACTTGCCTGTTTTTCATGTTCATCACAACAGAAGTTTAAGAGGGGCTTCCAGTGCTTGAGCAAAGGCCACAGCCTATCTGAAGTTTATCAGAAGAGGATTCTTTGCTTAGCTTCAGTAACACAATCCAGTACACACAATCCCTGCCGCTGCAAAACAGTTGACCAGGCAAACTAAACGGTTATGGAGCAATTTGGGAAGTTGCTCCTGAGCAAATATTCATAAACTAGTTTCTCAGGTATCCAAAGGATTTTGAATCCCAGCATTTTCCTCGCCGGGCAATGGCTGCCTTCAGACAGAAAGACAAATCACGCTTTGGCATTACATCTGAACACAAGTTAGGTTACAAAACATGGTTTGTGAGGGGGTGGGTAAACCAGGATGTGAGTTCTAAACCATGGGTTGGACTCACGTTTTCTGAACTGAACTAATGGTACCTGTCAATCTGGATGAACAGTCTTCAGGCTTGTCAGTGGCAGGCCCCTCTGTTAACCCAAATCAGAAATGGTGTGTGGGTGTGGGTGGGTGCGCACACATAGGCTTTAAGGCAAATATTTTAAATAACAAATGAATAAATGGGACCCAGCTTTAATTTAATGTGACCACTTCTCAGGGCATTATCTGCACTGTAAGCATACTGAATTAACAGTTATTCTTTCTGCCTAATTAACCTTGTGAATGACAGCTGCATCCAGGAGTGTATGTAAGGATTTTAATATAATTCTCCAAACCACTGCTAAAAAATAAAAAATCCTGAATTTACTGTTGCCAGGATCCATTCTATATCTCAGTGTTAATTTCTGGCTTCCCCATAATTATGTATTTAAGCCAATGAACTTACTTTGTACCATGCTACATGCTTAAGTCTCAGCCCCATCCAAATTCAAATATTCACAACCTGCGCTAGCTTTCTAGCCACCTGTGTGGCTATTGCATGTGACCAACTTTGGTGTCGGGTGTCTTGAGCTACAGCTGTCGGAATCCTCTGCCAGAATCTCGTGAGATGCTGGAATTCATAACAGCAACTCAAGGGCATGGTGAACTGTGCTATAGGAACCGGCCTCCGCCCAATGTTCTAGCCTCTTGCATTATTTCAACTGCTCCAAGAAGCCAGCAGATCTAGCTCTCTAGGTCTCCACAGCTTCACTCTCTGCTAAAATAGCGAGCAACAAATCAGGCTGCCCATTCTTTACTAAGATCAGACCAATTTAAAACAGATTACAAACCGGAGAGAAGGCAAACAGTTTGCTACACAGTGATTATTCTAATCTGATTGGCAGAATCCCGTTTACTTGTATCAGGAAGATGTTCTATTAGCACAAACATGGCATAAAGAAAGTTCAGCTTCTAATACAAAACTGCAGACCGCAAAATAAATATATATAAAAAGATGATCTTGCCTAGGAATGAACATTTTCAATTATGTGTCATTTTAATCTGCACCAACGTTTTATTTTGTTTTCTTTCAAAACACACGTCTTTCTAAATGCATTTTGGCCCCAAATATATGTTATTACATGCCTTATGGAATTTATTTCTTTATTATTTAGCCAAAAATTGCATCACAAAATCTGAAGACATGTGAGCTCTGAGGGACGAGTGCGTTCTGAACTCCACGTTAAATTGGGAGGTTTGGATCAAGTCAGAACAGTTCATATCAGAAATTGCAGAGAATGAATTCCTCAGGCACCTCTACCTACCTTTGAGTTCAATACTGCAATATACATGCTCCTCACATGACAGTGTTGCTGTTTTATGCCACATAGCTTCAAAATCAAAACACCACAGGAAAAAACCTTTACGCAGATTCAGCCATCGATTTTCCCAGTGCATTGTGCTTCCTTTATGGGTAACAGAAGTATAACCGCAGCGTTATAATCCTGCTGTAGTATCACCAATTTCCAGGAAAGACTAATCTAATATAACGAAGCAGCTTTCACCAACCTGATGTCCTTCAGCTGTTTTGAACTGTAACACCTATCAGTCAGTGTTAAAAACTCATATATATAATCTAATCGCCAAATGGCACCTCAAACCTAGGTTATGGTCACCACAACAGAATGTTTGGCGCCATTTTTTCCATTGATGGTGGCGATGGTGGTGGTTGTTATTCACTTCATTTCTATACTGCTTTATATTTTAAAGAACAAATATCAAAGTGGTTTACAAAACATTAAAACAATCCAGAATAAAACAAATTCAAACTTCAAGGGAAATATTTCAGATCCTCCTCGAAGTGACATTTTGCTTTCCCCAGTTACCAACCAGGGATCCAGAGATCTCCACATGGTCACAACTAGACCACAATTTCGAACACTGATCAGCCCCAGCTATGACTAGTGGGAGTTGTAGTCCAAAACATCTGGAAGGCACTAGGTTGGTGAAGGGTGTAATAACAGTAGGACTCACTTCATTTCATCAAGCATATTGTAATTAGATTAAGAATGACAGAAGGTAGGCTTGCACTCAGCTCTTCCCAATCTCGTTCTCTGTCTCTCTCAGTAAAGGAAGATGCCATACTAGGTCAGACTCCTGGCCCATCCAGTCCAATATTATTTTGATGGCTGCAGCTTTCAAAGGAATAAATATTTCTTCTTAGCCTGCTACCTTTTTTGTTTTAGCTGGAGATGCTAGGGATTGAGTATTGTGCTCTAACCAATCAAAGCACGCACACATTGCCGCTGTGCAATGGCCCCTCCATGCTTTAAGAAGCATCAAAAGGAAAGGGAAACAACATCAGCATCTCCAGTTTTCCACACTGACCAGGTAAAACCTCCACAATGCACAAAAGAAAAGAAAAGCTTAAAGCAGATCCTTTATGGAAAAGCACAGCAGGCAAATGGCTTTGGTGAAAACTGCTTGCTTGCAAGCAAATAGCGCCAGTCACACAAAACTATTATCAAGTTTTATCTCTAAAGGCAAGGAAAAACACACACTTCACAGTTTTCTATCAGCTTAAAACGTTTGTTGTTGCTGTTTAGTCGTGTCCGACTCTTCATGACCCCATGGACCAGAGCATGCCAGGCACTCCTGTCTTCCACTCCCTCCCGCAGTTTGGTCAGACTCATGTTAGTAGCTTCGAGAACACTGTCCAACCATCTCGTCCTCTGTCGTCCCCTTCTCCTTGTGCCCTCAATCTTTCCCAACACCAGGGTCTTTCCCAGGGAGTCTTCTCTTCTCATGCGGTGGCCAAAGTATTGGAGCCTCAGCTTCAGGATCTGTTCTTCCAGTGAGCACTCTGGGCTGATTTCCTTCAGAATGGATAGGCTTGATCTTATTGCAGTCCATGGGACTCTCAAGAGTCTCCTCCAGCACCATAATTCAAAAGCATCAATTCTTCTGCGATCAGCCTTCTTTATGGTCCACCTGGAGCAGGAACTGGCAAGCCACTCCAGTATCCCTGCCAAGAAAACTCCATGGACAAAGACAACAGGCTTAAAACATAGCATAGCTTAAAAACCCAACACCACCCCATCACACAAAAAGGCTCTCGAATGGAATCACCTCCTCTCAACTGTTAATGTTGGTTTCATTGGTCATGTTCACCAGTTTCATGTTACTAGTCTCCCTCTGCTAGTTGGAATGTGAAATGTCAGGCTGAATGACAGGCCAACCAACTCCGCCCTTTTTTTGGAGGCAACCATGGCAATCCTTTGCATCAGGCCCAGAGGGTTGCCCCACCCTCCAGCGTCTCAGTTGTAGTCTCATGGCCACAACGAAGTCCAGCCACCCAAAGGCAGAGCAGGCCTCCAATTTCTATGCATCTTAATTCACCCTACCGCGAGACAACACAAGATTCTACACAGAATTCTAGGCAGTCCACAAACCACCTTGTTACTACCAAAAGGAAAAAGGAAACCCTCTCCTGTGACGAAGCAACAGTTAAAACTGAAGCAAGAAATCAACAATAATTAAACATTAACAGCAAAATAAACACAGTATGAAAATGAACCACCCAGAGATGTTCTATCAAATATACCTCTGCACAATTGCACTTCAAAGCAGACCTCAGCAACGGTTCTTTGGAAGCTAATCGCGTTTTGGAGCAAGGAGCACTTCATATAAATTCCCTCTGTGCTCAAGGCAGTAGGCAGAGCAATCTTAACCCCTCCCCCCCCAATTTACAAAGTGGGTAGGATTCAGCAGAGATCATAGAATTGTGGGGTGGGACCAAGAGTCCAACTCCCTGCAATGCAGGAATCTTTTGCCAAAGTGGGGCTCGATCCTGAGATTAAGAGTCTCATGCTGTACTGACGGAGCTATCCTAGCCAGCACACGGCTCCAAAGGTCCCCATAGCTCAAAGTGGAAGCGAACATCTGCATTTATATATATGTATATATATATTTCCTTGTGTTTACTGAGATTTTATATTTACTGTATGCTGCTTAGGTGTTTTAGATGAGTCAGCAGTATATAATTACTTTTATAGATAGGTAGATGATTGATAGAGAAAAACCCGACTGTCGCATTCGCAGTGGCAAAACCCTAATGCTTTATTTTTATGGATATGAATCAGGCTTTCCAAAGCTGGAGGCAGCCTCCTCCAGATGTTGCTAGATTATGATTCCCATCATCCCTCACCATTGGGCCATATTGGCTTGGGCTGATGGGAGGTACAAATCAACCACACCTGTAAGGCGCCACCTTGGGGAAGGTTGGTGTAAATGCTAGTATTTAAACTTTTTAAAGATGTAAGTCACCTGTGAGGGCATTCTGCAGTTTCCTGATCGGTCTTGTGATAATGAGGGCAATGAGGTGAGGCCTGGTGGAAGCATCTCCTTCGTCAGCCTGCCAGGGCAGCTGAAGAGCCTAGAACTCGGACAAAACCACAGCCATATGTCTTTTCTCCTTATACCAATTCATTGCTGAAAGACAAATTCTTGCACTGTAGGAGTCTACCTAAACTGGCGCATACCTCATGTGCATCTCAACTGAGGGCTTCTTTTCTCCCTTCTTTATTTGGCCTTCTCGCAAGTGGCATGTGTCCCACTTTAAATAAGATAATCCTCTGTTTGAAGGAGTGATCACAGAATCCTTGTAGAGCTGGAAGGGACCAAAAGGGCCGCCTAGCCCAACGCCCTGCAATGTTGCTCATAAGAACCAAAAGTTGGGTCAAGGCAAGGTCAAGAAGAGAGGAAGCTAAGCAACACCCAGATACAGGATCACAGTTTGAAGGCAGGGATGGGAATGTGAGCCTGATGTACACATAGAACAAAAACAGAAGGGAAACTCTGCAGCGTTTACCATGATGCTACTATGCATGAAATTCAAAATAGCCTCCAAGGACTATTTAAAATAAACTGGGGGTATATCCACTGCTTTTTAAAAAAATTCTGTTTTGTCCCCTCACCACAATAGTAATTTCCCTTTAATACTTGGTTCACAATCTTGTTGCCTTAAAAAAAAAGTCTCTCTCTCTCTCTCTCACACACACACACACACGAGAATGACTGAAAAAGGTCAAAGTCAAGTTTTAAGATAAATAATCTTTATAGCTACGGCAGTTTATTATAATCATTTATAGAAATGGCTGCTGTGCTACATTAATTCTCTAAAGTGCTACTAAAGTTCACAGATTTGCCTAGAGGGATGTGACTGGGCAGCGGGCACAAAAAACTCACAAGCTCCGTAGAAGTAGGGCTAAAGAGCTAGAATTACTGCAGTACGCTCTATGTGGACAACTAATCCAGAAAGTGGCAGCTAGACTAGTGACTGGAAGCAGCCACCAGGACCATATAACACCTGTCCTACTGGCTCCCAATATGTTTCTGAGCATAATTCAAAGTGTTGGTGCTGACCTTTAAAGCCCTAAACAGCCTCAGCCCAGTAGACCTGAAGGAGCGTCTCCACCCACATTGTTCAGCCCACACACTGAGGGCTCTGAAAGAGGGAATAACACCAGGTGCTGCTTTCAAACTGAAATTCCCTGTTTTGCACAACTATTAAAGGTGTGGGAGCCCTGCTGCCTATTACATCTGGCCACCCTTTTATCAAGGCAAGAACAAAAATCCAAAATCTTGCCTTGAACAATTGACAGGAATTTCCAAGAAAGCAAAAAAGAAACAAGTTGTACCACTAATCATTCGTTTGGCAGGTTTCAAATTTGATTTCCCGAAATAGTGTTTTAACAAACAAAAAAACCCCACAAATTGTTTTCACTGCTCAAACCTATGCACACTGACTAGGAAGCAAGTCTCACTGTGTTCAATGGGAAGCACTCCCAGCTAAGCATAGGATAGTAGCAGATTTCTTTACCCTAACAAACATAGCTTACCTGTGGGCAGGTGAATGGTGATGTTGTTGCAGAAATCTGTATAGCAGCATTCTGTCTTGGTTATGTTCTTAGAACTGTGGCAGAAGATTTGTGCTTTCAGTTGTGGTAGGGAGACACACGCCTTTATTACTTCTTGTCTACCGTTCTTTGTTAGCATGACAGAAGCCCAGCAAGCTCCCTCAGTCTCACAGGTGAAGTTTGTTTTTTCACACAATTGGCACACACACGTTAGACCTGAAAAGATAATTAATCATTAGGTGAACACCACCAAGTAAAAACAAGTTTGTGCTGGTTGAGTTGCACACGGAGAGGAGGTAAAAGTTTAGTATTCTTTAAAAAAATTGAAAAGTTCACGATCTTGATGAAAATCAGCTTTTGAGCTTTACTCAAAATTCTAAATGGTGTACCTTTATTCAAACACTGGCTTACTTCCATTTTAAGACTCTTAAATGTGAACCCCATGCTACTTGCTTTGCGGTCCCAATATGTGGCATGCATTGAAACACTTTGGGCTGGTTGAATTTAAAACATAGAAGGTTGCATTCAGACAGCACTTTATTCCATTTTTCTGATGTTTCCTTACCTGATCATTTCCATGTTTTGTGTGATCTTTCACACGACGTAAAAGCCATTTCTTGAACACTAGCAGAAATTAGTGGACGTTTAGTGCTCATTTCCCTGTTATTTGGTTACAGAAATAAATATAGATTTGCAACTTGGTTACACCAGAAAATTGCAGGGCTTTTGACCTGTAATGTCCTCTGATGGGAATGAGAGTGGTATTATGGCACGTAGTTTTCTCACCATTTCTCACCATGTAACGATAAAAAAGCCACAGGTCTGTAATGCAACAGGTAATGTTGTGTAAAAGGAACATTAGAACCTGTGATAGAAGCACTAGCACTGTAATCAGGAAAACTATTGCAACCATCTCCACGACACAATGCACTCCAAGTTTATCGATTGCCTTACCATGGTTGTGCAGTCAGTTGCAGACTAAAGGATCATGCACTCCCACCCCTTCCTTTCTGGGGCACAAACTCTCCCAGGTAAGCCTAACATAATTAACCAGTGAATCAGCAGTAATGTTCCCCAGAGTTAGGGGAAAGTATCACAGACTTAATCACAGGCTTAAAAACCAGCCTAGTTTTTGTGCACGTGGTTTTTTCCGTACATGAACCATGTGCACTGTGTTGTTTGTTGAGCCTTGACTTTTGAATTTAGACTCCACAAGAGTATTAGTAACTAAGCAGATTAATTGACAAACTCTACACAGCTCCCCAGAAGGGTTCTTAACACAGACCCATTGCAGCAGGATTTTTCCAAGCCAGTTGGGAGAGGGATATCTGTGTTGCCCTTAAGGGAACAGTGTAAAGTCAGTTCACTATATTCCAGAGATGGGCAACCTCTGGCTTTCCAGATGTTGCTGGTCTCTCGCCATCACTTGATCATTGGTCATGTGGGCTGAGGCTGATGTGAGTTGGAGTTCAACAACATCTGAAAGGGCAGAGGCTCCCCATTCATGCTGCATCAGAGTATAATACACAGATGTTATTAAGCAGCTACCGGACTATCATACATGGCGGGTGGGTTGCCTTCCTCATGGTGGGTCACACAGATTGTACAGTCCTAGTCTAAAGCTGTTGAGGAGGGTTGGCTTTCTTCAAAGCAGTTCAGACGGTGTCCCTTTAAAAAAGGAAAGGGAAACCTAAACCTTCACCATCCCAATACTATATTATTTTGCTTTCAGGCACCACTAAACTGACCCTACAAAGAGATGCTCTGTGCCAGGTTTATGTCATGGGAAAGATATGCCTGGCTCATAAACTGAGGGTAACAGTACATTCCAGTGTAGGCAGGCAATCCTATTATTATTATTATTATTATTATTATTATTATTATTATTATTCTGTGATTGCTCACAAATAATTGCCCTCAACCTCTCTAATTTACTGAATGGTCCCTACCCAAACAATCATAACATTAGTGCCAATAAACCTCAGCGTCTGTACCAAATGCTTTACTCTTAGAGTATTTTTGCATTATGCATCAAGCCAATACTTGAGTTATGATGCGAAACATTCCTTTTAAATCTTGTTAAATGCATCAAACACATTTTGATGACTGCAATTACACCTGCTGAGAATTGAATCTGTTTTCCATCAGTACAGTTCTTATAGCCTTTTGGGGAAAGGATATGTTTTCCCATATATATATATATAGAGAGAGAGAGAGAGAGAGAGAGAGAGAGAGAGAGAGAGAGAGAGAGAGATGCAGCTTGTTTAACTGAGTCCTTTCAAGTTAAATTGAGGTATGTTTTCAAAATTGCATTTTGCTCTGTGTGCGCTCTATATTTAAACCAAATCCTGTCTTCCTAAAAGCATATAATTTCCCATAGCCTTTTAAAGCTATTCAGTGTATTTTAGTGTCTATTTGCCACTAAATATTTGCCTAAATGAAACTACCATTCATGAATTTGTTAGCTGTAATGAACAAATAAAATTACTCAGACCTTTTTGTTGTCAAGGTGAAGATAGAAAAGGAAAATGCTTGATTTATATGGAACGCAAATGGGGGTCTATAACAAGCCGTTGTTATGTGGAATGCTTCTCTTAAGGATTCCTGCTAGCCAGCCATGCCCTTTCCCAGGTACTGCATTGCTCCTTCTCTCACCTCAACTCCTGAATCATGTAACCACCCATTGACCATGCTCAGTCATTAGTGGCAAGTCCCTCTCTTCAGCACCCCCTCCCCCAAAAAAGATGTTTCATACTTCAGCAAACTTTACTGTCCTTCTCTTTCACCCACCCTTCAACCATACATGCTGTAGAAGTGGGGACCCAGACAATCTAGCAAATGCATGCAGGGCAGATCCTGCTATCATGTTCCTGTTCTTCCCTTTGCACATTCACTAACACATTCCTGCCCCCATCCCATTTTGGAACATCCGTTTTAAAAGCATTCTATGGACGAGACCTACTGGGAACAATTACTGAGACCACTAGGCTGTTTTGGCTTCTTGGAATAAAGAGTTAACTTCACTAATACAGCATATTATTATTATTATTTATTATTATTATTATTATTATTGCTGATTATTATTATTATTGCTGCACCTGATTCCGGCTCCTGACAGGTGAACACACCTTCCTGTCACCTGTGCGACATGGTTGACAAGACACACAAGCAATTAGAAAAACCAAATTTGGTTGTCAGTCTTGTCCTTTATCACATTCTCCCATCAGGCTATCCAGCTTTTCTTTTATAAGCACCAAGCATACTTTCATTCCAACATTCACCCATCAACTTTGTGGAGTGGGGGGGGGATAGTGGTGGTTCAAGATGCAAAACGGCTCTGGGGACTGACCGGGGATTGGAAGAAGCTGTGTGTGTTGGCATACACACCCTCACTGACTCCTAGGTAGAACAGTTTTCAGCAGAGCCTATCCGAATGACCCTCCACTTTGCAATCCAGCATTATCATTTACCGGTACAGAGATGAGCTGTGTATGCCTCTGCCTAAAAAGGGTAGACTATTACTTATAAAAGTCAGCAATGTGCCTTTTAATCTTTAAACTAAAAATGTGGTCTTAAATAAGAAGACATTTGCTAGTTTTTGCCCAGAAGGTCTACAGATAAGCTTAATAGATTCTGAAAGGACATCTCATAGTAACTCAGCTCGTATCATAATGCTTGTTTGCCGCATTTTTCTATACCGTGATTTATTGGTTGGCAAAAGCACTTCTATTTTAGTCTCATCTCTCTCTCCATAAAACAACAATATTTTTCACATGCAAAATGACTCATGCCTATTCCCGTATCATTTGCCATTCAACTTTACTCCTCTGCTCCAACATATGAGGCTGAAATAGCTATTCATATTTTTTTCTATTCTGGCACCCAAAAGCCAGTTAGATTGCAAAACATTACTGCACAGGTTACTGTGATCCTCCATTCATTAAAGTGATTCTGAAAGTTCCTTGCTTATTATATCTTGAGCAGAACAGTGTGTGCAAGTCTGATTTCGATGGAGTAAAACACCTGTAGAATAGTGGGTGCATTGTTAGGGTAAGAGCCCAAGAGAACTGTGAGGTTATTTAAAGAACTGTGAGGGCATTTAAAGACTATCGTGGCTTAATAGTAACAACAACAAAAAGCCTTATTGCAGATGCAGCTGTATCCTGTTAGGTGCATCTGTTTGTTGCACATTTGTATCCAAAACTGAAAGAGAAAAACATTTTGCTTTGCCGTCCGCATCTGATCTAAAGCAAAGAAAATATATTAACCAGAATTGGGCAGACGTGATTGTAGGCATGTTGATCCTACCAACGTAAAAGACTGGGCAGGTCAAGTGACACTCTTGCAGTTGTTTTAAAGTTCTGCAAGACTTTGGACCTCCTGAGGCATGAGCATAAACTGCAAACATTAAAGCAGATGGCTAGCAAAGTGTTCTGGTCTGGAAACAAAGGAGGTGAGACTATGTTAATCTAATCATGTTTATTCTGGCATGTGCCTCATATAGCTTCAAACCCTTGGACTTTTTTTTATTTTTCTTGCTTTACCAAAGTCAACTCAGGGGTCATATTAAACAGTAATAAGTACAAGGCAGTGCTCTGTTTTGCTCTTTCTTCTCTTCAACCTTTCCTAGGCAATTTCCCCCACATCGAGACTGTCTCTCAGATATGTGCAGTGAATCAAAGGCCTGCTTTGGCATCAGTGCTCTTACTTCCCACCTCATCTTTTTCTTTATATTCTGAATTACATGTGGCTGAACATGCAAGGAATCTGGATTTGCCACTTAATTTACACTCAACAAGGGGTCAAGGCTTTGATGAAGGTAAGATACAATACAATATGTGTTAACTTCAAAACATCTGCATGTCATATTCACAGCTTATGTTTTTAAAACATCATAGAAGTGCTGTCTTTGAAATAAACACCACCCAGTAATGAGTGAGGTCATCCATAGAGGCACATTTATTACCCAAAGCAGCATATTCTGGCAACCAATTATGCCCAGGTATGTATTCCCTTCTGAACTAACGGGAGGTGATGAGAACACAAAAAGTTGTCAACATAAATGGCAATAAATGGAATAAGTGAATAGAACCGAATTATGCCAGTACTTCTCCATCTTCACTTGCTACCAGTCTGTTTGCAGGACCAATTCAAATTCTGAAGGACTTCTTCCCATACACGCATTCTACTTGTGAGTGACCACACACGTCTGGTGCTGGGTACCTGGAAATGGGGAGCACTCAGTCAACCAACCCCACTGTCCCTGCAACTCACATGAGCCAGAAAGGCAGTGGAACTGGCACAGCTGACAGGTGGGGAAGCCTCTTCTCCGGGTGTCAGCTGAGCTGGTCAACCAAGCCTCACTGTGCCTCCAGCTCATAAGGAGACCATTTGGGTGGGTCTCCTCCCTAGCCATGAGGACTTTCCAGGATGCTCCTCATTTTATGTGATTTCACATATGCACACAGGGCCCTGGACCGTAACTCCCCCATAAATGGAGAGTCACCTGTATATCCCTATTGCAGTAGTAGCCAACCATCAGAGATGCAGGGTGCTGTATCCAAAATTCCTGGAGAGCACCACGTTGGCTATCACTGATGTACCTGGACCTGGAGGTCATCTTCAAGGGCTCTTCATCAGGTGCCTCTGCCAAATAAGGTATGACAAGCAGCTACTGGAGAAAGGGCTATTTCATTGGTTTATGGGATGTCCAAGCCAAAAGAATGGCTTGTAAATGGGTTTGTTTACTGTCCAGAGAACACTAAGTTATTAATGACCTGTGCTACTTACACCAGTTTTATTCCCAGAAATCCCATGGAATTTGTATCTCCCAGTATATAGTAAACTTGCAATTTATGTGAGGGTTACATTCCAGGGATGGCAGCTAAAGGCGAAATCATGTATAATCAAAACCCATTGGGTTAAATGGCAGGTGGGATTGCCCAAGCTATGTTTCCCAGAACCATGCTCCCTTTCTGCCCCTTGAAAATAAACTCACTCTCTTTTTTTGTCACGTGCACAAAGCTGAAGCATGCACGTTAAATGCACGTAAATTGTGGGCTTACTGTAGATTGGTAACATTTGGACTGTATACTTTGATTCTTCTGTCATGAATGCTACATGGTAGAAGTGCCATGTTCACAGATGTTGCTCATCACACCATCAAAATAAATGCTGAGGTGCCAGTTACCATATTCCCAGTTATGTAAATGTATAAAATTTTAAGACATAAGAACCAAGAGTTATTCAAAAAGTAAGTTTGAAGCCCCTGTATTTGCACTCAGCAATAAAAGTCAATGGAGTCGTATTTTTTCATACGATGCCTCCATATCATAACAACTTGGACTGAACCCATCCTACCTAATAGCTTTTGACTGGTTATTCCCTTTGAAACCTAATTGACCTAGTTCTTGAATGTATACATTGATTATAATTAAATGCACTAAGCTCCTTAACATCCCTGAAAAAATAATAATGAAGACACATCAGCTACAAGCAGCTGTCAACACTATACGGACAATAGACTGAGGAAAGTGGAGGGAGTATGAATTATATCTTTGGGGGGGAGGAGAAGTTAGATATAATGGGAAATATTATGAATGAATAGATGCGAACCCCTGGTCTCTTGGAAGCAGAAAAAGAAAAAGGAAAAAGCTGGGAGAAAACAGACTTAGTATTCCAGTTGAATTATGCAATTAACTATCTGGAGAACACATGCTTGTCACGTACATTTATGCGCAGGCTTGCTTTCTGGACTTTACATAGCACCTCAAATTTTAAAATAATACGAATTTGAACACACAGAATAAAGCTAAGTGACCATGAGAAAAGGGTATTGTACAACCAGTGTTGATACTTTGAATGCACATATATCAGTGTAACCAGGGTCCTCTATAACGAGGGATGTCCTCTATAACAATTCCCATCATCTCTTCGCCACTGGCCATGACAGCTGATACAAGTTGTAGTTTAGCAACACCTGGAGGGCCACATGTTCCCTGTCTCTGCTCTAACCCCTCACATACATACATACATACATACATACATACATACATACATACCAAACTGTATTCAAACCCTCCCCCCATATTTTTTTTGCTGGAATTGTGTCTGCCTCAGACTCCTTGCATTAGAAGTGGCACACATCATAATATTTTAATTATGGATTTTGCTCTTACTTCTACTACTGTTGACACGCTACCACTGTTGACACTACATTGCACAAACACTTTGGGTCATATACAGTAGTGTAGCAAGGGGGGCGATGGGGGAGGGTCACCCCAGGTGCCACCCTGGAGGAGGGGTGACACTCGGCGCCCCCTCCCCAATGGGGAACATTTTTTTTAATTTTCTGTTGCATGAGATTTTTCAACTGTTCTTATATGTTCTTTCAATGCTGATTTCATACCTGAAGTCAGTTTTGTTCTGTAAGCTCTAGGTTTTTTTTTGCAATTCATGTTTTTCCCTTTTCACCAGAGCCAGAGCTGCGTGGGGGGTGACAAAAAAATCCACACCGTATACCACCTGGGCTTGCTGCGCCTCTGGTCCTATAAACATTCATGCCATGCACTACAGTAATTAAACCTAGTACTTATCGTCTCTATAGAATACAAGTGGGGAATCTGATACTAGGTTGAAAATATTCAGCATGTTTTGGCTATCAGCTTTCAGTGTTCAAAAGAGGAGAGCCACATAGGTGTGACAATAGGTTTTCCAGAGTATGCAACTTTTGGTGAAATTGCCAGAAGCTTATTTGCAACAGAGCTTTGCAAAATAAGCAGATATTTGCAAATTTTCTGACTTTCCATAATCTATACAGATTGTAGAATTGCACATTTTCGGCATAGAATGTGGGTTACCTTGGCACAAACTTGTTCCATATATTTAAAACATATTACATTTAGCTCTGCTGCCAATATTACATGACCATGCATAACTTCACTATGCACACAGGGTTGGCCAAACACTAGAATTCCAAATTCATGGAAATATGTTCCTATGGAAAAATCTTGAGAGAACTCAGGTTTAGACATGGAAGCAATCGGGTCCACCTCACCACCTCTCCTATTTTTTCCTGATTGCACCCCACTGGTCTTCATTTCATGCAAATTCCCCAAAGATCTGAAGTGATCCTTCTCTTTGTTGTGTTCATTTGTATGGAACAAAGAAAAGTACACTGCAGGAAACAGACCTGAGTAAGACACATACTACCCTATACAACAACATGCACCAGAGTGACTTAGGGCAGCAAAATAGAGGGTTCAGCAACCATGTAAATGCAGTTAATCATAGAATTGGAGAGTTGGAAGGGACCCTGAGGACCATCTAATCCAGCCCCCTGCAATGCAGGAATAGGCAGCTGTCCCATATGGGGATCGAAACTGCAACTTTGGCAATATGAGGACCCTGTTCTAACCAACTGAGTTATCCAGGCTAATGGACATACTGTTTTGTACAAAGGAAAGCCTGGGCAGCCTCAAGGCAATGGAAGTAGTATGGGAAGTTTGCTGTCTCCTGGTACTTGGGGGTAAGAGGATTGCCCCTCAAACTGCTATTTGCATTTCCAAAAATGGTGCCTCCATTTGCACCAATGGGAGCTTTCCTCTGAACTGCAAACAGGAGTTTTGGAGGGATGATTTTTGGTAGGACTGCCAGGTTCGCTCCCATTTACATAAAATCTGTGTGCATTAATTGCATTCACACCCTTTATGTATCACCCATCTCAAACTCAAACCCGTTGTCCTCCGTCTGTTTTCCCCAAGTGCTTCTCCTCCCACAACTGTGATACAGCAGCCCCTATCCAACAAACATCTCCTCGGCATATAATCCCATCCCTTGCCAGAACATTGCTCCCACAGCATCCTGCTAAAAAACAAAAGACCACCTCCCCATAATCCTGAAAACCGGCCACATGCTTTTCCTCCTGTCATGCATGCGATGCACCAAAAACTGTCAGAGACACAACCTCTGCTCTCCAAACCTGTCTTTCCCCACATCCCTCGGAGCCCATCTTTCTCACCTAAGGCACATTCCAGCAATATAGTGGTACCTCAGGTTAAGTACTTAATTGGTTCTGGAAGTCCATACTTAACCTGAAGCGTACTTAACCTGAAGTGAACTTTCCTATTGAAAGTAATGGAAAGTGGATTAATCTGTTCCAGACGGGTCCGCAGAGTACTTAACTTGAAAGTACTCAACCTGAAGCATACTTAACCCGAGGTATGACTGTACTTCCCCAAAAGCACTCTCTGTTTCTCTCCAACCATTTGCTCACTGTGCACCAAAGATGTGGCTTAGATACCGAACTGGTACCTCATGGGTGTCAAACACAAGGCCCGCGGGCCAAATCCGGCCCGCCAGACCTCGTCATGTGGCCCGCCGAGCGCCCCAGCCAGCAGGACCCAGCAGCGGGATCTTGCTGCTGAAGCGCCGCGCCAACAAAGCGCTGACAAACAGCTGGGGCCGGGGGGGGTAGAAAGGCTTCCGGAGCAGCGCTGCGTGGAGCGCCCTGAGCCACAACAGGAGAAGGAGGAGGCAGCTTGCTGGGTCAGCGCCCGGCAGCGCCGCATGGAGAGTCCCAAGCCTCTGTGACGCAGCAGTGCTCTGTAGCACTTTGAATCCTCCTCCTCCTGCCACGGCTCGGCGCCTGGAAACGGCTGCTGCTACTGCAGCTGAAGCACAGACAAAGTACCCAGCAGCGCCGCGTGGAGGAGGAGGATTCAAAGTGCTACAGCGCACTGCTGCGTCCCAGAGGCTTGGGACTCTCCGCACGGCGCTGCCGGACACTGACCCAGCAAGCCGCCGCCTCCTCCTCCTCTTGCCTCACCTCCTCCTCCCCCTGCCACAGCTCAGCCTCATGAACGTGAGCTCAGCAGCGGCTCAGCCTCACGAACGTGCAACTCTGAGGCTTTACGCACTTCTCCTAAAACGGACACCCGCTGCCTCACGCTGCACGGGAAATGCTTTTTGCCCCTGGGTCCCTTCGCGCTCTTTTCTGGCGCTGAATCAAGGCGGCGACCACCCCTTCCCTTTCTTCCTCTCTCTCGTTCTTATTCTTTCTTTCCCTCTCCTTCCTTCCTTCTTTATCTCTGTCTTCTCTCCCTCTTTCTTTTTCTTTCCTTCTTTATTCCTTCTTTCCTACTCTTCTTTCTCTCACCTCTTTCCTTCCTCTCTCCCTCCTGCTCCCTCTTTTCTTTCTTCCTTTCTTCCTTACTTCCTTCCTTCCTTCCGTCCTTCCCATTTTTCTTCCTCTCCCTCATTCTTATTCTTTCTTTCCCTCTACTTCCTTCCGTCTTCTCTCCCTCTTTCTTTTTCTTTCCTTCTTTATTCCCTTCCTTATTTCCTACTCTTCTTTCTCTCCCCTCTTTCCTTCCTTCCTCTCTCCCTCCCACTCCCTCTTTTCTTCCTTCCTTCCTTCCTCCCTCCCTCCCCTCCTCTCCCTCTCCCTCTCCTCAGAAACATAGGATGCTGCTTTATACTTCTGGCCCTTAAACCCTGGAACCAGGAGAGCAGCTCCAGTGAGTTAACCTCAGCCAGTCCCTTTGGTGAAGGGTGGTGGCTCACTGGCAGAACATCTGTCCTGCATGCAGAAGGACCCCAGCATCTCCAGGTACTAGTAGCTCTGCAAAGGTCCTGCATGAAACCCTAGCAAGCCTCCACCACCCAGTGCAGTTACCAAAAATCATTTTTCAATAAATTGTACAATAATTGTACATTTGAATATCTACTTGCCATTATTCTGACTATGTTTCTGCTTTCAGAGCTAGTTATTACTTACATTATTACAAAAAACAGTAATAATTGAATGCAGTGACAATAATTTATGATAATAAAGAGTGGACACATAGTCCTACAGATACAACCGGCCCTTTGAGGGTGACCAAACTGCTGATGCGGCCCCCGATGAATTTGAGTTTGACACCCCTGTGGTACCTAATACGAGAGGACTGCCTCTGTGCCTGCCTGCCTGCCTGCCCATTCTTTCCAAAGAGTGGATATCACAACTAACTTAAGATTCCCCACCCACCCACCTTTGGGAGTATTTTGATAACATGCTAAGAAAAAGAACACTGATGGAACTCTACACACAAAAATATATTTTTGTGGGTTTAAGAGGGGGAAAGCATGCATTTGAATCAGAGTTCTAGACACCACTTTGAGCGAGAGAGAAAATAACTGGACCATATCTGTTTAATTTGAAACAAGTTTCAACCTGAAATCCTAACCCCACTGACTTGTGAGTAAGCCTCATTGAAATCAGCGGGGCTTCTAACTTCTGAGTAGACATGTATAGGATTGCAGAGTTACACTTTTTTCTTCCATCTTAGAAGCTCCGAGCAAGCATATACCAGTACTTGATGCACATAGCTGCCAAGTTTTCCCTTTTCTCGCGAGGAAGCCTATTCAGCATAAAGGAATTTCCCTTTAAAAAAGGGAGAACTTGGCAGCTATGTTAATGCAGCAAGTTAAGATATACTAGAAACCATTCAGTGGTTGAGGAGTACCAACCACCAGATCAAACTCAAAATGCAAGGGTTTTAATTGCAGGTGTTTGGAAAACCCAGTTCATTCCCAGTCTGTAATAAATATACCCATATTCCTCAGTTAACATGAAGGAAACTGATGCAATAGCAAACGGTCCCAAATTCCTTTCAAGCAAAATCCTCTAAGTTGCATAAATAAAGGAAACATGAAGTTGTGAAGGTATGAATCCAGGGGCCCTGCCCACAAGCATATTTCAACCCCAGGGTCAAACCTTGAATCACATGAAGTAATACTTCTGAGGAATGTGTAGAAGGGCCTTCGCCCTAAGTACTAACAACCAAGTGCTCCCTCCAGGGGGAAAGAACCTCTGGATTGCAACTTCTGGCAGCATAGATCCCAGAGCCATTTAAATCAGTCAGCTGAATTTGTAAACATAAAAGACACGCTCTGTAAATGTGTGTGTGTGTATATATATATATATATCCCTGCCTTCAACTCTAACCGGCCTTTGCCCTCAGAGTCGTAGCCGCCACCCAAAAGGTTTTATATTAAGCCGAGTTCAGGAGGATCAAACCTGGAGCCGCTCTCCAATGACTGACTTACTTGACTCTCCTCCAACTCCATTTCACGGGCGCTTTATTCCTTTCCCTTCCATTTTTAAAAGAATACTTGAAAACAAACACCCTTTTAGTATATTTGCATGAAATTTAATCACCCAAACCGTTCTTTTGCAACAGAGCCATTCAAGCAGTTTTTCATTTTAGTCACTTTCACCCCCTTACGCATGTGATTTAATCACCCAAACCGTTCTTTTACAACACAGCCATTTCATCCTAGTCAAAAAAAAATTTTTAAGTACGTGTACATGGACCAAAGGGGTGGGGGCGAATGCTTCTGGGCATGTGCAGAGAGCATCGAAGACGTGTTCATGCACACAGACCGAGTGGACAGTTTCCTGGGAGAAAAGCCGCGCGCCCCCCCCCCCACACAGTTTCCAAGCCAGACCCGCCCCGCCACTCCGCGCCCACATGTCCCGCGCGAAGGAGAAACAGGTGTCCCGCCTCCCCTCCGGATCCTGCCCCCCCCACCTGCTTTTCCTTACCTGTGCAGAGAGAGGCGCAGGCTACCAGGACGAGCGCCAAGGCGCCCAGCCCGGAGCGGGACGCCGGAGGTCGCATGGCAGTACATGGGAGAGGCGCTGGCGGGAGGAAGAGCGGCCGGAGTGGAGAGAGCCGAGCGGCGGTAGGACACGCGCGCAGCTCCGCTAGGGCGGGCTTCCCGCGGCTGCCCTCTCTCCTCGCTTCGGCGACGCTCCCGGCAGGGCAGGCTGCAAGCAGCGACTGTCAGCTGTTTGCGGGGGGGGGGGGGAAGCGGCAGCAGCGCCTGGGGTGGGGTTTGCAGCTTCGCCCTCCTCCGGCTCCGCCCGGACACACCCCTTGGGTCCCTGTTTACAGGGCAGAGGGAATTTGCCCCGGGAGAGAGAGAGAAAGAGCCGAGGGCCGGCGCCTCTCCAGCGGCGTGGCTCCAACTTCGGGCCCGGGGAAAGGCGCCTCTGTCCGTGGAGCGCGAGGCATTATCTGAAGACGACGGTGCCCGGTCGGGGTTTCGCGCGGGAAACTTCCGCAGGCCTGATCTCAGGTGGCTCCTTAGGTAGCACACGAGCCAGCCGAGATTGCCCTTGGCCCTTGATTGCCCTGCGCGCGCGCGCGCGCACCTGTCTATACTCTTCGAAATTGCAAGGGTGGAAGGCAGTGTTAACGTGTGTTCGGCATTATATTTAATTATTTGCAGGTGGTTCGCACACATGGTCTTTTGTTTGCCAGCAGGTCACGTTTTATTCCGGATAACTCAAAACTCGCAGTAATGTTTTAGTACCCAGGAAAAAGCTCCCCCCCCCCCAGTAATGTGTTCCTTGGGATGGCGATGCGTTACAGGGAGTAATTGTTTTGTTTGTTTTGAATAAGATTTCATTGCAATCTCTTTTTTCCCGTAATACAATAAGAGAAAAGAAACTATTCTGAATAAAAAATAAAGACAGATAGTAAAAAAATAAATTAATAAAATACTGATAGTAAGCCTTGATTTTTATGATTATTTAAATGCAAATGTAGAATCAGAGCACTCAAACAGTTCCAGGTGTCTTTAAAACAAAACAAAATACCACCACAAATATTTCAAGCATTGGTTCATTCATGTAACATGATTTTTTCCACACAAATCAAAGGCGCCCAATCAGGTTACAAATGCTTCAGGTTACAAACACTTCGGGTTACAAACTCCGCTAACACGGAAGTAGTTGCCTCGGGTTGCGAACGGTTTCAGGTTAAGAACGGACCTCTGGAACGAATTAAGTTCATAACTCGAGGTACCACTGTATTTGGAACTATGAAATCCTGAATTAAAGTGATCAAGTGGATCTTGTGTGATGAGATAAACAGACACAACTAAATAGGGAGACAGCCCACCATGCTTCCTGGGTTGCTACAAATATCTATAACCTAAGTGGTTAGTCTGTTGGATGAGGACCCAGGAGACTAGGGTTTAAAATCCTCAGAATTTAAATCACCCAGAATTTCACTATTCATATGTAGGTTAGCAAGTAAAAAAATAAGTGCATCACATCCACACAGGAAAACTGTAAGGTTAGAGTTCCATTTTTTTCTACCTTGTTAAAGTTAAGCCAAGAAGCTACAGTTAGAACTCAATATGGAACAACTGATTGGTTCAAAATTGGGAAAGGAGTACGACAAGGTTGTATATTGTCTCCCTGCTTATTTAACTTATATGCAGAATTCATCATGCGAAAGGCTGGACTAGATGAATCCCAAACCGGAATTAAGATTGCCGGAAGAAATATCAACAACCTCCGATATGCAGATGACACAACCTTGATGGCAGAAAGTGAGGAGGAATTAAAGAACCTTTTAATGAGGGTGAAAGAGGAGAGCGCAAAATATGGTCTGAAGCTCAACATCAAAAAAACCAAGATCATGGCCACTGGTCCCATCACCTCCTGGCAAATAGAAGGGGAAGAAATGGAGGCAGTGAGAGATTTTACTTTCTTGGGCTCCTTGATCAATGCAGATGGTGACAGCAGTCACGAAATTAGAAAAGCAATGACAAACCTAGACAGCATCTTAAAAAGCAGAGACATCACCTTGCCTACAAAGGTCCGTATAGTTAAAGCTATGGTTTTCCCAGTAGTAATGTATGGAAGTGAGAGCTGGACCATAAAGAAGGCTGATCGCCGAAGAATTGATGCTTTTGAATTATGGTGCTGGAGGAGACTCTTGAGAGTCCCATGGACTGCAAGAAGATCAAACCTCTCCATTCTGAAGGAAATCAACCCTGGGTGCTCACTGGAAGGACAGATCGTGAAGCTGAGGCTCCAATACTTTGGCCACCTCATGAGAAGAGAAGAATCCTTGGAAAAGACCCTGATGTTGGGAAAGATTGAGGGCACTAGAAGAAGGGGACGACAGAGGACGAGATGGTTGGACAGTGTTCTTGAAGCTACGAACATGAGTTTGACCAAACTGCGGGAGGCAGTGCAAGACAGGAGTGCCTGGCGTGCTATGGTCCATGGGGTCACGAAGAGTCGGACACGACTAAACGACTAAACAACAACAACAAAGTTAAGCTTGACCCTTATCATTACCGTGAATTCACACACATGTGAAATGTTCTCATTTCATCTGTGCAGTCCAAAAGTGAGAGCAGTAATTGTCAGGGTAGCAGAATTAAAATCTGTGTCACCGTTCAGTTCGCCTACCCACCCACTCACCCCCTTACGTCTTTGACTCTCGCATCCTTCCAAGAATGGCCTCAGCTAGAGAATTAAACTTGGATGCCAGAGTTTGTGACACAAAAGCAGCACTATGTTCATCGCTGTGGGCTACCACTGGCTTCTGTCCCAGGGGGGAAATAACGTGCATCCTTCTTTTATTCACTTCTTGAAACTGGTAGTTGCCTTCAAAATCTCCTTAAAAGTACAAAGTCACTCTGGACACCCCAGCCTACAGTTCTGCTTGGGAACATACAGTGGAACCTTGGTTTATGAACACCTTGGTTTATGAATTTTCGGTTTACGAACGCCGCAGACACATCTGGAACGGATTAATTCACTTTCCATTACTTTCAATGGTAAAGTTCGCTTCAGTTTATGAACGCTTCAGTTTATGAACAGACTTCCGGAACCAATTGTGTTCATAAACCGAGGTACCACTGTACTTGGGTTTGGGGGGGGGAGGCATAGTCAGACTGTAGCAAAAATTAATGGTGGTGACTGGAAAGAGCACACAAATTGGAGACACTGTGTTTGCATGGCAATTGCAGAAGCACTAGCATTGTTTAGCAAATTGCTGAACCTCCCTAGATGCTCATTAGCTGTTCCTTCCAAGGTCTCAATGGCGTTCAAATAGTGAAAAGTATACTCAAGCCATTTTCTACCGGGTGTAAAACGTAAGAAATCAAGTTGTTCTGCTGTGTGTGTGTGTGTGTGTGTGTGTGTGTGTGTGTGTAACCAAGCACCCATTCCCTATAAACATCAAGCATGTAAAATGTACACAAGGACAATGAAACCCTCTTATATTCCTTGCTAGTTTGTGAAGCACAGTCCTAATCTCACAGACCTAATGAAGTCTGGGATAATCCTAAAATATGTCAGGTATAAAGTGCAGGAGGGACAGGAAATGAGCCACAAAGGACAGGTTGGTTATTGGTTAGAACAGAACAAAGTTCACCTTTCTAGCTCACTGACAGCCAGTGCAGCAAGCAGTTTTAAGACTGGTGACACATGGTCCCATTGGGATGCCCGGCCCACTGGCTTAGCATTCTGCACTAGCTTCAGCCTCTGGAGCATCCTCAAGGGCAGCCCTACATATAGTGATTTACAGTAGTCCATATGGGAGGCCCCCAGAGCATGGATAAGTGAGGCAAGGCAATCCCGATCTAGAAATGGCCATAGCTGGTGAATCGTGTGCCTCCTCCTCGAGAGGCCTGGAGGGTGACAACACAAGAACGGGCCTTCTCTGCAGTGGCTCCCTGTCTGTGGAAAGCTCTCCCCAGGGAAGTTTGCCTGGCGCCTTCATTATACACAGGTGCCAAGCAAAAACATTCCTTTTTAACCAGGCCTTTGGTTGACCTGATTTACATCCTATGCCTTCTTAAAATGTGTTTTTTGGTGGGGGGGATGTTTGGGTTGTTGTTTTTATTTTTATTATGTATTTTGTGGATTTATATCTTGATTTTATTCTGTGAACCGGCCTGAGACCCCTGGGTATAGGGTGGTATATAAACTCAATAAATAATAATAAGCACTCTTAGGCACAGAAACCACTTGTTACTCCAGTGACAAGTTGGAATCCAGGAATGCTCCCAGCCTCTGAACCTACAGGGGAGAGCACCCCCCCCTCCAGGACACAGGAACCACACACCCACAGCACTTCCATCCTATCAGGATTCAACTTCAGTATATAAAAAGGAAGCTCTTCCAAAAAATAAATGTACAAATAAAAATAGGTAAATATCACTCACTAAAGCTATTATACATATTATAATAAATCTTTGAAATTAAGGCTGAATATAAATATTTTAAATACTTTGCACCAGACTGAAACAATTCCACACTGAAAGGAGCTGTTGGGAACTTTTTAAGTAAATACAGTCATACCTCAGTTTAAGTACGCTTCGATTTGAGTACTTTCCGTTTAAGTACTCTGTGGACCCATCTGGAACAGATTAATCCACTTTCCATTACTTTCAATGGGAAAGTTTGCTTCAGGTTAAGTACGCTCCAGTTTAAGTACTCCGCGGAGCGTCTGGAACGGATTGATCCACTTTCCATTACTTTCAATGGGAAAGTTCGCTTCAGGTTAAGTACGCTTCAGGTTAAGTACTTCGTGGACCCGTCTGGAATGGATTAATCCACTTTCCATTACTTTCAATGGGAAAGTTCGCTTCAGGTTAAGTACGCTTCAGGTTAAGTACAGACTTCCAGAACCAATTACACTCATACTTTGGGTTAAGTACGCTTCAGGTTGAGTACTCCGCGGACCTGTCTGGAACAGATTAATCCACTTTCCATTACTTTCAATGGGAAAGTTCGCTTCAGGTTAAGTACAGACTTCCGGAACCAATTGTGTACTTAAACCAAGGTACCACTGTACTTCAAATTCAGCTAGATAAAAATGGCACCACTGAACATCTAGTCTGAATGATATACTGTATATAGCGGAGAATCTGCTTGGCTTGGAGACGATTCCAGGTTCAATCCCGAAGGGCATCTCCAGGTAAGGGCTGGCAATGTCCCATCTGAAAAACTACAAGGGCACTGCCAGTCAACGGGGACAGCTCTGAGATGGATGGAGTGGTGGCCCGATTCCGTATAAGGCAGCTTCCTATGCTCTTATGTAAACAAACAATGGCCATTTCACACCTTCAGCTAAGGAAAGCCATGATCCACAGGAAGCTACATACTGTCATGTTTTCCTGTATAATACCTCCAATCCAGTGTTGACCACACTCACACATTTAGGTGCATGCTTACAATGTCCAAGGTTGTATACTTTTAAAAAATGCAGCACTCTAGGAATTCTTGAAAAATGGAAAATTTGGTGAACAATAAACAAACACTTCATACTACCCTTTGCACTAAAGAGTCAGAATCCATGACTACCATCCGTTTGGAGCATTCATCCCAATTCCCAGAATATGTTCCTGCACTGCTGTGCAACTCAAAAGAGGCGTCCTTAAAATGCTGCCTCCTCATTGGCTGCTTGCAATCTTCTCTATATGAAAACTTCTCTCCAAGATTTACAGCTCTGCCTATCTGCTCCAGCTTGCTTAGGGAATAAACCTTGGACTCTGGAGCCTAGAACGATTATGTTTGACTGGCATCTTGAAAATAATGCTCTATTGATTTCCCCTATGAGACACATTACTTATCAGTGTATTTGTTTTGGAAAGTTTCTGGTGGCCAGCTCATTTTCTGCAAGCGTGCTTTCCCCATGTGTGGTGGTGATTGGGGAAAGGGGTTTTGCAAGTGCCAGGGCAGAGAAGGGCCATGAGCAGAATGAACAGAGAAATGAGACATAAAGCTTGAGCACAAAACAATGTACATCAGTGGAAAGGCTACATCACCTACCGTGTTTCTCATATTTTAAGGCATCCCTACAAAATAAGGCATGGCAGGATTTTCCGGAGGTGGAAAAATATAAGGCATACCTCGAAAATAAGCCGTACCGGGTGGTGGAAGAAGGTCTGTGGCAAAGAAGGGTTGCTGCTGCCGCGTTAACCCCCGAGACCTGGCTGCAGCCTCAGCGCGCAGCGCGTGCAGCCCCAGAACCCTGCTGTAGCCTTTGCGCACCGCGCGCGGACACATGGGACCTGGCTGTAGCCTCAGCGCGCAGCCCCAGGACCCGGCTGCAGCCTTTGCGCGCAGACACCCGGGACCCGGCTGCAGCCTCAGCGCGCAGCCCCAGGACCCGGCTGCAGCCTCTGCCTGCCGCGCGCGCAGCCCCAGGACCCGGCTGCAGCCGCTGCCTTCTGCGCGCGCAGCCCCAGGACCCGGCTGCAGCTTCTGCCTTCTGCGCGCGCAGCCCCAGGACCCGGCTGCAGCCTCTGCCTTCCGCGTGCGCAGCCCCAGGACCCGGCTGCAGCCTCTGCCTTCCGCGCGTGCAGCCCCAGGACCCGGCTGCAGCCTCTGCCTGCCGCGCGCGAAGACCCGGTGGGAGCAGGTCTGTGGTCTGTACAGATACCGGTACCGGTACTTAATTAAAAAATAAGACATCCCTTGAAAATAAGCCATGCTGTGTTTTTTTCAGGAAAAAATTAATATAAGACGTGTCTTATAATATGAGAAACACGGTACTACAGCTGAGAAAAGACAATTGCTGGGCATTTAAGTTAGACCACAGGCACCATATAACCCGGGGTATGACCCTCCAGAAGATGTTCAACTACAACTTCCCATCAGCCCTCCAGCCAGCATGGCCAATGTTCAGGAACTATGGACATCTAGAGAGCCACCAGTTTCCCATTCCTGATACAGTATAAACCTTTATAAGAATGTGATAATACATTTACCACATATGCTACTTCCATCAGCTTATTTAACATCTAGTGGTTAAGACACACAATGCAATGGCTGCCCCAGTTAATACAAGTGACCTCATTTAACAAGTTTTCTTTTCTTTTCTTAAGGGAGATTAATTATTATGTCAACAGCACCGCACCCCTAACCATTTCAGCTGCAGGAACTGAAAGTTGAAAACAATCAATCCTCTTCAGAAATAAAAGCAGGCTTGCATAATTAGGAAACAAGGGCAAATATAGGGCCATCAGCATTATGCAGTTAAAGCAGTATCATACCTCCCCCACCCCAAAGAATCCTGGGAACTGTAGTTTGTTACGGGTGCTGAAAGTTAAGAGGCACCAATTCCCCTCCTATAGCTACAATTCTCAGTGTGGTTTAACAGTCAATTCCTCTTCCCAAGGAATTCCAAAATTTGTAGGTCTGTGAGAGGCAAGAGGGATTTCCTGAAAAATTGCAAGGTCACTTTATCAGTTATATCAATTGATCTAAAGTAACCTAAATTGAACAGTGCCACGACCACACATTACTGATAAAAAATACTGTACAGCAGGAGTTCAAGACACCAAGTTAACACAGGTGTGCGCACTGTTGCTGTTTTAAAAAAGCAATACATTTTAACACCAGGTTTAAATGAATGAAACATTACACTTGTCTTCCCTCTTCTACTCCTGCTCAACTCATCAAAACTAGTGTAGCCACCTGCTTACTTTTATTCAAATGTCCAATACTATGGAACCAAGCCAGTATTGGGGGGGGGGGGCTTTAAAGCTATCAATGTGTCAAATGCAAGCTACAGACGTTTCAGAATTAGCTAGCCAAGTTGGTTTGCTTCTCCTTTTTCTAAAAAAAAAAAGCCCCCCAAACTCAGTGCTTTAATCTAGACATTGGACAATAATATTTTCCCTCCCTTTCATTGGACCTCAAGTTCTAGTTTTAAATCTATTTTGCAATATGAGCAATTGCAATATCCATCTAGAGTAACCAGTATGAAAGGGGATGGGGAACTGCTCTACTCTGCCAGTGAAAAGGCAATTTCTACCCGACCACTGTCATTTTGCAAGTTTTGAACATTGTACTCTGGCAGACTTTGCTTGTTAACAGTTTATCCATTTGTGATCCCAACACTTTTTCAGTTTATTCCATTTATTCTTGCCATTGACAACATTTTACCTGAATGCACACATTTCTCAACGTATTTTCAGAAGCATTTCATCTTGAAATACACATTTTTTAAGAACACATATTGTTGTTGATTTTTTGAGTGGAGAACTTTATTGCAAAATTCAAAGAAGTGTGAAATCCAAAAGATAACCACATTCCATTATGTACATTAGCCCAGGAAGCACAGATCAGATCTGTTCACACTAGAATTCAAAGAAATTGAATTTCTCAAGCATTGGTTAGAACTTTACTCTCCCAAGGAATTGTACACAGCCGTAGCTGACATGCTTGTTCCTGTGATGTAGGGTATCAAATAATCATGGTGTAAATGCACTGAATAAAGAAGAATGGGTGCTGAATTTGGTTTTTAAAAGGAAACATTTTTGATAAGGGATAGAAGGAACTACTAGCCTGGCCCACCATAGATTACCAGAATCAGGGTTTAATGCAGAATTTATGTCCACACACATTTTATTATTGCTGGAATCGTAAGAGGGCAATCGAGCCTCCTCTAAACAGATGCAATTTTATCTCCTCCAACACAGTCCTGCTGTGCTTGTACTATTCATTGACACTTCCCATGTTTCTACCATGCACTGGCAATCCTGCAAATACTTGACTTGCCACTAACAAGCAGTAGATATAGTACTACTAAGTAAGCAAACTTGAACTAGTAGTACAGATGTGCCAGAACACCCACAATTCATTAAAAAAATTAATATCACTTTCCTTGATAAAGACTTCCATACTGTTAAAAGAGGACTTCATCATTAAGAAGACATTCACAAATTAGGTTATTTCAAATTAACCATACAAACTGTAGAACTAGAAGTTTGCTTTTTAAGTAGGTAGGTAGCCTGGGCCTACCCACCAACACATGGAAAAGTTCACTCTGATTAACCAGACAGGAGGAGAGAGGTTATTTCTCCTCTCCTCCACCCGCCCCCAGTTTCCTTATCATCATTTATTTATTTTCAGCAGGATGAAACTTTTTGTGGCAAGCCATCATTCTCCAAACAAATACCAAAACTTCACCTCAACACCCTAGAAACCTCAGCGACAAATGCATCCAAACACAGACTCTTCCCAGCATTTCTTTGGAATGTGTCACCAGATCATATTATCCATTCAGTTTCCAGCACAGCAAATCATGGCACACCTAACCCCGGCTCAGAAGAGGGGCGATGGTTTGCAGCCAGGGTTAGACATGCTCAGAGTAGATCCGCTGAAACTAAGAGTATGACTGAGTTCCATCAAGTTCAATGGGTCCAACTCTTAAGCAGAACTGAGTTGGAAACAATCCCATATTCCCCTGCCCCCTGTATTCAGTGACAGGCGTAGCAGTGTTCCATGGAACACAGGCGCACAAATCAAAGCTCTTACAACGCTTCTCCCAAAAGGGCTTTCGTAAAGCAATCTGAAGGAGAATGGGGGAAATGGAAGCCGCAACAGGGCCCTGTCTTGTTTCGCTCAAAACAAAGTCTATTCAGCTTGTTTCCTAAGCTTGCAGCACCGTGCTGGTTTAACGGTTGTTAGGACAGCCACTTACATTCAGCATCCGTCGTTTTCATTATGAGGGCTCTACGGGGAGAACAGCTACACAGTATAAGGCAAGGCACTCAGATGAAAACTGTTTACTCAGGAAACTCAAGATTATTATTTTTTAGAACAAAAACAAAAACACCACGGTCAGAAAAGCATGATCTGATTTGTTCATACATCATCAAACAATAATTAATGTCCTTGCGAGGTCATTGCTCCAGCACGGACCCCACCTCCCCAACAACAACTGCCCGGCACCCCAACATCAGCATCACTTTTATGAAGAATCTCTCTGGTGTTTTCCAGTGGTTGTTATCCTACACCACCAGTTTGTTGACACTACTTCTGACTTGCAGAAACAGCAAAGGCAGGGAGGAGATATGCTGGTGATGCAAAACTTTACGGCGTTTACCTTGAGCCGCAGGAGGCACTAACAGAACGAGGGGACATTTTCTTTCCATGTGACTTGAAAATATTCTATGTCATTTATACAAATAACTGCTAAATACAAAAAGGAAGTAAATTTAAAAAATAGCTTTCTCCCCGCCCCCGGTAGAGTTTATATGCACATTACATATATAGCTTAGAAGAAGAAAAATGCACTTTCCCATAATACGATCCATGGCCTTCCATTCTGCCATTTGCTTCTGCTGCTCCCCTTTCTCTAGGATCAATAAGGTACTAGATGTGGCATCATTTGGATAATGGCTTTATATTTAAGATATAGATATAGATATATATATATTTATATATAAATGTTCCGCATATTTTGAACTGAAAAATATATGTTACAGACCACACGCATATAAAATGTGAAGCACTTTAAAAAAGGTGATTAAAGTGTATAACTGATAACACAGGGGGGGGGCAAGGGAGAAGGACCATTTCAGGTTATACCGTGTTGACCCCCCCAAAAAAAGACATCTGTAAGAAATAAATGATAGAAGCCACATAAAAATAAGCTTTTGACTATTCGCACTTTCCTCAGTATTTTAAAACTGTTAAGTGCACTAATAATAAATAAAAGTTTGCAGTTTCCTTATAAACAATAATTCCTAGCGTCCAGCATTATTGTAAACGGTACACATATGTAAAATGCAGATTTAAAATAATAATAAAAAGAGTCAGTTACAAGTTCAATTTCCCAAATTGGATTTCCCATTATTATTATTATTATTATTTAAAAAAACATATCAATGAGTACAGGGCCAATCATATTTTTGGCAAGTCATGTCTTTCAAATTAAACCGCAACAGTGCAAGTAAGGAATGCAAGGAATCCCTAGTGCAATAAAGAGAAGCGCAGGCAATATTGCTGATTCGAATTGACCACTTCCACTTGGGAGCGAGACAAGGAGACACTTTCCTTTTTGTTTCTTTTCATGAAAGAATAAAAAAAAGCCATGGTTTTAATGCCCCACTTTTGTCTTAGGACTTCTCTTCTTTCCTTCCTTCCTTCCATAGGCCACCATAGATTCAGCATTAAGTCTTTACAGATTGGCCATTTGTAAAGTACCACGGACAGTCGCCGATTAAGGCTCACATGGGTCTATTTCCTTTTCAATGGCTGGTTAGGTAAACAACTCTGCCTATGTTTGAAGCCACTTGTGGCCGGATCCTAGAATTCATCAAGCCATTCTTCCATGCTGGACACAAGCCATGATGTCCTGTCAGCATCAGGTGCTGGTTATCAACAGTCAGCTTTGAGCTTATCTAAGGAATTGTCGATTTTGGTCAAAGTCTTTTTAATACGCAGCGCTGTTAATCTGGCTGATGGATTGTGGTACCAGCATTCTTTCATCAACTTGGCAAGGGAAGTTAACGTCTGAAAAGGAAAGGTAGATGGGTGTTCAGATCAGATCAAGTTTTGAAACATTGTCCATGCAAATCTCAGTAGACTTCAAGAATCTATATGTGATCATTTCAGACACCACACCAAGCTGTAGTCCAAAAGTGGAGAACAACCAGTCCTGGGTCGTTCTTGGCCTGCCAAGGGGTACAAATGGACATGCAAAGCAGTTTTCTGCAAACCATACCCACCAACTAGGTGACGTCACTGATGATTAATCTCGCATGGCTGTAAATGCCTGTTCCCAGCAGGAAATAGTCTCTTTCTAGGCAAGGCAGCAAGACTCAACCCCAGGCATAGGCAAACTCCAGCCCTCCAGATGTTTGGGACTACAATTCCCACAATCCCTGACCACTGGTCCTGTTAGCTAGGGATGGTGGGAATTGTAGTCCCAAACATCTGGTGGGCCGGAGTTTGCCTATGCCTGCTCAACCCCCTACTCATCAGCTGACAAACAGGGGTTAAATTCTGCTCTGGAAACAGGTGTGTGCAGTCAAAGAAAGGGGTGAAAGAAAGGGGAATCTTTGCTCCTTCATTCCTCTGCCACTGCTATAACAGGGAGGGGGAAAGGGGAGGCAAAGTTTTGAGCAGTAGGCGGGACAGCCCACCTGTCAGTCTTGTGTCATACTGACATTGTCTGAGTGACAGATGAGCACTCCCACACACCTGTCAAACATCACCTACAAGGCCAAAAAGGTTCCCCCACCCCTTCTATAGTCATTGAAGCTTAACAATGATTTGGCATCACTGTTACGTAGAGTTAGCCCCCACCCCACCCTGAGAAAAATAACAGCTATTCTGAGGGCAAGGATTCATTTCTGTGACCATGCACCCCATGTCCCTTAAGCCTTGTCCCTTAAGATTGTACCCACTCTTAAGGGCACATACACTGGCTTTTAGGAATGCACAAATGTTCTTCAACCTAGCGTCCTTAGATGTTACTGGACTACAACTGCCATCATGCCTGACCTCTGGCTAAGCTGGCTGGAGGTGATGGGAGTTGTAGCCCAACCACATATGGATCCCCAAGGTTTAGGAACACAATAGCAGACGTCGTTTTGTTTTGTTCTTAAAGATGAACTATAAGAAATATGGCATGATGTGATGGGCTGGGCACTTACAGGATCTGAAAACCATCTGTTGGGAATGTTTGGTCTCTGCTGATCCACACAGACAACTTTTCTCATGTCTTCAAAACTGGGGTCATTAGGCACTACGTCATAAAATGGAGGTTTGTAGTCTTCGACAATACCTACGACCAAAACACAACATAGATCCTGTAGTTGCATCAATACATTTCAGAATCTTCATTAGCAAGACAAAGTTCAGTGCATTATTACATAGCACAGAGCCTTAGCTTGTGACATCTCACCGATATTATGAAATGAATTTCTAATAGCACAATACAATCAAGACATTAATCAGCCAGTTCTCCCTGTGGGTTAGAAAGCAGTTCTTTACTCTGCAAAGAAAAACATATGTACAGAAGCCAAATACAGTTACAAACAAGGCTGCAGAGTCTTGGTAAATAATCTGGAGACAGAGGGGAGGTGGGGGGAGAAAGAACACAAGAACTCAGGATTCCAGTAGAGTATACACATGCTCCTAAATCCACACTATACAACACAGGGCCTGTGGAGAGTCAGAATGGGATGGGACAGTCATTTCGAAAACAATGGAATGAACCCCAATTCTATGCCAGCCATCAGGAGTCCCTGAAAACCTGTTTAAAACCATCTTCCAAGACTCAAGATGAGTTTCATTGGTATGCTGGCAGCAAATATGAGATATTGCACTGTGTGATTTAACCATAAAATTAAACCAGGGTACCTTGGATACTACTTGGGAAACAAAAATAAAGTGCCTACCTTCTGGTGAGAAGTGAGGTTACAGGGAACCAGACAGAGGGCCTTCTCAGCAGTGGCGCCCACCCTGTGGAACGCCCTCCCATCAGATGTCAAAAAGATAAATAACTACCTGACATTTAGAGACATCTGATGACAGCCCTATTCAAGGAATTTTTAAATGTGTGACATTTTAATGTACAGTATTTTTTTAATCTTTGTTGGAAGCCGCCCAGAGTGGCTGGGGAAACCCAGCCAGATGGGTGGGGTACAAATATTATTATTATTATTATTATTATTATTATTATTATTATTATTATTCCTACAGTATTAAGCACCTTAGCCATTTTGAACCTCCTATGAAAAAGTCATTGTATGTCATACTATTAAGGAGAGAGAGAGAAACTTGGCAAGAATAATTCAGGAAGGAATTCAGTAATGTTCAGAAATGTTCCTTTGAGTGATATTTTGCTCCACCTACATTTAAGAAAGCAGGCTAGTCATACATACATACATACATACTTTTTTTAAAAAAAAATACTACTTTGTTTATTTGCTTCCTGGGATCCTTAGAAAGAAAGGATAGGATTGAGATTTACTATAGGAGGAAAATCAGTAACAACAAAGAAATTAGCACATCGGATCATTTATATCATTGTCTTTCAAAGCTTAATGACTCATTATATGAGGTTGTGACCTCCGTGCATGCAATGCCTACATTTTTATATAAATAGATTTATATGCTGCCCAACTGACTGAGTTGCCCCAGCCAATCTGCGCAGCTCCCAACAGAATATTAAAAACACAATAAAACATCAAATATTAAAAACATCAAACATTAAAAACTTCCCTGAACAAGTTAATGATGGTTCTTGCCCACCAAGACAACAAAATGACCTTCACACCCCTTTAACATCAGGTGCTGTTGTAAATACACTTGACACTAATGCATTGAAATTTTCTTTTACGGTTAACCAAGTCTGCATTAATTCCTTCTAAATGCCTTCTCCTTTGCCAGCCTTTTGCATCTACTGCCTTACTGAAGAGTCCTTTGGGGACAATGGCTCGTCTATCATTTTTGACAAGTCCACAGGGTACGATAGGCAATCCATGTAACTAAAATCCCCAAGAGTAGGGAACCTGGCAAGAGCTGGTGACCCCTGCTGTCCCCACCAGGAACTCCACCCAGCATTGCAGTGCACATACAACGTGAGTCACGTTTCTGCCAGGTCAGTGAGGCCACATGTATCTATGCCAACACTCATATTCAGCTGCCAGCTACACTAAGGCGCAAGGTTCATGGCATTTCTCTCTCCTTTTCACCAACTTCCCTTGGCCCTTAAGTTCACCTGTGTATGCCGAATCCTTGGCCAAGGGAAGTTCTCTTCCTGGTTGTGACTTGTTTATATAATAATTAATTAATTATTGTTATTATTGTTAATGTTGTTGTTGTTGTTGTTGTTACACCCCGCCAATCTATCTGAGTTGCAACACTTCTGATAGAAAATTGTAGAAATCTAGAAGGTACTCTTTAAAGCCCAGCAGTGACATTCAGAAATTATTTCTGCATTTAATTTAGCTCATACAAATCCTTACGTATTTATTTTTACTTGGATTGGCCACACATTAATCCCATTCTTGTGCATTCATGCTGGCATCTAAACTAATCAGCTTCCAGCCGTCCTTCCTTTCTCCTGATCAGAAAGACTTCCTAGCAATGGTATTTTACCAGAAGGAGAAAAGGTACCCCTTTGCAAAGATGAAAAAATATGCCTGATTTTGCTAGTATGAGTGCTGACGACTGCTGGACAGATCACTGATTAATACGTTTCACGTTGACTATCAAGATTATACCTCGATGCAGGCTTCAAGGAAGGAAACCAAGGCACAAAATGAACACTCAAACCCTTCAAGATCCTATTAAGTGAGATTGCTTCCAAACGACTCTTAAGGAAAATCTATCTGCTTTTGGAGTTACCTGACAACATCGAGGAACAGTGGACCAAGCTAAGAACACCCATTATTGCAGCCTGTTAACAAACTATTGGATACCAAACCAAGAAACACCAGGACTAGTTTGATGAGAATAACAGTGACATTGAACACATGATTGACAAGAAAAGGAAGGCCTTTCAGATCTGGCAAAGAGATAGAAACTGTGCCACTAAGAATAAAACTTATGCCAGTGCTAAGGGTGAGGTTCAAAGAAGAACCAGAGAACTAAAGAACACCTAAATATCTTCACAGAAGTCAACGAAAAGCTTGGTCTTTCGCTCAACATCCAAAAAAACCAAAGTGCTGTACCAACAAGCACAAAACAACCCCTCTGCAGTGCCACAAATCCAACTCAATGGTGTAATGTTGGGAAATGTCAATCACTTCTCCAACCTCCGCAGTTATCTTTCCAGAAGGACCGACCCTGATACCAAAATCCAGCATTGCCTGAGCTCTGCAAGTGCAGCTTTCTCCCGATTGAGTGTTTGAGGCCTGGGACATTCATTTGTTGTTGTTTAGTTGTTTAGTCGTGTCCGACTCTTCGTGACCCCATGGACCAGAGCACGCCAGGCACTCCTGTCTTCCACTGCCTCCCGCAGTTTGGTCAAACTCATGTTCGTAGCTTCGAGAACACTGTCCAACCATCTCACCCTCTGCTGTCCCCTTCTCCTAGTGCCCTCAATCTTTCCCAACACCAGGGTCTTTTCCAGGGAGTCTTCTCTTCTCATGAGGTGGCCAAAGTATTGGAGCCTCAGCTTCACGATCTGTCCTTCCAGTGAGCACTCAGGGCTGATCTCCTTCAGAATGGATAGGTTTGATCTTCTTGCAGTCCATGGGACATTCATAGGGAAACCAAAATGCTTGTTTACAAAGCTATTATACTATCCACCTTACTGTATGCTTTTGAAACATGGACACCATCTCCAACTCCTCAAAAGATTCCATCTCTGAAAAAATTTTTATATCACTTGGGAAGACAGGTGGACTAATGCCAGTGTACTGGAAGAAGCAAAGTTCACCAGTGTCGAATAAATGATTCTTCAACATCAACTTCGTTGGACTGATCATGTTGTTCAGATGCCCGATTATCATCTTCCAAAGCAACTACTCTATTCTGAACTTAAAAACGGAAAGCGTAATGCTGGTGGTCAACAAAAAAGGTTTAAAGTCTCTTAAGGCAAATCTTTAAAAATGTAGTATAAACACCGACAACTGGGGAACACTGGCCTGCGAGCGCTCCAATTGGAGAACAGCATTTACCAAAGGTGTCATAGACTTTGAAGATGCTCGAACTTGGAACGAAAGGGAGAAACATATTAAGAGGAAGGCACATTTGGCAAACCCTCACCATGATCAACTCCCATCCGGAAACCTATGTCCCCACTGTGGAGGGACGTGTTGATCCAGAATTGGCCTCCACAGTCACTTACGGGCCCATTGTGAAGACCGTGTTCATGGAAGACAATCTTACTCAGCTACAAGTGATCGCTAAAGAAGAAGGAAGTGGATTGGGAGGCAGATAAGGCCTATCAAACAGGGGTCCACCATCCCCACTTACAGAGACTTGCATTTATACAACTGAATATTCTTATGCATATTTTCAGCTTTCTTGTTGACTGTATTACAGTAGAAGAAGCAGTTGTTTGGCTTTTACTCCAATGTGTTTTTTTTGGTGTGTGTTTTTAAAAAATACAAAGCCAAAGTTTTAAGGCTCCTATGGGGCTGCTTCTGGCACCAGACCTACTGAAGAAAGTCACCATAACCTCTGATCTACACTGTCATAACACTGTCATAATGAACCCTGCCATAGTTTCCTTCTATTAAACCAGAATAAAATGGATAATTTTTAAAGAGAAATGTCTTTGAACTAATGAAATATAATCCATAAAACCAGTAATAAACAGAGAACTTAAGGCTCAACCATTCTGACCTATGTTGCAGGAGACGAGAAGAATGCACCCTCATCTCATCCTTAATTCTAGTCCTGGTATGCTTAGACAGCGAGAAGGAACAAGAGGAGCTGACCCCTGTACTAAAAAGGCAGCAGCTGTTTGGGTGCCTCCTCTGAAGGTTCCAAAATCATGGTGGAAATTCTGGTTTGGTTTTGCTTTTAGTACAATCGTTGTCTCCCGCTTCCTCCCTTGTCAGCAGTGGCTGCACCTTCAACATGCCACAAATTGTTCTTGATTCATTTAGATTCAATGCACACCCTAACTTCACCATATTTCTGAGAAATCACTCGGAAACTTGAGAGTTCTCTATAGATAAACAATAGATGACGCTGTGTTTCTCTGATTTTTGTTAGGCACAAAAGAAGACTGGTCATTTAACGGTTCTAGGAGTACCCATATCAGTGTGAAATTCCCCCTTGTCCATTTCACACAACAGGTTCCGGCAGCAACTTCCAGGTGAATTTTGTCCTAGGTTCCACTCAATCCCTACTCACTCACCTTTTTGTGGGGGGAAATGAACCTTTTAAAGCCAAGGTGCTATTAAGGAACATGCAAAATGATGAGTGGCTATGCATGACCATCATCAACCTTATGGCTACTTTGTCTGTATGTGCTCTGAAGGTCACCACCTTTCTGAAGATACATAAGTCAGGTCAGTGCCTGGATAGGAGACCACTTGGGAAACAAATTTATGTTCCATAATGGAAGAAAGGTGGGATATAAATGTAAGAATGGCCATCTAAGGTCAACAGGTACTGTGTCAAGCCACATATTCTCCATGTGTTCCTCCCAGCTCATCCAGGCTTGCTGCACTGAGGCTTCCATTACCACTCGAATGTCATCAGCTGCCCTGTTACCTTTGTTCTCCTTTCTCCATAAAAGCAGGGAAAGTGCTAGCTGAAAGCAGGTACCATCTTCAATGGCAAATAGGGCTGCCTTGAGTTGGGGAGCCTGTTCTTTTGACTGGCAGAGGAAAATCCGGGTGGAAAACCACTTGGTGCGCTTGTACACAGGACAGAACGTGAAACCAAGCGACTGAATGCAAAACAAACTGTACTGATTCCTGGATGTCTTGTAATATTTCCAAAGAAATGGGGAGAAACTGACCCATCACACACTTAAAAAAAAAACCAACAACTATTGTTAGGAGAGAGAGAACGATCCTGTTTCCAGCTCCACAATACTTTAAAATAGGGGGAGGAAACTCACTCCTGCGGGCCAAATCCAGCCCTCCAAGCCTCTCTGATCAGTCCTCAAAACTCCACCCAAGCCATTCCCTTTCCCAAGGTCACTCTACTCACAAGATTTGTTCGGTGCTCTCCTTGAGTGCTTTTGTCCCTGGCAAGAACTGTGATCATGGCTCTTTCTTGTCTTGATAGAGGATGGAGACATGCAAGTGAGTGCAAGCATAGAAAGGCCTCTGACTTTTCTGTAGCTGGAATGTGCCCAGCAGTACAACGGAAGAGTCACAGCCATTGCCTCTGGCATGTGGCTCCCAGGTTTACAACCCTCCAAGGGTTCCAAGAGCTAAGAAAGGTGATCACTGAATGCTTACACACATCCACGAAACAAAATGTCTGCCAATAAGCATGTAAGAATGATCCATGTACTACTTTTGAACTTTCCAATAGGGTGCTGCTCCAATTGGTCTTAAAAATGCATTCTCACTTCTACAGATGCCTTAGGATTTAGTACACTGTTCCTTTAAACAGCTTTACTTGAAAGAACTATTCCAGTACTTGAGATTGTAGGGATGCGGGTGGTGCTGTGGGTTAAACCACAGAGCCTAGGGCTTGCCAATCAGAAGGTCGGCGGTTCAAATCCCCGCGACAGGGTGAGCTCCCATTGCTCGGTCCCAGCTCCTGCCAACCTAGCAGTTTGAAAGCACGTCAAAGTGCAAGTAGATAAATAGTTACCGCTACAGCGGGAAGGTAAACGCTGTTTCCATGTGCTGCTCTGGTTCGCCAACAGCGGCTTAGTCATGCTGGCCACATGACCCGGAAGCTGTACACCGGCTCCCTCGGCCAATAATGCGAGATGAGTGCCGCAACCAAAGAGTCAGTCACAACTGGACCTAATGGTCAGGGGTCCCTTTACCTTTACTTGAGATTGTACATACACATTGTTTAAAATGCCACCGACCCCAGTACTAGTGCTGATGCTACAAAAAGGGGGGGGGGGAGAAAGTTGATGCTACCAAAAAAGAAAAGAAAAAATGAGTCTTCTCCATGACAAATCCATCTCCATTATTCCACTGTCAGGCCATGCCTCAGTAGAAGGGCAAAGCAATCCTCCTTAAGTTATGTTGCTGTAAGGATGAATTCTCCCTGCCACAGGCATGGGATTCCATGAAACCCCAAGGTGATTTCCTTGCCTTACTTAGAACTTTAGCAGTGAAATATTAACTGACTGGGGCTGATGAGAGATGTAGTCCGAAACATCTGAAGGAGTGCCAGCTTTTCCCCTTACAGAAATTGCTGCCCCCCTCCTGATCATTTAAGGTACACCTCAATGTGGTCCCATGTTTAAGTTTCAGCTATATAAACTGAATGAATGAATGCTTAAACAGAGATATTGTAAAGGCAAGTGGGGTAATCCGAACAGCTTTTGTCATAAGCTGAGAAATCTGTTGTGATCTATGAGTTTCTTTATACCACCTCACTTTATTTTAATGTAGTTGGTAATAAAGAACACTGGAATTTGACTTGGAATTTAAAAAGTACCTATTTTCTCTCTCTCTCGCACACACACACACACACACACACAATTTGAAATAGTATTTGGGGCAGGGTGGGGGGGCGAGAGGCATGTCAAGAAAAGTGGCAGTCCAAATCCTGCGAAGTAGGTAGGAGTTCAGTGCCATTTAAGGTGCAAATACCAGGATAGAAAGCTTGAAACCGCTTACTACTGAGGAAGATACAAGAGATGCTTTTCATCTTTAGTGGCCAATGGGTTAATACAACTAATTCTAGAAAGAAATAGATACTCACCATTGCTCACCATACGCCTGGCTACTTCCCAAAGGACCAGTCCAAATGCCCAGATATCAACACGTTTGTAAGAGTCAAAGCAGTCCACTTGGATGGTTTCATCTAAGACTTCTGGGGCCATGTAGCGCTTGGTACCCACACGGGGGTTGTTTCCTACATCCAACTGATTGGTGCTTTGGGAGTGCATGACTGCGAGGCCTGTAATTGCAAACAGAAGAGCTGTGAAGTCAGTGTTGGTCTTTCAGCTCAAGGGGAGCCCACCTTTTGCCATATATTTTTCAGCTACAAAGTGCCACCGTGTCATGAATTGAACCTGGGACCTCCTGCTTGGTAAACACTGGGATATGGCCATTTCCCCTATACCTACTCTAAGAGATTAGGAAGACGTTTGTAAAGCAACTCTAAAACAACACCCAGTCACAGCAAATCTAAGCAGCGACAACACGACACCACTAGACTAGTGTTTATGTGGTGGGAGTATATTGTGGTCCAGCAGACCAAGTGCTTCATAGCCATTATCCTGTTCACACATCTGCTGTAAGGGGTGGGGATAAATCTTAACTCCCAAGGTTTAAGGTGAGCTTTTGAGGAAATCGATGGAACCAAAAGTGCAAGGAAGGCTAATGCAAGGACAACTGTGACCATAAAAATGGGTCAAATCAAACACCTTCCAAAAATAAACCGCAGACACATATGGTCACCAGAAAGTAAGCACGTTTTTTTAAAAAAATACAGTATGCAAACTACTCCACACAGTTTGCATTCTGCTCCAACCACCAAATAGCTTAAAATTGAGATGTATTACACTACAGCCTTCAAATAGCAGCAATTTTAAGTAAGTAAACTAGCAACCACCGAAAAACGAATGACAGTTTACAGTTAAGCAAAGGCCACACAAACGGACCTTTCATGAGCCCATCATCAATATGAATATTGCTGGGCAACATGGAGCACTTAAAAGTGAAAACACCTTTACTTTATATCTCAGATATGACAATTAAATCTTTGTTGAAAGGGACAACTGCATACAGTAACTAAGCAGCCCCATATAAATTCAAAGGGATTGCAAGATCCATGCGTACAAAGTTTTCAAAAAGATACAATCCTGCATGGGACAGAGCAATCCAATTGACAGGCTATCGTTTGGGCAGTGCAAATAATATATATCACACATAAGGTCCCTTGGCTTATTCAATAGTTTAAAGTGTCCTGTCTGGATGTGGTAATCTAGGAATACGGGGATTGCCATTCTGATAGGAGACATAAGAGATTCCATGCTGCATTTTCTTTTTTTAATATTAAAACATTCATTCAGAAGTTACAATGAAGCTTTGTCCACTGCCATACTATCAGAGAATGATCACTCCAATCCTCAGTCCTACATGTGATAGTGCCAGTGCAGATCCGCAGTGCAAATGCTTCTATTACGCACAATCCCCATGACCTGGGGTGGTTTTGCTCCCATCTAATGAGGCAGCAGTGCAGCATGGGAGGGCAAGGCAAGAGTGTGAGCGTGACAATCCAAAAGCCAGGTTCGTAGCTTCTGCCTTAGAAGTGCCGTAAATCCCTGATAATAACAACAACAATAATAATAATAATCTGAAGGCAGCCCTGTTTAGGGAGGCTTTTAATGTTTAATAGATTATTTTATTTTTCTGTTGGAAGCCGCCCAGAGTGGCTGGGGAAACACAGCCAGCTGGGCGGGGTATAAATAATAAATTATTATTATTATTATTATTATTATTATTATTACAGTGGAACCTCGGTTTACGAACGTTCCACGGAGGCGTTCATAAACTGAGAAGTTCGCTCCCTGAAGGCACATTTCTGCGCGTGTGCGAAGCGCCAATAGATCAATTCTGCACACACACGAGCTGCGCAGATCACTTCTGCGCATCCGATGCCGCGGAACCCGGATGTAAACACTTCCAGGTCCACGGCATTCGTAAACAGGACTGTTTGTAAACCGAGGTACCACTGTATTATTATTATCACAGTTGGATCCTTGTCCCAAAGCAGCACCTGGACTCTAAGCTGAAACCTAGAACCACACAAGCTGCTGTCTTGAAGAGAAAAAAAGCCTTCATTCATGATGCCATTGGTGGTGTTTCCCCTCCTTATTTTTTATTGCTCCAACACATGTGTCTCTAAAACCATTTATGTCCTTTACAGGGCTGTACAAACAACACCAGAAAATAGTATGCAAGATTCTGCAGACAGGAACGAGACTTAAAAATGATGTGCGCCCTCTAGTGGATGAAGAATACCCCCCCCCAAAAAAACAACTCTTAATCCAAATAAAGAAAGGTCCTCAGGAATTGCATCAGGTTATTTGAGGACTGCATATTTAAAATGCAAAAAGAAGGAGAAGGGAAAACCACTCACCTAGGTCTGCTATGCAACACTGTCCGTTTTTCTTAACCAGGATATTTTTACTCTTCAAGTCTCGGTGAGCAATGGCAGGTTTCCCTTGAGTCCCAAATATCTCTATGTGCAAATGTGCAAGGCCGCTAGCTATAGACAAGACTATCCGCAGGCAGCTCACTGTGTCGAGCGTCGTGAGTTGCAGATAGTCATACAAAGAGCCCATCTCATGGTAGTGGGTGATTAGCCACAACTGAGTGCTGGAATTCCGAGAGGTCATATCTGAGGCAATAAACCCTGAAAGAAGGAGAAGAAACATTAGGTGAAAGATTAGGGGCTTCCTCCCCCCCCCACTATCTAAACCATAGGTCGCCAAACTAAGGCCCGGGGGCCGGATGCGGCGCAATCACCTTCTAAATCCAGCCCGCGGACAGTCCGGGAATCAGCATGTTTTTACATGAGTAGAATGTGTCCTTTTATTTAAAATACATCTCTGGGTTATTTGTGGGGCCTGCCTGGTGTTTTTACATGAGTAGAATGTGTCCTTTTATTTAAAATGCATCTCTGGGTTATTTGTGGGGCATAGGAATTCGTTCATTTTTCCCCCTTCAAAATATAGTCCGCCGCTCTGAGGGATGGTGGACTGGCCCCCTGCTGAAAAAGTTTGCTGACCCCTGATCTAAACTCTCTCCAGAATTAGGCCATGCAAGAAGCAGACTGTAGCGTCGTTTTCCTCCCTGTTAAATTCCAGCTTCCAAACCCACAATCTCAGCTTGTTGACTGACAAGGTCTACAAAATGGCAATGCACATACAAGTCCATTACTGCCAATACTCTGAACCCATGCCTACCAAGGCCTCAGCTGCACTACGCATTTAAAGCAGAATCGTGGCTTCCTCCAAAGAATCCTGGGAGCTGTAGTTTGTTAAGGGTGCCGAGAGTTGTTACTCCCCTCACGGAACTACAGTCCTCAGAGTGGCTTAACAGTCAATCCTCCACCCCAGGGAACTCTGGGAATTGTAGCTCCATGAGGGGAACAGGGGACTCTCAGTTCCCTTAACAAACTACAGCTCCCAGGATTCTCTGGGAGAAGGCATGGCTGATTAAAGTGGTACGGTACTGCTTTACATGTATGGTCTCTTCTGTATATACTCCATGGGGATAGGGAACCTTAGACCCACAGGGGCAAGCCACAAACCACAGCTCCTCTGAAGGACAAACCGCTCAACAGCCTCATCCTGTGCCCTCCCCTCAAGTGCTTTCACCTGCTTGGAACGTGTCTTTAAAATGTGATACTTATTGCTTGCCTGGATGGACAGATACGATGCGAGTATATGTATGCACACATACATGTGAGGGAGGGGGAGGGCAGGTAGAAACTTTTGCATGGGCTGGAATGTACAACATTTAAGAACCGCATCAGTTGCTGTATCTATGGTCCCAACCACCAGCACACCATCCCTAGATGGTTGTCCATGGCAGGATGAGGCTGGTGGGCTGGAAAATGTTCCCCATCTCTAGCAAATATAGTCTGTTTTTAACAGTCTGCTTCATCTTATCTGCAATGGAAATGTGTACTGAAATGACATAATGCTTAATGCTTACACAGAGGTATACTTAAAAACATTTTTATCATGGTGCACATATGGTATTTGGTCAGCGGGGGAATCGTGCTCATGAGGATGGTTTTGCTAACAGAAAACCGCATGTGAGGATATATTTCTGCAGGAGCCAAGTTTTTCTTGATTAAGGTGGATAAAAACTTAGTTAAAAGGGGATGGAGAAAGGCTTGCACTACAGTGTTCAGTAGACTCCGGGTCCAGGTCTTTTTTAATGCTCCCCACACCCTTATCTGTGTACAAAAGCCATTAAGAAAATATCCTCACCTAAAATGTTTTCATGCCTCAGCAACACAGTATTGTACAATTCTGTTTCCCTGAACCAGGACTTCTCGTCTCGGGAAGAAAATATCTTAACTGCAACATTTTCTCCTTGCCACTGTCCTCTCCAGACCTCACCGTATCGACCTTTCCCTAGAACAGACAAACAGATACATGGGATTTGAGCAGCAGTCTTCATTAAGCAAATAGTAGGATGCTTCCAGGCTAGACCAGAGCAGAGACTTGAAACTAAATCAACATTTTAAGGCACTTTAAAAACAAACTGTTTGTGGTGCTCAGGCTCCAAGTCAAGAGATTCTCACTTCAGGATGTAGTTGGGTGGGGAGGAAACATAGCAAGGACTTTGGCCAAATATCACCAATAACATCGCCATCCCTATCACCTAATTATGGAAGTTTCACCCATGTCTGGGTCTGGACGAGGAAGATTAAATCCTAGAGAGAGTGTTGCACTCTGGTTGCTGGGAGCCAGAAGTTTTAAGACCAACTTCAGAGGCACCTGGCTCAGAGATCAATTTAGGCCTTTTTCATGGTGGCCCCTCTTCAGTGCAATTTCCTCCCAAGAGCTAAATGGCTGGCTCCTTTGGTTCAGAGGTTTACAGAAAGCTTTCCCCCCCCAAATAACCACTTGTTTTCCTTGGCATTTAATGAAATGCTTCATTTTAGAGGAGCTGAACAGGTTGTTGGGTTTTTTTTACAGCTGTTCATTGTATACAGTACATTTAAACCAGCTGTACTGTTGCAATTTTCATGTTTCCATATTTGTTTAACAAAACTGTGCACTTGTTATTAACGGAAGCAGCTTCGGGGAAGCTACAGGCTTGAGAGCTAGCTCAGAAATATCTGAAATAAATAAATCCCTGGCTGTACTTCCCATATCTTTCTATTTTAGCAAGCAGGCACCAGGAGTTACCAAAGACCTGGAGCACTGAGAATGCTGATATCAGCTCCACCAATACCTCACCATTGGAACTTTGAAGATTCTGAGAACAGATTCAGGTGTGTGTTAACTGTGCGGCTGTTTTTGGAACTTGAATCTCATATGCCTTATATTCTTGTCATCAGCCCGCAGTACTGCCTACTCTCCAGCAGTTTACCAAGTGGAGCTGCCACCACCCAGCCCTTGTATTGAAAATAATTCAACTGGTGAAGCCAAAGATTGGAAACTGTGAGCATGGATATGCACGGTACACACTCTGCCACTGAGCAGGGGAGACTAGCTAACTGATTTGCACATGAAAATAGTGGTGCCTGTTTGTGTTGTATCTGGTAAATGAGGGCGACACAGTAGAAGGGAGCAGTACATGAGCTCACTGGGGACCCTCGTTTCAACCCAAGCAGCCTAAAATAAGCTCAATTCAACACAGTGCCACCTGCTCTCCTTGGCAGCCACACATGACTAACGCTGGTCTCTCGTTTCGTTACCTCGCCTTTGGCACACATTCATCAGTAACAGGTGTAATCCAGGGTAACGGGACACACGACACCTTTGAGGCTCTTGGCATTACACAGAAGGGACTTCCTGTCCAAAGATTCCACTCGCAACTCAATACAGACGAGCCGCTTAACCATTTGGTCTCTCTTTGAAACAGGCACACCATTTTTTTTTTACAGTGCAATCCTATACGTCTCTATTCAGAAGTAAACCCTTTTTGAGTTTAAAGGGACTTACTTCCAGGTAGATGTGTACAGGATCGCACCCTTCTCCGTAGCACGCACTCATACATGCACACAGCACAGAGGAATCCTCAGGGCTCTGTCCCAGGTAAGAATAAGATTACTAACCCACACACTCCAACAGCGTAATCTGCCGAGCCACCGTTCTTTGTACCAGGAAAGGAAGGCCAGAGCCACTCCCCGATGTACAGCTATGGTCCAACAAGTCCTGTGTAAAAAATAAGACCACATATTTGGAACTAGAAGTGAAACGGAACAGAAGTTGGCATTCTGCCATCTCCATCCCTTCAATTCATTTATTGAAGGCATTTTTCTTCCATTTACATCGCACTCCGGGACCTATTGGTCTGCCATTTGGAAGGCTTAATCCACTCTGCAATGGCCTCTGTACCTGTAAATTGCATCCACTTTGGCCAAGGGGGAGGTGCTATAGCTGTTTTCGTAGTGAATGGAGAGCACATAGTTTTGTTTGTACAGAGCAGCTTGGAACTCTAATTACATATCAAATGTGAGAGAGCACTGAGTGACTCAGGAAAAAAAATCACAAATTAAAAAATGCACAGAAACAGATACAAGGTGGATCTGCAATTTGCTCCCTGGTTTTCTGCACCACAAAAGGGAACTCTTCCTGCCAGGGAACGGTAGGCTAATAATTCCAGACCTTCCAAAACAGTAATCTGCATTACTTTGCAATTATAGTATAGTTGATATATATTTTTAAAAGACATCCACCATCCAAACCAGTAAGAGGCTGAACTCCAGGGGTTACTGAAAACATATATGCAGCCATACATATGTTGGGTGGGAAAGTACATATAGGCTATGTGAACACATGCTAACAGAAGCCCCCTTCAGGCACTGCAATGAAGAGTTAAAAAAACACATGGGTTGGGCATTGGGGAGACAAGGACCCCAATTACCAACTATTAAGAGACATAGCTGCCAAGTCTCCCGCTGAAAAATGAGGGATCAGCAGCGGGGCGGCACCGGAAGTTGCATCTACGCATGTCTGGACATGCGTAGAAGCAACTTCCGGTGCCAGTGCCCAGACATGGGCAGAGCAGCACCGGAAGTCGCTTTTACGCTCATGTGTAGAAGCGACTTTCGGTGCCGCTCTGCCCAATTTCCAGTGCCCAGACATGGGCAGAGCGGCCCCTGAAATGGAGCCTCCCTGGCAGGTAGGAAATCCGGGGGATTTCCGGGATTTTTTTCTATTTGGGATAACAGCAGGAATCGGATTAAAATCCGGGGGTTTCCCGTGAAAAACGGGAGACTTGGTAGCTATGTTAAGAGAGAAAGTGTCTGCAGCAGGGAGTCTTCAGTACAGGTTTTCCTGGGTTCTAGAAATGCACAAGAAGCCTCCACTTGGGGATAGCTCTGTCGGTACAGCATGAGGCTCTCAATCTCAGGGTCGTGGGTTTGAGCCCACATTGGGCAAAATATTCCTGCATTGGAGGCGTGTGTATACACGCCCTTCGTGGCCCCTTCCAATTCCACAGTTCCATGATTCTATGAACATGCACGAGATGCAGAAGGTTCTCCAACACAGACCATTGCCTTCCACTTGTTGGAAGGTGATGGGAACTGTGAAGGAGGAGGAGGAGGAGGGGCAGAGCTTGACACACTCACACCCTGCTGGCCCCTCCTCCTCCTCAAGTGGTTTTTTTTTCTTCATTGTAATGCAAATCTTCATTGTAATGCCTGAAAGCTTTTGTGACTGGCTTAAAGCAGAGATTACTGAAGTGTAATCCCCTTCTAACTGTCTATTCAGGTTTTAATGCAGTTTATCACCCAATTTGGAGAACTGCTCCTACTCAGCAGTTTTATATAATATGCCACTGGGGGAAGGTGGGGGCGGACTGAAGTGCCTTCTTGGTTGGGAAGCTCATCTTTTTAAAACTAGTTTATTAGAACTGTGGCATTTTGGAGTGGTGACTTCATCAAAAGGAAAAAAAGATACGAAGTTCAATAAACACTGCTTTAATAATTATAATTAATTACATTATTATTATTAGACTCACCCTTAAGTAAAAATACGTGTAGGAGTCCCAAAAAGGAATGCCACCCTTAAATACTGAATTTTTAATAGGATTTGATAGAGCAGTCAAAATACAACTGCTACATGCCTACGCACAGTGACCAAGGAATAAGTCCCATTTAACTCAACACAGCTTATCTCTGAAAATAAATACACAGGGTTGCAACTGTTAAAGCCCAAAATGGTTACTGAAATTTGACTGTTTCGAAACTTCCTGTTTTGGACTTAAGCACTTAGTAGGAACTTAGTAGCGCAAAATAGGGTCTGAAGCTCAACATCAAAAAAACCAAATAAGCCATGGTTTGAAATAGTTAAAGCTATGGTTTTCCCAGTAGTAATGTATGGAAGTGAGAGCTGGACCATAAAGAAGGCTGATCGCCGAAGAATTGATGCTTTTGAATTATGGTGCTGGAGGAGACTCTTGAGAGTCCCATGGACTGCAAGAAGATCAAACCTATCCATTCTGAAGGAAATCAGCCCTGAGTGCTCACTGGAAGGACAGATCCTGAAGCTGAGGCACCAATACTTTGGCCACCTCATGAGAAGAGAAGACTTCTGGAAAAGACCCTGATGTTGGGAAAGATGGAGGGCGCTAGGAGAAGGGGACGACAAGAGGACGAGATGGTTGGACAGTGTTCTCGAAGCTACGAACATGAGTCTGACCAAACTGCGGGAGGCGGTGGAAGACAGGCGTGCCTGGCGTGCTCTGGTCCATGGGGTCACGAAGAGTTGGACACGACTAAACAACAACAAACTTAGTAGGAAACATTTCTTAAAGCCACTCAGAATAACAAAATCCATAAATAAAGTGTGTGTGTGTGTGTGTGTGTGTGTGTGTGAACACACACCTTTGATATAGAGATATAAGCAAGTGCCATTAACTCAACATGAAAAGGATTTGTATATTCTACTGCAATCTTGTACTGAAAAATGCATTTTAAATCACTCAGGTATAACCACAAGGTGGCAGCAAAACAATTAATATCTTCACTTTTACAGCATTTACCAAAGGAATGATGGATAGCCTACTGATCCTGCCTTCAAAATATACAGCAGTCTTGAGCCACTTGCGACATGCCAACACTAATATGTGTTCACACTATCAATTGTATACACACACACCACATGCACATCGTGATTAACTCACTTCTAATAAAAGTACCAGAAGACATACAAGAATGAATGAGATCAAATCATCAGACTTCCTCCGTGTCATAATTCTCCCAGTGAAGCTGAACGTTTCAGACCAAATAGAAGAAAGCACTTCTTCACACAGTGCATAGTTAAACTATGGAACTCACTTCCACAGGACACCCACTTGGATGGTTTTTTAAAGAGGAAAAATCCACGGAGAACAAAGCTATCAGATTGATATGTTCTATCTCCACTGCCAAAGGCAGTATGCTCCCTGCTGAGAATCAGAAATGGGGGAAGAACTGAGGTCCTGCTTGCAGGATTCCTACAAGTATCTGGCTGGCCACTGTGAGAAAAGGATGATGGGCTGGATAGAGCTTTTTTCCTGAGCCAGCAGGAATCTTCTTATGGGAGCATTAAAAACCCATAGAATATAACAGAATTCAGCTCCTAATGACATTTTAGTTTTTAAGAGTGTGGGCAATGCCTACTCCAAAGCTTATAAAAAGGTAGTTGTGAGAAGGAGACTGTGCGTAATGTTCATATTTCACAAGTAACATTTTTGGCAGCCTGATCAAAAAATAAAAACAGCAGAATGCTTTCAAAGGAATAACAACAGATAAGATTTACTTACTGCCAGGGTGCTGTCACCAACGTTTGATGATATGAGTCCCTCAATGGTTCCATATTCTGGATCCCTTGAATTGAGCCTTTCCATATGGTACTGTTTCACTTTTCGGATGATCAGCATCGTCACTGCAGAAAATATCAGGAGCGCCAGAACTGAAGCTACGACAAATATGATAAGTGTTTCCGTGGTGTAACCCAGAGATTCCCCTTGAAGTGGGTGCCCTTCACATAAAAACAAAAAGAAAGAACAGAAGGTAAGTCAAATCTTAAATACTGGGAATTTTGACAAAAGTCCATTGAAAAGACAGACACACTCGCTTTTTGTACATTTACTGTAAATCCTTATTTTGTTAATAAAAAACCCCCACACAATTTAAATGGAGAATTCAGGTGCCTCAGAAGGACTCGGTGCGATGAAGAAGGCTTTGGGGAGGAGGGAGACTCGGCAACTGGCCATCAAAAAAATGAGAAGCTATAACCTAGAAGTGTGAAATCTTTCTTTCCAGCTCTGGTGTTAACTCCAATATTTGGTAGACTCTTAAAAACAGCACAGCAGGCTAAATGGGAACCCAGCTGGAGCTCTTGAACTTTGCGAGGCCATTCTTCCATAGATACTTGCATCCTGTGCTCTGAGAGAATACAATACTCTATATTCCTTATTTTTAATTATGTATTTATTTTCTTACATTTATATTCTCCTTTCTGACATCATGGAAGTCCACATGGTTTCCAACCGATCACCCATCCAGGCACTGGCCAGGTCTGAACCTACCAAGCTTTTCTCAAACAACTGGACCCCGATGGTCCCACTTGTACCTCAAAACGTGCCCCCTTTTTTAGGGCCTTTCTGCACTTATCATTTATAAGCGGTACACCTGCTCTTTGAGTTAATGATTTCAAGAGTGAATTTGGAGCTGATTGCCTGCATCTCTGGTCACATGTCATTGTTATTAGAGAGCGAGTGTAGGGTTTTCTTCTCCACACTAATGGTGAGTTGTGTCTGAACTGAGAAAAGTTCCAGGGTTGTGGTCACACCCCTTTACTGCCTCCCGCCAGTAAATGACGAAATGTGGAACCTCCTTAAGGACCTTATGTGGTAGCAACTATACCGCTATGAATAGGAAGTGTGGAAGGGCCCAAACACTTGTATCCCACCTGGTTTGTTATATTCATAGTCCCACCAACTTCCATCTCATCTTCAGTTTTTAGATCTCAGTTTGTTCTTCGTACAGTATAAGCTACAGTATTCCTGGTTCCTGTAGGGAGCAGTTTTGTATCTGTGGAATCTCTCTGTGTTTTATAAAAACCCTGATTTTCCAGTGTGGAGAGCCTCCACAGATACAGGAGCTTCTTGCTTCAATAATTCTCCAACTTGGGAAGCCAGATCTAGAACACTAATTCCTGCCACACCCCTCACATGTCCACTTTCCCCTAAAGAGCCAGTGTGGTGTAGTGGTTAAGAGTGGTAAGACTTGTAATCTGGGGAACCGGGTTCGTGTCTCCACTCCTCCACATGCAGCTGCTGGGTGACCTTGGCTAGTCACACCTCTCTGAAGTCTCTCAGCCCCACTCACCTCACAGAGTGTTTGTTGTGGGGGAGGAAGGGAAAGGAGAATGTTAGCCGCTTTGAGACTCCTTCGGGTAGTGATAAAGCGGGATATCAAATCCAAACTCTTCTTCTTCTTCTATCTGGAATGCCTGGAGAGGCCTATACACTTGCCTCTCACACAGAGATCGAGGTCCTTAATTTTCCAAATCATCACTATTGGTCAATATGCTTCCACACACCACGACCAACCATTCCTCCCTTCTCTTTCATGTATTCCATTTCTGGAGATGTCACACATATTCCAAGGCCACAGATCCCATAACATCATAGATCTCAAGTCAAAGACAGCGAGCTTATTATAAGAATCGCTTTGCTAATAATATTAAATTTGTTTCTGGAAACCAAAGAATAAGACTTTCACCTTTCGTTGGCAGCTGTGCTGTGATGTTCATGTTACACAGGTTACCCTGACAGCATTCGACCGCTTGATCAGGGGAGGGAGGTGTTTTACATGTCATTTTCCCTTGTTCGTAGACTTGGAAGCAGCCCTTCTGATACACTTTAGCGCCATTGTTGATGCTCAAAGAGGCAAAGCACTGGTGGCCTCTGCAGCGGTCGCCATTCACACATGACGTGCCTTCACACACACAATCGTAGTTAATCAAGGTAGGTTTATGCTCTTCATCTGCATGGGGGAAGAGGGAAGGAAAACACCATTTCAATAGGCAACTTATACACATAGCAAATGCATTATGATATTTTGAAAAATAAAAATTAGTTTGCTTCAGGGGCTTTGCTAACATTTGGCTCATTCTCCCTTCCGAGAGGAACAGAATCATAGAACTGAAAGGGACCCCCAAGGGACATCTAGTCCAACCCCCTGCAATTCAGGAATCACGGCATGTGGTTCCCCATCCAATTTAAAACCATACCAGACCCTGCTAAGCTTTGCAAATGTGTCAGCAGTTTTATTGATGCACCACTAGGAGGAGAATGAGAAGAAACTGCAAGCTCATCAACATTTCACACTACAAAGAAGGCTGGTGCATTCTGATGACTTTATGATTTTGAGTGTGCAAATCAAACATTTGGGGGTGGGGTTGTCTCTTCACAATGGGTGATATTTGTACACAAAACTGAATGGAGATCAACAGCAACTAATACAAATTGCCACAAAGTCTTTATTTCCAAAGATTACAAATACATCAACCTCTTTAACAACTTCCAAGAGTTGGGAAGTGCACTCTGGAAAGTTTTGAGCAAACCAAGAAGACCTCTGTATCTCTAAAATGCCCCCCCCCCACGAAATTTGCATTGGCCCACTCTTTAGGGAAGGGATGAGAACCTTTTTGGCTCCCTGGGCAAGATCCTTACAGGATTGGCCTTGCAGCCAAAACTGACAGGTGAGTGCAGGCACCCAACTGTCAATCACTTGACATCACAATGACATCAGACGCAAGGTGCATTGAAGTCCCAAAGTCGAGCTTTCAAAGCACCTTGAAAGATGCTGCCAAAACAAATGTGTTTCTCTCCCCCCCCCATTTGTTTTAGCAAGAGATTCTAAAGCAAGCCCCTTCCTGAATCAGTTGAGAGGTGGGGATTAAACTCTGCTAGTATGACTGGGAAGCAGCACACCCAGCCAAAACCAGATTTCAACCCACCCACCAACTGATGCTACTTGTGGTTTGTGAGAAATGGCCTTGCAGGCCAACTTGGGACAGCCTGGAGGGGTCAAAATTGACCCACAGGATCGAGGTTAAGGAGAAGTCCTGAAAACTCTTTTATTCTGGTTTTTGGCTTTACTGAGGTGCTGTTATGGCCATTAAAAAATAACTGTTCTATTGGCTGACATTTTAATGTTAACTGTTTTTACTGCCATTTTAAAACCTTGGGGTGATATCCAACTAAGTCAGAATAGGCACCATGGAATCAATGAATTTAAGTAACTAAAGCTCATTTATTTCAATGGGTCCACTCTCAGTATGACTAGTATTGGATATCACCCTTGAATTTTAATGTAGTATTTTATTGATTTGTTGTAACCTTCTCTGGAAGAGTATACAGTCTAAATGGCAGGCTTAGAAACCCATTAAATAGTAATAAATAATACATAGCCACTCAGAATCTCTCTATCCTATAAAGGTGTCAATGTTGCTGATGTAAAACCTAATTACCCAATCACATTAGGCCCTATTCTCTAGCATGCATCCCACACATCTTGTCAATTCAGATGACATGCAAACTATATTTAGCACAAACCATTGTTTAGAAACCAATTTCAAACCATGGCTTATGATTCCGGTTTGCCATCCACGTACAAACTGTGGTTTGTCAATTCAGACCCCCTTCCTTAACTGCGGTTTTCAACGTCATCTGAAGTACGCTATTTGTGCAAAACTCTAATAGCCAGCACAAAACACTGCCTACAGGAGATTTTATGCTTCTACACTCTTCCTTTCTAGTCCAGATGTTCCTGAGAAAGCAGTGCTCAATCCTATCGTAGCAGTTTGAGTCTGGAAAGCGGCCAATCTATCACTTATCAGGGATTTTTGCAACAGGCTAAAAAGGCAATAGCAGTCAATTGTTACACAAGAGAATGCATGTGTATACAACAAATACCCCACCCAAAGGATAAACCAAAATCTTATCTTTTTATATAACTATTTTAGGAGGAAAGCAAAGTTTGCTAGTTTTTATGCAAGCAACCAGCCCGAACACATCTAGCAGAAGTGGATTTTCAAACAGAGTATGGTTGAGGAGTCACTGTTTTTAAAAATGTACAGACTTCATTACAAACTAATTAAGAATCACACAGAACAGAGAGAAGCAAAACAATATCCAGGTGTGCTTTGATCAGTTTTCAACACAAGTCTCACCTTTGCATACCAGGCAGTTCTTTTCATTCATTAGCAGTCCTATGGACTCTCAACCAGCTCTTATTTGTATTTATTCATTAATACATAGCTTTTAATCGGATTGAATACTGTATATGTACACATTGGGAAAGATTACGAAGCTGCCTGAAAGGGACACAGTGTTCCCTTAAACTTTCCAGGACACACCAGCTGCTCTAAAATCATTAGTCTTACCATTTGGTGTGTGTGTGTGTGTGTGCGCGCACACACACATGCTAGGTATGGTTGCACCTTCAACAGGTTTGTGTGCGAACATGGATAGAAGACATATAAGTTGAAGCACATGCTCCCCATGACACCATCCCCTTTTGGCCATTCTACTGGCATATACCATGTTTCTCCAAAAATAAGACACCGTCTTATATTTATTTTTCCTCAAGAAAAAACCACTATGGCTTATTTTCAGGGGATGTCTTATTTTTCCCTCTCCTCCTGCCATGGCCGGCATTGCTGCTGCACCTATCACTATGTCTTATTTTCGGGGTATGGCTTATATTCCTTGAATGCGTAAAAATCCTATTATGACTACATCTTAAAATAGGGAAAACAGGGTAGTCACCAACAGAATGGTGCCTCCAGCCATAGTATCTGGCATGTTCTACCAGGTTATCTTCCATGTAGGAAGCATAGCTTGATGTTCAGTGGCACAGCGGGGCTTCCACCAAACACTATAGCTCAGGGGTGTGGAATCAGTGGCCTTGTGCTGTTGGACTGCAACTTCCATCACCCCTGATCACTTGCCATGCTGGCAGGGCCACAAGATGCCCCATCCATGATACAGTCTCTTAGTCAAAAGGATCTCCAGGATTATGCCCTAAAGCTCCAGCTGTTAAATTCTTTCAGCCACTGTTCACATAACTAGCCATACACACACACACACACACACACTGTATATATGTGTGTGTGTGTTTTTAAAACACACAGAGACACATACCGGTATATCACATTTGGAAAACATTGAGAATATTGCTGGAAGCAAAACAGATATTTAGCACAATTATATTTTTATATAACAATACGATTGAGCATCCTCTGGAAATGGTGAAAGGAAAGCCATTCAAGTCAACTTGTCTTGTTAGCAAAGCAAAGCAATTTCTTTCTTTCTTTTTTTCACTCTAGCTTTAATAGCAGCCATACTGGCTTAAACAGGAGGGGGAAAATAGCATATGGTCACTAAGCAAAACAAAGCTAATTGCACAAAGCAGCATCTAAAAATAATTCACAGCATGGACCCTGGTTTTCAGCTCCAGCACAGGTTTTATTTTCAAGTATACAGCCTGTAATTCCAATGGGCTGCTGTTGTCTTCTTTAACGGCAGTTCTACCACCACCACCCATTCCAAAACATTCATCTAGAGAAAGGCACCCCCCCCCACACACACACACACACCCTATTTCAATACACAAATTGGAATATCCATCTCAAGTTGGAGAATAATTAGAACACAGTTCTGGCATTCGTATGATCTAAGTCTTTTCGTGATAACTGAATTCACGTGCAACGGATCAGGTATTGATATCTCGGGGGGCGGGGGAGGAATGGGTCTGATCTATCCATAGAAAATTCTGGCCATCTAACAACTTCTAACCATTAGATCTGGATTGGTGTCTGAATGCAGTGGTAGATAGGATGAGGATCAACAACCCTGGGAGTGCAAACATTTATGCATTAAATAGAGATTATTCATTTGGGAGAGACTGAGCTACAGCCATCAGTTTATTATAAAATACTGTTCCTAACGTTGTATTGAGACCCACAACCATTGGCCAAAGCTCAGACAAGGAGACTTTTGGGAAGCAAAGTGGTGGCACACTACCAAAAACCCAGTATTTTCTTGCAAACCCATCCCTGGGAACATACATTTCAGATTAAGTGGCTCCTGGGTGGAACACCTAGGCGAGGGAATGGCACCACAGCAGACCACTGCAACCACGCTCATTTCCCACTCCCAGGCTTAAGAGGCTGCCGCCACACAGGAAGGGAGATGGGCACAACCACTTTGTCTCTGTCCGTTACAACTTTGCATTTTATGAAGGATATAACAATTTCTGAATAGGAAATGCATTCACCAATGGTAAGAGGAGCCCTTCCAGTTCAGAGCAATATCCTCTCTTAGCCCAGCATCCTGCTCGCCATCGTGGCTGATCCAATGTCAAACGGGAAGCTCACAGGCAGGAATTGATGGCAATGATCTTAACATAGCAATAACGAACCATTAGATAATGACATTTCCCCCCCTTGAGGCCTTGGTCCTCAACACCTTGGCCAGCCATCCAGACCAAAGGTGCGCAAAAGCTGCCGAAACATCTACCCACAAGAGAACCAATGTGATCTTTCAAAGCCAATTTTCTCTTGATAACAAAACAAATTTCCACATTAGAAAAGAATCATATGTGAACTTCCACAGGATATTTCTGATTCCTTAGGGTGAACCTTCATCTCTCCCCGACCCCCCACCCCTATTTATTTGACGGTGAAATTCAAACACAACTGGAAGGTTCTTCTTTTACAGATTAAAAGGGTACAACAGGCCTAATCCAAATTAGGCAGGACTTTCTACTCTGCTTTGTCACTATTCCCTAACCGGGAACTCTTTTCACGTTCAGTAAATACACAGGAAAAACAAGACAGAAAATGAACGTAAGCAAAAAGGTTAAGTTTTTAAAGTGTGTGTGTGAATGCTACAAACCAGGTGTTCTTTAAAAAAAAAAAGAGGGAAGGAATGGACTACCCCACACATTTAAAGCACTATTGTATCACTTTAATATTCTTGGACAATCCCTCAATCTTTATTTTGGTCAAAAACAGACAAGCAGCAGCATTAACAACAGCAACATAACAACAGCAACATCAGCGCCAAGGTGTAATGTGTACCAGTAATATTCATAGAGAAACCTGGGAAATGTAGTTCCAAGTGTGCTGACCGCACAGAGGTTAGGCTACAAACTATAGTTCCCATGGTTATCCAATACAGTGGTATAATAGTGCTTTAAATGTATGGTGTGGATGCAACCAAGTAGACTATATCCCAAATAGGGCTGTATGGTAAACAAGTGCCTACAAGGAGAAGAGCAAGTTATGAAGAGCTCTTGCACACTATAAATATATTTGAGGTCCCTTCGTTAGTTCACCCTGCCTAAGAGAACAAGAAAGTCCAACAACCCAGTCATAAAAGGATACAACTTAAGAAAATGAACAAGGCAAGAGCACATAGGCCATGGTTATGTTGCAAGGCCCAAGGACAAGATGTCAACAAAGGAAGTGTGTGGGAGGGGGGTGAACCCTGCAAAATGTCATGGATTGTTCCATTACCCCCCAGTTTATTCAGAACACTGTTGGCAACAGGCTTAAATTTCCTCCCTGTGCACAGAATGCACTTCTTAGAAAACACCCGCACAAACATCTACTTGCTTGCAAATGGAAAGAAAGAGATAAAGGACAAGGCCGGGGCAATCTCCTCAATAGGCTAGTTTTCCAAGAAGTTGATAAGGGCATTCCACACAAAAGCAATTGCTACATACATCCTGGGGTGCCACAAGTCCTAGATATTTCACTTAAGAGTTCAAATGGACGCCACCCTAAGCATAATTATGGTCCTAACCAGGGGAGTCTCGAGCAGGTCGGCCACCCTGGCGCTGAGGGGCAGAGATCGTTCCGGCGCCCCCACAGGGCGCAGCATGGTTTCCGCGCGGCTTTGCCGCATGGCGACCGGCCTACCGGCCCAGCGCCCTGGCTCACAGCGCCAACGGGGGGCTACCTAGAGCCGGCCCTGGTCCTAACCAATAAGAATACCAGTAGGTGGGTGGGTGGGAAGCAGGGCCCCATTCCAGTTCCTGGACCAAATGCAGGTATGTTGATTCTGGAGGAGGCGGGGAATTGGGGCTTCCCCTTCCCCTAGGAGTTGCTCAAAGTTCCACAGCACCTTATAAGCAAAGCAAGCTTTGCACCTTGAGACAAATGAACTAATTTATTCAGGCCATCACTAAAGAATAGCTTTAACTTGTGTACAGCAAAATCCTTTATCTCCCCCTAATGATGGTTTTTGTGACCAGTTCACTCCTTTGAAATAGTTTTCCTGGCACTGCCCTTGAAGTTGCTCCTTGACATCTTGTCAAGGAGATGATAGAGGGCCTTCTCGGTAGTGACACCCGCCTTGCGGAACTTCCTCCCATCAGATGTCAAGGAAATAAACAACTATCTGACTTTTAGAAAGCAGCTGAAGGCAACCTTGTATCGGGAAATTTTAATGTCTAATGTTTTACAATTTTTTATGTGCTGTAAGATGCCCAGAGTGGTTGGGGAAACCCAGCCAGATGGGCCGGGGTATTATTATTATTTATTATTATTTCACGAAGATTTTTGTCTCTCTTCCCTTTGACTATTCCTTGCCACTGGTTGTACTGGCAGAGCTGATGGGGGCTGTAGTCAAATAGCAACTCAGGATCCAAGCTTTAAAGAGCTGAGTTGGATTTTGTTAATCCACAGAATAGTGCCTCTTACTGAGGTCAAGTAATGCCTGGCTTTTCAAGCATGAAGAATCTATACAGATAACAGAAAGATTGCATAATGGGTTCCACTAGACATTCTTGGACTTTCAAAGACTTTCGCCCATACGCTCACCTCTGACCAAAATCTGCTGTCAAAGCATAAGTCCTATCACTAATTGAAAGGGAGGGGAGATAGGAAAGCAGCTCTCCACGCAAAAAATTGAACATCTCAAGACAAAAACAAAACATGGAAGGGATGCTTGACTCATGCTGATCCACATTTTCCATCTACTTTCTCCCCTAACTTTAAGGACAGGCCAAGTGTGCAATGCTTCAGTTTTTGGGACATGTTTTCCTCTCAGTTTTGTAGCTGAAAAAAAATGGTGTTGTGTCAGTGATCTATTTATACAGCTAGACAGGCACACTGAGGTTGGATTACCTCATCTTCCTCCCCAAATGGTTCTCTTTCAGGAAAATCATTACAGCAGCAGCACTCAAGAGTCCACAGCTACAATCCCCTCATTTTGTTTGATAAATTCTATCATACTAGAATGGCCAACTGCAGGGTAATAGAAAGGGGAATAATCCCACTCATCTTTAAATTCATCAGCTCTCTTAAAGCAATGTTGCATGCACACATTATTCACTGTACATTTTTAAAAATAATATTTAGAACATGGGTAGGGTTATCCCTCTGGTTTTTTTTTTCTTTAAGCAGCAATGTATGTAATTTCCAAGTAGCTAAACCACAAAGAAATAAAATGTTAACAAATTGATTTGAAGAAGAAAAAGAAGCCAATGTTCTATTTCTGAAATGTGTGCAGTCCCTTTTGCTGAGGTAACATACACAATTGTATGCAGCCATATGTGGCAATTCTGCGTCCTCTCTCAGAGCTATAATTCCCAGAGCAGTTTAACAGGCAATCCCTCTTCAGAAGGTAACTCTGGAAATTGTAGCTCTGGAAAGGGGATACTAGTCTTCTAACAACTCTCAGCACCCTTAACTACAACTCCCAAAATTATTTGGGGGAAGCCATGGAATACCATCAGAATAATAGGTCCTGTTGTGTGTATAGTCATAACCATAAGTTTTGCAGCAGAGATGTGCTTTCCTTTCACACAGTAAGAAGCAAATCTATCTACTTCTCTCTGCAGCTTTAGAGCCTTCCTATCAGACCAATTCCAAATATAGGGTCAAACAAATAGTTGGTGGTAGAAGGGAGTTCCTGTAAAGAATATCATGTTATAATATAACATTCTAAATCAAAGATTGGGGAGGGGGGTAATTTCAGAAAGCAGCAATCATTTTTTGCAGCCTCCCTATCTGACAGAAGCAGAAAAAGTTAGGAAAGACTAGCAGAAGTCCATGTGCAAAAACAAAACAGAACACAACCAAACCCACGCATCTCTCTACTAACTCAAGTTAGTGCCATTTACCGGTATGTATTTAAAATATTTTGAGAGAGCCCTTCCAGGGTGGCATACAGTAAACATAAGAATTAAATGAAGAAGTACAAACACAATAGAACCTGTCAGACAATTTGCAGATTGAGAAGCAACAGGGAACTAAAAGGATTAAAAGCCGATGAGACTTTATCAGACAGTGGTGTCACATTATAAAGCAGAATTTCATTGTGCATGTATGGAAGACAGAGGAAAGACTATTGACAATGAAACCATAGCCTACAGTATGCAGTACTGCAAAAGCAGACATATATTTCATTCAGAAATCTTAGTACATCTCAGCAAGAGATTCACCAACAGGTTCATAATGAATAATCTTACTCTGGTGCCGTATAAATGAGGAACACATTGTCAGCTTACCTAAGTGGGCTTGTCACAGGTTTACCACCACTATGGAAATAAATCTGTTCTCATTTTCATTTTCTTCCCTTTGGATCTGACATTAACCCACCTACTTATTCACCCACACTTCTATATGAAGCAAACAATGAACCGAACAATGGAAAGAGAAACAAAATATGAACAAGGGAGAAATCTATAAGGAAGTATCAAACTGGAGCATGGGCCCGGATAGGGTGGAAGAGTAAGCATTTGCCCAAGATTTATAGTGCATAGACAGAGATACTCTAGAGGGGCTTTGAGGGATTAATATTTTTTGCTAGTGCAGATTATGTCAACCAAGTATTTTTCACAAGACGTTCTGCCATCTAATGAGACCTCATTACATAAATATATAAAGGCAACCAACAGGTGTTCTCTTATTTATTCAATGCTGATACCTTGCTACTTTTAATGTGAGCGTGGTGGAATAGGAGAGCCTGGTGAAAGGTAGATAATAATTATTATCATTACATGTGATTGACAGGTGTCAAATCTGGCCCATGAAGCCAGAAAGGTTCCCCACCCATGGTCTAAAGGGATTTTTTTTGGGGGGGGGGGTAAGCAAAGCAAGAAAGGGTGCAGCCCTAACCTTGTGCCTTCCGTCACATATATTCACACTCAGGAGAGAGCAAGTGTGCCACAGAAGAAGAATAAGTACTTGGGTGGTAGAGTGAATTAAGTCAGAGGGAGGAAAACACTCTTTGTCCTCTATTCCCTCTCCAAATTTACGGCATCCACTACTGGACTCCAAAATTTACAACACACACAAAAATCCTGTAGTTTCTGGCTTCCTTGCTACATATTTGCACTTTTCCTCCCAACAGCTTGGCTTCTTGATTGCCCCATACAAGAACGTATGCAAAAACTTGGCATCTGCTCCCTGTGACTGATGAGCATCCACAGTCCTTATGTGACTCGTCAGGCACTAAAATAACCAACCCAGGTTTCCTACCCGCCTCATATCTTACCTTCCATGCTGGGTGAAGGAAAAGACACCATCACTAGAACAGGAATAATCAGAAGTCCATTTATCATTGTAGACCTAGGGGAAAGAAAAAGAAAAAAGATTATTGCTTTAAAGATAAAGAGAGAACTACTTGACCCAACTGCATAGCTAAGATTAACACTGCCAACTGCCTGAGCGTCAATTGCCACTTGTTGGGTTTACCAAGACCCAAACTCTTTTCAACAACGATCTCTTAAGACAGACTTCAAGAGCCTTTGGAAGCGGGTGGAATCTGCAAGGGCAAAAAAGAAACGCTTCTTCCTCAACCGAAAAGCTAAGTGTGTATCAAACTGTTCACAAGTCAAGAAGAGAATATATATGTCCACATATCCCTGGTCTTTTCCAGTCAAATACATAGTCCAAAACCGGTTTGAAGTTCACATCACAACGATGGGTGTCAGAATATTTGACCTGGGACTATATTGCAAACAGTGTTCAAAACTCCAGGGGGTGATGAGATCAATGTCTGCTGCCTTCCCTTCCGACTCTCCTTCTCTCTGGTGGAGGAACAGTTCCAGACTCAAGAGTGAGACTGGCGGCTGCCTGACCTGCCTTCCCTTTCAGCTCCCCTTTCCCCTCCCCTCTGCTCAGAGTGGCCTGCTTGCCTTCCCTTTCAGCTCCTTTTCCCCTCCCCTTCCCTCCAGTGGATGAACAGCCCCAGCCTTGGCATTTCCCCCATAACCGAAGTGGCCTGAAGCTCCCGTTTCGTTTCTACCCTTGGCTGCTCCCTCATCTTTCCTCCTTCCCCCAATAGATGGAAGGAGGACAAGGAGAGCTCATTGGTCCTCCAGCCCTCCTCTCCTTCGGCCCTTTCCCCACAGGGTGAGGGGTCCCCTCAAAATGGGGTTTGGGATACACTCAGTGTATAGGGAGGGGAAGGCTTCTCCTTATGAGTCTCTGGGTGTGGGGGTTCCCACTCCAGCATCTCACTCTTCTTCGGCTGCTGCTTCCTCCCCCCCCCTCTGTCTAGGTAGCAGTTGCAAGGACGTTACCCCATTCACCTCTATGTAGTTCCATCCTTATTTCAGATATTGTGATATATTGCTTTGTCACAATGTTTAGCTGGTGATATATCACGATGATGAAAACCAGATTATCACCCAGCCCTACCAGCCAATCCTACAGAAGTTAATATGAGCAGGGGCTTTCACAAGAATGCAATATTTTATTTCATTTTATTGGAAAATTGTTTGTATTGAGTTGTTAAAAATGTACAATGAACCTAGAACAATGTAAACAAAGAACTCCTTTGGAGTGGCATTACAAAAGTTCATATCACAGAATATATGAGCAAGTGCTCAGTGATTCAGAAAAGAATTCAGAGAGTATGTCCCAATAAAAGCAAATGTTCGTAAACAGAATGCAAGCCATTTAGATATGCCCTACGCAATGTAACCTGACTCATTGTAGGTTGCAGTAAACGTCCATCCTTGTTTACATAATAAGTAAAAGGCCACCATATTGCAACAGATTTGTCTTCTTTACATTTTTCACTAACTGCCTGATTCTGTTAAGCTAATCTTTCTGACAACGTGTCCCATATTTTGGTCAGCCAGCCTTTTATAGACAATCCAGCCAACTTGGTCTGCTATCTCAACTGGTGAAGTCTCTAATTTGAAAAAAAAAAAGCAGGAAGGTTGCAGCTTGCCCATTATCTGCTTCTACATGAGGGGCGCACTATTCCTGTATAAACTATGCAGTCTATAAATGCCTTCAAATATTGGCAATACTGTATTTAGCCAAATGTTTGAGATATGTTTGAGCCTAACTTTTCAGAGTGCTAATTTAAGTTCAAGAAAAGGGTTTTCAATAACACAAGCATGTATTATTAGGGCTCCAAACGAAATGTCTGGTATTGCTTGAGGTGATCAGCTTGCCGACCCAGAATATCAATAAAAAGACTCCATAAGGCAGTGTTTCTCAACCTTTTTTGGGCCACGGCACACTTGTTCCGTGAAAAAAATCACGAGGCACACTACCATTAAAAAAGTTAAAAAATTTAACTCTGTGCCGCCCTATATTATAATTATGACTGTAAGAAACACTTGCCAAATATTGCTTTCCGGCGGGTCAGTGGTGTGTATTGGCGGCCGCCAGGCTCGTTTGCACTGAGCTTTGGGAAAGAGGAGGAGAAATATTGCTTTCCGGTGGGTGAGTGCTGTTTATTGGCGGCCGCCAGGCACGTGACAATGCAAATCGCCCTTCTCGTCGCCGCACGTCGCGGCACACCACCCAGCGTCTCTGCCATAAGGAAACCATGATGAATTATATATGGCATTAACGTTCCAGAACAAGGGTAGGCAAAACAGTGCCCTCCAGTCGTTAGACTACAATTCCCATCATCCCTAACCATCAGTCAATACTGTCTGAGAGTAATAGGACTTGTAGCCCAACAACATCTGGACAGCTATTGGTTTGTTCTGGAAAGTTAAAAAGTGGGAGAACAGAGGGATCCGTATATGTCAGAGATGTCATTCCACAAAAGCAGTTCCAAACAAGTGTGACTTTCGTGAGATGCTGCACCAGTGATCTAGCATAGCCTCTCTACCTGAGAAGTTCGACAAATGCGCACACATCTCTGTCAGCACTGGAAAACCACTGGCGGGATAAGAGCAAATTGATGCTGTTTGAATTAGCTGCTACGCTTCCCAAATTGTTTGCATAACAGCACTGCATAGAACCTCAAGGGGAGGAGAAGGCAAGGAAGATGGCAAAACTTCATCCATCGTGAACAAGTCCCACTCACCTTCACAACCCACCCACAAGTCACTGTGTAATTACTTCACAAAGCCACAGATGTCCCAACTATAAAAATACCCAAGCAGCAGTGGTTTAAGTGTTTTTATAGCACAAGGGCAGATAGGCCTTAAATTAGCTCCCATCCCAAATCCATACTCCCCACACAATTCAAACATAGTTTACTTTTTAAAAAACAAAAACAATCAGGATTTGGTCTATATGCTGTCTAGATACTGTTCCTTGAAATGCTGCACAAATAATTACCAACTAAGATACAATGAGTAATACAGGGAACCAGGCAGAGGGCCTTCTCTGTAGTGGCACCCACCCTGTGGAATGCCCTCCCACCAGAGGTCAAAGAGAACAACAATTACCAGACCTTTAGAAGGCATCTTAAGGCAGCCCTGTTTAGGAAAGCTTTTAATGTTTGATGGAATTCTGTATTTTAATATTTTGTTGGAAGCCACCCATAGTGGCTGGGGGAACCCGGCCAGATGGGCGGGGTATAAATAATAAATTATTATTATTATTATTATTATTATTATTATTATTATTATTATATCCAGTGTCAATCATACTCAGAGTAAGCCCGTTGAAATGAACAGACTTAAGTCCACTGATTATCAGTGGTGCTATTCTGAGTCATCTAGTCCAACCCCCTGGCAATAGCCATTCTGGTGTGGTAACCTAGGTTTAGGGTGCCATTTGGCACCTAGCTTATATATCTAAATTTCTAACATTGAAGAGCCTAACCACAACCCCAGATTTGGAGAACACACTGAACCAAGCCATGGCTAGTTGACACTCTACACACCAAGCTAAAAGGTAAAGGGAGGAACAAAAGGAGTGGAAACTCATATCCGCAAGTCACCAAGACTACATGGTCCTGGTAAACCATAATTTAGCTTACTGTGCTGTGTGAACCAGGCTAGTAAACACAAACTAATGGTGGTTTTTATGCACTTGGAGAAATTATCAACACAGCTTTCATTGTGTTGAGTTGCTGCACAGATTTCATAAGAACAGCAACAAAAAGAATAAGAAGGAATTTGCAATATCAACTTGCCTGAAATTCAGATTCTCTGTCCCAGGGATATGGAATTAAATACTGTTTGTCTTATTAATAAACTTCCTTTTAATCAGAACAAATGGTTTAAGCAAGAATTGAAAAAAGAAGGTTGACAACATTTCTTGTCTTGGTTCCAAAGAAAACAAAGGTAAACTAAAACACTTATTTTTAAAAAAGAGAGTCCCGCTCCTTTCTACTGTATGAAGTTCTCTAAAACAAGCCAACATTCTGCCTAGGCAGTTGACAGCCCACCAAGAAACTTTTGGAAGGGATGTCGAGATCTCTTCCTGGCTGCCATTTTGCTCAGATCTGCGGCTATGACTGTTAATTCAAGCTGGTTAAAAATAAACCTTGAAAGAAAGCCTATTGATTTTAAACACACACACACCCCAATTCCACGCAAGGAGATGCCAAGAATTCCAGACAAAAAAAAGTGAGGTTCCGCTGCTACCTTTCCCTTAGATAAAAAGGAAGCCCTCGGAAAGGATTATTGTTAAGGAATGGGAGATTAGAATTATGGATGTTTGGAGAAGAAACACAACCCTCTGGACATCTGTTAATTGAGCAGCCTTCTTCTGCAGCAGGCTGGGGGAGGAGGGAAGAGGAAGGCGGTCAAAGAGATAAAAGAGGTGGCAATGAACCAAGACTTGAAGCTCGAGAGAGTCCTTCAGTCCTGCTTTCTATTCATAATAGACACAACCTCTAGTTGTAGTATCTCAGTAGAGGCGGCCCAACTCTAACCAACAGACTTACTTCCCCAGCTTTGATTTTCTATCTTGCTTGTCACTTTTGAATTTAAATATGAATACTTCCATCTTAATGTAGCCATGGCTGTTATGTGTGTGTACAATTCCCTCCCACCCCCTCCCAGGAGAGACTTACAAGCAGTCCAATAAAACCCACTATCTTGAATGCACACATTCAGTTTTTCCCCTCTACCTTGCTATGGCCTCTTAATCAAAACTAATTTTTTACACAAATTGCAAAAAACACACACCCTTACAGACCACTTTTCAAGTCTCTGAAATACTGGCTTTGATTCTGACAAAAGCGGCCTCTGTTAATAAAAAAATCGTTGTGCTGACAGAATAAACCCTTCCGTGATGGCCACTCGCTTTCCATTCATGAAGTGACGTCAGAATCCAAGCTGCATACTTCACTCAAGACACAAATATTATAGATAGTGGCATTCCTCACAAGAAAAACAGCACTGTTGCTATCATTTGGTCCCCCATCACGTTTCAGATATCTCTCCACACACAAATCTATGAATGATTTTGTTTTAAAAGATTAGCAAGTAATCTTCAGTAGCTACAATTGTGCAAGATTACCAAAGCTAAACCTCTAGTATTGCCTCACTGGGTTGGCTTGTACACCTGTACTACACAAAGGTTTTGAGTAACTTGTTTCGTCAACTCTCTAAGCTTTGTGTAAAGCTGTACTGTATATCTTGTTTGCATTGCCAGCAATGTTTCCATCTGCGGACATATGATGAGGTGGACTCTGGTCCACAAAACCGTAGGCAGTAATAAATTTGCTTAGCCTTTAAAGTGCTACTTTGTGTTTTTCCCCCCAGTTACGGACTAAAAAAACCTATCCCTCTGGATAAAATTGCAGCTTTGAGAGGAGTTGGGGGAGACCCTCTAAACTCTGTTTTCTAAACCCAAACGCTACCCCTGGAGTGGCAAATTCGGCACAAACTGTGTTCTATTGTAGCATCAAAGTGTGTATCAATATTTTCCAAGCTGCCCTTTTTTAAAACAAGGAAGAAAGGTCCAGACAAAAAGCCTGTGCTTGATTTATTATCATCAATGATTATTTAAAGTATGAAAGATTGGGATATTTCTATCATATCGTTAAATATATATATATCTTACAGCTGATAGAGTAGGTTGTGTGGGTGGTACCCAAAACTGTTCTTATTTTTATCTGTAAACTGCCTTGATTCCCTGTGCGGGGGGGGGGGGGGAAGCTAGGGCTTGAATAAAAGAGGAGGAGGAGGAGGAGGAGGAGGAGGAGGAGGAGGAGGAGGAGAAGAAAACAGCTTACTATGTGGGCATACCCCAGAATTTTGGCTGGCTTCACTTCCTAAAGTGCAAGTAAACACACACCCAGTGGCAGAGATAGGCACCCTGGGAAGGGAAGAACTGTTTCTCTAACATTTGTATGGCCATACAATGGTGGGTTTGGAGCACTGCTCCTGTGTAGAGTTCATAATCCTACTCATTCCTTACCTTGGGCCAGTATACCTGAAGGAGCATCTCCACCCCCATCGTTCAGCCGGGACACTGAGATCCAGCTCCGAGGGCCTTTTGGCAGTTTTCTCACTGCGAGAAGAGAGGTTACAGGGGACAAGGCAGAGGGCCTTCTCGGTAGTGGCACCCGCCCTGTGGAACACCCTTCCATCAGATGTCAAGGAAATAAACAACTATCTGACTTTTAGAAGATATCTGAAGGCAACCCTGTTTAAGGAAGTTTTTCCTGATGGATGTTTTATCGTGTTTTTAATATTCAGTTGGAAGCTGCTCAGAGTGGCTGGGAAAACCCAGCCAGATAGGTAAGGTATAAATAATAAATTATTATTATTATTAAAGCTGAAATAACTGTGCAATGTGGCCTGTGTGTTGCTGGGTAAGGAAAATTAAGACCTGGATCACTCCACTGAAAACACACACACCTCTCCCATAGATGTTCTCATCTTGGCTAATGTACTGCTAAAGTATACAAATAATAATAATAATAATAATAATAATAATAATAATAATAATAATGTGTGCCAGACTCTTGTGCTGCATCCCCCTCACATTTCAATAGCTCAACACACACACACACACACACACACACACACACACACACACACACACAGAGAGAGAGAGAGAGAGAGAGCACACTTATGCCAGTTATGATGCCGCCGCTGAGCCAACTCATGCAAAACATGAGTAAGTAAGTCTTCAATCAGCTCTTTCCTTAACTTTTGTCCATTTTTATCAGGGACCACCGAAAGCCCTCCTTTCACCTGCAATCCTCAAAGGTGATGGAGATGAAGGACATGCTGGTCTAACCACCAAGATACTTAAAATGTGTTAACAATGTGTTGCATTCACACTTACAGAGGAACTGATGCCATAAATAGAAGGGCAGGAATATTTCTAGCTGATGGAATTCCCCCCCCTCTCTTTCCAAGAAGTTACCAGTTGCTATCTGTGTGTCTTGCATGTTTATGGATGATAATCAACCAGAAGAGGGGCATGTGGGTTTTTTTTTGGTTTTTTTACAAAAGAGAGGGATGAGTAAAGGCAAGGTACACTTTGTTTTTAAATTTGTAAGGAAACATGGCAGCCGGCTGGAGAGGCCAGTAGAGGAAATCCCAAGGGTCCCTGCTCTTCCCACTTGACCAAGGACAGCTGCACATCCCATATCGTCCACCAATTTTTGAAGAGAAGGCGGGTACAGCAAACTGCAGCCTCCCCTCAATCTGTTGCTGTTGAACTACTACAACCCACCACCCTTGACCGCTGCCCATGATGGAAAGGGCAGATGGGAGTTGGGAGCCCCAACGAAATAGGGAGGGTGGCAGGCTGCAAATGACTAATCTCTTGAGCAGCAAGTCCAATTTTTAAATATAAGTTTTAAGTTTTCTCTCCCCTCCCCCCACTTCTGCCACCCTGAAATTATTCCAGAAGCTTAATATCAGACAGAATATTTCAACAATGAGAAAATAAAGTAATGAGAAACTTGAACCATTTTCCTGAGGTAGCCCTCTCTTGGTGATCTGCCCTCTGCCCTAACACTTTGTTGCCAGTGTTCATCTCTGCAAAAATTCAGCAAGCTTACTACCTGTAAGGCTGACTGCTTTCCTCCTCACTCAGCAGTTACAGGGTTAAACAAATGCTAAGCCAGGAGGAAGCCAGAAAATACTGGCCTACAAAACTGCCTTATGTTTGAAATTCATATAGTCCTTCCTCCTTCTCCTCCACCTCCCATCCTGGACAGTATTTTTCTTTCAGTTAGCTGGGGGTGAGGGGCATGTTTATCTTATTGGTATGGTGGGAGAGAAATTGGATAATTTGCAATGTGACTCAAATGCACAGCTGTTCATTAAATATACACCAAAAATACAAATATAAGCAGGGAAAGACAAAGACAGTATAATGTGCTGGGGGGGGGAGTTATAGCAGGCTAATTGTAAAAGAATAAGGGGGGAGGGAGAGCAAGTTTAAAAAGGTTGCAGCAAGTCCCCAGAGAGTAGGCCATCTGCAAATATGATAGACTACGCCAAGAATACATTTAGAAAATTTAAGCCAAACATTGCAGCGCAGTATGTGTGCATGTTCCCCAGGCTCTCTCCGTGCACCTGAAAATAGGTTGCTCTCTTTTTTTCCGTATTTGCAAGCAGAGGCTGGCTTGCTCTTTTTGTTCCAGAAAAAGCAAGAAGCTGAGGGAGAGCGCCCCACCTAAAAGTTCAATTCTCGTGTTTAAAAATGTAGGGCTGTTGCTACAGGTTATTCACTCCAGCAAATCTGTAAGTATCCACTCAAGTAGTTAATCTGACAAAATGAATTACCCATGAATTACCGGCGTCTCATATTTTAACTCCAGGAGTCTCGTAGTTTTTTTTTTGTACTCCTGCCATATGAAACAGTAAAGATGAAATGCAAGGGCTTAAATAAACGAGGAAGAATCAATATCCCTGTCACAAATAGGCAGCATATATATGTAAGCGCTCTTTACTGGTTTGTATCTCCTCAATTCACTAATCATGACAACAGCCCTATTATCCCTATATATTGCCCCCAGTATGTGATGGAATATGAAGCAGGGATTTGCTGACACTCCTCTTGCATACCATCTCCCGAGAGGAATCCATTTTGTAACCATTCCTACCATTCACACCTCTACACCAAGTGTTTGTACGGACACTTAATTTTGTATTAGGAGTGCCCCAGTTGGTTTTAATTTGTAAAACGAATCCCACCAAAATGCATTACTGCAGTTTCAGTCTGGAGGAAGACAAGGGCTCAAAACATCTGCAAGTCACAAATGGCAGCTTTTCAAACACACAGTGTAAGGATAAGCATGTTTACTTGGAAGGAAGCCCCTTAAAATTCAATGGGTCTTATTCTCCAGTAAGTATTCAAGATGACAGTCTTGGTGTCTCAATTAAAGTCCTGCTTCAGTTGCTCTCAAGCTGCACCTCTCACTCTTCTTTGCATGTGGTGGATTCCTTATGTGCTCTCACTTCTGCAGGAGAAAGCAGCGTTCTGTGTATATCCAGTCACAGCAAATGAAAACACACTAGGTCTAGTTAGGCATCCCTCCAAACTGTGTAGAAGCAACCGCGTGGAAAGGCATGTGCACTGGCCCTGCCACCATCCTCAACCTTTCCGCATTCAAGGGGCATGGCCCTAGGTTTTTGCACGTTCAGCTCAACACACTTAAGTTCTTCCCTCAACTGGGAACCCTGTGCAAACGGAGTTCTTGGTCACGGCCAAGATGCTAATCAATGTCCAGCTGAACATGTAAACAATCCTAAATAAATCCACTCCATTCAACATGGAGATATATAAACACAAACACCAATTTTGGGTCAGGGATAGCATCCATCATTGACCTCTCCAAACCTTATTTCCACATGCCTGTCCTATACATATTTGGAATAATGCCTTAAAAAATGTTTCTTCTATAACCCATCACAAGTTCACATAAATGACACTTTCATGCTCATAACATGAGATGAAACAGTGTACATATATGTGTTTGTCTGTGTCACATACCAGAGAAGTGATACCCGGGTAGGAAAATGAGTGGATACGGTAATACTTAACACAGACTCACAAACTAGTCCACAAACACCGCCCTATACAGTATTGTTATTGGATCAGCTGCTGCAGAATAGGTTTTGTTTGTTTCAATGCGATATTAATACACCTTGACGTAAACAAGGCCAGAAGGTGGGTTTTTTAAATACAAATAAATAAATACATTTCATATGTATTGTGTTAAAATTATGAGTTATAAAGTGTTATATGAACAATAATTTTATATATGCTCCCTGCAGGTGAGCATTAATTAAAAAACTGAGAGGTTGTTAATCAGTTGCATTTTTTAAAGTAAATATATTTTCACAACTAATGTAAGCAGCTCATATCTCTGACTAGGCAACTTTCACACTGTTCACAAGAATAGAACCTGAAATAGATATATATAGATGGCAATTTTTATCTCTCAGTACCTTACCACGCAAAATCATGCTAACATACTTCAGGCAAACTTCAACTAACTGCGGAGAATACTGTAATGTTTTAATTATACACCTCTGTCATTGGTCCCCAAAATCTAAAATGGAAATTCAAGCATTTATTACATTTTTATGCTATGCATATCCAGGCCCTTGCAGAGCCAGGCAGAGGCCCGGGCCAGGTAGATAATGTGGGCCCCCCTTTTTTCCCCTGGGGATCACTGAAGTCTTATAAATAAGTAAGTATATAAACAATTTTTACAAAAGTTATGCTGACAAATAATTTTATTTCAAGGCTTGAACCGTATCTCCAAAGAACACAGCAGAATACATCATGTCTGCGGTAAGAGTGGAAATTTAAACCTAGGTCTCTCCAATACGTAGTCTAACCACTACAACATGCTGTAGAGGACAAAGCGTTGTCATACTGAAGCAAGTTGGCCCAGCATGAGCTGTCCAAGCAAGGAGTCACATGGGATAAAAATGAGAGCCATTGCTGGGGATGTGATTATAAGATGCTAAGAGGCCAGACATTACCTAGGGGGTACCAGTGTGACACAGGCAGGGGGGGGGAGAGAGATAGGTCAATCAGACACAGTATATTTTGTTAATACACCATTCACCACTTCCTTAAAAATCTTTACATGTATGAAACTGCAATAATAAAAATAACTTCTCTCCTGATCTGCATGAAATGTAATAACCTTTTGCAAGAATGGAAGCCAAATTACCTTGCTAGAAGAAAAGTGATTTCCTGGGGACAAACTTGGGGGGCGGGGAGTATGAAAGTCTCTTCGTTATATAGTGAAGTCTTTTTTTCCCTTTTAAGTAGCGAGATTACCCAAGTATAAAAGTAACCCTCTTTGTCTTGTAAAATGCCCACACTCTTCAAAATAACCTCTTCATTTTTTTTTTTAAAAAAGCCATTATTAGGATTGCCTTTTTTTTTAACGGCAAAATTATAGTCAGCTCGAAATGGTATTTTAAAGTATTGACCTTTACTGTAATGTAAGGAATCCTTTCACAATCCATCAAAAGCTTTTAAAACCATGCAGCTACTTTGCTTTCAACAAAACCTATTAGCCTTTGATTGAGAAGTCATAAAAAAAACTAGGTGTGTGAAAAGTCAGGCAGGAAGGAAAATACCCCCCAGGTTTTTTATCAGAACGTTATATTAAAATATGAAAATAGTTGGTCATTTGACTGCTCAAAATAAATGGTGGAATATTTTTAAAAAATAATTTATTAGAACACACACACTTTCTAACTACAAAGTTCAAAAGCTAATTACTTGCTATAAAACAAGTTATAAACAACTTTCATCTATTATTATTTAGAACAATGATATGCAAATAAAAAGATATGCGACTCATCAAGCAATATAACAGGAATAGGCTAAAACTGGAAATCAAAACATACACATGAACAGGAAATAAAGAGACAAAATACGAGGTTTGAGCTGTAGTCCAGAGCAAATAATTCCTTTGTAATTATCAAACATCATGTTGCAATTAAAAAGGTAAGAATAAGAATAAGAATAAGAATAAGGAGGAGGAGGAGGAGGAGGAGGAGGAGGAGGAGAAGTTTGGACTTGATATCCCGCCTTTCACTCCACTTAAGGAGTCTCAAAGCAGCTAACATTCTCCTTTCCCTTCCTTCTCCCACAACAAACACTCTGTGAGGTGAGTCTGAGATTTCAAAGAAGTGTGACTAGCCCAAGGTCACCCAGCAGCTGCATGTGGAGGAGCAGAGATGCAAACCCGGTTCACCAGATTACGAGTCCACCGCTCTTAACCACTACACCACGCTGGTGTGTGTTTGACGCAGTCACATCCACACAGAATCACAGAATTGTAGAGCCGGAAGTGACCCCCCCCCAGCTCATCGACTTGCAATGCAGAAATCTCAACACATGGTCCTCCATTCAATTTGAAACCATACCAGACCCTGTTTAGCTTTGCAAATGTGCTAGAAGTTTTTGATTGTTAATCTTTGGTAGCAGATCCCCCACCCCACCCCCAGTAAGAATTAAAGTAGTATGTTGTTCATTTCCTGAGTTCTGCTTGAAGCCTGTGTGTGTGTGTGTGTGTGTGTGTGTGTGTGTGTGTGTGTGTGTCAGAATTTGTTAACATTTCTGATGCCCAGTTTGGGGAGCATTTCTTGTTGTTTACCATGAAATGAAACTCCCTATTCACCCTAGGGCAAAAATAAGACACTGAATTTTCCCAAACTTGCAGAGCAAGGCCCGCTCGGTGTGCCAGCTCTGGAGTGTTGAGGATGATCTCTTGCTCACTAGCCATGGGGCAATTCCAAGGGTTTGACTCAATTTTTGCTCATACAGTTGTACCTTGGAAGTCAGCCAGAATCTGTTCCGGAAGTCCGTTCAACTTCCATAAAGTTCAGAAACCAAACCGCAGCTTCCGATCGGCTGCAGGAAGCTCCTGCAGCCAACTGTATGCCACGGAAACCCCGTCAGACTTCCAAAGAACATTTGCACACCGGAACACTCACTTCTGGGTTTGCGGCATTCAGGAGCCAAAACGTCCAAGTACCAAGGCGTTCGGGATCCAAGGTACGACTGTACGTGTAACCCTTAGAACCAACCGCTTTTGGTGTGTAAACTGCAGAAATTGCTGAAGGAGAGATTCTTGTATTGGTGTGGCCTGCGTGCTGATTTTATTGCTTTTTATGCATAAATGGTATGCTTCCCAATTTTATTTGCTCTTCTGTTCATATTATACTGATTCTTTTTTACAGCGATTTATCTGAACCGCTTTTGAACTGCTCTGGTGGCAGATGAGTGGCATATAATTTAATAGATGAAATAAGGAAAACGGGAGTTCCAGTTCTAAGGAAACTGCATATCCAAAGTGTTTTGCATTCCTTTGGTCTGCATAAAAAGAGACTCCAATAAAAATTACCACCAGTGCAAATCCTTTGATTAAAAAGGTGTATCAAAACAACCACCTGTTTAAAATGCATTACACTGAATGGGATGACTCAGAAATCACTACTCCATCCCCAGGGCTGAAGAAGATCCCAGCGTGTTTAGTCAGTCCTCTCACTGCAAAAGAGATCTTTCCTCATCTTGTAAGGAAAGCGCCATCAGGCCTTCATTCGAAACAGAAGAGACCCATGGCCAGCTAAGGTGCTTTCCATTGCACCTGAAAATGAGCTGGGAATTGTCATCTCCCTGACAAAAACTGGGGTAAAGGAAACAGAATATGCCCTTCCTCTTGACTTCAGGAAACTGCCTGCTTCTTAGTACAATACCATTCAATTCACCATCAGTCATGCCTCACCAAAGTGCAACACTGATACGTATATTTTTTAAGCTTGCTATCTGCCTGGGCGGAATACTTCTGTCTAAAAATGCATGTTTTTTAACCCAGTATGTTTAAAAACCAGGTGCTTTGTTTATTGTTTTCCACATGCCTGAGCACATACTCTGCATGCAAAAGGGCCCAGAAACTCAATCCCAAGTAGGGCTGAGAAAGACTCCTGTCTGACACCCTGCGGTATCACTGCCTGTCAGAAATCAACAGTACAGTGGTGCCTCGACTTATGAATTTAATCCATTCCGAAGGCACCTTAAATTCGTAAGTCAAAAAACGCCATTGGAAACGCGATTTCCCATAGGAATGCATTGAAAACGGAAAAATTTGTAAGTCCAAGCAACCCTATCTAAAAATTCGTAAGTTGAAAAATCCCTATCTAAAACTGCGCGGGTTTTTTTTCCCAGATGTCGAGACATTCGTAAGCATGCGGCCATTACCCCCATTCGTAAGTCGAAAAATTTGGTTGTCGAGTCGTTCGTAAGTCGAGGTACCACTGTACAGTGGTACCTCTGTTTATGAACTTAATCCGTTCCGGAAGTCCGTTCTTAAACCAAACCCATTCTTAAACCGAGGCGCGCTTTCCCTAATGAGACCTCCCACCACCGGGCACCGTTCTACCGTTCGGATTCCATTCTTAGACCAAGGTAAAGTGCTCAAACCAAGACACTATTTCCGGTTTTGTGGAGTTTGTAAACCAAATCATTCTTAAACCGGACTGTTCTTAAACCGAGGTACTACTGTAGTGAGTTAAATTGACTAAAGGTCTCACCCAGTGGCCTGGTTTGCACATCACACTAAGCCAAGCTATTGCTTAGCATGAATGCACAATCCAGGAGAGTGCAGACATGTTGATCCTCTCTTCTTGTTTTGCTGCTTCCCCGTGCCGATATTAGTTTGGCTAAGTGTGTCATCCAAACCTGGGCTCATGGCTCAGCCCTCCTGGACCAGCTACAAGTAGCAAACCATGTGACAAGCCGTGGCTGCAAAAAAACACATTTTTGTGCTCCAGGGCAGCATTGGCGTAGGAGCAAGAATGCACACTTCTGTCATCTGAATGCATCACAGCCAGCAGCTCGTGGGAACCGAAGTAGCCAACAGCATGAGGCAGCTACTCATGAGTGCCCAGAAACAGCTCTGACTATGCAAGGAAAACAAGCCAGAGACTGCAGGTGCAGGTTTGTATTTATTGTTATGCAGACATTTGGGAAGAGTAACTCTGAAGATGTTCCATTTAGATTTTTGATTCCCCTCCCCTTTTTTAAATTGTGGCAGGGATGCCCCCACCAAAAAAAATGTAGGGAGGGAAACCCTTCTGTGAGGCAGAAGCACAGACCAAACTCCTAAAAGTCATTCCACAGCCTTCCTTTCTCGCCCACCTCCCTTCTTCTCCTCCTCCCTTCACCAACACACATTACTTTCAGCAATCTGTGCAGCTGCCTCTTTGTGCAGTTGGCACCGATCACTGCCAATCTGGGACTTATTTCCAGTGAAGACGGTATTGTTTTATTAGCTACTTAAGCAGTGCATGCACCATTAATGGAGTTTTTATCTCTCCATTTCCCTGACAGGGCAGAACCAGCCAGTCTGACTCTGTTATTATCATTAGGAAAGCTCACCCCTCGCTATCTTTAATCCAAACAACATCTGGATTCATAGCAGCTCTCCAATAAATAGAGGCGAAAGTGCACACTGCATTAGCTCCCCGAGAACAAACGTTTGTGCTTTTGTACATGCACAAGTGATTAGATAAAATGTCTCCAGCTAGCCATGCACAGTTTTTTATTAAAAAAAATAATACACATTTCCTATTTTTGCCTTATAACCCTTGATAAGATTTTCAAAATTACACATTATACAATTAAGATCCCCTCCCCACACCTTCAAACAAATAGCAAAGTTAGAAAAGGAAGGGGGGGGAAACAGGGCAGTGCTTCCTATTTCTGCAGCAACATTTACACACAAGCAATTTTACAGGAGGGAGGAGCCGCGGGCCTTTGAAGCCTTGAGTAACATGCCAAGGACTTCAATAAGAAGAAATTAAAGAGCCCTTCACTGAAATATTATTATTAATGTGTGCACAGATGACAAAACAGTCTGGCGCCGAAGTGGCCCAATAGACATGTCCCACTGTAACAGACAGCTGTCTCCAGTGTCATTTAAGTATGCTTTTGCTCGAAATCAACCCCTCAGTGTCTCCCAAGAATCAATAGAGAGAAGAGAACTGTGAAACCCCCCTCCCCCCCAAAATACATGCAACTACTCATATTGAAATATTGCTCCTCAATGAGGCCAAATTTAGATTCACAAAATGTTTAGAGGTATGCATACCCCTGCGTCCCCCCAGAAAAAAGCACTGCGCACACACACACACACACACACACGTATTCATAGTGTGGACCCTCTGGATACGAACTTAATTCATTCCGGGGGTCTGTACGTACCCCAAAAAGTCCGCATCTAGAGGCGCCGCTTCCATGCACACACGCGACACGATAGAGAGCTTCTGCACATGCACAAATCGCACAGAGAGCTTTTGCGCATGCGTGCACAGCAAAACCTGGAAGTATGCACTTCTGGGTTTGCTGCGTTCGCAACCCGAAAGTTACGTTACCCGAAGGTAACGTAACCCGAGGGTCCACTGTATAGGCTAGATCAGGCATCCCCAAACTTCAGCCCTCCAGATGTTTTGGACTACAATTCCCATCATCCCTGACCACTGGTCCTGTTAGCTAGGGATCATGGGAGTTGTAGGCTAAAACATCTGGAGGGCCGCAGTTCGGGGATGCCTGGGCTAGATGATAAAACATAACAACAGGGCCTTCCACCAACAAATAACCCTGAGGCAAAAGAAAAACACAAAAGAACTTAAAATCTGCGTTTCACCTTTATAAGAAAAGAGAAGTCCAGCTTTAGTGAAGGGTTTCAGCTCCACAAAGACATGACAACAAAACACGAAGGCAGAAAAGTGTTTGGGAAGGCACTCCAGAGCAGAGATTTTCTTCCTCGTTGTTCAACAGAGATACCTACAGTCTGAGCCACAGGCTCCACTGCTCAGATGCGGAAGCAGCGCTTCAGATTAGAGCACCATGCCATGCTGTTAATGACAGGCTGCGTAACCCGATTCTCTCAGTGGGTGTCTGGAATAAGCACTTCCTCCTCCAGCGCCCCTATCCCATTGTCCCACCCCACTGCGCCAGCTGTTTCTGACAGCCAAATTGCTGCCCATTAAGCAATAAAGGCTGTCAAGAAAAGGAATTTTCATTTCTGTAACGCATAGGCCTCCTTGGACAAATTATACAGTTTACAGTCCTAGGCTACGGGAACCTGCTTTCATGTTGAAATGCTGCCAAACGTAGTCTTAAAAATAAAATAAAAAGTTCCAGTTGATAATTGCATCAAACAAGTGTGAATGACCAGTGCAGAAACAAGGCACATGTTTCACAGAGTAAGAACCAAGCACTGGAAATGCTCATGTGGAGCTGAAAAGATTCTCAAGATTTCCTGCATTGGTTTTCCATTTTTTTTCTTCCAACGAGCTTCAAGATAGTGCACATGAGGATTATCCTGCTGTATCCTCACAACCACCCTGTGAGGTACATCAGGCTAAGGGACTTGCGACTGGCTTGTTGTCACTCAGCAGGCTTCATGGCTGCACAAGCCCAAGGCACTGCCTTTCTAACATTTTTTTTTTTTAAAATAAAGTTTATTGTAGATTCAAACATATACAACAATTAAAAGAAAAGATCCAACTAAACAGGACAGACACAAAAACAAAATCCCCCCCTCCCCCCTACCTCCAGAGTCACTCTTTCCCTCCCCTGCCCTTACCCCCAACCCTGTTCCTTCACAACCTAAATTAGACTTATCTGTATTATAAATATTTTCATCACACACACGTTATTACAATTTTGTACCATTAGAAACAAAATCCAAATTAAGAATAATAATGCAGAATATTACCATACAAATAATATCCAGAAAATTAGATTCTTTCTTATCTTCTTTATCCTTGAGTCTTACTGTCTCGGAAAGAGGATATGTATAATCCACATATACACATATACATTTGAAACGAGAAATATGACATCCATAACATTAATCATTTTTCTTCTTAATTCTAGAATCCTGCTACGTCGGAGAGAAGAGACGGATTATCTATGTGTGTACTAAGATAAATGGTAAGTGATTCCCAATTCTTTAATTTATCCCTCACATTTGTTTCCTTCAATAAATCATGTTTTCTTGCTAAATTGTAATATAATATTAATTTATGTAACCAATCTTCCTTCTTTGGAATCTCTTGAGATTTCCATGCTCTTGCCAATAAGAGTCTAGCTGCCGCCGTTGCATAGCTCACTACACATCTATCATTCGGTTTTATGTCCTCTCCTAACATCCCTAATAAAAAGATCTCAGGTTGTTTCTTAAAAGAGTATTTTACGATTTTCTTTAACTCTTTATAGACTAATTCCCAGAAGTCTTTAATGAGATCACAGCTCCACCAAATATGAACATATGTCCCGACTTCTTTACAGCATCTCCAGCAGATATTGCTTACATTTGGGTACATTTTAGCCAATTTAGCCGGTGTTAAATGCCATTGATTTTGCATTTTAAATATATTCTCTATCAGATCATAATTTGGTGTAAATCTCGAGTCTCTTTTCCATAGTTGTTCCCATTTTTGCATACTGATTGTTTTTCCCAAATCCTGGCTCCATTTAATCATATAATTTTTTGTTAGCTCCTCTTCTGTTTCCCACTTTAATAGTATCTGATATAAATTCGAAATGTATTTACCTTCCTTATCGATTAAAATTTCCTCCAGGTTCGATTTATTCTTTTCAAATCCCACTTTCTTGTCCAATTGTAATCTCTGATTAATTTGAAAATAATCTAACCACGTATTTAAGTGGTGTTTTATTTCTTTATATTCTCTCAATTTCAGCGTTCCTTCCTTTTCTTCCAGGAGCATACGGTATGTGGGCCAGGTGTTATTCATATTACGTCTTCTCACCGCCAATAGTTCGGCTGGAGAGAGCCACCAAGGGGTTTTTGGTTCGAAGAATCTCCTATATTTTAACCAAACTTTAAATAAAGATTTTCTGATCATATGGAACATGAAAAAATTCTTCTTGTCTATCCTATCTTTCATCAAATAATAGTGCCAGCCGTGTCCTAGCCCATCACCTTCTAAATCTAATACATCCGAATTTTTTAAGACTACCCATTCTTTAATCCAGACTAATGCCGCTGAATCATGAAAGATTTCCAGATCTGGGAGGCCGTAACCCCCTCTGTCCTTATGGTCTATCAGGATCTTATGTTTTATACGGGGTTTTTTTCCGTTCCAAATGAACTCCGCAATGTCCCTTTTCCAATCCCTAAAATATTTCTCCATCCCCAACAGTGGAAGGTTTTGGAAAAGGAAGTTCATCTTAGGCACCACGCACATCTTTACGGCTGAGATTCTACCCATAAATGTTAATTTTAATTTCCTCCAAACGTCAAATTTCTTCCTAATTTGCTTCCAAGTTTCTAAATAGTTATCCTGAATCAGGTCGATTGCTTTTGTTGTCATCTCAATTCCTAAATATTTCATTTTTTTACTAATTCTGAGTTTTGTGGTTTCTTGCAGCATTTTTTCCTCATTTGCTTCAAGATTTTTGACTAACAATTTTGTCTTATTATAGTTTATTTTCAAGCCCGCCAATTCCCCGTATTCTTCTATCAGCCGGATGGCGCTGGGAATGCTTGTAATCGGGTCCTCTGATGTTATTATAATATCGTCGGCAAAGGCCTTTACTTTATAACTTTTATTGCCCACCACGATTCCTTTAATTTCCTCACTTTTCCTAATTGTATTTAATAAAATTTCGAGCGTGATGATAAATAAGATGGGGGACAGAGGGCACCCTTGTCTTGTCCCCCTTGTGATGTTAATTTTGTTCGTGAACTTTCCATTTATAATTAATTTAGCATTTTGGGAATTGTAAATGGCCTTTATTGCCCTTTCTAATCTATCCCCCATTTTTACCTCTTCTAACAATCTTAGCATAAAGTCCCAGGCCACCCTGTCAAAGGCCTTTTCCGCGTCCACGGACAGAATTGCGGCTTGTTTGTCTCTTCTATTTTCTAAAAGTTCTATAATATTTATAACATTTCTTATATTGTCTTTGGCGAATCTGCCTTTCACAAAGCCAACCTGATCTTTTTGTATTATATCTTCTAAAATGGAGGATAATCTATTCGCTAACAGTTTTGCAAATATCTTGTAGTCGCTATTCAAAAGCGAGATTGGTCTAAAGTCGTTCGGAGTTGGGGTTTCTAGCTTTGATTTTGGAATTAGGATTATTTGCGCTTCTTCCCAAGAGTGCGGGATAGTGCCTTTATCCAATATTAAGTTGAATAAGTCTTTCAGAGGGGCCAACATTACTTCATCCAGGGTCTTATATAATTCCGTAGGGAGGCCATCTGGGCCTGGGGCCTTGCCATTTTTCATCATTTTTAGGGTCTCCTTTATTTCCTCTACTGTTATTTCCATATTTAACGCTCTTAACTTATCTGATGGTATTAATGGCATATTATGTTTTTTAATAAATTCTTCTATTTTCTCCAAATTCGCACCTTCTTTCTGGTAAACCAATTCATAATGTTTTTGAAAGGCTTTCACAATCTCACTTGATTTCTCTAGAATTCTGTCATTAAATTCAATCTTATTAATAATTTTCTCTTTTTGTCTCTTTTTTAGTTGCCAGATTAATAATTTGCTTGGTTTGTTTGCCCATTTAAAATTTTTGTATTTCCAAAATTGTAAATTTTGATCCAATTCATCATCAATCATTTTCTCATATTCCAATTTTAAAATTTTTAATTCATGTTTTATGGCTTCATTTTCCTTTTTTAATAATTTTTTTTCCTTCTTTCTGATTTCTTGTAGCAAGTTAACTTTTTTCTCCTCTCTGATTTTCCGCCATTTTGCATTTTGTTGAATGAAGAACCCACGTAGCATTGCTTTCCCAGCGTCCCAGACTATAGTAGGGTCTACTTCTCCCCTATTATTTATATCTAAATAGTCTTTATACTGTGTTGATACATCTTGGATTATTTTTGGGTTTTTTAACAGGAATACATTCAGCCTCCATCTTCTATCTTTTACCTCTGGAACAAACGTCAACCATACCGGGTTATGGTCCGATAAGGTGCGTGAACATATTTCCACTTTTGCTAGTCTCAAAACAAGTTCCCTGGGAATCCAAATGGCGTCTATTCTAGACGCCACCTGGTGTCTATGGGAGAAGAACGTGAAATCTTTTTGAGAGGAGTGTTTATGCCTCCACGCATCTACCAGATCTAGGTTTCCCGTCAATTCATCAAAAAATTTTGGTAGCTTATTTTGTTTTTTCCTTTGGGGAGGGCCTGATTTATCTAAGATTGGATTTTTGATTCCGTTCAAATCTCCTAACAGTATAATTTTATCTCCGTGATATTTCATCAGTTGGTCCTCTAGCTCCTTAAAAAAAGCCACTTTGCTACCATTCGGGGCGTATATCCCCACCCAGATCCAATTCTCTCCTTCAATCCGTGTTTTCACTATTACAATCCTGCCTTTTTTATCTTTCCATAACATTTCTGGGCACCATTTATTTTTTATATATATCACCACTCCTCTCTTCTTCTTCGTGTCGGATGTTACAAAATCTAGGCCCAATTTTTCATTTTTTAAAACCCTTTCATGTTTAATGTTTACATGTGTCTCTTGGAGACATATCACATCCCACTTTTCTTTTTTCAGTATATGGCTAGTCCTATTTCTCTTCTTATTATTATTCAATCCATTAATGTTCCAAGAAATTACTTTAATACTCATATTTATTCGATATAACCAATTAAATCACTAGAGGGGAAAAAAGAAAAAAAAGCTACGAAAAGAAAAAAAATGGAGAAAAACAAAACAGAAAAGAGAAGAAGAAAAAAGAGAAAGGAAGAAAAAACAGACACGGGGTAGTGGTCAGGAGTAGAAAAAAGTCCAACCCACAATTCTATTGTAGGATTAATCTTCTAACGCTCCTGCTTCTTCAGCCTCATCAAGATCGCTTGCCGCTGTTTCGCCTTCCTCGCCTTCCACCTCAGTTTCCGTCTCTTCCTCTCTCGGTTCTTGTCTCTCCTTAATCTCTCCAGTCTTTCCCCCCCCAAGTTGTTGTGAGTATGTCCTGTAAAATCTATCGGCAGAGTCCGGCGTCTCAAACTTTCTCCACCTCCCCTTATAAAAAAGTGAAAGACCCTCCGGATATTCCCACTTAAAAAAGATCTTTTTAGCTTGCAAGTGTTTGGTCAAAAATTGGTATTTCTTTCTTTTCTGAAGAAAGTGTGGTGGGATTTCCTTCATGACCACTATCTCGACACCGTCCATCATCAGTCTCCTCTTCCCTTTAGTCTGTAGAATTTTATTTCTGAGCCATAAGGTCGTGAAGGACACCAAGCAGTCTCCCGGCCAGTTATTCATTCTTGCTTTCCTGGAGTTGATCCTGAAAGCCTCTTCAATTCTTGCTTCTATCTCTCTCTCATCTATCTGCAGCCAATTCGCCAAGGCTTTAGACACTCTGATCTCAATGTTCTCTTGTGGTAATTCTGGGATATTTCGAAAACGGAGGGTTTTTTCTCTTAATTTCATCTGCATAAGAGCCAAGGCATCTTGTTGGGCTTCAAAAGCCGCCTTTTGCTTATCAAGCTCTTTCCTTATGTCTTCCGTTTCTTTCTTACCACCTCTTTTTTCCTTGGAGATCTTATCCACAGTTTTTTCTATAATTTGGTTTTTAGATTGGAGCTCTTGAATAGTCTCTGCCGTTTTATTTGAAGTCTCTACCAGTTTTTCCAGATGATTTTTGGATTCCTGGGTGTCCTTTGCAATGGTTTCATATTTCTCTTCAATCTTTTCCACCTTATCTTCCAAGGTTTTCACCCTCTCGTTCATCTCAGACTTAATTTCTGCTAAATCCTGTTTTATTTCGCTTATATCGCTCCTTAAGCTCAGAATCAGCTCTTTAAGTTCCATTTCGTGGTTGGTTAATGAAGTTCTTCTTTGTTGTGTGGTCTCAGCATTTAGTTTCTTCACCTTCTCCAGTTTCTTATTATCCTGTGGCATGCCTCTATTTGGACACACGATGTCGCACTTGCTTGTTAAACGAGGGTAGATCACTGTAAAAGCAGGCTTTATTTGAGCCGCTGACTGTCAATATTGTCTCTCCTTAATTATGTAGTGTCCCTTTAACTCTCCGACGCTCCTGGCGGTATGCGTCACTTCACTTCCCCGTTCTTTAGCACTTTTGCTGCTTAGTCATACTGTCTGTCGCTCTGTCGCCATTTTGTCTCGAATAATTCCCCTCTCCCTTTTGCCACACTGTTACACGACTCAGGACTTGTGTGCGTGTGCTTCCCTCAATTCTAAGTCCAACAGGCTCCAATAAATTAGTCCATATATCTCCCCCCTAAATAAACGTTTGGTTGTCCCCTCAAGCGTCTCTTTAAAAACTTTCCGTTTCACTCCTTCCCTTCTCCCCCGTCTCGCTTCTTTTACAATTATATAATTCGCTGCATGTAGGGGGGGGGACGCTCTCAGCGCTTTTATTGCCCCTTCTCCCTTAGTTCTAAACACGCTCGGAGGTTTGCGAATGGGATTAAAATAGATGGAATTTTACCGACGTGATCGCTCAGGCTCGGTTTGGCTTTCTCTGCTGGTCCCGCTGTTCTTAATGCGTCGCAGTGTCCTGGTCTCTTTCTTCCTCGCGCTGTACACACGAGATATCCGGAGTACACACGGACACGACCGACCGTTCGGACGAGGATCGCCTCCCCGACCTTTCTTGGGGTCCGCTAGCCACGCGGGTACCCCCTTTTGCCCAGCAAAGTTAGAAGTGCAAGAGCGCTCTTTTTTTTCCTGCCTGTGAAACGATCCGCGGCAAAACCGGAAGCGCACTGCCTTTCTAACATAATAGCACAAAGGAGACTTTCAACTGATACAATCCTTATATATATTTTTTGGAACTAATTATCTGAATGTCTTAACGAACAGCAAAAAGAGTATAATAGCAAAACCCAAGTAGCAGAAAAGTGTGTCGAGGAGGCAAAAGTTATGCACTGTGCATATCTATATATATATATATATATATATATATATATATATATACGCTTAATTTCCCCCAACCTCAAACAAATACAAGTGGCTTTTTTCAGCTGCAACTCACTTCTCAGATGGGCACCATTGCCATTCTAAGAAAACAAGAGAGGTGTTCATGGTGACTTCGGGCACCACTTTTAAAATAGCACTGCATAAGTCCCTCTATAAAATACTCCAAGAATTCTGCTACACTTCTAGGGTGGTAGCAGGGAAGGAAAGTGTTAAAAACTTTCTCGACTTAATATCCCACTCTCCATAAAATATCAAATGAAGTGCAGCTGTATGTTTTATTGGGCTGAGATATCTCTGGCGGGCAATCCTACTGTAATAGTTTTCTGCAAATGCAGTTCTGCATGGTTTGCTGAAAGATGCAACACTGTCCACAATACCTCCCCTTCCAAAATCCCATGCAAACCAGCAGCATAACTCAAACAAGATGTACAATAAAACTCCTAAAATCAGGGCTTCTCTCAAGCCAGATCTGCAAATTGAAGCAGCCCAAAAGCTGCACCACTGTTCATGCAATATTCATAGTACATCCTATTCCCAAGGTACAAGGACATGATAACACCTTCACATTTTGTGTGTGTGTAGAACACAGATTTTTTTTTTCCATTCACAAACAACTAATGCTGGGTATGTATGTAACCCATGCAAGGTTCTGTGCAGCCCAAAGTATAATTCAAAAGGGTTCTTAATGGCACAACCACTTCCTGGTTGAGTGGGGGAGATGTTGAGACAACAGCAGTCTATAAACTGGAACAAAGTCAGGCTGGTGTGCAAATGCTCCATACCCAGGGGCCAGCTCACCATTTAAGAATCCACAACTCCAAGCTCTGCACAGAGAGGATTGTGCCAAACCAAGCCGAGCCAGAGTTAGAATTGCAGTCTCACATCTAAACAAGCATGCTCAAGTTAACAACTAGAGAGCAGACCACTGTGGTTCCAATTCCAATATATCAGAGCCAACCTCAGAGTTTGTAAATAGGCAGGCAAGGGGTACACCATGGAACACAAATATATAATATTGCAACCGTAAGATATTTTCATCTAGTGTATTTGTATCTACAAGCCCAGGTTCAAGGCTCTTGTGTTGATATACAAAGCCCTGAACATCTTGGGTCCAAAGGCACTTTAAAAACTGTCTCACTTTTGAATTTTGGGCATCTCTTGATGCTTTATTGCTGACAGGCCTTTGCACTTGTTTAAAATTTTAATTGACTAACTGGTCATTTTAGCAATGATCTTGTATTACTGCTAAAGTTTTTTTAAATAATGTTTTTATAATTGCTGTACACCACCGATATATTTTATGAGAGGGGAGTATATGAATATTTTAATAATAATAAAAAACAACCCAGTGGTTACTGACTATTCAGAACCATCAATATATCAACTCAGTGCTGCTCATCCAGTTCTTAGAGTCAGTTAAATTGTGTTGGGGAAAGTGCTTTGAGCACAATGGCGATTTTATGTCAAGGTAAAGAGGCTGGGTGGGGAGGAGAGAGAGAGAGAGACTGAAGGTCAAAGGTCATCAGACATGGAGCCCTTGAATAAGAGATCCTAAGCATTCCACATTCTTGAGCTGCCTTGAACCATATTCAGGGAGGTTAAAGAAAGAGAGGCTGCTGCCAAGTCATCAGGTAGCTCCACTATGTACCTGCCAAAGGTACATAATATAAGGCAGGCATCCCCAAACTTCGGCCCTCCAGATGTTTTGGACTACAATTCCCATCATCCCTGACCACTGGTCCTGTTAGCTAGGGATCATGGGAGTTGTAGGTCAAAACATCTGGAGGGCCGCAGTTTGGGGATGCCCGATATAAGGTTACCAGTTGTTGTTGTTTTCAACGAATCCGGGGACACTTTCCAACTTCAATGGATTTTGTATGGGGAATGATTTGTAAATTCGGGGGCTGTCTCCGGGAAACAGGGGACTTCTGGTAACCTTAACATAATATGCATCCTTAAACTTTCACTTATGCATGACTGTTAACCCTATTTCAACATCCCACATACACAGATTTTCCCCAAAGGAGACATGTCTCAAGTTTACACCTTGCATGTCCTCCAGGTGGCCAAGCAAGATCCACCAATACAATGAGACTGCGGAAAATTGAAACGCACCCAAATATCTAAGCAACTTGTAACAACCTTACCCAACTCATATCACCTTAGAAATTCTCACAGGAAGCATGAACAAATAAGGTAAAGTACATAGAAATAAATATGGTGAATAGATTCATATTTTAAAACTTGAGCTAAGTTATGCCCCTCAAGTTTGATTTTCAAATGAATTCTTGAGCATTGTCTGTTTAGAAACTTTGTCCCCCATCCTTCCTGACAAAAATTGATTCAGCGTGAGTAATGATCACTTCTGCACAATAATAATATTGTTCTTATTTCAGAGGAGGAGCTTAGATGACAAGAGTTGAAAAACAAAACTCCCCTCCTCTGTTCCAGACCTTTTAATCAACTCTTATAGAACTTTCCATTAACATGAACAGTGAAAGTTCAAAATCTAAACCTACATAGTTCATACAGCTGAATTAAAAACATACTGTAAAGAGACTCTGTTGTTCCAGACACAATTGACTCCTGCAGCCAGACTGAAGCAGGAAGAAAATGCATGCACAGCAAAAAAAAAGAAAGAAAGAAAGAAAGGGAAGGGAAGAGGGAAAAGTTTTGCATACCTCTTTAGAGGCTCCATTGCACTACACATTTTAACAGTGAAGCAGCCTGGTCAGAGGGACAGACAGCTGTGATGAAACTTGATCTCATGACTCAGTTATAGCTGTAACTCAGACAAGGCCTAAGGGCCTGTTCTCACCACCGAGCTGAGCTATATGCAAGCACAATTAGAGAGCACCAGTGTTACAACATGTTTTGGTTTCTAACAAGGATGCCCCAGCATGCCCCGTGTGTCTGGATTATGGTTTTCAACCTGCTTTGTACAGTGCGGCTGCACAGCCGTTATCCCACCCAAAACACAAAGCTGTGATTAAGACAGAAGCACCTCATCCATGCCAGGGCGTGATCAGATTTCTAGTGTGGATTCAAAACAATACAATTTCCTGCCGCCACCCCCTTCCTTTACCGCTTTCTTTGATGTGCTCCTGGGTGCTGCTAAACTCAACTTTGCAAAACCAACACTGGCATTTGCAAATGTGTGAAGATTACCCTTACCATTTTCTGCCTTTCGGGAATTGTCACACCCAGCTCCAGAAAACCGAAATACTAAAATCCTTTTGAAATGCTAAATATGCATACAGGCAAATTCAACTGTTAAACCCCCCTTGGCTCTGCATCTCCACTACATACAGTTCGCAATTCCTAAAATACTGCCGCATCAGCAACAATTCAGAGGGTCCGTGTGAAGGACCAAGTCTACGAGCCTCATATCAAATGCCATTTTTCATAGTATACCGTAATTTGGTGCGTTATTACGACAGTTCTTGCCTACTTTGCTACATTATAAATCATTGCTCTGTTTAAAACAGGGCATTGCTGGCAGCCCCAGAGTTCAAGAATACTAGTGCTATTACCTCCACAGTTGTGGCTTGTGCCATCAGGTGCCAAGCACCACAACAGGCCTCTCTACAAGCATTCAAAGAACACTAGAGCACTCAAACTGTGTGGCGTGCAGAGCTGTGCACACTGGCATAACCACCTCCATGCCACGCATACCTGGCATGGTCCCTCTTTTTGCTTGTGAGCGAAACTCAACAGGTGTGCAGGGTTCCTGATCATGGGGAGGATTCTGACATTGCTCAACTCCACACAAATACAGCTTGCACCCATGTGCATTCTCTGAATGTTTGAGCAGAAGTTTGGCTGCCAGCAATAGCGGTCACAAACACTGATTGATAAATCAACTCAGAAGGCAGAACAATCGGTATACAGTCATACCTCTTGTTACGAATGCTGCGGGTTGCGTACGACACGAGATACGTATGCGCCGAACCTGGAAGTACCGGAACGGGTTACTTCCCGGGTTGGCGGTTCGCGCATGTGCAGACGCGACAAATGACGTCATGCGCAGAAGCGCCAAATCGCACCGCGCACATGCGGCGCTTCATGTTGTGTACTGCTCATATTTTGTACGGGGCTCCGGAACGGATCCCGTACGCAACATGAGGTACCACCATTCAAGAATAGTTTTGTACATGCAGAACCACCAAGCCATTTCCGTAAAAAGATAATCTGTTTCAGTAGTGCTAATTTCAGTGATATGAAAAGCTGTACCAAAGCAAAATGTTTGGAAGAGGAACCATTTTTTTAAAAAAGAAATCTGTTCACTGGTTGGATGGACATCTTTATCTCATAATAAAATGCTGGCAGTCTGGAAAAAATAGTTGGTGGGCTCATGTCTACTTATTGCTCCTTTTTTACAATTAACGTTGTGGCAGGGCATTAAACATTGTTTTTGTTTCATTAAGCACCTAGTGTTCCAATGGACCCAAGAAAGAATTTTGCTCCATCTTCACTAACCCTTCCTTTCAACCTGTTATGGAAATATGGCAAAATTCACTTCAACACATGGCTGAAGGCTACAGATGACAGTTGCACAGGGCAGCCAGTTACCCAGAGTGACTTTTCAATCAGCTGTCAGGTGATAAACGGCAACCTGCATCCACCCAAAGTCCAAATGCCACGTCGTTGAATTATTCTCATCAAGAACCTTTCTTGTAAGAGAAGCTGTCCATCTAGCCATCGATTCCTATAACTGCCGATTAGATCCAGCACTGTCAAGAAGGGCATTTTCCTGTTATTATTTTCTATATGGAAAGTTTTCCACTTCTAAAAACTGCAGTTTCGTAACGTTACAATAAGTAATAACGGTTTGGGGTTGTAAGCTCCTGTGAGCGGCTCTCTCCTAGTCGGATGCTCCAGCTGGCTGAAAAGATCGAGAGAGTCTTCTCCTGTCCCCCTATACCACACACTGGAAATTTGCTCCAGATGACTGGAGGAACCCTCTGGAATAGCATGGAAGGCGATGCTGGGGGCTATAGAGGGAAACAGGCAAAGAAATAAATAAAAGTTATCTCCTTCCTCCAGTATAAGCCTCCACTAGAAAAAAGTCCATAAATGTGAGGAGTGTTTCCGGTGAAGGAAATGCAACCCAGGATTCAAGGTCAATGACAGAATATAAAAACCAGTCTAACCCAGGGTTTCCCAAACTTGGGTCTCCAGCTGTCTTTGGCCTTCAGTTCCCATGATCCCTGACCACTAGTCCTGCTAGCTAGGGATGAATGGGAGTTGTAGTCCAAAATCAGCGGGAGACCCAGGTTTGGGAAACCATGGTCTAACCAGACACTTTCACAAAGTTGTATGTTTTTTTCAGGCACTTATCTCTGGGAAGCAAATATCAACTATTACATACACATTTTGTACATGAGTAAGGATAGCTTATTGGGATGCGGGTGGCACTGTGGTCTAAACCACTGAGCCTCTTGGGCTTGCCGATCAGAAGGTCAGCAGTTTGAATCCCCGCAATGGGTGGAGCTCCCGTTGCTCGGTCCCATCTCCTGCCAACCTAGCAGTTTGAAAGCACGCCAAAAAGTGCAAGTAGATAAATAGGTACCGCTCTGGCAGGAAGGTAAACAGCGTTTCCGTGAGCTGCTCTGGTTTTGGTGTTCCGTTGCGCCAGAAGTGTCATGCTGGCCACATGACCTGGAAAAACTGTATGCGGACAAACGCCGGCTCCCTCAGCCTGTAAAGCAAGATGAGCGCCGCAACTCGAGTCGTCTGCGATGGGACTTAACTGTCAGGGGTCCTTTACCTTTACCTTTTTAAGGATAGCTTTGCTACTGTGACTCATACCAGCAACCTCAGGATTGGGCTACTGAAACTTGCTCTGTATGGGGCTGCCCTTAAGGCTGCTCCAGAAGCTCCAGCTACTGCAAAATGAAGCGGCTCATACTGCTTATTACACAGGGTTCCTGAAGGCATGCTTTCTGCCTTACTGCCCTGTTCGATTGCTACAATCAGCTGATAAGAACCTCCTGGGATGTGCCCAAGCCTATGTGAGTGTGGCTGGCAGTAACTGGGGGGGGTGTCTTTTTGGAGCGGCACCCTTGCTATGGAATCACCTCTCTTTTGAGCTTAGCCATGTGCCAAACTTCCTAGGGTTCCAACACCTTTTAAAAAAATTATGCTTTAACTTTGATAAAGTTGACCTCCAGCTTTAGGAAGAAAAGGGGAAGGAGTAGCAGCTAACCAATATGTGCCCAAGTGCGATGGAAACTTGGGTTTTATATTGCACCAGTGTACTTTTTTTCTTGAGGTACTCAAGGGTACAGTACCTTTTTTCCCTATATTACACACACATACAGAGTGATCAAGGTGAACCATTTCTAAACATACCTAAATCAGGAAGCATGTATTCAAAATGCCACAATTAAAGCAGAGGATCACATACATACATACAGTGCCTCAGAATCAAGGGTGAGTGAGATGTACATTAATGCTATAGATTATTAGCTGGCATGCATGTTACAGCAAGAGCAAAAACTAGAGCATTTCCCCCAAAAAATAATTAAAAAGCTTCACATGAACATGGATCACCAGCTTGCCAAGACTAAACACTTATTTCAACTGTTTAAAAATCACGATGGTGATTTTAAATAAAATTACATTTATTAGGCTTTCTCTAATCTAACTTCTTCTTACCATGGCTCCACACAGCCACACCGTCCTCTCTATCCCACCTGCTGGAAAGATGCAAAATCCAGCTTTGTTGAACAAATTCAACACATCTCAGAAAGAAACCATAAATGCAGTCGTACCTCTGTTTACAAACCTAATTCATTCCGGAAGTCCGTTCTTAAATCAAAGCCATTCTTAAACCCAGGCGCGCTTTCCCTAAGGAGGCCACCCGCCGCTGCCGCCCCTCCACCGTTCGGCTTCTGTTTGTAGACCAAGGTAAAGTTCGCTAACCAGAACACTGCTTCTGGTTTTGCAGAGTTCGTATACCGAATAGTTTGTAAACAGGGTTGTTCTTAAACTGAGGTACCACTGTACACCGAAAAGCTACACAAAGCAAGGAGTTTATCAGTCTTAACTGGGAAAGTTTTTAGCTTTCCAACCCCAGCAGGAATGTCGATAGGAGCGGAGCCTTACAATTCCTGGTATCAAAGCTGCAAATGTGTTAAGCGGGGCAAGAGAGCTTCTGTTTCAATTCAGAATCTTAAAAACACCACCACCACCACCACCACACAGGTCAAGAAAGCTTGACCACTGTCCTATCCCCAGGACAATTCAATTTTTATTGATTGAGCCAGGACAGATTCCTTGCTCTGCAGCGTGTGAAAATGCCATTCAATGCCAGATTCCAATTAGCTGCATTCAGACTGACTGGTCTTCAAATCTGGCAGCCTAAAGCTCCAAAAGCAAATAAGAAGAGACTTGACAGGCTATTTATTAGTCACCAATTAAGAGGGTGGTAAAAAGGGACCCGGGTGGCGCTGTGGGCTAAACCACTGAGCCTAGGGCTTGCTGATCAGAAGGTCGGCGGTTCGAATCCCTGTGACGGGGTGAGCTCCCGTTGCTCGGTCCCAGCTCCTGCCAACCTAGCAGTTCGAAAGCACATCAAAATGCAAGTAGATAAATAGGAACCGCTATAGCGGGAAGGTAAACGGCTTTTCCATGTGCTGCTCTGGTTTGCCAGAAGCGGCTTTGTTATGCTGGGCACATGACCTGGAAGCTATACGCCGGCTCCCTCGGCCAATAATGCGAGATGAGCGCGCAACCCCAGAGTCGGTCACGACTGGACCTAATGGTCAGGGGTCCCTTTACCTTTACCTAAAAAGATAGAAAGAATATACTAGTGAGCTGGGGAATAATAGAACAGCGCCACCTATACTCGCTTAGATCAGGCCTCCGATTTAAACAGCACAGGCCGAAGGACAGGTCGTTATTGCCCTTTTGTCTCCATACTGCCCACCAACATTTCCAGCTGAAAATCTCTCCCAAACCCCCGTCTCAGATTCCTGCTCTGACCATAGATTTCCTGCCTGCCTCATTTCCTCCCTTTACAAACGAATGAACACAGCTCTTCCAGTCTCTATTATAAGCCCAGACAACTCCATGGAGGACAGTTGGGGTGAACCCAGCTGGACTGTGTGCAGACTAAAATTCTAGGGAGGACAGAGGTGTGCACTTATTTCCTTTACACTGTGTGAAGTTAAACTATGGAACTCGCTTCCACAAGAGGTAGTGATGGCCACCAACTTGGGTGGCTTTAAAAAAGCGGATCAGGCAAATTTAGGGAGGATAAAGCCTCCATTGGCTACTAGCCATGATGGCTACATTCTGCATCCACAGTCAGAAGCAGTGCTCCCAAGCACTTGTGAGGAGAGAGAGAGAGAGAGAGCGCTGTTGTAAGCATGTCCTGCCTGCTGGCTCCTCATAAGTACCTGGCTAACCAGTGAAAGAGCAAGACGCTGACCTAGATGGGTCTTTTTAACCTGATCCAATAAGGCTCTTCTGATGTTGGCAGCAACAGCCCCTTGGCCACTGCACTCCATACTCTGGCAAGACTGGATTGTTGCAATGACTCTACGTGGGGGCCTGCCCTTGAAGATGCCCAGGGCCGTCTTAAGCGCCCCTGGCGCCGTGGTGCGACTGATCCCTTCGGTGCCCCCCAGCCCCGTTTCCCGGCGCGGTGGGCGGGTGGGCGCCGCGCGGCTGCCACAGGCGCTGCTGCGCAGCGGGCAGGCAGGCACAGCGCGGTTGCCGTGGGTGCAGCTGCGCGGCGGGCCGGCGCCGTGGTGCCCTGGCCCACCCAGCTTGGCTGTAGGGCCGGCCCTGAAGATGACTCAGCATTGATCCAATATGCAGTAGCCAGATTACTGGCTGGGGTTCCATTTTGATCTCATATAACCCCTGTTTTAGAAAAGCAGCACCGGCTGCCAGTTCATTTTCGGTCCCAATTCAAATGTGCTCATGTTAAGAGTTTAAAGCAAGGTGGATAAAAATCAATGATTTTTTTAAAAAAAAAATCAAATCAAATCAAAAAATCAATTTTAAAAAAATTTAAATTGGATTTTTAAAATAAAATGCTTTTGGAGTAAAAAATCTTTCTAAATATAGTTTTCTTTTTAAGTTACATTATAGTCCAAAGGCTATTCATCAGGAAATAAGAATTTGTTTTAAGTTTCTCATGTGTGCTAAAACTCAGTCTACCTTTTTTTAAAAAAAGTTTAATCACATCAGTTAACAAACATGGATACATATGCTATAATGTTATTGCTTTAGTTAAATAAAATGTTTAAATTGTTATTAAGGAAATGATCATTTTTCTCCTTCCAATAAAGTACAGCAGAAAAGTTGCAAACAGTTAACTTATTAAACCTCACAATAATTTCATAATCATGTACTTCTAATAGTATAACCAAATCAGTAATTTACAACTGTAAAAACTACTCTGAAAATTTATTATTCCAAAAATGAAACCTTCACCTCATTGTAAATATTAAGATTAGACCAGCAAGAATGAGTCTTTCTGAAAGAAAGAAAAAAAGATTTAAATCAAGTCTTACTGACTAGTGATTTAAATAAAATCCATCCTGGTTTAAAGCTGTAAATGACTTAGGCCTCAAATATCTAAAAGATGGCTTATTTCCCTCTCAACTGTGAAGATTAGCATAGGGGACCTTCTTGATAGACAGTGGTGTCCTAAGAAGCTAAGGGGTGAAGCTAAGGAGGAAGTATTTTCCACAGCAGCTCCCAAACTTTGGCACTCCCTCCCCACAGAAGTGTGCCTCTGTCATCTTCACTATACAGTACTCTGCAAATGCTGAAGACAAAACTCTTTATTTACCCTGGCTGTTGACACCCAAGATTTTTAGGACCCACCCTATTCTTGAAATATTAATTTGTTTTAAACTGGGGTTTTTTAAAACGTTGTTATTTAAATTGTTGTAATACACCCAGAGACCACAGGGTGAAGTGTGGGCACTAAAATAAAACTGGTGATGGTGATCTTATGGGAGTACAGCAAGGCCCACAGAACAGAACTCTGGTTTTTAAGAGAGCGTCCACTGTAAATTCAGGAGTCTCAGAGGGGTTTTTTGTGGGGGGGGGATTCAACACCATACATATAACTAGGGTGAACAAAATAATGTGAAGTTGGAATTAAGAGAAATATTAGGAGAAAAAGAAGCCATTTTGGTATGTTGTTGTTTAGTCGTGTCCGACTCTTCGTGACCCCATGGACCATAGCACGCCAGGCACTCCTGTCTTCCACTGCCTCCCGTAGTTTGGGCAAACTCATGTTCGTTTTGGCATGCAAATGGTATATATATATATATATATATATATATATATATATGATAATGTAAATTGACTTCAGTTGAATAATTCATACAGACCACAGAAGTGAATTCTTCTTGATGCAGAATTTGACATTTATTTTGGTTTGCTTATAAGATACACAAAGGCCCACCGCCCTCAACTACTGGACATGTTAGCAAGAGTCCAACAACAACGGGGAGGAGGGGGGTAGCAAACTCGCAATCCCTAGTATGAGTTAATTTGTACAATGTCAACTGTGATGATTTGGTAATCAAATAGCTAATTATAACCATAGCAGGTCAGTTAAGACTTTAAGTTACGGAAAAGTAGACCATGGTTTGTTGTTAGCTTCTGAACCATGGGTTCTTAGGGAGAAACAAACCACCATTCAGATGTCCTGTTTGTGCCGGGGAAGGAGTGAAGCAGGAGCAATCGAGCCATGTGCACATTCATGGTCAACCATGGCTAAGCCACAACCCCTGGCTTATCATTATGTGCAAACATGGCCACTGAAACACCCATTTAAGTTTGGGGCTCACATTTAGGTTCTGTAACTTGGTTGCTCTTTGCCAGACAAGACCCACGTCAAAGACTCTGGAGAAACCAGCCCTTCCACAAATTCAGTCAATTCTCGTGGTCTGAGGAAGCCTGTTTTAACACTAAACCAGCCAACCTAGCGTAGTCCCACCTAAATCATTCAACACAGAGAGAAGCAGCACAGACAAAAATGATTGTGCTAATTCAGGGGCTGATTCAGCCATTTCTAACCTGAAGCTGCCCTGGGGGCAGTGGTTGGAGGGAGAGAATCAACTGTGTGAGAAAGCAATACTCAACTTGGCACATTCAAGGGATACAGAGCCGATGCTTCCCAAGGGGGAATCTGCACAAACATAGCAGCTACAGCAGGCACTTAAATTGCTGCCAGGGAGAAATAGCTGTATTCATGGAGACGTCAGGCCAGACATTGCTTCCTTCATGCACATTTGTCCCCTGGGCAACTCTGTGCAAGGCAGGTTACAAACTCCCCTGCCTAGAGGGAAACAAACAAACAAACAACAAGCAAAACCACCCTGGTCCAAGGCGCAAGTCACAGATACCAACTCTTTGTGATGAAGGCAGGAGTACAAATGGATTCAGAAAGGCATTGCCATTTCTTCCAAGAAATCATTTAGATAATTGTTTAGAGATAGGGAAGGTGGGTCAAGGCGACTTACAGTATGAGACGCCATCCTTCAAAACACTTCCCATAAGCTTTGCAACAAGGACTGAGTCAGCAAGCAATCTGTCTGACATCACCTTCCCTAAACGCCCGGGATCTCAAAAGCCACCAGCCATCAGTTTGATAGGGGGAATTTGAAGCTGTTAAATACATTTCTGCAAAAGTTCACGCGGAAGAAAACACATGCAGAACTAGGGAGACACATGCAAACTGGCAAAAAGGGGGGGGGTTGATATTACAGTTTCCATGAGACAGCAAATAAGCAATCAAAAAGCAATCTTGCAAACCAATGGTTCACGGGAAAAGTAAGCCAGGGGTCAGCAAACTTTTTCAGCAGGAGGCCGGTCCACTGTCCCTCAGACCTTGTGGGGGGGCCGGACTATATTTTGGAAAAAAAATATGAAGGAATTCCTTTACCCCACAAATAACCCAGAGATGCATTTTAAATAAAAGGACACATTCTACTCATGTAAAAACATGCTGATTCCCGGACTGTCCGCGGGCCGGATTGAGAAGGCAATTGGGCCGCATCCGGCCCCTAGTTTGGGAACCCTTGGTTTGTATTTGTATTTTAGCCTCATCTATAAGCTACTGTATTTGTCCTGGTTTCAGTCTCTCTCTGTCAAATAAACACCAATGACTACCAAGAAGAAGCGTATATCCCTTGTGTTTAACTTCACTACAGTTTTATATAATTTAATCAAAGTAGTAGGCCTTGAAAGGATCAATTTCCAAACAGGCCTAAGGGTGATTTTGAAGGTAATCAAGCAATCATCACTGTGCAGGCCAATGGAGGGTGGGGGCAGATGTTGCACTTGCTCTATCCAACTCACAACCCATAATCGGTTTCCCATAATCAGGAGGAGATCTTTATTGCCCCAAAGATTCTAGTAGGAAGCAGCTTTGTACTTCTCAAGAGGCAGAGGCAACAAACACGTGCAGAGATAGAATAAAAACAAGGCTGGGTTTAATAACCACAGAGGCAGCAACAGAAGATAACGGAATCTGGGCACATATTGGCCTAAGGACTGAGGAAACAGGAGGAAGACTTTGAGAGTGGGGTAGGCAGACACCGTGTGTCAGTTCACGACATAAAAATACAAGATAAAAACACAAAATACATAATAAAAAACAAGGGGGGAACAAACCAATAACCCGCCTTCCCTTCCCAAACAAACGCTTAAAAGGGTATAGGATGTTAATTAGCCAAAGGCCTGTTTGAGGGGGAATATTTTCGCCTGGCCTAGAATCATGTTGCCACCCTCCAGACCCCAAAGAAGAACATGGAAGTTTATGCCATAATAAATATGTTAGGGCCCAATTTAACCAACTGGTCCCACTACGGGTAGTAGAATCCCATGCAGGGAGTTCTTCTAATGGAGCAAGCCTTTTCACCTTTTCCTTCTCTCAGTAAGCCTCATAATTACTCCCCAGTAAGCCTCATAATTGTGGAGCGAGTTACATCAGTGGAACACTTGGAGGAAAGGGGATCACTCCTGTGCCTAATGTGCTGCAAGTCTTTTTCACCGCCACGTACATCAGATTTCAGCTCGCATCTATCACTGAGAACGTAAAGAGAGGCCTGCTGGATCAAGCTAAAGGCCCATGTAGTCCAACGTTCCGTTTTCACAATGGTGAAACAAATGACTATGGGAGCCTTCAAACTAGACATGAGTGCAACAGCAGTCTCGCCATTCATGATCAACTGGTATTCTAGCCATCTTGACTAGCAATATTTGTGTGCTCAAAGAATAATGCCAGATAAAGATCCTGGGCTGGGAGGCAGCTTGCAGAAAGCTTCACATTGCTCTGGAGTGTGAGGCTTTCCTAAATAGCTCCTTAATGAAAACAACAACAGGGCAGATCCCTTGAGCACCTTGGTAAATGCAACCTCCTCAGACCAGCCAGAGAGAGAGAGAGAGAGAGAGAGAGAGAGAGAGAGAGAGAGAGAGAGAGAGAGAGAGAGTGTTAGTTACCCCACTTTTTCTCCTCCCCCCCCCGCCCCAGAAAGCATGTATGTTTCTTCTCCGCAACTTCTCTTGAATGATGAAAGAAAACCTCTGTTAAGGTTCAGCACAGCACTAGCTCACACACTTTCTAAACAGCCAAACTTTCATCTTACAAGCAGATGAGAGCCCGAGTAGCTAGCAGCCTTTTGTCTTTCCAATTAAATGGATGCCTCCCAAATCCATGCTTAGGCCATAAAGCCTGCAGTGTCTCAACACATGCCATTAAGCAAAAGAGAAGGCTTAGATGGTCATATGGGTCCACTTTGAAAACCAACTGTGATATAGCTTTATGTGATTGTCTGTTTTCTGTGCACTTCCTGGAAAGCAGTGAAGACTGCCAAACTCCATCTTTTTACCAACCACATATTATATGTATCAAGTTACTCCCATAAGTTTATAATATGCTATACCCATATAACAAAGGATTAGGCTTAGATCGCCCCCACCGATCTCATTCTTTCACCAAGCCAGAGAATTCAGGGGGTGGGTTATCATATTACACTGGACAGGCTCTGATCCAAAGCCCAGAACAAGTAGACAACCCCTCCTCTCTAAAAGTACAAGTTCTGGAAAAAAATGAGTTCTAAAATGAGAAACCTGACTGAAAATCCATCTACCTGTGTGGCCCTCCAGTTGTTGTAGATCAGTTCCCATCACCTCTGACTACAGACCATGCTAGCTAGGACTGATGGGAGTGATGGATCAGCAACACCTGGGTAGTGGAAGGTTAGCCACCCATGTTGCAAATTAACCAACGAACTGAGTGTGTAAATAATATCCTCCTGGTCCTTGTCTTAAAAAAAATTAAATGCCATACACTCACACATATATCCCCTGTTTTGAGTTAAGAGACAACCTTTAAGCTCTTTGAAGTACTGCGGTCCCACCTCAACATACTGAAACTGCGCACAGCTTATACACATAGCCAAGGCCTTGCTGCTCTTTGTCAACTACCACTTCCAATGTCCTGGCTGAATGCTCTAGATGTGTACAGTACGGATGCACAGTCATCAAGAACAAAAAAATAAATCTTCATAAAGTGGTTTCTGTAAAGGGGAGAGGTGGGAGCAAACAGCACCCATCAACCACCAATAATGTCACAAACAGCCAAAAAGTACCTCTGATACTCCTACAGCAATGGATGTAACCACAATTTCTCTGCGGCTTTCTGTATCAGGCCCCAAAATATGATGCCAGCCTGTTCCTAGGTCCAAATTCTCAAACACAACTGGATAACTATCATGCTGTCTTGTGGGACGTCCACCTTCTTTCCAGATACACTCTTCCTTAAAACATTTGGAGAGCAAGCAAACAGTATATTTTTTCTAATAAACCTAAACTGCTGTAAAGTGCTAAAAAACCAGAACTACTATTTAGGGATGAGATTCATTTACCAACACAGCTCCACAGACTGACCTCTATGGTTTGTTGACGAACACACAGCTAGAGAATCGCACATGTGTTCTGCATGGGAAAGGACATAAATAGATGTTTTAGGCCATGACAAAAAGTGGGGAGCAGACTGTCAACAACTCTGACTAGACAAGACTCTCCCATTTATGTCAACATCAGTACTACTCTAAGTTAATGAGAGGAAGGTTGGGAAAACAGGGTTAACCTGTGTTACTCAAGGTCAACTACTTGAGATGCACAGAAACAAACTAGGCTATGCCAAGTCCTCCTTCATTATACTTAGATTATCACTGCTCTTCAAATGTACAGACTTGCAACAAGATGCACATTACCACCAAAAGTTTATAAAGTTCAAAGAGCAAAGAAACAACCAATATGATACTGGCAGAACAGCAGCATATTTGTAGAAAGTAGTATTTTAAATCAGCATGGGTGCATCTGATGAAGTAGGCCAGGCTTTCTCAACCTTGGCCCTCCATATGATTTGAGACTACAATTCCCATCATCCCTGACCACTGGACCTGCTAGATAGGGATCATGGGAGTTGTAGACCAAAAACATCTGGAGGGCCAAGGTTGAGGAAGCCTGAAGTAGGCTGTTGCCCTACTCATGACACAACATACCAACCAGCAAACAGTTTATATATCAGTAGCAAATATACATTAAATATAAGTTACAACATGAAAAAGTGAAACCTAAAATCATACATACAAAATAGACATACAATGACTTCTCTCTTTCCCCTCCTCTCCTTCTAGCGAAGGAGGCTGAGTACTCTTTAACAATTAACTGAGTTCATTTGTTGACAAAGGGGGAGGGGGGGGGAATTGTGCACTGTCTCACTTTCACAAGCAAAAGCCAAAATTAACCAATGTGAATTCTCTGAATGTGTGGGTTGGCTATACACACCAACGCACTGTTTTTCATTTTTGTTGTATTTGAATAAACCAAATAAAGGACTCCCCCACAGAGTAGACAATTTCATACCTCAACATTTTTCATAGGATTTGGAAAGGGAGCAACTGCCAAACATAGTGTTTGTGGGTTAAGTATTTCTTTCACCAACTGAAACCATGAGCCAAGAGAGTAGTCAAACAAGTAAAAGATGCCAACAAAGAGGCCTATTTTTATTTTTTAAAAATAAACATAGAACGAGTTTTCCTATGTTCTTCAGAGAACTGAATCAAAGCTTTTAATGTACCCAGTTCTTCAAGGTGTGCAAGTCACCTCCAAAGCAACAAATAAAATCTACAAGGCAACTTGATAAAAAGGTACCCAAGCCTTTGGGCACCTCCCCAACACTTTATAGGTATAATCAACCAGCAACTTAACAACAAAGACCAGACCAAACACACACTCAATAATAAAAATAAAGTAACGCTCTTGCTTCAAACCAAATTATCCATCTCCCTTACATTTTTATTTATGACTTTGCCAAGCTGCTCTCTTTCTCTTTTCCTGCAAGAGAAAGCTTAAGAGGGAAGGGCTTCTACTTGGCAAGGTAATGAGTAACATCTGTAACCACAGTTGCCCTGCGGGCATCTGAAGATGAATCCCACATTCCTGCCTTTGATGCTGCTGGAAGACTATAGCCAGGAAAGCAGGGAGGGAGCCAAGGAAAGTTTACAGATACTCTTTCCTCCCTGACTCCCTCCTCCTTCTCATCCTCTCCCTCTCTTCCTGCACCAGAAGAGGCTTGCCTCCCAGAAGTGATTAAAGGATGTGTGCCCCCACCACCACCACCACAAATCTCCTCTTAAGTTTCCGCCTCTGGAAGCAGAGCTCAGATGTAATATTATTGGCTTTGGGAGCTTTTCTGGAAGGATTCTTAAAGGCGCGTCCGAAACGCCCATTTACACAGACAGAACAGGAGCAGGCACTGCATGAACCGCACATTATTGTATTCCGAATCGAGTTCCTGGCTTAGTTTTTAAAAAATAAATCAATAAAATATTTTTTTTGGGGGGGGGTTCGTTGTTTTTCTAACAAACGGCGTAAGAAGGAAGGGGGTTGGGAATCGAGATCTTAAAAAAAAAACAAAAAAAAAACAATCGTCTCCAAAACAGTTCCAGAGACGCAGTAGGAGGCGGGTTTTTTACCCATGCGTGGGGGGGGGGGAGGGAGGGAAAGGACGCATTTTAGACCCCGAGAAGAGGGAGAGGCTGCTGGATTTGGGGCGGGAGCGAGATCCAAAGGGCGAGCCTCCGCTCAGACAGGCAGCTCCACTCACCTCTTCATAGCACCGCAGACAAAGGCGAAGCAGGGGGGAGGCGGCGGCGCGAGATCCCCAGGGATCCTAAGGGAGGAGGAGCAGGAGGAACTTCCCGTCCATGGGCTTTGCTGCTGCTGCTGCAGCGGCTGCTGTTGCTCCGGCTGTAGCTGCAAGGAGGGCTGGTGGCGGCGGCGGTACAACCCCTTCCCCGGAGACCCGCGCTGTAATCACGGCGCTGCGCCCGGCCGCATCTTCCCTGCGCCCGGCTCCCTTCCGGCGGTGCCTGAGCTACCCGCAGCGGCGCCTTTGGGGAGCCCGGAGGAGGAGGAGAAGTTCCCGTCGAGTCGCGACGGGGAAAAGTTGGCAGCGAAAAGCGAGCCAGGCGCAAAGTTCCGAAGAGGCAGCCAGGCGAGCCGAAGCAAAGAGGGGAGGGGGAGGGGGAAGGGGAGGGGCTACTCAGCCGGGGATACAGCTGCAGTGAGGGAGGAGGAAGTGGCTGCTCCCTGCTCTGCCAATGGGAGTCTGGAGCTGTAATTAACCAGGCAAGCCAGGCACATCATTTCCTCCCGGCGCAAATCCAGGCGCCAGAGCAGAGCCGCCCCGTCTCGCCCCCTGCAGGACCAAACCGGGAATCACACCCGGCCCCAGCGGGCACGCACGAGACACCCAGACGTGGCACGCCCACAGGGCACACGCAGATGCCCACACACCTGTCTGGGAGCCACCCGGGTGGCCCGGGCTCGGTTTTTTGGAAAGGGGGGGAGCAAGCAAGCGCATGCAAGCCGCCTGTTAAGTTACGATGTTTTCTTCCCCTAATGGACCACGCAGCACCCATCGCTCTTCCAAGCCGTGTTTTGATCACACACACACGCACAAACCTCTTTTTAGCAACTCCAGGGGAAAAGATCGCGCATTCGGGAATGGTCGGATCCAGGCTGCTAGGCCATCATCACACCCGTCTCTCACAGGAAACGGATGGGGTGGTTCAGTTGTAAGAGAACAGCACACTGCACATGATCAGAGACTCTTATTACATCTCGGGGATGAGCTTTGCCACTAAAAATAGACCGCGAGTTCCAATTACTTTTTTTATTAAAAAGAAGAAGAAAGCCTTTGGACTCTCTGTCTCGCCAGCGTAGAAAAAATAATGTTTCGTTGTTGTACAGGGGGCGGGGGAGCTTTCTGAACCTTGTGTTTCAGTGGTTTGAATAAACTGAGGTTGTATTTTTCACTTCTTAAACTAGTGAACAAATTGAAGCCTATGCTGTTTAATTTAAATACAGTACCTGTTCTAATAGGAATTTATCTTAAGGAAAGTTGAAGCTTAGGGGAAGAGGCATAGCACAGCGGTAGATAGAAAGCATCATGCAGGCAGCCCCAGGTTCCGTATTTCACATTTCAGTGTTTCAGATTTACATAGTTTTTAGAAACAATGCCGGAAATAGCGAACATTACTAGCAATTCTATATTCACTTACCTGGGAGTGAGCCTCCTTGAATTCAATAAGACTTGCTTCTCAGCTGATGTATAGACTTGTATTGTAACCCTTGAAAGATTTAAAAGATTTTTACTGCTTCAGTTTGTAAGATCAGCATATTTCTTCAACAAGACATATTCCTATGGGGCATTTTATTACTTAAACAATTACCTGCTCCTGAGTTTCTGCTTGTGTGGATAAGGAGAGAAACACGCTGCGCCCGTGGCTCCCTTCCTTCCCAACCTTAGCAGGCTGCATCTCCCTGTTTCTGTCAGCAAAGGGGGCCCTCAGGGCAGGGTGGCAGGAGCTGCTGAAGTGCAAAGGCGCACTGTGGCATCCATCAGAGGGGTCAGGCCAGACTCACACTGGAAGAGCTGCGTGAGGGATGACAGGAGGTGGCTGTCAAGAGCAGGTCAGCAATAACTCACACAGTGTCCGTGAAGTTAACTTTCTTCAAAGAAACAAAACAGCTTAGGAGGCCAGGCCTAGTGAGCACAGCAACTCTTCCTGGTAAATCATAGAATCATAGAGTTGGAAGAGACCACAAGGGCCATCCAGTCCAACCCCCTGCCAAGCAGGAAACACCATCAAAGCATTCTTGACATATGCCTGTCAAGCCTCTGCTTAAAGACCTCCAAAGAAGGAGACTCCACCACACTCCTTGGTAGCAAATTCCACTGCCGAACAGCTCTTACTCTCAGGAAGTTCTTCCTAATGTTTAGGTGGAATCTTCTTTCTTGTAGTTTGAATCCATTGCCCCAATTAGGCAGTTGTGAGCACTGAAGGTCCCCACCTTCCCACAGCTCCCTAAGTCTCCTCTCCCCACCCATCCACTCCCGTTCAACCCCAGTCCCACACAATCTGAGGCCCACACAATCTTAGTCTTACCTGCCTTTGCTCTGCCCTCTTCAGACCTCCAGAGGTCCACAATAAATTGCAAGATGGATGACTTATCTCTTTGTGGCAAAGGGATGGCAGGATGATATAAGTTGTGCTGCAGATGTATAGCCTTTCATTTGTATACTATTTTTCCCCATTTCAACCCTGGTGGTTTGCAGGAAAGGGGGTGGAAATTGGAAAAGCAAACAGGAGAGCTGAGTGGAAGGGGGTGGACAGAGGAAGAGAACAGAACTTCTTTGAGCTACAGAGATCTTTCCTGATGATGCTTGTTCTTGCATTTTTCCATGTCTGTTCCTGTAACTCCTTTTCTGACCCAAACGGCATCTTTACTTTCCTATATGTTTTTGAAGGATCCAACTGTTTGCTTGTTGCTTGTATTTTTCCCCCCTTCTTCTCCTTTTAAAAAGATACATGGTCCTTTATTGTAAGAAGATACTTTAGCAAGGATATTTCTTTTTTCTTTTGGGTACTGTACATATCAAGAGCAGATTGCATAATTTATGAACAGCTTTTCGAGCGGCACTTACATTACTCTGCTGAGTCGATATTTGAGGATACTGGAGCGCAATTTTGGGACATGCATATCCCAGGAATATGACCCCATTTAGATCGTGATGTGAATTGTGAGCAGACATGCATTCCTCAGCGGCAAGGCTTTGTAGTATTTGGAAAGCTAGTGGTGCAAAATTGAAGCTTTGGGATCCCCCACAGCACTTTGAAGTTAATCTACTTTACAACTTCTTAATCAACTGCTTTCTTCTACCAAGAAGGTGTTACTATTGTTTGCATTACAAAAGGAAAGGCAATAGATATGGAGATACACAAGAAATACCATGCAAATCTATCCTGGCAATCCTCATAGCTCAGGAAAATCACCAAAATGTAGCTGTTTGGCATTGTGCTTGTGAGAGTCATTTGTGTTAAGTTTTGGCCATTTGGAAGAGGTGAAGCAAGGGGCATTGTTCTTCCCTTGCCCTCTTCGTGTGTCTTCAGAACCACCCTACGTAAGTAGTAAATAAAAAAGTGGAAGAAACCATGCTCGTCCATAAGAAAAATTCCCAAAACCATACCTTTAAAAACTGCCCTGGGCTCCTTCAGGAGGAAAGGCAGGATATAAATCAAATAAGTAATAACAACCAATGTGTTACAAAGTACTGAGTGAGATTTCATGTCCACCAGACCTCTTCATCAGGGCTAGATGCTCTGGAAAACAAAAGCTTGCTCAATACTTCATGGCATTTCGGTTGGTCCCAACTGCCTGCAAACACGGAGATGCATTTTGCAAATGGAGGTTCTGAAGCTGAGAATAGTTTCCCCGCTCCCTGAGCACAGTTACAAAAGTAGGAGTGGGAGACAGTCATCTGGAACATAGCTGCCAAGTTATCCCTTTTTTTAAGGGATTTTCCCTTATGCTGAATAGGCTTCCTCGCGAGAAAAGGGAAAACTTGGCAGCTATGATATGGAATTAATGTTGACTGACAAAATTTCCCGAAGTTGCTGCTTTAGGATAAAAGTAACCACTCCAAGCTGAAGTGTACAACATTATGTGCCATAAGTGATAGGAAGGAAGGAAGATGCAGAGAGACAATAGGGTGTTCTATTAGATCCACACAGTTCTAATATAAATTGAAAATGTAGAGTGAGAAGTACAGGTAGTTTTCATTGCTGCATAGGAAAGTTCAGCCTGTGGTGGAAGACTGAGCTATGGCCTGGACCAGAGATCCTCCAGAGCAGGCATCCTCCAGATGTTTTGGCCTACAACTCCCATGATCCCTAGCTAACAGGACCCAGTGGTTCAGGGAAGATGGAAATTGTAGTCCAAAACATCTGGAGGGCCGAAGTTTGGGGATGCCTGCTCCAGAGCATGGGTAGGCAAACTAAGGCCTGGAGGCCGGATCCAGCCCAATCACCTTTTAAATCCAGCCCATGGACGGTCTGGGAATCAACGTGTTTTTACATGAGTAGAATGTGTCCTTTTATTATGGGTTATTTGTGAGGCCTGCTTGCTGTTGTTTTTTACATGAGTAGAATGTTTGCTTTTATTAAAATTGCATCTCTGGGTTATTTGTGGGGCATAGGAATTCATTCATTCCCCCCCAAAAAAATATAGTCTGGCCCCCCACAAGGTCTGAGAGACAGTGGACCGGCCCCCTGCTGAAAAAGTTTGCTGACCCCTGCTCCAGAGGTTCAAGCACCTTGAAGGGCCAAAACTAGTGTTTGCAAGAGAATTAACAGTGGCAACAGTAGTCATAATTTTGCCTTAGTACACATATGAGGGACGCCAGTTGAAAAATTCTCTTTGCCTCAAAGGGCAAAAGACCCCACAAATGGTCTTGCTAGATTTTGAAGAGAATGACCCTGGGGTTGTAGGAAAAAACTGGAATGATTGGGTCAGCAGAGGCTGGTGTACCAGCTGTGCCCATTCCTGAAGAAGTCAGGCCTGGCCACAGTGACACATGCCTTAGTTACTTCCATGTTGGATTACTGCAATGCTGTCCACATGGGGTTATCTTTGAAACTTCAGCTGGTCCAGAATGCAGCTACATGAGATCACGTTGCACCAATCCTACAACAGCTGCACCGGCTACCAGTTTCCTTCTGGTCACAGTTCAAAATGTTGGCGATGACCATTAGAGTCTGAGTCCTACATTACTTAGGTCCAGGATGCTGTAGGGATTAATCTACTCCCAAGTCATTCTGCCCAGTGTCTAGGATCAGAGGGTCCCTCTCTGTGTCCTACGATGGAAGCACGGCTGAGTACCGTGTTTCCCCTTTTTTAAGACACCGTCTTATAACTTTTTTCCCTCAAAAAAACACACGGTGGCTTATTTTCAGGGGGTGTCTTTTTTTCTTTCTTTTTTTTAAAGTGCCGGTACAACTGGGTCCCACTGGCTCAGGATGCTCAGCGCTCTCTTCCACGCGCATTATCAGCACCACACTCTAGCCAACTGAGCTATCCAGGTTTTACAACATAATACTGTAACATAATGCACAACATGATGTACATAACATCCATTAAATGAAACAAGAAAATAAGGAGATTATTTAAATACAATACATAATACATAGCAAGCAATTGCAGCAATTGAAACTGGGATTTTTTAATGCTACGTGTGTCCTCTACCATTATTGCTGTCAACCAGGCTGGCAGCAGCTCTCCAGGATTTCAAACTTGGGGGTACCTGGGGGTTAAACCTGGGATCCTTATGCATACAGAGCACAGGGTGCTCTGCCACTTTGTTATGGTCCTTTCCGTTTTCTGCCTCTTCTATTCTCTCCCTTTCCCCTCCTACCCATCCTGAGTCAAGGGCTCTCCTTCCTTGGAGGCTTTTAAGCAGAGGCTGGATGGCCACCTGCCATGTATGACCTAGCTGAGATTTTTGCATTGTAGGGGGTTGGACTAGATGACCCCCGAGGGTCCCTTCTAACTCTACAATTCTACCGATTCAACAAAGGGCATCATTATCACCATCACCAAACTGGTCCAAGCAACTAAGGAGAACGTCTTGCGTACACCCCTGTCCTTTTGATTGGCAGCTAAGCTTCGCCTGGCCGGCTTCCGAGTTGCAGCACCCGATTCTGCAAAGCTCGCCGCGCCGATGGGAGGACGCCCGCCTGCCTGCCGCGCAAGAAGTTAGGCAGAGCCGCACAAGCTGCACAAACTCTGCAAAGAGGCGGGGGCGGGGGCAGTCCTGCCGAACGGGTTGAGTAACCCCGCCGGCGGGATACGGAGATGGCGTAAGGGAGCTGCCTGCTTCTGAGGCGGCCTTTCGAGAGCCTCGGGCGGCAGAGAGGCGCTCCAGGGCTGGCGGCTCTCCTCGGGGACGGGAAGAGCCGCATTTCCTGAGGGGAACAGCCTGCGGGCTGGGCTCTGGGGAGGGGTGGGAAGGTGCTTGGCCCCTGCTGCCCCCTCAGCTGTGAGGTAAACCTGCAACGAGCCCACGCTTTTCCCTCCGCAAGCAACGAGCCCCTCTCTCTTTCCTCCTGACGCTCGTGCCCTTGGTGCTCCGTGCGGGAAGGAGGGGGAGAGGAGCGGCGTCAGCTCTCGGCAAGGAGGCCAGGGCAGCTGAATGATGAGCCAAAGAGGAACCTGCACGGCACCTTTTCTCTGTCGGGGAGGGGGGGGAGAGACGCGATCACAAACATACAGAGAGAGACAGACGCGCACACAGGGGGAGAGAGAGAGAAAGACACACAGGGAGAGAGAGAGACGCGCACGCACACACAGAGAAAGAGACGGACGCACACACACACACACACACACAGAGTGTGCAGCGCTGCTTCGCACTTTGTCAGCGCTGCAGCCGCCGCCACTTCCGAGCGCCAACCCGACCTGGCAGGCTTCCTCCTCCTGCCATGGCCGGCATTGCAGGAGCTGGGTCCTGCTGGCTTGTGCCCTCGGTGCTCCGTGCGGCACTGCTGCACGCTTTATCGGCGCTGCAGCAGCAGCCACCGCTTCCGGGCACCGACCCGACCCAGCAGGCTTCCTCCTCCTGTTGCAGCCAGCATGCTGGGTCCCGCTAGCTGGTTGGGGCGCTCAGTGGTCTTGCTCCGCACATCGCGGAAGTATGGCTTATTTTCGGGGTATGTCTTACATTTCTCAAATGATTAAAAACCCTGCCATGGCTTACTTTTTGACTACGTATTAAAAAGGGGGAAACACGGTAGGGTAAGAGACAGGGCCTTCCTTCGCAGTTGCTGCCCTCGGCTGTGGGAAACCTTCATCTGCAATGAACTATGGTTGGTTCCCTCTCTCCCTATTTTTCACCAGTTATTTAAGTCCTTTTTAGTATTCCATCAGGCTCACTTTTTATTTATGTTTAAACATTTGTATCCTGCCTTTCTTCCATCATGGAACCCAAAGCAGCATACCCATAGTTGCCAGGCACTACTGACCAGTCCCAGACCTGCAGAACTTCAGCAAAGTGCTAACCTCATGTCTCTTCAGACCAGACCCTGAGACTGTTAGGAGGCAACACATTTATAATTTAACTGCTGACCCTTTCTCTTCTGTAATTGCGTTGCATTCTTTATATGAACTTGTAATGTTATATATGCTGTACGCCACCCTGAGTAGTGTATTTACACAAGAACTGAGGGGAGAGAGGCTTTTTGCAACCAATGGCTTTCCAGTTGCCTTGCCCCACCCTCCAGCTCCAGACCATGACTTTGAGAACAGCAGAAGCAGCAGGGATCGTTTTTAAAAATAATTTTTTAAGCTGTGTGTCTCTGTTTCTCAGTATGGTCCTTGTTTGTTTTTGGTCCTTATATTTGGTTTTGTACATTTTCTGATATTTTATACATTGTCATTTGCTGTTATTTTATTGATTATATAGATTAGTAATTCTTTACTGTAACTGATAAGTGTAAACTGTTAAAATATTATTTGCTGGTGTTTAATTTTACTGTTTACTATTGGATTCTATTGGATTATTGAATATTGCTTTATTTAATACAAGTCATTATAGTTATTGTGGTTTTTTATAGGATCTGATTATTACTGCTAATGTTTGATGTTTTATTTTTATTTCTATGTGTGTTGGAAGCTGCCCAGAGTGGCTGGGGCAACCCAGACAGATGAGCGGGATATAAATAACAATTATTATTATTATTATTAAGAAGGGAGGAATATAAATGCTGTAATAAAACTTAAAAACGGGATGAACACACACACACACACACACACACACACACACACACATTTTGCTCCAAACGTGACTTTTTTTGCTTTTGCAATTTTAACGCCTATGAACAGCCAAGTTTAATTTGTTGAATAAATCATATCCGAAAACATAACAATGCTCGATCTGGTCACAGAAGCTGTTTAGGTGCCAGTTTTCAGCCTATATGACCTGAGTCACAGCTTGTGCAGTTGAAGAAGAGGCTCAGGGTGGAAACGCTATCACCAGAAGGTTTGCTTCTGCAAAAAGGCACAGCTATACAGTAATACTAATTTAGGAGGTAGTCTCTTGAACCAGATTGAGATGATTGAGGCATGCTTTTCTGTCCAGGGGACAGGTCCTACACCTCTGCGCCACTGTCAGCAGCTTGCACTGTGAACATCCAATATCAATTACATGCCAGAAAACAGCACCACCCACCCACCCCTTTTTATACATGTAAAAAGAAAAGAAAAACAAGACCATATAAGGTTGCGGTTGTCTTCCTTGTTTGTTCCTGTATACATTCTGCGTATCCCACAGTGCCAACCAAACATGGATTGTTTGTTCGTCTCTGATCCTTTTGGCTCAGTTTATGCCCATTCCCCACTCAAACTTGGCTAAGGGAGAATACTTTCCTTGGCTACTGTTTCCATCATCTGGCATTTAAGCGTGCACTTGATCTCTCTCCCCGGCAACTTCCCTAACAGCAAAGCCATTTAGGTTCCAAGGCTCCTTTTAAAGCATATTATTAATGCCCCTTTGGCAAGCACAAGCCGAACACTCCGCAAATTAATTGCCATATTCACTTCGGATCCTTGCCAACAAAAAGAGCATCAAATTTAGTCATATAGTGAAAAGTGAATTAATGTATTCATGTCCTAATATTGCTCACGATCCAACCAACTGCTGTTCGGGCAGCATCTGCTCGTTGGAGGCTCTGCTGGGCTTCTGTACAGCGAGTGAGAAATGTTAAGTTTGCTTGGTGTACTAGTCTTTCCGCCCTAGTACATCGCCATTTGATGGAAATCTAAACCTAAAACAGTGGCAGTGGAGGCTGGTGCATTAGGGTAAATGTGGCCCTGACTCACCAGTCTCAGCCTCCCATCACTTGCCCACCTCCTTACTTAAGTTAAAACCATTCCAAGGGGTGGCACTTCCTGACAGCTCTCTCTTCCTTAGGCTCAGTGTTTGCCTCTTGGAACTCAACAAGGAGGAGAGTGAAGACAAAGCTAGAATGAACTGAAATAAAAAAATTCCTTCAGTAGCACCTTAAAGACCAACTAAGTTTATATTTTGGTATGAGCTTTCGTGTGCATGCACACTTCTTCAGATACACTAGAAACAGAAGTGTCAGACCCTATATATATATACAGAGGGTGGGTGGGAATGGGAGATGGGCTGATGGGAGTGGTAAACCTGTAGATGGATGTTAATGGCTGCTGATGGCTGCAATTAGTCCTGGGCTGAGGTGCTAAAGAAAGCTTGATCATGCATAATGAGATAAGAATCCGATGTCTCTATTCATCCCAGGTGCTTCCATGGTTTTAAGCTTGGTAACGATTTCCAATTCAGCAACTTCCCTTTCCAGTCTGTTCCTGAAATTTCTCTGTAATAAAACAGCTGCTTTGAGATCTTGTATAGAATGTCCTGGGAGATTGAAGTGTTCTCCTACTGGTTTTTCAGTCTTATGGTTCCTGATGTCAGATTTATGTCCATTTATCCTTTGGCGTAGGGTTTGGCCTGTTTGTCCAATATAGAGAGCTGAAGGGCACCGTTGGCATTTGATGGCATACACAATGTTAGAAGATGAGCAATTAAATAGTCCTGAGATGGTATGTTGGATGTTGTTGGGGCCAGTAATGATGTTGTCCGGCTCTGCTTCTCTTTGGCTCTGGCTCTGCTTCTCTTTGGCTCTGGCTCCAGCCACAGCCAAGGTCTCCACCTTGTGCCCCACCAGCTGCAATGGGCAGCAGCCTCCATTGATTAATGCTTAACATGGAAATCTTGAGTGGAAAAACAGTCACTGTGCATAGACCCCCCACAAAGACTGTGTTTGCACTTCACAACTAGCTTGCAAATTGAACTGGTTTGAAGTATTGGCCTTTTAGTGGCACTTGTTCTGTTTTGAATCCTAAAGGCCAATCGCATGGGAAGTGGGGATGAGGGGGATGCTGTTGCTACTGCTGCTGCTGCTGGCCAACCTTTCAAATGCAAAAAATGGTGCAAAGACAACAGACACACTTGCCATACATAAGTATGGAAACTCAGAAAGGGCCCGTCAAATAGGATCTGTGCCTGAGTTGGCATCAGTGCCGACGTGCCACCGATACACAAAGGAAGTTGATGAATGCAGGATGATAAGTGACATGCCCACACCCCTACCTCACCACGGACACAACAGGAAAGCCAACACAACAGTGCACAGGTTGCATGAACTTCATAAAACCTAGTGGTGCAGCTAGCAACAGCCTGGGTATAACCAATCCCCGGGCATCCTTTATGCATCCTTTATGCCCCTCCTCCCTCCCTCCCCCATCTTACCATAACTGAATGCCTCATATGTCCAACTTTCCAACTTTTGTTGCACAGTGCCCCTCCAGAAGGCAATAATGCAGGAACATTGAAAAAGCATTATGGAACTAATAAAATGGAATGAGACACCACTAATGCAATATTATTGTGTAAATGACATGTTGCTGAATACACCCACAAAAAAACCCACCAGTCTGGAGGGGACCCTACCAGTCCCACATGTTCGCACACAACCTCCCTCCCTAAGGAACAAGTCCTACTGAAATCAGCGGGACCAGGAGGCCGAACTGACAATTGAGTCAGAGCAAGTCACTGCATCAGCCCAAGTTTTGTGTCTGTGTTCCCATGCCTTCTCTTCATACAATTGGCTTAAGGGCTAGAGTGGATTACTGTACATGACCTAATAAATAATTTTGTTTCTCTAGAAGGTGATTGAGCAGCTGGTGGGGGTGGGGGGGGGAGAAGTTTATTTCATCGACTGTTGTTTTTAAATTAAACAAACAAACATAAATTTAAAAAGTCTGAGGTCTGTGATGTCTCTGAACAGCTGGAAAAGAAAAGACAGAAAATGCTTGTGACTAATTTAATACTGGACATGACAAGAATAACCCAGCCATATATCAGACAACAGACAGAGTGACCCAATGAAAGGCGGAGACTTCTGGGAGACCACAGTGATGATTGTACCTCAAATGAAGTGACTGAAAGAGGCTGCATTTCAGAAAGTCTCTTTCGATGAGCACAATTATGAATTGCTGCAGACTTATCTCCCTCTCTTCCCACAAGTAGCAGCAGCAATCTGCAGACCTTCTGCAGCCCATCTCTTTCTTTGGTAGGATCTGTGGCTAATAAATTAAGGGCAGAAAATCCTGCTCTCTGTACCAAGCTGTCGCCGCTGCTGCTCAGCTTTGAGTGTTATTTGGGTAAGCTTGGACCAAAAGCAGGAATGGCTTGTTAACATCTATGCAACGTCATTCCTGCGCACACACTCTCCTGTCTCTCTTCTGCTCCCACTCCCCACAACCCAAGTCCTCAGCATCAGCTGTTTTAAGCTTGAAACAATAAATGGATATAGGTCAGCTCTATCAAACCAGGTGGCTTTTCCCACAAATTTAGGTTATGTCATAGAAAGTAAACAAATGCAATTGCAGACCCTCTAGTGTCCCTATTTCCAGGGATAGTCCCGGATTTTACAGAAGCCGTTCCGGTTTCTGATTCGATCCCATAATGTCTGGCTTTTCTTTAAAGGTAAAGGTACCCCTGTCTGTTAGGTCCAGTCGCGGACAACTCTGGGGTTGCACACTCATCTCACCCTATAGGCCGAGGGAGCCAGCGTTTGTCTGCAGACAGCTTCCGGGTCATGTGGCCAGCATGATTAAGCCACTTCTGGTGAAACCAGAGCAGCACATCCCTATTTTCATATGCCCCCCCCACACACACACACCGAGCCAAGGAGATAAGTAACTATACAACCTTTTGAATACATATGAAGGCAGCCCTGTATAGGGAAGTTTTTAAATGTTTAATGTTTTGTTATGTTTTTATATATGTTGGAAGCTGCCTAGAGTGGCTGGGACAACCCAGTTAGATGGGCAGGGTATAAATAATAATAATAATAATAATAATAATAATAATAATAATAATAATGGAATGGGACATCCCTATTTTCATAGGAGAAATGTTGGAGGGTATGTAATCAGCAAACCAGGAGGAATTGTGAATCACCAAGGTTACATTATCAGTGTGAAATCCAGTGTCTCTTGTAAAACAGAAATCATTTCTGGCTGTAAATTCTATTAGATGACCCTGGTAAGAGTTTTCTCTGCTGTTTAACTCCTGGTCTCCCATAACATTATTGTACTGGGGAGCATGATTAGTACATTCATTCATTCATTCTCTGCATTCTAAATACACATCAACAGTCCTTTTGGTGTGATGATTGTCTAACAGACACCTTCGAAACACCTTGACTTCTATAATTGAAGCACATTGTATTAGTTTCTCAAGCTGCTTATTTATATATAACTTTTCACCAAAAAGTAGTTTCCCATCCACTCAGCAAAGCCAGTCAGTTAAAGTAATATTATATTTTAACAGTAAATCAATCCTCATTGTCTATAAGAATACAGATGTCATCATAAACAAGAATAAGTGTCACAGTACAGCTGCACCTTTGTTTCAGAAGCATGGATTGCAACAATCAAGGCACGCTGCTAATGCCATAGGGACGCAGGTGGTGCTGTGGTCTAAACCACTGAGCCTCTTGGGCTTGTCGATCGGAAGGTCAGCGGTTCGAATCCCTGTGACAGAGTGAGCTCCCGCTGCTCTGTCCCAGCTCCTGCCAACCTAGCAGTTCGAAAGCACACCAGTGCAAGTTGATAAATAGGTACTGCTGTGGTGGGAAGGTAAACAGTGTTTCTGTGTGCTCTGTTTTCTGTCACGGTGTTCCGTTGTGCCAGAAGCAGTTTAGTCATGCTGGCCACATGACCCAGAAAGCTGTCTGTGGACAAACGCTGACTCCCTCGGCCTGAAAGCGAGCGCCACAACCCCAGAGTTGCCTTTGACTGGACTTAACCATCCAGGGGTCCTTTAGCTTTACCTTTTACTATAGGGCACAGTATATACGATGCACGTCCCAGCTACATGACTCCACTGGCAATGACACTGTAACTGCTTTTGCTGGCTGTGGCAAGCTTGCCGCACTGAAACCTGTACAGGCTTGCCCAGAATTTCAGGCGACGCTTTCACAGCTTAGAGAAACAATCCACGTACCATCAGAACTCTGTGCCAAAGACAAGAGTAGTAGAATCTGCTGTCCTGCAGGTGTAAGCAGTCTTGTGGATTTACAGCTACAGATTGGTGCCATCAGATGGGGGCTTAAGCCTGCATCCTCCACACTATTTTTTTCTAGATAACACCTCTCCCTTCCCAACTGCAATTTGTCCTGTTGGTAAAAACCACATGTGCATACAAGCTGTGCCTACATGGTTTTTACTAATGGGGCAAATAGCAGCTTCAGGTGAGGAGACATTTTCATTCAGAAAACAGGGCAGGGAGAATTAAAAACCTTTAATTGGTCTTAATCTTGATAGGGCCTGTTTTTTTCAAAAAACATGTAAAAGAAGGACTTTTTGTAACGTGAATGGCAGTAGCGGAAGACATGGGGGGGGGCAGCAATGCTCAGCCAACATCCAGTGTTAACTGTTGTTTGCAGGGAAGTAGAGGGGAGCTAGTGGTGGTGGTGAGGTTAGTGCAGCGTTAACACTCTGCCACTGCGCCCAGGCCTGGTTGGAAAGGACCTCAAGGGTCATCTGCTCCAAACGCATCGCAACGCAGGAAACCTACGGCTACAATACCCCTGATCAGTGGCTATCCAACCACCTCTGCTTTAAAACCGCTAACTGAAGGAGAGTCTGCCACTTCCCAAGGTCGTCTGTTCTATTGCTGCAAACCTTGTACAACCAAGCTCTTCCTAATGTTTAGTCAAAATATTCTTTCTTGTGACTGTGTAGCCTCTTGTTTGGGTTATATCTTTTGGAGTAACAGAAAACAAATTGGCTCCGTCACCTATTTGGCAGTCCTTCAAATATTTAAAGATGGCAATAGTCTCTAGGCTAAGCATGCCAATTCCTTTAACCTTCTGGGGAAGGCTATAATAGGGAATGAGAAAATTTATTAAAGATGGACTCTCCTTCCACCCAACAATGGTACCTTTTGTTTATTAAATTGCAAGCATCTTCCTGCAACCTCCCACCACCACCCCACAAAGGAACTTAATAGTGAGGCTTTGGTGATTTGCACAGTTACGTAAATATGATAAATTAACCAGTCAGAAGGTTAAAAGGAAGGTGCTTGATCAGCAAAAAATTATTCAGTCTGTTGACACCCCTCCTTGTTTCTCCTCCAACCAGACACCCTCCCATTCAGAACATTCTTTTCGGCTCCCACCCAGGTAGGTCTTCGTGACCTGCATTCCAGGCTAGCTTTCAGCCCATTAATTAGCACTCTTTGCTAGTTGCCAAGCCACTAGGCAGAACAACATGACTTATAAGAAGTTGCTTTATATGAAATTAGACCATTGACCCATCTCGCCCAGAATCATCCCTCTTACCTGGCAACGGAGAAGCATCTTTGAGACCTACATTTTTGTCAGCTCTGGTTCAAAGGAGTCCCTTGTGCTGCAGTAATAGCTCCTCAATATTACTTTTACTGTAATTTAGTTTCTGGGCATGGAGCAAAACTTCACCGTTTATAATAGTTTCATACGGTGCATTAAAACATACACACAAGCTTTATTTTGCATTAAAGAGACTAGAAGGTTTAAGTAGGCAGAAAAGTAATTAGCCACACTGGCATTTTGCTAAGACACCTCCCACTAGTCTTCTGAAAAGCAACGTGGAATATTAAATAGCCACAGATGGTCAGGAACTGAATCCTATTTCTCATCTAAAAATGGTGCTTCCAAACTCACATTCAGCGCTGAGTCAGAAGACAAAGTGCCACTTAACAGATGACAGCTTATCCTCTCCTCCATGGGTCTCTTTGAGGGATTCCAACACTGATAAGCATGTGAGTTGTTGTTGTTGTTGTTGTTGTTGTTGTTGTTTAAAATTCAAGGATATTTAGGGCACAATCCTAGGATACAGGCCTATTGCCTGATGGGCTGTAAGGTTTAAAGGAAGCCTTGCTACATGGGCAGAATACCAGATATTCTGCTGGTGAAGAATACACCTCTAGAATAGCTGAAACGAGTCGTGGGCGAGATGTGGGTAGCGCAGGGGAGGATCACACCGTCATCTATACTCCCTTTGTATCACACCATGCACTCATTGACAGTGCAACATTACTCCAGCCCCAGATTTGGCACAACAACATCAAAAAATTCTAGAATAGCCACCTTCAGGTCCATGTCCCCCCCCCCCCGCCCATGACAGAGCAGAGGATAGTATGCAGCTCAGAACCCAATCACAGCACACCACCACCAAAATATGAGCCAAGCATGGGGAGAGCACAAGTGTGATACGTGGCATGCTGCTAAACCCCACTGGGTCCGTGATAATGCAAACTTAGAGCTCTCTGGTGATGGGGACACTGTGGAAGGAGGGAACCTAGCACAAATGTTTTGAACTCAAACAGCTTCACTCCAGAGCACACAGGGGGAATCTGAGAATACAGTATTGATAGCACTTCTGTGCATATAATCATACCATTCACCCTTTGTCTCAGACTCTAGACACAAACACCCAACACTAAATTCCATTCCAACTGCAGGAGGTGCCAGGACAAAGTACCCACACAGGTAAGCAAAGGAAAGGTGAGCACATTCTGCAGCTGTCCCCCATGTCTCCCCATCATCCCCTTTTCTACATCTGAGTACTGTGTCTTGTTCTGATTTACATTACTCTAACATACACATACACAGGGTGGAAAACAGCACCCTACTCCAAAGGAGAGCAGGTATTGTTCATCCCCACATGCAGGTAAGATCTCGATTGGTAAAGGCCAGACACTCCACTCTACTGCAGGCCATACACTGAGAAGCACTTCTGCTTTGCAGGATCATAGCATGGATACGCCAGGCACAGCAAACTGTGTTTTCCTATTAAAAAATAAAACCAAACCCATGGCAGAAGTGATAATAAGTATACTCACAGTGCATGACAACCATGAGGGGGAAGCTAAGGCATGAGCGCGGGGAAAGTTTCTGAAATACTTTTATTTATTTATTTGAATATTCACAGTGTCTATTATGGCTCCTCCTTCTAGAATAGGAGTGGGGAACCTGTGGCCTTCCCAATGTTGCTGGACTCCAGCTCCCATCATCCCTGACCATTGGCCATGCTGCTGGGGCTGATGGGAGTTGGAGTCCCACAACACCTAGAGGGCCAAAGCTTCCCCACTCCTGTTCTAGAAACCACGGGCACATCTTTCTTCCCGTTCCATCCAGGCCAAGCACACCTCCGCAACCACGATTAGGCAGTAACCATCCTAAAATTCAGCTCATCATGATTAAATCAAAGGAACAGAAATGAACCGAAACCTAAGCTAATAGTTGCATCGGTTGCCACCAGCAACTATATTGAGTTAGGACTGAAGGGTACAAATTGTTTGTAAGAGGGTGGGTGGTTGTAGCTGAGTAATGTGCACAAAAGAGACAGGGGAGTACAGGGCAACTGGAATTATTATTATTTTGCTATGTGCTCTATCTTTTCTCCCCCCCCTCTATTATCCAACCCAATATTGCATAGCAGTACTTGTTGCAAAGACTCCCCTTTGTGTAAACTGCAATCTTCCCAGCATATGGGGAGGGTCATCCCTGCATACCAACTTCCCAATGTAAACCACACATGAGTGGGTGTATGTGCGAGTGTGGTGCCAGCTCTAGCCATGCCCTGTGTCACATGGTCCCGGACCAATCAACCACCACCTCTTGGGGCTCTTGTGGGCAAAAGGATTGCCAAGCCCACTGAAGTGAGTGAATGGCATGTCGTGATCACTGTGCAAGATTAGAACAAATATGTTTTATTACTTTAAACCCAGCTTGTTTGAATTTATACACCCTTCATTATGATCCCTTGGAAAGGAAATTATAACTCAAGGGATGCCGGCCTTCGGGGAACAGTGAGCACATCTGGAATTCCTACCTAGCAAAATACTGGTTCCACAGGCTCCAGTCACAAAACAGCTGCTCCAGGGGCATGGCATACCACAATGGCCACTGTGGGGCACAAAAATGACTGCCACATCTGAAAGGGCAGAAAAAGAAATGGGACAGAGAAAGAGAAGTGGTGCTGGCATGTGCCCCCATCAATGGGGAGGGAGGCATCAGCCACAGCCATACTCACAGACAGAAGTTCTTTCACCTCTCCCCTGGTTCAGAACAAATGGGAAGGTTGAGTGTCTTGTCCTGACACTCTCTGAAAGCCATACTGTATATTGTTTGATATATGCAAACATGAACTGAGCAAGAAGAGAAAACAGTCCCTTGTATGTACAAATTTTTAAGGGGATCTTTACTGAGACTTTTCACAAGCACCACAGGAGGAACTGGTGTGAACAATTGGCACTCACAGGAGTTTGTACTAACCCTTCCTGCTAGATGCTATCAACTAGCAGAGACAAGCAAACAGTTGGTGGGCCACGCTCCCCCGAGCCCCTACCTGTGCTTGTATTCTTGTGCACTATTCTCCCAAATGGTTAGCCACCCACTGCAATCCTCCCTCGTCAGCCTTTCTGTAATGAAGAAATATTTGACAAAACTTCTTTTGTAACACGGATGCATTGGGGAAACTTGCCTTTCATATTTCTTTTCATTTCACGCCATGAAAGGCACGGCTACGCTCGCTTAATTAGTACAGTGTGTGAACAGACAGAGTAATCTAGCATCAGCTGGAGCACATTGATTTCTAAATTAAATTTTTAGTAACTGCCTGCAGTATTGAGCAACTCCTTGCAAGCGTCAGAGCTGCAACCTTGCTTCAAGGCTTCCCTTGCAACTCACAAAGCCGAACAGGAGCACCACCAGCCTCCTGCAGCTGCCCAATGAACACCCTGTTTACTGTCCGTCTAGCACTGTGCAAATGTTGAAGGCTGCCAAGCACCTGCCAGGCCACAATGCATGACTCATCGGCTGCAACTGTCCTTGTGTTCGGGATGGGTGGGGGTGTCACAAGGTGTGCTGGCCTGCTTTAAGGAACACTATTTTTGTCTCTCGGGTTTTATTTTTAAAAATCTAATTTAGTCAGACCTGAATAAAGAAAGCTATTTCACTCTGCCAGATGGTAGGGCTGGCCCTTTGTCCAATTAATTAAATAATTGTTATGTTAAAATCTCTCCTGCTGAAATCTGTCTTAAGTACATTTACATTTATCAGACTCTTGCCCATGAAATTAAAAATTCAAAAGTTAGCATTCTATGCAACTCAGTTGTATGAATCTGATTTTCTTTTTATTCATTTCATTTCCATTTCTGCAGTGTTAATTAGGGACTCCATGCTTCAGAAGGAAAACATAGCATTTTTCAATTCGCCACAAGATGGTGCACTTTAGCACATCTATTTTTTTAAAAAAATGGGAGGTGGTCCTTGGCAATCAGCGTACACTGTTAAATTAAAAATGTACTTTGCTTTTAAAAATGATTTAAGCCTGAATGATTTAGTAGACTAAGAATGCAAGGTTAGAAAGAGAAAGAGTGGAAGAACAGAATTTCTGCACAAAATGACTGCTGTGTTTCTCAAACTATCAGATGCCAATCATATAGTGTAAGCAATAGAAGAATGATAAACCTATTATTTTTACCGTTTTACAAGATCTAGCTCACTGGGGAAAGGCTGTTAAAGAAGCAAATGCTTTCTTAGGAAGTTGTGCTTTATCCTGAGGGATTAAACTGATAAATTTGATTTGTTTGTTTTAAAAATAGAAAACTCAGTCTGCATCAGAAAAAGTAGGGGGGGAGAGACATTTAAATTAAATTGTAACTGAAATCTTGTAAATTACAGACTCCCAGAGGCAACAATGCCAAACTGTATCATTGCTGTCCACACTCTGATTTTAACATTCACATTGCTTCAATTACAGTAATTTCCCTGGAGCAAATAAAAACCATCCAACTCCACACTTGTCTTGTGTACTGTACTCACAGCAAACTGGGTAGCGAAGTAAACACACTATGTGGCTCCTTAGTATGACTAATGAAAACAGCAGCAAGCAAGAAGGACACTTCCTCCCCCAGACGTGAGGGAGATGAATGACTACCCTGGCTATTGGCTCCCAAAGGGATGCCTGGCACTTTGCTTCTAGGTGCCAAGACTGCAGTAAGATACAGACTGGCAGCTTAGTACCATGTCCTGTTTGTTTGCCTATGGTCACTCACATACCATTTTTCATGCCGGACCAGGAGATCCCACTCACTTTTTTTCTCAATCTGGAAACTCCTTTGCTTGCAGACTAGGACTAGTCAACGTAAGACAGGGCCTGCTTTATGATGAAGCAACTCACTTTGATTAGCAGATTCTGGGAAGTGGAATTTTATGCCTCCACCTTCTATCCCTATGTGCATTGGAAAAAAAACACACCTGCATGACATCACTATGTCATTTTTCCCCAATATCATGTATTAAATTGTCTAAGGCCCAGGGTCTAATAAAGGTAAAGGTAAAGGGACCCCTGACCATTAGGTCCAGTCGTGACCGACTCTGGAGTTGCACGCTCATCTCGCATTATTGGCTGAGGGAGCCGGCGTATAGCTTCCAGGTCATGTGGCCAGCATGACAAAGCCGCTTCTGGCAAACCAGAGCAGCACATGGAAACGCCGTTTACCTTCCCGCTGTAGCGGTTCCTATTTATCTACTTGCATTTTGACGTGCTTTCGAACTGCTAGGTTGGCAGGAGCTGGGACCAAGCAACGGGAGCTCACCCCGTCACAGGGATTCGAACCGCCGACCTTCTGATCAGCAAGCCCTAGGCTCAGTGGTTTAACCACAGCGCCACCTGGGTCTAATACTGACTAGTAAATAATAACCACATTTTGTATGTAGGAATGTGATCATGACAAACTTCTATGTTGTAGACCAGCCTTTCCCCAAGGCTTGTGCCCCCCCAGATGTTGGGCTACAACTCCCACCATCCCTGAGCGTTAGGCAGGTTCACTGCAGCTGATGGGAGTTGCAGTCCAAAACTGGGGCTGGAAAAGGCAAATGTTGGGGAAGGCAGTTGTAGACTCTTATATGGTGTTGCTTGTTGGGTCAGGAGACCCACACAGTCACCCAGCCTTTTCGAGATGAATGGGTGGGGGAGGGAACTGAGGTTGTGTATGCAGATCCTGACTCTGACTTAACGGATTCATGGTTCTTTTTGCCCAGGATCATAGGCATGCAAGTTCATCGTGTGCTATTTTCCCCCCTGCGAAAGCTGAGGGTATTGATCATGGACAAGGGGCCTCCATATATACAGGTATTCTCATGTCGACACACTGCAACCAGGACCAGCCCAAGACATTTTGGCACCTGAGGCAAACCACAAAATGGTGCCCACCCTCCCTGCCAGGGAAGAAGGGGTGAGTGAAGTTCTACATCATGAGCAAAGTGGGGAATAAAGATCTACATTGGGGTGTGCTGCACCTGTGGATCCTGCCACCCGAGATGGTCGCCTCATGGGTGGGCTGGCCCTGAGTGCATTTCATATCTCGTTGCAAACACATGCAGGATTCCATCACTACCCTCCTTTCCCCTCTCTTTTTCTGCATTTTTAAAGCCCCCCCCCTCTAATTATTATTGGCAGCGTTTGACTGTATAGGTAACTAGACTTAGATTACACAAATGTGTCTGTTGGAGGTATTGTTTTGCTGCTGTTGTTATGCATTTTGTGTTTTTATACTGTACACTGCCCATGTGATCTTCGGATGAAAGGCAGTACTGTATGTAAATTTAATAAATAATTATAGTATACTTTTTTTAAAAAAAAAACAGTTATATATGGCATCAGAATGCCAAGATTTTTTTGACTAAAGTTAAAGAAAATATGACACAATGACAAATTACGCCCAGAATATTGTAAAAGTTAACTCGTCTTCTTTTTATACTTTCCTTGTCAGCAAATTCAGAGATGAGATTATCAGAAGAGATTTCTATCAGAAGATCTCATTCTATGAATAGAACAGATAAGGGTGACAGCCTTGACTGCAGTGATGTGCTCTGCAACTTGTTTTAAATAAAGGAAGAACTGTAGAATGCTCTTTCTCCTTCACAATTTGCAATTGGCAGAGTTAAAGGTGGAGAGCTATAATAGCGCTCAGAAAAGTAACCAGGTCCTTGCTGAAAATTATCTGCAAGCTACTATGTGCAGAAGTCTCGGATCCATCATATCCCTCTGCAGTATCTAATAAATTAATGAATTAGTTTGGAGGACAAAGAAATTTGCAGATCATTTGAGAAACCACTCACTACAAGTGCTACATGTCTTTCCAGTGCACTAAGATTTGGGGAAGAATGGATTAGTCTTGCTAGGTATCCAAATAGATTCACAACTGCTGTGGAAGCACAGGAGCACTTCTTCAGTTCTATTTGAATTTTATATCTAAGACACTGTAGTATGTTTCCAACCTCAATTTGTCACTTTTAGTTTACAGTCACTTTTTCCATATGGGAAAATGGATTTGTGTCTTCATGCTGTTGATCTTTCACCCAAATATGTGGATTCCACATGATTACTCCACTTCTTTGTCTCTTCTTCAAAGTTGTCCCCTATGTAAAAAAAAGTGATAAAGAATGATGAATTTTCCTCCGACACAACATCAAGGCCTGGTTTCTGTAGAACTCTCCTGACCCAGTCAAATCTGTGAAGGACTTTATGCCAGAATATTTCCATAAAAGATATTTCAAAAGTTTTCATTTTCTTTACCAAAAAAATTGCTTCTAACTTAACCACTAGTTTTTATTTGGAATAATTAACAGTCTTTGTGAAAGTTTCCAAAACATAGTAACAATGGACGACAAGAGATTGTATGGCATCTTCTCTGCATGCCCATCTTGTTTGTGACAGGTTTTTAAGGTGATCTTTGGTTTACTGTTATTAATTCTGAGGTCCAGTGATCAATATTGCCTTGTGAGTAGATCCTGAAAAGAAAGCATAAAAGTAACTTGAACAGCTTATCTGTATAAAGACTATAATCCATGCTGTTTTGCCCAACTAGGTTCAGTGAATGACTTGCACAAGTCACAAAAAGAGCATTGTTTATAGATTTTATGCAGGCCCTGGTATTGACCGTTCATATTCCTTGTTTTAGCATAAGCCTGGTCCCCTGCCATTCTTGATGTCAATACCGTTCTTCTGAAGAATGCTGGTGAATATTTCACATACATTTTCTCCAGCACAGCTGCCAATAGGCACAAAGCACAAAAAACACTCCTTCACTTCTCCATTCAAGGTGTACTGAAAAACAATGTATAGCTGATCTTCATGAGAAGTATCTAGTGTAGTGTCAACAATAAGAGAAAAATAGTTTGCCTCTTTCGCCTCCTAGATGGTTTTCATATGAACTTCATTCCTTTAGTTCAACTTTGTTCATCAAATATCTCTGATGAAATATATGAAACATAGCCTTTTCCTTTATTTGCATTATTTCTCAAGCGCTGCTTGAGAAGAGGATCAAACCTGGCAATTTCTTCCAATGTACCAAGATAATTTCCTTTGTGGGGTGACCCAAAGTCTAGTTGCCACCTGTAATGGTGCTGTTGCGGCTACTCTTGAGTAAAGACGCCCAAGTCTGCTCCTCCTTTAAGAGTTTTATTGTGCATAGTATTTACAGTGCAGAGATAGCGGAAAACATGACCTCTCAGTCACTCGCAGAATCCGGGACTGGGCGTTTCCTGTTACGTGCCCAGCATAAGAGTTTGGGCACCCCGAAACGCCTCCTCCCGACCTTACGTTTGGTGGCGCGCCTTTAATTTGGGCGCCGGAAGGGGCTGCCTGTTCCCCTCCACCTGTTGGTCAGGGCGTTGCAATGGCTCTCTAGCATAGCCAAGCCCCGACGCCTCCAACTCACTAACTTCCTCATTCCCCCCCCCACCTGACCTGCTGCTGCTGCTCTCACTGGGCGAAGAGCTGGTCAACAAGAGAGGTGGAGGCTCCCTGTACAGAGGTCCCCTGACACCACCATAGAACGGAAATCCTATTTCTGCAAGAAAGATCGTAACTACATCAATATGCTTCAGTATTTCTTAGCATTTCTTTGCATATCTGGCTTTGAAAATGTTCCCACTGTGTTTGTTTTGCTCTTTCTTAAAATCCAGGTCATAATACACTATCAGTGTGGAATGCTGTTTTCATGTTCAGTATTTTCTTCACATTTTTTTTCCAATTTAAGAAACTTCTTTCCCCAAAGGCAGATTTCATCCCTCTGTATGAGTGAAAAAGTTTGCAGGCAAAACAGAAAATGTTTCCTGTTCATACATAGCGTAACAGCCATTTCCAACAATGTTTCTCTCCATTTTTTAATACTCGCACAAATGTGGATTATGACAGATAGCAGATTGATTTTGGATTGACGAATGCCAAAGCTTCCATCAATATTATGAAAATATTCAGATCCTCTGCTGATAGAGATTTTTTTTTAAAAAAAAAAAACTTCAGTAATTCCTTTGCTGTCAAATTCCTCTTTTCCCTTTCTGAGTTCTTAACACAGAAGGAGAAATAGTGAAAGTATATTTGAATTATTCACCCTCCAACCCTGCCTGTGAATCTGTTGTGAAATGTTCATATGATATAATATTCTGGCAGGTTTTTTATAGGCACTTCTTATCTCTTATCCCAATAAATCTACCTGGTTGATTTAAGGAAAGAAATGGGTTTTTCACCTGTATTTAGTGTTCATTCTATCTAACTCTTATAGGGAATCAACTCCTGCTAAATCCCCTATTCTGATGCTGAAGCAAGCCAGGATTTTCCAGAAGACCTGTTGTTTAGATTTCCATCCAGATTTGGTGGCAGAAAGACAATGCCACCTATTTAGTGAACCTTTAGCCTGATTGGTTTGCAGGGAGGTTAGATGATGTTGCATCAAAGCAAGTGTTAACCAACAACTTCCAGTGCATTCCCTCATCATCAGTTCCTTAGTGCCAAAGACTGCTATTTGCGGGGAGCATGCTTGTTGCACAAGACCTCCCAATGAACTATAATTATGCAACTGGATTTGCCAGTATGCGACTGAATCCCACCTGGAAACAGCAACAGTCTGGAAACACCCATTCTGTGAGCAGACAGGCACAACCTGAATGAATTTGCCCCATCTTTATTGACAGGGTAAATCATGAAAAAATGCAGTCTCCTTGCCATTCTCTCACAATGAAGCTTCTTTGTGAATAGGCCCACAACAGAATCATATAGATATAATCTACATAGAGATATAATTGCCAAATGTTTTGTTCCATAAGACACACTTTTTCCCTCCTAAAAAGGAAGGGGATATGTCTGTGTCTCTTATGGGGCGAAGGCACTGGATGGCAGTGGGATCCCTCGGCTGCCACTGCAGTCACAAGCAGAGGGATGCCTCTGCCGCTGGAGCCATGGCTCCCAGCGGCAGCAGAGGAATGAGCAGCCGAAAGCAGCCCTTTTGGGCTGCTCCTCCTTCCGCCGCAGCCGCCGACAGCGACAAAGGGACGGGGGAGGGACGCGCAGCCTGTAAGCAGCCCTTTCGGGCTGCTCATCCCTCTGTGGCCGCCTGTGGTTAGGAGAGGCACAGTGCAGCGCCTCCTGTGTCTGCCCCAGCGAGAGGCGGCTGCGGGACCGGTTGTTTATTAAATAGTTTAGTACAAGATTTGATTCAGAATATTTTTTTTCTTGTTCTCCTCCTCTAAAAACTAAGTGCATCTTATGGAGCGAAAAATATGGTATCTACAGTGACTGACAACCTTGCATCATACACGTTAACAAACCCAGGAAAGAAATGAATCTATCTGCTATCACTTTGATACATTTCCCTTTTTTAAAGCAAACATGTTATGTTTTTTCCCTCTCTATGTGCTTAATCAGTTACAGAATAACACAGGTCAATGGAACACTGTTGGCCTAATCTTCTCTGGGAACCTTGAGAACATCAAATATTTTTTTTTTGCCGCGGAGTCTGGGCTGCATGATCTGTTTTGCTCCGTGCTTTCGTTACAAACCTCTGCAATAAATACAATGCCCTCAGGGTGTCCTCCTGACACAACACATCTCTCGGTCTTTAGACATGCAGTATAATTAGAATGTGACCTCAGAAATCCTGAGGTAAACAGAAATGTGATTATTAACAGCATTTCGTAGAGATATATATGTTGGGATTTGTTTTGGGGAGTTTATGTATCATGTCAAAAGGTTACCATTGCTCACTCATAGCTAGAACATTTGTGATGTATGCTATCCTTAGAAATGTTTATAAGGTTGAATTTGAGCCAGGGTTGGGGGTAAGGAAAAATGCTCCAGGAGACACACCTTTGTAACTCAAAACTGTTTCCCCCTCTCAAACCACCCAGTGGGTGGACTTGTCAGGATTTAGTAAGAAAACAAATATTATAATGGAACTAAAGGCTGAAAAGGGAAGTTTATCTCCCTTTCTCCCCTGAAACATTCCAGGGTGTGTACACTTCAGCACAGAAAGTTTGGCATATTCGAAGGGTTGCCTAAACCTTCCCTGACCTGAGAAAATAATGTATCTTTTGTAATATTTATGCTGCCCTGGAAGCAACTGATGCTGAGAGTGGGGTTCTTTCCCAAAGCATTTGGACTGTCCAGAGGGTACTAAAGTTAATGGGAAATCCTTAATACCACTTTAGATAATTAGGCTAAGTGCTCTGCAGAGACAAAGGGAGCATCTTTTCCTAAATTCATTGTTGGCTCAATGTTTCATTCCACGGGGAGTCACTATGATCTGCTTACACACTAAACATAATCCTGTTATCCCATGGTATATAACACATTTTCAGCTGGTAAGATAGTACTTCAGTTGTATCTGAGTGATATTCATCACCTTTCAAGAAAGCGGGAGGGCTAGATGCCTACTAGTCATGAATTTACATGAAGACAGTTATGGGCCCATGAGTCACAATCAGACCTCCATCCTATTTCTTTAGTCACATGGACTTTCCCCACTTATTTCCTGCGACAGTTGTGTAAATAAAGGTGCACAAAAGGGCTTTCCCCTAGTATGGAACAGCAAGGGAAATTAGGTCAGAAAATGGCAGCATGAGAGTTCAGCCTCACTGAGTCCCTGTAAGGGACTCTCTGCTGCCAATCGCTGGAGAACCCTGGTCCTCATTCCTGTTGCTACCAGTTCATCTGTCCATTCTTAAGCAATGAGAAGAGTAAGGAAAAAGAGCAGTAACCACTGCATACCTTGTCCTTATGGATGAGCAAATCTGACTATTTTCAGCCCATGGGCATTGTCCAGCGAAACAGCTGTGCTAGCACAAACATGTTGGGCTGTGCAGTGGAGCTTCTCCGCATCCTCCTTCCTCTAGGTGTTCTACTGCCCATTCCCATGAACCTGTTGCGGCTTTTCCTCCAACCCACCTAGCAGCTAACATCTGCTAAGATCCTTGCAACCGTATTTCGGACCAAATGCTAGACTTTATTCAAGGCCACCCAATGTAGAGCACATTATAGAAGAGGCAAATCTCTTCACTTTAGCATTGCATCTTTTTTAACCTCAAGAACCATATTATCAGCAGATGCCCTGCACAGGTGTGTGTCTGCCACTTTCAGAGTTTTCTACCAATGCTGAAGACACACCTCTTTCCCCTGGACTTCCAACATTTCAGATGCATATTTCTAGGACCTACCCTATAACTGTGGTTGCAATTTATTTTAAACTGGGTTGTTGTTGTTTTATAAAAAAATGTGTTTTAAATTGCTGTAGCCCACCCTGGAACTGTAGAGTGGAAAGCAGGTAATCCATTCATCCATCATCACTATCACCTGCAGAGGGGCAGAAAAGGTCACTGCTACCGACACATGGTGAGCCCCCACAGCTCTGAAGTACAAATAAAAGGATGCAGGTTGCTTTTTGTCAGAGGCAGGTCTCCCGGTGAAGTGCCCTTTTCAAAGCCCTAATAACAGCTGTGAGTCTAAGCCACATCACCACAGCATTCTGAGAGCTATCCAGATACCAGGCCTGGGTGGCACCCAGAGGTATACCTAGGCTCCCTTGCAAGGAACTGTATCAGTACACCCCCCCCCACCTTGCACCCTTGGCAAGGAGATCTTTTGGTGCCCTTCTCCATCCACCTAGTCACTTGCACTATCGGCAGTGAGCTGCTTCTGTACCTCCAAAGTCGAGAGATACCATAGACCAGAAACTCAATAAGTTTGCTTTTCATTGCCTTTCATGCTTTGCCAGTGACTTCCTCCACAGCCGTTGGAGTCTGCTCTACTCTGCCTCCCCACCTCCTCCTCCTCCTGCATCTGTTTGCCTACCTTCCTGTCTTTCTCTGCTCAATGCTTTTCCTTCTGCCTCCTCCCTCCCTCCCCTCTCTTTCTGCAACTCACACCTGTTCTTGCCATCTTTCTTATCTGTTAGCCCCACTCAGCACTCTGCTTGCACTTCTAGTAGCGCTGCCAGCTGACTGGGGAGGCAGCCCCACAGGACTGCTGTGAGAGCACACACCAGGAACACACACCTTTGCCCAGCCACCCAGAGCAGCAGAGACGCAGCCTGCGGAGTACGTGGGTAAGTGACCAGGCTATATGAGCCATTCCAAGTCAGAGTGAAGAGGTGAAATTTTTGTGCTCCCCTGGGTCTGCATCTTTGGTATAGGCCAATCCAGCCAGCCCCTAAGTGCCACCATTATTGCTGCAACCTTTCATCTCATCTATCGAAAAGTAAACATCTTTCTTTAACTGACTCCAACAAGATGCCAGCAAGAGCATAGATGTTAAGGTGTATAGGAAATGAAACCACAGGATTTAGAAAACATCTAAATACTGTATTCACAGGTTCTTTCTGAGCATGTGGGAGCAGCAATAATTTATATTAAAATGTCATGCAACCCAATCAAACCTGTTTCCGATTGCCTAAGAGATCTTTCTTGTTTCCCAGACTTAAGTTTGAAACTTGCATGTTCTATGGAGCATGCATCTGCAGGACCACAGCTGCAAATGCAATTAGGGAACTACCAAACATAAAAAGCTAATACAGTGCCAGCAGCTTCTAGCATTAAGATATGTATTTTGTGTAACATACAATATGAAGCATTTGTGTCATACCAGCATTTCCTGCAGGAAACATATATTTAAAAACCCTGAATGAACCACAGCACATGTACAAGACATGCATCTGCCATCCACAGTTTTTTTTACATGTTTTCTTCAAGCCATACTGATGTCTGCTGCAACAGAGATCTACACATGGCAAGCACAGTAGCGCTGCTACCCCCAATGACCATACAGCCAAGGGGCACCTCAAATGATCACCAGATAGACAGCAAGAGGCAGCATGCAACTCAACCAGGGCTCCCTCAAACCTAGCAGCACCTCTGGGGACCCACATCTGGAGTGGCCCATCAAATGTGGAGCTATCTTAGTCAGGCAATATGCAGGAGGGAATAGTCAGGAGAGAACAACATGGCAGTCAGAGTAAGAGTGAGAGGTGCCTTGGGAACTGCAGGCACTAATTAGGTACTAAATAGTAGTTGAAGAAATATCTGAATTGGGTTAATAAATTGCTAATCCCTGACCTAGGGTACAGGCATTGTGCCTCCAGCTCAGGTAATCAGCTAAAAATCAAGCTAAAGGAATTACACTAAATCTACTCTAAGGAAAAGGTCATGTTTAGGTCAAATGAAACTAGTACATAGGAGCTAATCCTGACAGATGCTCTGCCATTTATTTATTTTCTAAATTAGAGCTTTATGGCAACATCCTTTTGGGTAGAGCTGAGTTATTTCTGCATCGTGTCTTGGAAGAAATGAGAGAAGTGTGGCAGCAAAAAAGATAAACAACAACAAAAATGGATTTGACCTTTTTTGGCACTTGTAAAAGGTCCAAGTCCAACGCATGCTTAGCAATGATTTTGTGCTGGTTTACGTTTTTTCCTGAGACTGCTGGCTCCACTTCAAAATAAAAGGAATGTATTTATTAAGGGTACATGTGCTATCATTACTTCAAGCCTACCAGTGGAGATTTTTGCTGTGAAACTTGCAGAGGTTACATAGGAATACAGGCTATCCTCCATATCAGTCTGTTACTTTGGGAGGTAGAAAGAAACAAGTGTACTGTATTCATGTCAGTAAGAGGCTACAGACTCCTTGAAAGGAGGTTTGCTTGCCTGGAAGTAAAGTGGCCATTTTTACATTGCTCCCCCCCCCAAAAAAAGCATCACCCCAAAAGAGGTCAAAAATTGGGTGCACTTTTTTTTTAAAGTGCTTGCCAATGTATATGTATAAATGCAAATGCAGTACAGAAATAATGGCTAGTTGTCTGTAATAATGACTGCAAAGTAAGGCCACCCTACCTAGAAACTTCCTTGCTGGTGGATAAGTCGCACCTACACTCTCAATGGCGCTGTGGGTTAAACCACAGAGCCTAGGACTTGCCGATCAGAAGGTCAGCGGTTCGAATCCCAGCGACGGGGTGAGCTCCCGTTGCTCGGTCCCAGCTATTGCCAACCTAGCAGTTCGAAAGCACGTCAACGTGCAAGTAGATAAAGAGGTACCGCTCCAGCGGGAAGGTAAACGGCGTTTCCGTGTGCTGCTCTGGTTTGCCAGAAGCGGCTTTGTCATGCTGGCCACATGACCTGGAAGCTATACACCGGCTCCCTTGGCTAATAATGCGAGATAAGCGCCACAACCCCAGAGTCGGTCACAACTGGACCTAATGGTCAGGGGTCCCTTTACCTTTACACTCTCAATCACCAAAACCACTATCACCAATCCCTCCATCCACTCTCTACTAAGAATGTATTGCAAAACACCAGGAGACAATGAAGCCACTCCTTGACAGCACAATATATAATATCAAAATAAATTATTGCCACCCATCAGTCACTCACTGCAGATGGTGACAGCAGTCATGAAATTAAAAGACGCCTGCTTCTTGGGAGAAAAGCAATGACAAACCTAGACAGCATCTTAAAAAGCAGAGACATCACCTTGCCGACAAAGGTCTGTATAGTTAAAGCTATGGTTTTCCCAGTAGTGATGTATGGAAGTGAGAGCTGGACCATAAAGAAGACTGATCGCCGAAGAATTGATGCTTTTGAATTATGGTGCTGGAAGAGACTCTTGAGAGTCCCATGGACTGCAAGAAGATCAAACCTCTCCATTCTGAAGGAAATCAGCCCTGAGTGCTCCCTGGAAGGACAGATCGTGAAGCTGAGGCTCCAATACTTTGGCCACCTCATGAGAAGAGAAGAATCCTTGGAAAAGACCCTGATGTTGGGAAAGATTGAGGGCACTAGGAGAAGGGGACGACAGAGGACAAGATGGTTGGACAGTGTTCTCGAAGCTACGAACATGGGTTTGACCAAACTGCGGGAGGCAGTGCAAGACAGGAGTGCCTGGCGTGCTATGGTCCATGGGGTCACGAAGAGTCGGACACGACTAAACGACTAAACAACAACAACAACCCATCAGTCACAATCTGGCTTTTACCCATTGATGAGAAGACCTTCTCCTACAACAGTGGGCTTAACATTTAACATCATACCACCCTAAGCAGCCATGGCTTCCCCCCTCCTGCAACTTTCTTAGTAGTTTTGCCTGTTGCTAGCATTAATTCATTGGGTAAAGCAGTTTATGAAAGTATTGGTCATTTTGGCTTCGGTGACGATAAAGAGGATGCTTATATCTTCCCAAATGATCTTCCCTGTTGGATAGTGATTAATTTACTGTATTTTGCCGAGTTTTCTGCCTTATGCGGTCTAATTAGAGTTCAAAAGGCAGATTGCATGCTTGTACTTTTAGCAGCAAAATGTTTAACAAGCGGTTTTGCTAAAGTCTTATCATGCATATCTGATAGCTTCTTCATTGGATTCTAACATTTGTTGTATCGATGATAGCTTGTCTAAAAAGAAGGCTGTCTTTGATGGCAACAGAAATGACGCTGGAGAAATTTAGCCTGCCTACATTAGACAGCAAATCCAAGGCAGATTCTCCATCATTCTAATCTTCATCATAATTAAAGTGTCCAGAGATTTATTTATTTTTAAAGAGACTGCCTGCCCACTGGCTTATGATCTAATAGATAAAATACAGCAGGCAAAAGTGAGAGATAATGGAGGAGTGAGAGCAAATTCAAGCATTATTTTTTTCATAGTTCTATGCATTTTCTAACTCAGTAATAGATATAATCTTATGGCTTTGGAGAATGAAGCTAATGACTCAAGTGGTGTGGTGAACACTGGGCATATGTATGCCTGAATTCATATCACAACAACCATTCCATCTTTTCAGAAAAGGCCCAGAAATATTTCTATTGAAGAAAGATTTGAAATCAAAATAGAAGCATTTGTATAAATTGTCATTGCTTTTTAAAAGATGTTTTTGTTTTTGTTACTTTTTTATATTGTGTTTTTAATATATAACAGTAAGTTTTTTAAAAATTGGTTTTAATCTTTCATTTTTAATTGTTGTATCCTGCATGGGGACCTAGGGTTAAGGGCAGTTAATAAAACAACAACAACAAGAAGAAGAGGTCTTGTTGGTGTGCTTTAATCAAATGACAAGCAAGTATTGAGAACTAAGTCGCAACCAAATTGCAATCTTTATTTTGAAATATTTTGAAAGTTGTCACAGATACTGAACCAATAGGCACTGATTTCATGTATATAGCACTTGTTTAGAGCGTGCAAAGTGCTTTCCATGCATTATCAAAGTAATCCTTACAACAACCATGTAAGGTAGGTCCAGGGCCACTAATGCTGGGATGTACAAGGGTAAAAATGTCCCAGGCCTCATGGTTTATGGCATTCATTGTTGAACTTCGGATATTAAATCAGGTTCCACACAGGGAATGGGGATACAGTGAGTTTATACAACTCTCTGGAGAGGCTTCAAGCACAAGTCTGTGGCAGGATTTCTCAATGTCTGAGGGAAGAAAAGGAGAGGAAAGTATGGAAGCTAAGTTGTGATGGTCCACAGTGAATTTTCTGTGCCTCAATACAACAACAAAAATGGTTTAATGGCCAGTCAGTATTATAACCCCCTTATTGCATTTGGGAGCTTGGAGCAGAGAAAATAGCAGCTTCCACTATTTAATAAATTCATAGCTTATATGAGACTGAGCCAAGGATTTCCTTCTCACTCAGCCAGGTTTCTGATAAGCAAATATGCATTTTCCCACCAACAAATCTATAGTGTAGCAAACTAAATTAACCATAAAGCTGCATAAATAGCACGACAACAGCCGAATTGGAAACCTTGTTTAGGGTATAATTAACTACCTAAGAGGTTTTCCACTCTAAAAGGCAGAAATTTAATTGGTGAGCAAACCTCCGTGTGTGAATGCTGGCAAAGAAAGGTGTAGTTAATGGGTCAAAAACAAGTGGCATTCCATAAAATGATTCTGCCAAGAGCCACAGGCTCTTTAATCTAGCCATAGCACCACCCTAACTTGGCTTCCATGTTCTGGGTTTATTTATATAGATCTGGATGATCAATGATTATCCTCCTGTAAATCAGGCAAATTTTTAGACCTTGTTATACATCATGAAAGGCGCCTCTGAAATAAGAAGAACCAGACAGCTTTGTCCCACTTTTTCATAGCAAGCACCAAAAAGCAGCATCAGTACAGCAGAGAAGTCAGTTAAAAGGCAATTGTAAATGTACAGGTTTCAACTTTCTACGACTGCATCACAGAACTTCCCTCTCAGCTGCTTCTCATGCTACATCCCCTCCAACTTTCAGCCCTTTGGCATGTAATTTATACTTTCACTTAATGATGGGTAATTTATACTGCCATTTATGTAACCTCTAAATTGAGCTAGAAAACTCTGCTCCCTTTGTTCTTTTTCCAAAGCTAGGCCATAATTATTGCTCCCAGCTCAGAAAAGTTCCCACTTTTCAGCAGGGGAAGCTGGCTTCTATCACTTTTCTGAGAGTTGTTTGGGTTTTGTTAGAAGAAAAACAAATCACCATGGAGATAAATTTATCCCCATTCCTCATTTACTACTTCCCTCCATGCACCCTCTCACTCACAGAACAGTTTGGCTCTCTTTCTGTCATTTTGCACACAAACAACCTTCCCAGGTCATTCCCTTAAGCAGCAGCTAATGTCTCCTTTAAATTAGTTAAGTGACCTTTCAAGAGGCCACTACTGCTGTGTTCTGACACTCACACATTGTAACTTGCCTTCTTATTTCTCCTGTCTCCCTCTCTTTCAAACTTTGTAATATTCAACCAGCAGGAATCCTCTTGGGTACAGAGAGGGTTACAGTAACCCATCTAGATTTTCTAGGACAGAAATCTGAAGTGATGATGACTGGGTATCTTGGAATCAGAAAAGCGAGTTTCATTAACTGACGATGAGAAACAAAAATCATGTGATGATTCCCCCCACTCCTTGTCATTCTCCTGTGGGGAATTTTTCTTTTGAAGGCTTCCCTCGAGCATATTTTACCAACGTCTGAAGAAGACTAGATTTCAGATTATACCTCAGGGGGGAAAGAGGGCACTGTCAAGAAAGCATTGCCATAGAATGAAAAGAAAAAACCCATCAAATAGTCACTTTCCCCAGACTTATTTAATTCTAGCTAGTAAGTAGCTTTGCTGACAGAATTCTGTGGCTATCCCCCACCTTATTATTATAATTATGATTATTAATAAACTGCCCTTCACTCTAAGGTCCCAGGGCAGGTCACAACCACAACATTCTGAAAAACATCCAACTCATCAGGATTCAGCTATACAGCTGCAAACAAAACGTGTTAAGTATGTTGCAAAGTGCAATATACAAATGTGACTCTAGATGGCGATGGTAAGCTATGGCAAATTCAATATATTTTTCAAAACGTTTGTTTAAAAAGTATTTTCACAGTGTTTTTTATATGTGTGTAGATTTGCACCTCAATCGTTGGAGGCTATGTGAGAGCTGTATACTGAAAGTGCCAGATGCACCTCTGTGGGGAGAGAGTCCCACAACTTAGGGGCTGCCACAGAGGCTGCCCTCTTCCAAGCCGCCACCACCCCCAAGCTTCTGAGGGCAGTGGAATCACCAAGAGGGGCCCGCTCTGCTAATCTGAACACCTGAGAGATGCTAGCCATTGCCAACGTTGCTTCCTGCATCTTACCACACTCATACCTTTCCCTTTGAGCCACTTCAAGTAGGAAAAAAAACAGATGAAGAGGAGAGAGATAGTTGCTTGTCAAGCTGGGGCCTGGAGCAGACAAGCACCCTGTGTACAAGTCAGAGTTAGTGCTGAGAGTTGCCAATATTTGTGGCACCCTGAAGCTAGTAAAAAAGAAAAAAAAGAAATACATCACTTTGTCATATAGTTATTTAAACTTTTAAATATGTTTGAAATAATTCTTCCCCATAAAACTTTTTTTTTTTAAAAAAAAGTGAGGGCAGAGAAATTGGCACAAAACTAACCTAGAAGCAGTTACCTCTCCTGATGTCTCTCATTAAAATATAATGATAGGTCACAATAGACAGACCACTTAGAATGCATTTTTTGGCAGGGCTCTTCTTCTAAGGGCAGAACAAGACATTATATTACCAATCCCAAATTTTGCCAAGATAAAGTTTATGCAGGAGTGAGAGGCACTTGCAGGGCAGGACTGTCAGGTGAGATGAGGAATGAATCATGCCTGCCCACTCTCCCCTGCAAATGCCCATCTTGCAGGGGGCGGGGGAGAGAAAGAGACATAATAAAATTGTTTGGCATGCACTTGCAGGGATCTTTCAGCAGGTGCTGTTAAGCACACACAACCTGTCCAATCTGCCAGTTTCCCCCTTTCAGTATCCCCTGCACACATGCCCCCAACTGACCACAGAAGGGGAGCAAGAGGCTCTCCTCATTAAAGTGTCTAGTTCTGACTCTTGTGGTCACTAAACAGAGACATCTGGGTTTGTTTTTCTAAGCACAAACCCAAGATGGCTAGAATGCACAACACAGTTCTATTCTAAACACAAGCCAAGAAAACCTTCTCCATAAATAACCTGGTGTCTCTGTGGTTAGCAATTTTCACGTAAAATTGAGGTGCCTGGTTTATGAGGTTTGGCTGCAAAGGATCTATTTATGTGGGAGGGAGGGGGTTTGCAACCCAATCCTCAAGGGCCTCTCAAGTGGAAACCTAATACGTTATACACTGCAAATGGACTTCCACCAGGCCCTTTCTCAGCAAGACCTCTTTAATTCCTCCTGTCCCCCTTCTTTGGCTCACTCTCTGAAACTCCAATGGTAGTTCACTATGGTGTAACTTTCAGTCAGTCCAAATAGCAGTGTTATGCTACTGATGCTTTATTTCTCCTTGCTACAGACACACAAAGCTGCCTATATATCTATATATATATCTATAGATATAGATATAGATATAGATATAGATATATATACTAACGTTTCACTGTTATTCCTAGATGCAATTTTCTTGCAATGACGGCAAGCACACCCTACCCCACCCCCCAAGACACAGCAAAGAACATGCATCTGCTAATAGGTTTACAAGTAGAGCTGAAGGTTCAAGAATTAGGGAGGTAGCTGCTAACCAACCATTCAGGGACAAGAAGTTAGAATAAGCAAGCGAGCGAGCAGACAAAGGAGTTATGAGGCTAAATTTCTATTAAATATTTACAGAGGCAGGACTCCTCTGGAAATCCTCTCCCTCAGGGCATGGCATGCTATCTACTTATCATGCCAGATTTCAACAGTCATAGCAACAAAGTGGGTAATGTGCATCAGCAAAGGGTCTGGGGGTTCTTGAAATGGCAGGCTAACCCTTTTCACTAGCCCAGAAGCTGTAGTAATCACACCATCATCTTACCATTACTATGTGACCAAGAGCAAGTGACATTCCTATAACCTTTGGTCAAGAATTATTAATTATGTCTTTATCCCATTTGTTGGGATGCTGCCTTACAGGACATCTTCGGGAGAAGAAAAGACTCAGGAGTAAACCCTACACAAATCAGGAGTTGAGTCCCTAAGACGTACACCTCCTTTTGGCAACACCTGCAGTCAAGCTGGTGCAAAATGTATTGCTCTGCCTTGCTTTGGACCACACCAGCAAGGCCAAGAGGGGAGTCTTGTTGTCACTCTCTGCAGCCACAGCAGGTGCTGTGATTCTCCAGTAGTTTGATTTCACCCCTGGAGACACACTCCAATGTCTCTCAAGACATACAGGTGCCAACAATATCCCATTTGTATCTTACCCTCAGGATGGTGCATAATTGATCATGATATCACAATCTATCCTATATCTTGGAGCATGGAGCAGTTCACTTCAGATTTATATAGGTCATTTGATCATATATTTGTTGCAAAGCTTGTAGAAGTTACCCTTTTAGAATAAGATGGAACACACCCATCCAATCATGTTGCATGATACCAACATTGAGCAATTAAACCACATGACTTCTTGCTCTTTCAACTGCAAACAGAATTAGAAGTCATCCTAAACTCAGTGCCTCAATGTGATCCGATTGTCTTCTGGACAGGTTGTTCTAAATATGTCTCAATACAAACAAGATCAGAATAAGTCCTAAGTCATTTGCCTTTAAAGCTGACTTGCTGCTAAATGTTTCAGAAAGTTAACCATTAACAATAACGCTTTCCACGAAAGTATTGTGAAAATGTGTGGCTTGGGGTTTTTTTTTGTACATTTGCGGGGAGGGGTAGGTAGCATATATTTTGTTTTTGAGTCTGGCTCGGTGATTTGTTTATTACGTAGCTGCAGGTAGCAGACCCAAAGGACAACCACTGTCAAGTCAAGCTCCTGCACAAACACACCCCAACCCTTTATGTTTAAGGTTCTCTAAATGAATAAGCACAGTTAAAGGTTATCTGTGAAGCCACTGGTTTATTTCTCAGAGTCTTTCTTTTTAATATTTTTTATTACGTTGTATTAAACATTTCCCAGTTCTATTACCGGTAGCAGCTTTCTAGCTTCCAGTTTGCTGAACACAAATGGACTCAAACTGCACGCTTCCAAGGATATGGGATGGAGCCCTTCCATTTGTACCACGGCAGCTCTTTGGAATACTGACATCATGGGCTCGAATTGTTTTTATGGGCTCCCCCTTGCCTCACTCCACCTGCTCCACACTAGGGCTGGCCTCTGCCTTTTTGCTATCCTTCCATGGATAGCTACCCGCTTCATGTCAGCACACTTTCATCTTTCCATGGGCATCTGCCCTTGTGTGCTCTCATTAAGCATATCTGACCTCAGCCAGAAAAGAGCACCTCTAGTGCACGACACTGTAAGTCCTTTCTATTTCAGGAAGCAAATCCACATTCCGAGTCCTCTATTTTAACCCATTTGATGCTGCCTTTCACCTTTCACACAAGGCTCATTTTGCAAATTTGAATTGGGAAGGGGGGGATTAAGTTTCTGGGGTTTACAGAGACAATGAATGGATCAACCACGTATTCATTTTGCCATAGGCAAACTCAACCCACAGATTGTTCACTTGCATTTGGTTGGGGAGGAGGTGCATCCAAAGTTATCTGAATGCCCATTTACATGGTATTCTTCTTGGCTCATACTGAAGGTGCACACCTGGCAGTTTCAGCATGGTGCTGCAAATATCCTGCTAAAACCAAATGCATACAGAATTGCCAGCATGGTGTAGTGGTTAATCTGGGGAACCGGGTTCGCATCTCCGCTCCTCCACATACAGCTGCTGGGTGACCTTGGGCTAGTCACACTTCAGCCCCACCCACCTCACAGAGTGTTTGTTGTGGGGGAGGAAGGGAAAGAGAATGTTAGCCGCTTTGAGACTTCTTCGGGTAGTGATAAAGCGGGATATCAAATCCAAACTCTTCTTCTTCTTCTTCTTGGCTTTTTGTTGCCCATCACTGCAACTGAGCTCCCAGCATAGGAGCCAACTCTGAGGGACCTTCAGACCCCAATAAAATATTTGAGGGGGCCGTCTCCCACTCCCAAGTTCATGGGCATTACCATTCAAATAGTGTGCCATGTCTTGTAATTGATTACACAGGGCAGGGCTTACCTGACACCCACACACACACACACACACATATTTTATTCAACTTGGCACCCCTGGCTACCATGCAGAGTAGTGGCAACATGCTGTCAGCTTGAGCAAGTGGCTGGGAGGGACATGTAAAAGGAATTCCTGGAGCAGCCATCAGTTATTCACATTATTCCTTTGCACTGAGCATTCACAGACAATGCAAGAACCAGAAACACGACGGGAGCCTGTTTTGCATATTTACTTACACATCCAACTTCAGTTACCCTCAGAGGAATTAAGGACGCTTACAAGGCAACAGCATTTTCACAAGGTTATTGGCTGAGACCATCAAAACACTGCTCCTCAAAGTCAAAATAAAGTTTCCCTCCCTTCTTCTTCTGCTTTTTTAAAGTGGATTTGTTTTCTGTCTTTCTATATCCCAGAAGCCTGTAACATTTTCCTTTGGCAGAGCAGCAGATACTTCCACCATCCGTCAGACATCTGTGCACAAAACAGACAAAATAGTGCCACTGAAACTGACATTGTGCTATTTTTTTAAAAAATAACTCAAACCTATTTTTGAAAACAGCAACATCTGAATGGTTTTGCGGTAATTAGTGAACACCTTTTCAAATGTGTGAAATGGCAAGGCTCGCGAGAGCTTAGGGATTTCATTGTTTTTTCCTTTTACAGTATTTATTTTTTCAGCACACAAAATATTCTGCCTCAACAGCTGGCTGTGCCCAGCAAAGATGCCAACAGATGTTAGAAACCAAGTGTTCTGCCATTTGCGAGCATTCTGTTGAGCCAGAGATGCTGGGAAAGCTCCATTCTGTTTATAAGACCCAAGTTGTACGTTTCTGCTTAATGTGCTGCTGGTGAGAACACAGTTAGACTAGAAGGGAGATGAGATCTAAACAGCTGCTAGTCACTGGCATCCCAGGGCACATTAAGGAAGCCCTCTGACGCCTTATTGCCCTCTTAAAAGTCAAAGTCAGGTGCCATTTGTTATCATTCCCCCTTTCAGATTAATCAGCATTTCTCGCAGAGGTCTTGCTATTCCCAACATCCAAGAGATCCCCAGTGCTTTCACTTTGAACTGCATCACCAGAAATCATTCTCCTGAGACAGAGAAAAAAGTGGGGAAATTCAAATAGGATAAGGCTGTGTTTTCAAAAGCTATCAAGGAAGGCTTCTCTCCCATCCATCTTTTCTAGACATTGCAATTTGGTGATCTAGGTCCAATGTTGCCTGTTAAAACTATGCCCGTTGTCTTTCTGCATGAAGTCAAACTGCTCTGGAGCACAGCAGTTTTTGTTACTATTTGGTTTACATACCTTTTACGCTTGACTGCTAAACATCACCTTTTCCCCATCTGGCACAACAGTGTGCCGTTGTTCAATATTAAATGATCTCTGCATAAGAATGTAATGATACAGCACCCTGTTTCACAAAGTACATACCAAGATGCCTCTAGGAAGCCCATAAGCAGGACCTGAAGGCAAGAGACCACTCCTGCTGTTGTCCCTGAGCAACTGGAGCTCCGGGTGCCATACTGCCCTTGCACCAGGAGGTTCTGCTTAGCTATCACGAGAAACATATCGTCCATGAATTTGTCCTATCCCTTTTTTCAGCCATCTAAGCTAGAGGCCGCCACCACATCTTTTGTCAGCAAATTATTTACTATAATTGTGCGTGAAGAAGTACTCTCCTTTCAGTGGCAGACTTTGGGCTCTGAAATTTCACTGCAATGCCAAAATTTGGCACATGCACACCATCTCTCACCTAGTGGGGTGCCACAGGGTTCTGTCTTGGGCCCAGTCTTATTCAACATCTTTATCAATGACTTGGATGATGGGCTTGAGGGCATCCTGAGCAAGTTTTCAGATGACACCAAATTGGGAGGGGTGGCTAATACCCCAGAGGACAGGATCACACTTCAAAATGACCTTAACAGATTAGATAACTGGGCCAAAGCAAACAAGATGAATTTTAATAGGGAGAAATGTAAGGTACTACACTTGGGCAAAAAAAATGAAAGGCACAAATACAGGATGGGTGACACCTGGCTTGAGAGCAGTACATGTGAAAAGGATCTAGGAGTCTAGGTAGACCACAAACTTGACATGAGTCAACAGTGTGATGCAGCAGCTAAAAAAGCCAATGCAATTCTGGGCTGCATCAATAGGAGTATAGCATCTAGATCAAGGGAAGTAATAGTACCACTGTATTCCACTCTGGTCAGACTCACCTGGAATACTGTGTCCAGTTCTGGGCACCACAGTTCAAGAAGGATACTGACAGGCTGGAACGTGTCCAGAGGAGGGCAACCAAAATATGTCAAAGGCCTGGAAACAATGCCTTATGAGGAACGGCTTAGGGAGCTGGGTATGTTTAGCCTGGAGAATAGAAGGTTAAAGGGTGATATGATACCCATGTTCAAATATATAAAAGGATGTCATATAGAAGAGGGTGAAAGGTTGTTTTCTGCTGCTCCAGAGAAGCGGATACGGAGCAATGGATTCAAGCTACAAGAAAGAAGATTCCACCTAAACATTAGGAAGAACTTCCTGACAGTAAGAGCTGTTCAACAGTGGAACTTGCTGCCAAGGAGTGTGGTGGAGTCTCCTTCTTTGGAGGTCTTTAAGCGGAGGCTTGACACAGCCATCTGTCAGGAATGCTTTGATGGTGTTTCCTGCTTGGCAGGGGGGTGGACTGGATGGCCCTTGTGGTCTCTTCCAACTCTATGATTCTAAGTTGGTAGTGACGTTGGCAGATTCTAAGTCACTGTTGTGTCACCTCCTGCAGTGGCCTCTCAGCTTGGAGCCCAGTGCGGCCGAACTGGCTGTGCTCCCCTTAGTCCACCTCTACTCCTTTGTCCTCAATTTATCTTTTTTGGGGGGAGGGGGAGTGAAAAGCAGGGTTATGCATACAATGTGATTCTGTGCAAGCAACTCAACATTTTGAAAAACTTCACCATTTGATGTAGCTTTTCAGTCTAAATAAATGCGTAGATTAAGCCTGGAAATAGGTAGGTCTGGTGAGATGTCAAGAGGCAGAAAAAGGAATGGGCAAGAGGAATGTTTCCAGAAAAGGGGGAGCCAATATGTGGTGCCCTCCAGATGTTGTTGGACTCCAGCTGTCATCAGCATGGTCAGTGGTCATGGATGATGTGAGTTGCAGTCAAACAACATTTAGAGGGGCCCATGTTGGTTAGTCATGGTTTAAATGATAGAACTGTCATGCTCTAAAAAGTCCTTTGTCCAACCCATGTGCTGTAGAATTAGAATAAAACACACACAATAAGCGCACATATGCAAATCTGCCTAATTTGCATACCTCATATGGGTTGCTGGATTCATTTGTTCTTGGCACAGAATTTGGATTAGCCTGGGGAATAATTTTATTCCAATACTTCTAAAGGATGAACACCAAAACAGGCTAAAGTATCATCATACCATATATCCTGATTAAGAACCAAAATACCTGGGTAAACCGGATCATTTTTGACAGGCACCTAAAAGTTGATAATGATGGTGCCAGGACCATTGTTGATGAGAACGATGATGTCAGGACCTGGGGGAGCCCCTGCTGAAAAGGCCTATTATTGTGTTGTCACCCTCCGCACCTCCCAGATGACAAATGTAGGGTCCATGTAGCGAATGGCAAGGTACTGGGGTCTTGAACCACATAAGGCTTTGTAATTCAATGCCAGCACTTCAAATTGAAACTATTGGCAGCCAATGCAGTCATGCCAGTCAATAATCTGGTCGCTGAATTCTGCACTAGCTACAGTTTCAAAGACAGCCCCATGTATAACACATTGCAGTAATCCAGCCTGGTGCTCATGTCCAAGAAAACGTCACTTCCAGGTTTATATCCACTAAAGAGATAAGGGAAATATTTAATAATCTGGAATTTACATGAATATATATATATATATATATATATATATATATATATATATATATATCCTTACACACACACATATACACACACACACAGGCAGCAGCTGTTGGACAACTTGAGCAGCTTATTTCCTAAAGCCACATCTCTCTGAGCACGAAAGATACCACAATGCCTAAAACTGACTTCTATATTAAATGAGACACAGATTGCATTTTCCTTTATGACTATGCATACCAAATTCACAGGCACTAAGCAGAAATTAAGAAGAAATCTTGGTGGCTCATCTCTTTTGTTTTTGTATATAAATAGCCTGGTTCTGTTATGGGAAAGTCACCCTCTGAAGGGAATACTTCAGATATTTGTTAATAAATTAGTTAAGCATGCAAGAAAGAAACAACCCTGTTCCATTATACCTTGTGGATTTGCACTAATGATGTGCATCAAGAAAGCTGCATATATATGATTTGTCGTCTCACTGGGGTATATAATCCATGTTCTGTCAATCATCTATGAAGTCCAAGAAGAAACCACTATTAAGAATTCACAAAATTTCAATCCAAGGGAGAGCTAGCAACAAACACGACCCACAAACCTTTTCCAAAATCCATTTACTTTAGTGGGGAAACTATGATTGACATCAGTGGACTTATGAGTCACTTCACAAGGAGGGGGAAAGCAACCTCCAGTGATAATGAAAATGAATAAATTTAGACAAGTGACATGGGAAAGAAAATGGCCCTTAAGTGGCAAGGCTGACAACTGTCTTGCAAATCCACACCTTCACCCTCTCTATCTCCAATATGCATTCTTCATCCACATTCTCAACAGAACCAATTCAAGTGCTATCCTTTCTGAAGGCTGCTATAAATAACACATCAGGAACTGAATGGTCGGTTGTCGGTGCCTACATATATAGAAATGCTACAGAGGGATGTTTCCTATTAAAACATGGTTGGAGATCTAGTAAACATTTAACCCTCTGTCGTCAAATGGCTTACTCTAGAGAAGAACTGGCTTTAGTTAATGATTCAGAATGTGCAGCTTGGAGATGGCAGCCTAAGACTAAACAAGCAAGCAAGCAAGCAAGCAAACAAACCCAAGCTTACCTTGGGCTCTCATTACCACACATCTTCTTCTTTCTAAATTGGTCCATGTAAAAATAAAAGGGACAACTATATGCTACGATAAACATGGGCTGATGCTGAAAATGGCATTTGTGCACCACATTCTCCCTTATGGCAAAAAACCTTCTCAGGCCTGGATTGAAGGGGTGAGGGGCCTAAGACTAATATGGCGGGCGGGCCTAAGTGACATATGGTCAAGAAACAAATAGCATGCATGTTACTCAATTATCCAAAATTAACAAAAGGAATTCAAAACAAAGAATAAATATTGGAATGGAAATAATTAACTACAGTGATTTCTCCAAACTATCATTGTACCGTCAGCGGGGGCATCACCTGGGCAGTTTTGTTTAGGAGACACTCTCACCAGATGAGGGGGAAAGGGACTGTTATGTACTGAGCTGAATCCTAGAACAATAGGATTCAGAATCAGCAGGAGCTACCCAATCCAACTCCAGGTGGAAGTGAATCCGCAACCTGATTGGCCTGCTGGAGCAGCCAATCAGGCGGCTGGCAGAAGTGAATCTGCTACCTGATTGGCCTGTAGGAGCAGCCAATCAGGCTGCAGGCAGAAGTCAATCCACAATATAATTGGCCCACAGGTGTAGCCCTGAAGTAGCCAATCACGCAAGGCCCATTGTGTAAATAATGTATATAAGCAGATGGTTTTGGGGAAAGAGCCATTCGTCTTCTCTTCTTCTCCTTGATGAATATGAGCTGAATAAAGAGCATGAAATTCACTCTCGACTCCGAGTATATTTCACTGGCGACGAGGATGGGATCCTGCTGAGCTGACCGCCACCACGCACTGCACCGCAGCACCGCCACCTGCTGCACCGCTGCATCGCACCGTGCATCCAGGCTTCAGCTCCAGGACCCAAGGAACCCAGAATGGCAACCGACAGCAGCTTCTCGCCATTCAAACCAGCATCAGGAGACTGGGAAGGGTACGCCGCCCGTTTCAACTTCCTCCTGCAAGCGAAAGAAGTCACCAACGATGCCATGAAGAGGGCGACATTCTTCAGCGTCTGTGGAGAGGAGATGTTTGAAATCGCCCGGGCTCTCCTTGCACCTAGAGATGTCGCTACCGTCTCTTACAAAACAATAATGGAACGGCTGAAGGAGCACTTTTCACCACAGCCCTCGGTGGTAGCTTGCCGAAATGCCTTCTACGCAAAGCGGCAAGCCCCGGGGGAAACCATAACTGGGTTTGTGACCTCCCTCCGCCAAGCCGCCCGGTTATGCAACTTCTCAGAGTTGGAGAACATGCTTCGTGACCGCCTCGTCGGTGGCCTGAGGGATGAGATGTTGCAACGACGCCTCTACGCCAAAAAAGACCTCACGTTCCAGATTGCTCTGGAGGAAGCCCTGGCAACCGAAGCCGCCGAGAGGTCAACGCAAGAGGCACGACCGGCCCCGCCATCCCAACCGAGGGTCTACCACGAAGACCTCACTGACGAATCCGAATCTGACAGGGAGGAAGTACACCGAGTACAGCGGCGCACTCAAGCAGCACACACACCACAGCAGCCTCGACGAGAAGGAGGGAACTGTGCAAGCTGCGGGGAGAACCACGAGAGGAGGACCTGTCGTTTCCGCAACGCAGAGTGCAGGCAGTGCAGAAAATTGGGACACATCGCCCGGGTGTGTCGGGCTCGACTCACCCGTCGACAAGCATCAGATGACCGACCCAGGAGCCCCAGGTCACACGGCACCATGCACCAAGGCAACGCGACGGAGATCACGGACTACCAGGTATTCCAGTTGCCCCATCCCAGCACAGAGAAAATTTATATAGAGGTACAGATAGAGGGAGCCCCATGCCGCATGGAGCTGGACACGGGTTCAACTCTATCCATAATCTCGGCCCGAACATTAAGGGAACTGTGCCCTAATGGGGGTCCCAAACTAAGGCCGGCCCCATTCACCCTCCGGGACTTCCAGAAACGTAAGGTCCCTACAATGGGGGTGGGGACCTTCAGGGTGCAATATCGAGGGCGAAAGCAACAATTGGACTTGCTGGTAGTTAAGGGCCCCTACGTTAGCTTACTGGGACTGGCATGGTTTGGACCTCTGGGGCTAGCCGTTACCGGGGTGAACCGCACTAGCTTACAAGTGGACGTGGACGCCATATGCAAAGAGTTTCCAGGGGTTTTCGATGGGGCATTGGGACGATATACAGGACCCCCCATTGCCCTACAGCTAGACCCCGCTGTACGACCCATCAGGCACAAGGCTCGCCGGGTCCCGTTCGCCCTGAAACCCCGCATAGACGAGGAATTGGACCGGCTCGTGGAGCAAGGAGTGCTGGAGCCGGTGCCCAACGCCCCCTGGGAAACTCCAATTGTCACACCCGTCAAGCCTAACGGTTCGGTCCGCATCTGTGCAGACTACAAATGCACCATAAACAAGGCTCTCACGGCCCATGCATACCCAGTGCCAGTGGTCAGCCATGTCCTCGCCACCCTGGCTGGGTCAAAAATCTTTGGCAAACTGGACTTGGCCCAAGCGTATCAACAGTTGCCTGTGGACGAAGCCACAGCAGAGGCTCAGACGATTGTGACGCACAGAGGGGCATTCAGAGTAAAGCGGCTGCAATTTGGCGTTAGCGTGGCACCAGGCATATTCCAGAATCTAATGGACTCTCTCCTTAAAGGGATTCCTGGCGTCACCCCCTTCTTCGATGATGTACTGATCGCCGGGCCCACACCAGAGGAATTTGAGGACCGCCTCCGCTCCGTCCTGCACCGTTTCCAGACGGCGGGCCTCAAGGTGAAGCGGGAAAAGTGTTTACTGGGAGTGCCGCAGGTGGACTTTCTGGGATTTAAGGTGGACGCAGAAGGGGTCCATCCAACCGGTGACAAGGTACGGGCCATTTGTGAGGCCCCAGCGCCCAAGAGCAAGCCCGAACTTCAGTCATTCTTGGGACTATTGAACTTTTACCATGCCTTCCTTCCCCATAAGGCAGCGGTAGCGGAGCCCCTACACAGACTCCTAGATAAAAGGGCCCCTTGGGTGTGGGGCCAGCGACAAAGGGCCGCATTCCAGGCAGTCAAGGACTTGCTCGTCTCGAACTCGGTCTTGGCACACTTCGACGAGAGGCTGCCAGTGGTGCTGGCATGCGACGCCTCTCCCTATGGCATCGGCGCTGTCCTGGGACACCAACTCCCGGATGGAAGAGAGGTGCCGGTGGCATACTTCTCCCAGACGCTTGCTGCAGCCGAACGAAACTACTCACAGATTGACAAGGAGGGTCTGGCAATCGTGAAGGGCGTAAAAAAATTCCATGATTTCTTGTACGGGCGGCCCTTTACCATAGTGACTGACCACAAGCCGTTGCTTGGCCTGTTTGCCCCCGAGAAGCAGACCCCCCAAGTGTTGTCTCCACGTGTCCTCAGGTGGTCAATTTTCCTTGCCGGCTACCAGTATGCACTAATCCACCGCCCTGGGAAGGCGATGGGCCACGCAGACGCACTCAGCAGGCTACCACTACCAGAAACAGGCCCCGACCCAGCGCCTGCGCAAGAGGTTATGACCCTGGAGCTGCTTCCCGACCGACCCATTCAGGCACAAGAAGTTGCGCACCATTCCACAAAAGATAGGGTCATCTCCCGGGTCCTGGACTGGGTGTGGCGAGGATGGCCCAGCAGCAGCCCCGGGCCAGAATTCGCTGGCTACACAAACCGCAAACATGAACTGTCGGCCCACAAGGGGTGCCTGTTATGGGGAAGCAGGGTTGTTGTTCCCCAGCCCCTCCGCAAAAGGGTCCTCACAGCCCTACACGAGACACACCCAGGGGTAGTGAGGATGAAGGCCCTTGCCAGGAGTTATGTGTGGTGGCCGGGGATTGACAGAGAGATAGAGGCCTGGGTCCAACACTGCCAGACCTGCCAAGAATCCCGCCCGGATCCCCCAAGGGCCCCAGTCCAGCCCTGGGAGTCCGCCCGACATCCATGGTCACGCTTGCACGTGGACTTCGCTGGCCCCTTCCAGGGAAAAACATTCTTCATAGTGGTGGATTCCTACATCAAATGGCTGGAGGTCGCACTGGTACCGTCCACTTCTACGGCGGCAGCCATCCGGGTACTACGTAAGCTGTTTGCAACCCACGGGCTCCCTGACACCCTCGTCTCGGACAATGGAACCGCATTCACGTCAGAGGAGTTCCAGACCTTCACAGCGCAGAACGCCATCCGCCACATCCGCTCAGCACCATTCCACCCTGCCACCAATGGCCAAGCGGAGCGCATGGTGCGGACCACCAAGGACAGCCTCCGCCGCATAACACAAGGGGACTGGGAATACCGCCTTGCCGCATTTCTTCTAGCACAGCACAGCACCCCAAGCACAACGACGGGCCGGAGCCCAGCTGAACTACTCATGGGCCGGCGCCTTGCAACTAGACTGGACCGACTTCACCCCGACAGAGCTCAGGATGAGGTAGTGGTGGGGAAAGGCAGGAACCCCCGGACATTTGTGGCCCAGGACCCAGTGTATGCAAAGAATTTTGGGGCAGGCCCAGCATGGGTACCCGCCACAGTCACCAAGGTGACCGGTCCCGTGTCGTACGAGGTACTAACGGAAGGGGGGCAATGTTGGCGCCGCCACTGCGACCAGCTACGGCGACGATTCCCAGGAGGAACCCGGGAGGAGAGCGGGACAGAGGGGTCCCAAGGGGACAGCAGGGCAGTGAGGCCTGTAGAGCGAGAGGGGTGGGCAGGGGAAGCAGAAGCAGTAGGCACAGAGGGGCGCCCCGAGGCTGGAAGGACACCGGAACCAGAGTCACAACCTAGTGGTTCAGTGGCGCCAGACCAGACAGCCCCGGCACAGCCAGCAGCCTCGGAACACGAGCCAGAACCAGAACCCCTGACCAAGGAACACCCCAGGCCACAACGCACACGGAGGCGGCCAGCAGACCTTGGGGACTACGAATGCAACTTCCCGGGCAGGACTGGAACTTAGAGGGGAGGGGTGTTATGTACTGAGCTGAATCCTAGAACAATAGGATTCAGAATCAGCAGGAGCTACCCAATCCAACTCCAGGTGGAAGTGAATCCGCAACCTGATTGGCCTGCTGGAGCAGCCAATCAGGCGGCTGGCAGAAGTGAATCTGCTACCTGATTGGCCTGTAGGAGCAGCCAATCAGGCTGCAGGCAGAAGTCAATCCACAATATAATTGGCCCACAGGTGTAGCCCTGAAGTAGCCAATCACGCAAGGCCCATTGTGTAAATAATGTATATAAGCAGATGGTTTTGGGAAAAGAGCCATTCGTCTTCTCTTCTTCTCCTTGATGAATATGAGCTGAATAAAGAGCATGAAATTCACTCTCGACTCCGAGTATATTTCAGGGACTTTTGCTGATATTCTCTAACAGCCTCCAGTGCAACCTCCCACACTGTTCTGGAGGGTTGCGGTTGCCTCCCTACTCCTCATGTTGCATCAATGGGGTGCCTCTCCTGAGCGAAAAAAACCTTTACATCAACACAAAGAATGGCATATAAGCCAAATGGTAAAGGTAAAGGACCCCTGGACGGTTAAGTCCAGTCAAAGGCGACTATGGGGTTGCGGCGCTCATCTTGCTTTCAGGCCGAGGGAGCCGGCATTTGTCCACAGACAGCTTTCCGGGTCATGTGTCCAGCATGACTAAACCGCTTCTGGCGCAACAGAACACAATGACGGAAACTAGAGCACATGGAAACACCATTTACCTTCCTGCTGCTGTGTTACCTATTTATCTACTTGCACTGGTGTGCTTTCAAACTACTAGGTTGGCGGGAGCTGGGGCAGAACAATGGGAGCTCACCCTGTTGCGGGGATTCGAACCACCAATCTTCTGATCGGCAAGCCCAAGAGGCTCAGTGGTTTAGATCACAGAGTCACCCACGTTACCTTTAGCCAAATGATTACATATTGAAAGGGAAGAAAAGGAGAGGAGGAGGAGGAGGAGGAGGAGGAGGAGGAGGAGGAGGAGGAGGAGGAGGAGGAGGAGGAGGAGGAGGAGGAGGAGGAGAGAGTTAAATAAACAGTGGAAGTAAAAACACACACAAATAAGCAAGAAAATGGGGGGAGGGAGAGGTTTAGAATTAAAATGCAAGCTTTTTTTCCCATGCAAACATGAGGCATCTTCCATTTCAGGGACAAAACAGTAAAGGCCCAGGAGAACATGAACAAGGAAGAGACTGACTGTGATGGACGGAGCAGGGTGAGATTGAATAGTAATGCCGTGTTGGTGCATTTGAATTTCAAGAGACCCAGTCGAAAAGTGCACATCCAGTTCCGCATAACAAGTTCCTTCCAAAGGCAAACCCCAAGATATTTGAGATGTAAAGCAGAGGACACAGGGCTGGTGAATGTGTCCATCAATTGTAACCTAGAGAAAGGGTTGCTCTGGAGCTGTCTATTAAGGATGGCAGGAACAGACTGAGACCAGCTTGAAAGTGACCTATTCTCTTGCCCCACTGTATGCTTTGCATCTCAGTCTCGAGACGATTTACTCCTCAGCTGGTCACTTCTTTTAAAAGAATGGAATTGGCCTAAACATGAGGCTGCCTGGAAGCAAAGGCTTGTCTACTGGAATCCAGGAATGCCTCTACAGAAAACTGTAAGGTGAAACCAAGAGATGTGCCACCTTGAAAGCAGGAGCAATTGCTAGGTAATTAAAAAGACTTGAGACGCAACATTTGAATATGCTGATTCATATTTTTATATATGCAAATTTAGGCTTGTTTCAGAGTGGGGAGGGGGAATCCAAGCTTTGGCTGTTGCTATCCGTGTTTTCTCTGAGCTGTGAGGTGCTAACAGGATTTTCTGGATCCAGTATAAGGAGTGGGATGTCTGCCCAACCTGCAGCCTATTCACAAAAATTGCTGGTGTAAATATCAAAAATAAAACAAGTATTGCCCAACATCTAGCATGACTCCTCTCCCTCTTTCTCTCTCCCTCAACCCTCTTGCTCTCTTGGACCTTTTGGAAGAGGGAGTTTGAAATTAGCCCAACCGCTGCTACAAAAGCTTCCCACTGGAAAAAGCTACAGGCACAATTTGAGACTGCTCAATAGTTCAGCAACGCGCATGTCCAAGCCACAGTGCCAACCCATTCAAATTTAGTGTAAATGCACCCGAGTCTCTGGTAGTCACCACCAGGCACTGCTCGGGGATATAAACACACAGGTGAGCTTTGAACTCTGTGGGAGCATCAGTGATGGAGCAAAGAAATATGAGCCAAACCACTGTTGACAGAACTCCAGAACATCAGAAAATCAGATACATATGTCTTAGGGATTTTATTTTACATCAGATCCCTGAGGTTGTCGGGAAATATGAACTGAATAAATTTGCTGTACCCAAACCTCCCGTGGGGTTGGTACCATCAATGTTTTATTAGGATCTAAAAAGTTATCCAATAAACAAAACTTGAAGAAAAACAAGTCTTTCAGTTTTGAATCATGGCGATGAAAAAGGCAGGAGAAAAATAAAGGTGAGAAGTGAAAAAGAACAGGGTTTTTAAAAGCTGCTCTGTAAACAACTGCAAGGCTAGGGTTAACCCTTTCCCCTCAGGCCATTTCCCTCCATTAAAACCACATACTGTGAAGCTGCTATTTGCTGCATGGTGGGAAACATACAAGGAGACTTAGAAGGAGATAAGAAAAAAAAATCTATAGCCCAGACAAGACACTACGGCTGAACAAAACCATCTGTGAAAGGCAACATTATTACATTGACTCAAAGAGAGTATTTAATTGAGCTGCCCAGTAAAGCAAGAAGAATAATCCATATCAAATTATCCTGCAATGCTCCATTTCACAGAGAATAGAGAATGGGCATTTTTGTATCTTGACACCGCCCACCCGAAAAAAAAGTTTAGGAAACTTGTCCCACACAGACATGCAAGCATGTTTAAGGACCAATCACGGCTGGAATGGTTAGACAAAGAAGAATTTGCGGATTTAGGGGTTGTGACATAGGAGACTCAATACAACCTTGAAATACAGTCTCTTGCAAAACAAAGGGATAAATACAGCCATGTAAGTGAATGTGGACATCACACAGTAAAATATACCCAGGAATATTGCTTGCATTCCAGATAGTGGACAGCAAATGAATCTGCTGCTGGATTCATCCCTAGATGTTATAGATGCTAACTAGGTGGTTATATTTAAAACAGAATCCCTGCTGTTATACAGCATGAATATATTATCCTGGGAGTGTCACATTATATAAACTCAGCTGAATTGGGCAATATGTATATAGTAGCCCTTTCCCCAGAGCTGTTTCAATTATTTCAGCCTTGTTCTGGCTCAAGGGTTATTTCTCAACTAAAAGTATATCTCAGGTCTAAAGATTGAAAAGAAGGTTAAATATTTAGGTGTGTGGATAATAGCAAAGAATATAACTTTGTATAAAGATAACTATTTGAAAATTAGGGAGGATGTTCAAATAAAATTGCAAATATGGGGCAGAATGAAACTTTCACTGTTGGGTAGAGTGTTGACCACAAAAATGAATGTATTACCAATAATGTTATTTTTGTTTCAACCAATACCAGTGACTGGCAAGACAGATTGTTTCAATAAATTGCAAAATAATAATAATAATAATCTAAATATATCTGGCAAGGAGAAAAAATGAGAATAAACTATAAAATGCTGATAGATACGAGAGAGGAGGTTTCTCTCTGCCAGATATGAGATTATATTATGAAGCATTTTGTCTGTGCTGGTTGAAGGAATGGTTGTTATTGAAGAATCTACATATTTTAGATTTGGAAGTTCACGATAATGTTTTTGGCTGGCACGCTTATTTGTGGTATGAAAAGGTGAAAGTACATAAAGGTTTTTCAAACCATATGATTAGGAAAAAATTGTATAGCATATAAAAATTGTATAGCATATGGGACAAATATAAAAATTTATTGGTGATCGAAACACCACTTTGGCTTTCACCTACGGAAGTCATAGCAGTGAAGAAGAAAAATATGACAGAAATTTGCTAAGAGAGGAGGGTAGAGAATTTAAACTAAAAGAGTTTAAAGATTTATCAGGGATGTTAACAACATGATTACAATATAATCATTTGAATGACTTATTTGAAAAGGATATGAAACGCAGGATATGAAACTGTATAAATCAAAATTGAGTAAGTGCTGGAAATGTAAAAAGAAATAAGGTACCATTTTTCATATGTTGTGGTCTTGAAGTGAGTTAAAGCTTACTGGGAAATGATATATAATGAATCAATAAAGATGTTTAAGATAACATTTGTAAAAAAACAACACCAGAAGCTTTTCACTTGAGAATTATGGGAACAGAACTACCTAAGCAGTATAGAAATTTATTTATGTATGCAACTACAGCTGCAAGATTGTTATTTGCCCCAAAATGGAAAGAAGTCCTGACGAGAGAAGAATGGCTACAAAAATTAATGGAGTATGCAGAAATGACGAAACTGGAAGAATAAGAAATCAAGAAAATAAACTCTTTAGAAAGTAATGGAAATGTTTTATTGAGTATGTACAAACAAACTGTAAACAGATCAAGACATTGGCAGGATTATTGTAAAAGCCTGCAGTTTCAAAAATGTATATGAGATAGATATGAGGATAGATTAAGAAAAGAATAAATTAAGATAATGTGGAGTATGCAGGAAATGATGGAAATAAATGCAAAGAACCGCAGAAAGAGGAGGAAGGAAGTCAAAGTTTGAAATGTTAGAATGTTTGTTGAATAATTGTTGTAATGCGTATAAATGAAAATTATAAATAAAATTATTTTTTTAAAGGGTTATTACCTCCTCTACCAAATTCTTCCACATGCAATTCCCCTTTTTCAGTCTCCCACTAAATACATCTTCCGCCGCCACGCTCTGTCTCTTTCTCTTTGTCTCGCAACGTGGCACAGCTCTTTTCTATGCTTATCCTCCTCTTCTTCACCGCCTCAGCGCCTCGCTCGTCCCCCCACAACTTGGGGGAGAAGAGCCTACAGGAGAAGAGCGCCATGGGCTCTTCTGCTGCAGGAGGCTCTGCACAAGTTCGGGGCGAGTGTTGATTGAGGAAGCGAGCCAGAAGAAAGCTCTCTGGCTCACGCCTTAGTTTAAATAGCAGCCCCCCCCCCCCAGCCAGCAGACTGGCTGGCTGGAACTCCGACATCACCAGGACCTCTGGTGCTGGTCGCTGCCATGCAAAGAAGTTGCTCTAACAACTAAGCTATGGCCCTTCCATATGACTGGATCGTGGGAGGGATACACACGTGTGTGTGTGTGTGTGTGTGTGTTGGGAGGGGGCACATTACCAACCAAGCCATGTTCATATGATTCATCTTGTGGGGCCATAGAATCCCCATGCCAGCCATGGCATAATCATCTGAAGATAGTTAATGTCACTTGCCTATGTTTATTTCATTTCCCTTTTAATGCTTGTACCTCACTTTACATTGCAAAAGAAAGCCGGACAAAAGGACAATTACAAAAAAAGGAAACAAAAAAAGAAATAATGCCAAAACCCAACAAAACTATCTATCAATTAAAAATGCTGAAATAAGCTATCAATCATATTTAATTGCAATGCCTAAGAAAAAATTAATATGCATTTAATAATAATCAGCATCAGCAAGACATGCCTACATTGCAAACATTTCAATGAATAACAAGAAGATAATAAAACATGTGGCACATACTTTAGTCAAGACTATACAGACTATACAGCACCCATTATATGCAAATATTGGGACACAGCATTGATGCAAAAAAAAAGCAAAGCCAGCAAGTGTACACTCAGAGCTGGCCACAGTGCTTAGTCCACAGAGGCAATTTCAGATCTCATATAAACACTCTTATCATGCCATGTCTGCACCATAACATGAGCATTTGATACATGACATGAATATAAAAAGCAGTTATTTCAGATAGAGCGATAGTCGTGGATAGAATCAGTGTTTGCATTTAACTTATCTTATTTTGATCCCGTTTACGAATCACTTCCTATTGAATGTTTTGAAGAGATTTCACAGTTAAAAAAAATGAAAAAATAGAATTCTCTCTGGAAAAAACAACAATGGAACGCAATTTCACATGCAGAAACAGTTTCAAACCCAATATCAAGACAGAGCAGGATAAAGATCTCCACTTAAAAGGCTTGTTGAAAAAAGGAAGGTCAATAAGCACCACAAAGGCAACAGAGATGGCCCCACTGTTGGGTGTCACATACCTGCCACTGGGGTCAAGAGCAGGAAATCCTAAGTACGCCAAGTAATCATGGCAATTAGTTCTAAGTTCTAGGACTAATACCACAATGCTATTCTTACAAGATGGCTCAAGGTTGCCTTTAAGTATTTGAGCAAGAGACCCATGGTCTGGCTATTGGGGGGGTCCCATGGCTTTCTATCAGTCTGGTGTTTCCTGAGGTTTTCTCTATTTTCAGGTATGATAGGGTTTCCTCTTTTGTTAGGAGGATGCTGTTCCGTCCCACAGGTCCAAATACAGACCAAGTGATGGACTGACTGGTGCTACAGAAGACCAAGTTGCAGAGATTCCTAAGAAAGGTGCACAAAACGTTGGAGTGACCAGTTCTAGTGTTTTATTATATGCCCAGCCTGGTAAACTTCCCTTCCTCCCACTCGTCTACCCCCATTCAGTAGTTTAGGCAGCAGTGTGCTTCCTTTTGTCTGCCCACTTTAGTCCCAAAGCAAGGAGTTGCTTCCTCATCCTTGACACAGCTTACCTGACATACTGCTCCTTGCCATTGTTGTTGGCATCCCTCTGTCTCAAGAGGCAATGGGAGTGCACCTCCTGGGGTGAAGTCAGGCCACTGCATTAGCAGCACCAAAGTTACCTCCCAGGGGCAGAAGCCTAGGCAGTGTGTATAGAGGTCCTGGGCTGCTCAGACAACAAGCCCCCACTCTTGGCCTTGTTGATGTGGTCCAAAGTTAAGCAGAGCGATACATTTGGCACTAACTTGGCTGCAGGAGTTGCTGGAATTCTTTGCCATACTCAGTGTTAAACAGCTTACCACACCAGCCACCTGGTACCATACAGGAGAGGGTGATAGCCTTGAATGGCTTGACAAGATGGTTAGACAAATTTGTGGAGATTAGGCTATCAGTGGCTACTAGCTACAGTGGATATGTTTTACTTCCACTGTTGAATGCGGAGAGAGTGCTCTTTGCTCAGGTCCCCCTTTAGGGCTCCTCATAGGCATAGGATGTTGGACTAGATGGGCCTTTGGCCTGATCCAGCAGGGCTCTTATATTCTTAATTTAAAACTTTTTTTTGAAAAAAACACACCAAACCTTAATTTGTAAACATGAATCTACACAGAAATAAGTCCCATTAAACTGAATGGAATTTACTCTAGGGACATGAACACAGAATTGTATCCTATATAATAATATGCAAGTGTCCCTGCGTCCAGTCCCTGTGTCCCGTGTGTCCCTGGGGTACTGCGCATGTACCCCAGAGACACAGGGATTGGACGGAGAGACAGAACGCGCACACACGCGCGCTCTCCCCCCCCCTACCGTTTAATCCGCTTAGTCTGGGTGCTCCGCTGAGCCCAGCTGGGCAGCAGGCGCCCAAGAAAAGGCCGTGATTCGGCCTCTTTCTGTGGCGGCGGCGCGTGGGGGGGCGGCTAGCCCCTCCCACAGCCGCCGCTTCGTTGGGGCGCTCCGCTGAGCCCAGCTGGGCAGCGGGCGCCCAGAAGAAGGCCGCAATTCGGCCTCTTTCTGTGGCGGCGGCGGCGCGTGGGGGGGGCGGCTAGCCCCTCCCACAGCCGCCGCTTCGTTGGAGCGCTCCGCTGAGCCCAGCTGGGCAGCGGGCGCCCAGAAGAAGGCCGCAATTCGGCCTCTTTCTGTGGCGGCGGCGGCACGTGGGGGGGGCCGGCTAGCCCTTCCCACAGCCGCCGCTTCGTTGGGGCGCTCCGCTGAGCCCAGCTGGGCAGTGGGCGCCCAGAAGAAGGCCGCAATTCGGCCTCTTTCTGTGGCGGCGGCGCGTGGGGGGGCGGCTAGCCCCTCCCACAGTCGCCGCTTCGGCGGGGCTGCACACCCGTTCCTCTTTGCTTTGCACACTAAAAAACAATAAAATCTGTTCTAGCGCCCGTTTATTTTAACGGGCTTAATTCCACTAGTCCTACATAAAAGGTTTAAAGAAATGCATTGCGCAGAAAGCAACCTAATACTGAGACTATTGCTCCATCTAGCTTAGCGTCGTCCACACTGATTGACAGTGGCTTTCCAGGGTTTCAGACATAGGAAAGCTCCATCTGGTACGCAGGCTGAGTCCCTACCTGCCCACTGACTGTCTCTCCAGAGTGGTGCATGCTCTAGTTATCTCTCGCTTGGACTACTGCAATGCGCTCTACGTGGGGCTACCTTTGAAGGTGACCCGGAAACTACAACTAATCCAGAATGCGGCAGCTAGACTGGTGACTGGGAGCGGCCGCCGAGATCACATAACACCGGTCCTAAAAGACCTACATTGGCTCCCAGTACGTTTCCGAGCACAATTCAAAGTGTTGGTGTTGACCTTTAAAGCCCTAAACGGCCTCGGTCCGGTATACCTGAAGGAGCGTCTCCACCCCCATCGTTCTGCCCGGACACTGAGGTCCAGCTCCGAGGGCCTTCTGGCGGTTCCCTCATTACGAGAAGCCAAGTTACAGGGAACCAGGCAGAGGGCCTTCTCGGTAGTGGCACCCACCCTGTGGAATGCCCTCCCACTAGAGGTCAAAGAGAACAATTACCAGACCTTTAGAAGGCATCTCAAGGCAGCCCTGTTTAGGGAAGCTTTTAATGTTTGATGGATTTCTGTATTTTAGAATTTCTGTTTTTTTTTGGAAGCCGCCCAGAGTGGCTGGGGGAACCCGGCCAGATGGGCGGGGTATAAATAATAAATTATTATTATTATTATTATTATTATTATTATTATTATTATTATAGGAGATTCCCAGTCCCAGCTGTACCTGGAAACACCAAACTTTCTGCATGTAAAGCAGGTGCTCTTAACAGCAAGCTGTGGTCTGTCCCCATTGCCAAACAACAGAACGCATTCTGCACACCTCGTTGTACCTCTGCACACCAATTGCTTAACTTAGCAAAGGGATTCGAATAAATTTGACTCTCGTTGCCATGGGACAGGAGGAAGTATGAATTGGCTCCCATTGCTGATATGACGCAGGACTAAGCATCATATTGTTCATAAAGAACTTATTCAAGTGCACTCTTCCTCAAGCCCCTGAAAATAGCGCCTTACAGGCAAAAACAAACTTCTGTGTATATGATGAATGTTCCTGTAGAGAGTTGGCAGAGTTTTGGCAGTCATATTGCTTGCCATTGGTAACAGAACAAAGGAAGGCATACCTCCTCTCATCTGAAGTGCTGGCTAAGCAAAGGAATGTTGTTGTGTATGGTCCACAATGAGAAATTGCTTGGATAGAGCTATCCAGCGAATTCAGATGAAAAAATCAACTGCTATTTTTTAACTGCTTCTGAAAAGCATGTCCATTATTTCAGTGATTCTTAAGCAACATTGTGTGGAATGCACAAGCATGCAGCCCTTGAAACAGGTGGAGCAAATGAGCGCTTGTCCACATTTGAGCATTATTTAGCTGTTAATCCAATTTCCCCCATTCAAATTAGACTGGAGCAGTCTACAGCCACATGTATTTGAATCTGTTTAGGAGAAGCAACTTCAGCCTTTTTTGTTCATACCAACAGACATTCCGTTTTGTTTTTATTTGTGTTGATTCTCTCTTGATGACAAAGCATGCATGCAGAGGAGTGTTGTTTAACTCAGGGTGCCAACTTGTGGGGGGCACGTAAGCCCAGCCCCCTCAAATCTTTTATTGGAGGGTGGGTGGGACCAAAGGGAGCTCTGACCCAAGGAGTTGCCTCCTATGTTTGTGGTCATCTCATAGGGATCTGGTTGGCCACTATGAGAACAGGATGCTGGACTATATCGACCTTTGGTCTGATTAAGCAAGGCTCTTCCTTTCTTCTTATATTTATGTTCTTGCAGCCTCTATAGTAGTGGGGAGGATAGGGAAGGGAAGATAGCAAGAGATACAGCACCTGTTTCCACACCTCAGTGACAAGGTGCTATCAAACTACAGCCTCTGCTGGCATGTATCACAGAATTCATGAGCCCAATGAAAACTTGAGTGTTCAGACAAGATCCATTCAATACCCAAAACTCTCTTACAAGGAAAAACACGTAAGAAAGCACCTGAGGATTTCGCTGAATAGGAACCCTCTACCCCAATTCCCCATTAAGCGGGAGAGAAGTGGAGAAATGGGAGATTGTCAGAGTCAGAAATCAGGAAACAAACACACTTGCATACTGCTGTCCCACATGGTGAGTCGCATTAGGGCTAAAGACTACAGTGTTCCTAGTAAATGAAATGCTCCCAGGGTCTAGAGGTCTGCAGCGACTCCACTCATCCAGGTCAGCCATTGACTCGCTTTTAACAATAGTATCCACTTTGTATGGTTGTTGCCTCTCTATGGCCCAGCACTGATGCTATAAAGCCCTCTGAATGAGAATGTTAAATGGCCAAATGCTCTTCCATTCTCTCTCTCGCCATCAAAGAGACAGTGATGATTACTCAGGGGTCTAAAAATGTGCAGGTTAATTGCACCTACACAATGTCTAGTTTTGACTCAAAGCAGGGAGCCATCTCCGGCAGAAGGAAAACAGTGGTCAGCATAAATAGGCTTGTCCTGTCTTCAATGCCGCTCTTCAGGAGCTGCTTTCAAACTGTTTCATGGTAAAACTGAGAGTGGGGAAATGCCAGTGCTAAAATGAAGGCAGTGCATGCAAAACACTCTCAAAGCCTCAAATGATTTTCTGACCCACTGCAAAAGCGAAGCAGTGTTATTCACTAGATTCTATTTCGGCAGTGCAAGGTTTAGAATGTCACATCTCTTCCCAGCTGCTTCCTTTGATTAGGGGAGACAGAGGAAGGCTGAAGGCTGGCAAATTAGTCGCTACTCATGAGATCATCTTTTCCAACCAACTGATGCAGCCTTTCAGTTACATCATTATTTGTTTACACACTGCTCAGAAGATGTTGCATGCTAATGGGTGAACATTTCTATTCTGCCTGTATGGAAGCAAGAAGACTAGTTGATTCAATCACCAAAATCACATATATTTGGACTGTACACATCAGGCTGTGCAGATGTGGGAAGGTAGTCTGTGCAGACTACCTTCTCACAAAAAACTCCCTGAGCACATAGGAAAATACTGCACCAGAAAGACTAGGAAGTCCAATTCTTCCTGGCATGCTAGATCTATTTGAACAGCAAGGGGGGTTTTCGGGTCTCGGGAGAAGGAAATAATTCAAATATGGTTTTCCCTCACCTCCCCCCCCCCAAAAAAACAGACATAAACTTTGGATGCCTGGAGCATTTAGAATATTCATCCAGTTGTGATACTATTGGATTTTGATGTGGGAAACCCAGATTCAAATTCTCCTAAGCCACTGATGGCTCACCATATATAGCCTTGAGCAAGGCAGTATCTCTCAGCCTGATGCTGTGAAGTTAAATGGGATAAGAATATTTTTTAAATCACAAGAGCCTTTGGGGTAGAATAAGGGGGGAAATCTACATAAATAATATGCTCATGCCTCAGTCTCAAAAATATTTGCCTTGGCTTGTGCTAGTGGAAAAAAATAAATCATTGTTTGTGATAGCATTCACAGCATTTTGTTAAGGGGAGAAGCTTGCAGAAAGAGTCTTGGATTCTTGTGAAATTCAAGCGTGCAGGGCGAAAAACCTATTCCATTTTCAATTCTTAATTGTAAATACCACTAAGTTCCCCAATATAATACATACACACATAATTGTATGACAGCTTTCCACTGCTCAAACTGTGCTCAAGGTGGCTTACAACATGAAAATAAATAAATAAATGCATAACCACAACATAAAAAGCAGTCATAAACAATAAACAAAACATTTAAAGATACAAAACCAAACCGAACAATTTCCACATAAACCACCACAAAAATCTAAAGTAACTATACAAAAAAAACTCAGCAGCAACAATCCCCGCAATAAACCCTCACCAAACGACACCCCATTCTTTATATAAGAATAAAGGTAATATTTACTGCAGAGCAATGCACAGCAGTGGCAGACATATCCATTACCAACTACTGTTGTTGTCTCATGACCCAAAACACCAGACAATTCTGAATACACAGCAGTTGAATGAGGTCAACATGCTTTGCCTGCAATGCCTGGACTCATCCACACTTCCATTTGCCTCATGATTTCTAGTCACGAGTCTGAGAGATTCTTATTTTGGTACGCAACTTTTCCTGGGGAAACCCACTGTTTACTGCTGAATCTGAACAAACACCCATTGGGTTTTCTGTGGAGTGACACTCGTTTTGATTCAGCAGTAAACAGCGGGTTTAAAGAAGAGTTATATAGCTGATGCAAAGCAACAGTGCTCACCTCTATACTATACACTGACGCCTCTAAAATATATTTCTTCTTCTTTTCTGTGTATTTATAAGAATCTTATTAAATTCAGGGATCATTGTTTTACTGGAGAACAAAGTGCCAATTGTGTTAAATAAACTTTAATGAATTTCTTGCCTTGATTTCAAATTGTGACGGTCTATTCAACTGTTTCTCTGTTTTACCCTTCTACCATATGATTTGTATGATGTTATTAATGTACTTATTTTACAGGGTAGACCCTTTGAAGGCACGTGGGGATGCAAATTATGTAAGCAAACAAACAAACAAACAAACAAACAAGATACTGACCGTAAGAAGTGGGAGAGCTATCCTACTGCTTTTTCTAAGCTTTTTATTGCTATTACTGTACTTTTCTGTGTATAAGACTCCCCCATGTATATGACATCCCCTATTTTGGGGGACTCAATTTTAAGAAAATGGGGGGAGATGGCTCAGAGTTGCTGAGCTTTTTTGGGGGGGATTGCCCAGAGTTGTACAGCTTGGGGGGGATTGCTGAAAATCACTCACCCTCAGCACCGACGCTGACAATTGGCAGCAACCGCCAATCCACCGCCAACTTGCCACAGTGACAGCCAATCGCCAATCGCCAACAGACCCTGCCCCAGCAGAAAATCACCAACCCGACTGAGAAAAGCTGTCCGCTGACAATCGCGTGCATCCTAAAACAGCAGCCGCCAATCGCGGCAGCAACAGCCAATCCCCAGCAGTCCTTGCTGCAGAAACCAATTACCAACCCAATTAGAGCAGCAGCAGCCAATCCAAAGCAGCTCTTCTAGCAGCCAACAACCAGCCACCCAATCTCCTGCTCGTGGCTGCAGCCAATCACCTGTCCCCACCATTCACTATCCGTGTATAAGACGAGGCACATTTTTGAACATTATTTTAGAGTTAAAAAACCTCGTCTTATACACGGAAAAGTACGGTATCTCCTGTGGCCTTCTTTGTATTCAAGGAAAATGCTGAGCTTCAATGCTTCTATCTGGCATGTTTGGCAACACTGTAGAATTAAAAGTTAATTAGGGTTAAGCCTCGACAGCGATACAGAATGATAACTAGAGTGTGGCTCCTGCAAATGGCTGGATTTTCTAGCTGCCCCTATGACTAGCACTGCAAATGAAGAGATCTGAAGGGTTGTCCTACTAGCAGAGTATCCTCTTAGAACTGGGCATGTATTTGGCATGGGAAAGCTAAAATATATAAGAGTTTTTTTAATCATGTCAAGAGGAGGGATTTGTATAGAGTCTGGGAGAAATACAAGAATTTGCTGGAAAGAAAGACACCCCTATAGTTATCACCAGCGGAAGCAATTACATCAAGAGAAGCAATGTGGATAGACAGTGGGCGACCTATAGAGACGTGGACTTCTCAGGGAGTGAACCCAGATTGAAACCAATGGAAGAAATAAGGAGACAGGTTACTGACTGGTTACAGTACCATCAATTATATGATATGTTTGGATTTTTGGACCAAAGCTCACAGTTTGAAAGAGAGTTATTGCAGAATAATGAAAAACTATTGTCTAAAATGTATAAACTATTATTGGAATGGGAAACAAAAGACGAGCTGCTTAAAGCTTCAGTGATCCACTGGGCAATTGATATAGGGCACAATATAGAATTAGACCTCTAGGAGAAACTTTGGAAGAAAGATCTGAAATTTACTGCATGCTACCGGTACGTTGAAGAAGAACTAAATGAAAACGATTCATAGATGGTATCTAACCCTGAGTACACTATCCAAGATGTATAAATCGGAATCAGATTTGTGTTGGAAATGTAAAGAAATGGAAGGAACTTTTTTTTTTCATATGGCGTGGGCCTGCAAAAAAGTCAAAGAATATTGGGAAATGATATATAATGAGATGGGGAAAATGTTTAAAACAACATTCCCCTCCCCCCAAACCCAGAGGCATTCCTGTTAGGAATGGTGCAGATGGAGGTACCCAGGTGTCAGAAAAACTTGTTTATGTATGCAACAACGGCGGCTCGGATCTTGCTAGCCCAAAAATGGAAGGTGAGGGAGGGTTCTACTAAGGAGGACTGACAACTTAAGATAATAGAATATGCAGAGTTAGCAGATCTAACAAGTAGAATTAGAGAGCAAGAGGAACATGTATTTAAAGAGTGGATTTTTTTTTGCTGAGTATGTATAAAATAATTGCACACAATTGAAAACACTGCCCATATTAAGGTAAATTCAACAGTATAACATATTTAAAAGGAAAGTAAGATGGGAGAACTGAATTAGATTGTAAGGTGGATGACTGGCTTCCCAAATTGACCAGACGAAATCTCAGGCAGTTGAACAAATTTATTATTGGTTTGTCGGCAAAACAATATGGAGCAGTAGGGAAAAAACCATTCCTCATTCTGCCCGACCCTTGTCCATGTACAGCGAGCTTTTATACCTTTTTGACAGAGTGAAGGCCAGCCTTTCTGCAGTACTTCATCAACCAATCAAGAGAGAGCACCCCAAGATGCAAAGTCATTTACCTAACTCCACTAAGTGGCGTTATGTACCTGGTACTTTCATACACGTGTCTATGTGGAATTTTTACAGGCACAATTGTGGTTGCGCCCTACTTAGAACTTGCGGTTGGTTTGTGGCGGGCTACATCCTCTTCAGATGGAACAGAACATCTTGCGGTTAAGCTAACTTCCTTTTGCAATGGGTTACAGAGAAAGGTACAAACAGAGAAATGCTGTCTAATTTACTTTCTATCAGAGACAGAGAGATTTAGAAAATGGAGTTCCTCTTGCTCTTAGGGCCTGCATGGCCTGACCAGGATTATTCTGGCCCTGGTCATTGCCACCCTATAGATGGGTATTCAAGAATATGAAGGAAATGTGGGTAAGTTAAAGAGAGCCTCTGAAGGTACCCCATCTGTGGATTTCTCTGTGAGAGGGAAACAGGCAAAGGCTACTTCAGGGCTTTTCTCCAGGTGGATTTTCCTTTTCTCATCTACATTCTGATTGCAAAATTCTGATAAGAATTTTGAAGGATGGCTGTGTTTTGGTTCTCATTTTTTCAGAGCGTAACAATTTGATTGATTCAGCTTCAAATGTGATCTGAGTTGAGTATCTCCTCCATTCCTACCCACCTCTTCTTTCTTTCCACCAACAGCACACCAGTATGAAAATTGCTTTATTTACTGTTGTTTGTAATTGCCTCTGTGTTTTAGTTTGCTATTCTAGGGTTTTTACTAACTGTTTTATTATTATGCTGCTTTGGGAGCCTAAGAAAAGTGTGGTATAAATTAGATAGATAAGTCTACAATGGGGCATCGTGTCTAGAAAAGCTTCTAGTTGATTTACAGTTTCTCTAAGGAATACTTTCTTGCTTTTCTATTTATTTTAGTGTATTTCTCTGCCTACTGGCACAAACAAAATGAGATTTATAGAAATAATAAAGTAAGAAGAAAACCCAAGTAGCCCAAACTTAACAGTTGATCACATCTAGCACAGTTCCTTTTAACTATCTTTTTTATTATTTATCATTGCCCCTGTATTTAATTTTGATCCATTTTTGCAATATAAAACACTAATGAACTCTCTTACAGCCCTACTCTACTTCCTACTTACAAATACTTATTGAGATTAAAATTAGGAAGTCAATTGTAAAACTAAGTAATTTCATTATCACAGACTAATTGCTAATATTTCTCTTAAGCCACTGTTATGGTTCCCTGTGCTGTCATTCTTTTTGGTTCTCCTACTAAACCCTCAAAATTATTGCAGGAAGAGGATACTGAACATCTCCTGCATGGTGTATTAATGTCAGGCTTGTGCTAACGGAGCACCACACTGTTAATTTAAAACCTGACAATAACTCACTCCTGTGAGCATGAACCCCGTGCAACTAGCAGAACAGCCTTCTCCACCTATGGATCGGCTCTTGTCTGCTTTTATGAAGCTAGTGACCTTCAGCTGCAAAGGATGTGACTGGGCTGTCTTGTGCTTATTCACTGTAGCAGGAGAGCGTGTGGTTCTTTAAGCAGTCTAATATAAATTGAGATGCATATAGATAGTTGTTCTTGAAACATTGCTCATCAGCAATTCCAAACAGGGCTTCTCCTACATATACTTGGTTTGAGCTACCGGAGGAACCAGTGATTGATTACACTGTATTCTAAGGAGTTCAGACTTGCTAAGCTACCGAAAGCGCTGAAAAATGGGAACCTGCCTTTATACCAGGTCAGACATTTTGCCTGTCTAGCTCAGTATTATCTACCATGAGTGGCAGTGGCACTCCAAGGTTTCAAGCAAAGGTCTTTCCATCACTTCCTGCCTGATCCCTTTTTAACTGGAGATTGAGCCTGGAGCCTTCTCCGTGCAAAACAGATGTTCAGTCACTGATCTATGTCACCTCCCTGAAGGAAAAGTCCTTACATGGATCTGCCTTCATAACACATATGTAATTGTTTCCTGTTCCTGCTCTCCTGCTTGTGGGGAAATTTATAAACTCACTGGCACACACAAAACTCATCAGAATCACTGAATGTCATAGATGACTCTGGGCATCCATGGGCCATGGTAATGGGCAGGAGCAGTATCAGCTTGTGTCTGGCTGCCATTTTAATTTTCCACTATGAACCACAGCAATCTGCTGTTCAAAGTGCTTGGCCAGAAAAGGGGGTGTATTTGGTGGAATACACATGCCCAAGGATTCCAGGTGAAGATGCTTCAATTGAGAGCAACATCATACTTCCCGTTTTTAAGTGTCTACTTAAAATGTTTCAAGGATTAACTTTAAATATATAATGTGAGTGTGGCAAAAAAACTCCCAAAAAACAACAATCACAAACACTTGCATCGTTCAGCTTCATCCATCAGTTGGGGTCTGTATTGGAAGGTATTTTGTGCCTCTTTGGAGGTGACACGGAAGTGGATTGAATGAAACCACATATAAAACACAGAATGGACACCCAACGGCAAACCTGGGTTTGCCTCTCTGCATAATAGGAGAGATGGTTCATTATAAAGCCGCAATAAGGTGACTTTTCCTTCTCAAACTTTCTTTTCCCACTCAAGCTTTCTTCTGAGTGTGCTTCCCACATGCTGAGATGTGATATTTATCGTGTACTAGGAAACTGTAGCTTTGATCATTTACCACAGAAATGAGTGTCAATATTGATCTAACTGCAAAAGGACACATTCAGAATGAAGTTTCGTCACATGAAAATAATGAGATCCAAAGTTTCATACCTCAGAATGTCAAAATTGTGTGATATAATTGTGTTATAAGGAGACAATATAGGCATGGAATACAGAAGGCAGTACTGTGATGAAAACATGAGGAACACTGTGCTTGGAACACTTAAATGCCCTCCTTTTAGGCGTTGTGAATCAATCTGGACAAGCTACTGGCCGGTTAAAAGAAAATTGTTTAATATGAAGCACTCTAAAATGGAATCACTTACAATACACCATCTTTCCTTCTCAGTTAATACATTTCCTACTTGATATTTTTATAGGCGAGTGATACTAATTAGACAAAATGATAAGGGTTTTAATAACTATCACTATACTAAGTGAATAAAACATTAATAGCTATGTTCCTAGTAATTATTATGATTGACTTAATACACTTTAATAGTTAGGGGGGAAGATGAGCGTACATTCTTCAGGAATTTTTAAGCCTGTTTTTCAAAATTTCAGACTGTGCAGTCTAATACAATTCAAAGACAGCACACACACACACACACACATACATACCCCAACTGTAAACTCCCATTTTCCACCTGGCTCAGAGTCCCCTCCCTCTGGATTTTTTAACGACCCACTTGTCATTAGTTAATGGCTTTTGTCTTTGGCTAATGGTTGATCTCCCAGGCGATTTCCTGAACACGGGAAGCTGGTTTCACCTGTACTTTAATACTTTGTTAAACCCAGTATGTCAACCTTTTCAACACTTCAAGCGTTGGTTAAATTCTAACACCTATCAGACCCAGGAATTTAGAGGAATCTGGCACCTACAAACCCTGGCATCCACAACTCACAACAGTTCTCTGCACCGGATTCAGTTCAAAGCAGAACTTTTTTGTGGAACTTGACCTGAAGGCCTGCTTTTCCAAGCCTTAACTAGATTATTATTATTATTTTTTAAACTGCTCAGCTGATTTTGGCCTGACTTTATTAGTATTTCCTGCATTCATGTTATTGCATTATGACTAGCCAAGGAGGCACATACCATTTTGTATTTGTACAAAGCAAAACAAAACACCTTGAACTAAGCAGAAAAACCGGCATTTCTGAGATGAGGACCCTAAAGGAAGTGACCTATCTTACGGTTTGATTCTACACACAGCCATGGAATAATCCTCTTTATGACGCAGGGTACAATGGGTGTTTTAGTCCCTAGTCATGGAGTGACATGGGGGTGTCTTTTAGTTACCTGAATACGTCCTAGAATAGTTAATACCATGACACTGCCACCAAATGTCAAGGAATCTGTGTTTGTCCAACTCCTGCCCCCTGCCCTAAATGCAGTTCAAACCCCACCGAAAATCCAGGCCTGTGCTTGTCTGTGCTGAATGAAAATTTTAGTCCAAACCTCTGGGTGAACAAAACACACCAAGGTAGTAAGTTGCCACCGCTCCTTTCGCTAGTCCACTCACTCAGGCCAAATAACCACACAAAAGTAAAGCATATAACACCAAAACAGCAACGTAGCGAGAACTCTCTCGGCAAATAAGAATAAAAGATTTAAGAGCAAGACAAATTAAGAATTTAGGCACACTTGGGAAAATACAGAAACACACAAAATTAACAAAGTCCAACTTAGCCTGAGCTACAATGCTTTAGAAACACACTTTTGACCCCCCCAACAACACGTGCCAGTCAGGAAAAGTACAAAAGATAGACAAAAGTGGGGGGGAGGGAGTCACTAGCCAGGAGCTCATGAGGGGCAGGGGGAGGCAGAAATAATACGAGGTAGATTTTTAAATACCTTCTTACCTGCTCTCACCTCAGCCAGGAAAAGGGCTTCTTAATTGTAACTTTCCAGGCACTCTGTCTGGTAATGGCCTCCATGACAGGACAACTGAAAAATGTTAATCCAAGGAGCGACCATGTACTTCCTTGCGATACTGTGTTTCTGTAGATAACACAGGTGCAGTAAATCTTGGGCCTCAGCCGGTAGTCTAGGTATAATTGCTGAACCAAAGTTTTTACGCTTTGGCTGGGACCAAAATTTAGGCCCAAGACAGGAATATCTTGATACTGCATACCTTGGAGTAAGTCCCACCGAACTCAAAGGGATTTGAGAGAAGTTCCTTGAGGAAGGGCCTTTAGCTCGGTGGCTCAGAGCAGCTGCTTTGCTTGTTGAAGGTCTGAGCTTCAATTCCTGGCAACTCCAGGAAGGGCTAGGAAACTCTTTTGTGTCTTAAACCCTGCAGAGTCATAGATATGGTGGAGAGACTATTCTTTGCATCATGCCCGTACTGGAAGAGCAATTGACTGGGAAAAGAAACAGGGCCTTCTCAGTGGCCGCATCTGAGATATGGAATTCTTTGCCGCCTGCAGTTCAGGTAACCTCCTGCCTTGCCATCTTCTTTTTTAATTTTTGTATTGTATATTAATTCATATACAAATAACTACGGGGACAATGATGCAACAAATTCTTCTACCGTAACAATAATGCAGAAAGCAAAACCAGAATGCTTAGTCAAAAAAGTAAAACTAGAGAAATAAGGAAAAAATATTGAAGAGATAAGGGGTCCTTATAGCAACAGAACAAAGAAAGAAAAATGAAAACAGACAATCTAGTGTCGCTGAGTTTCACTGAATCTTACCACTTGCTTTCACATGTATTTAATGAAAAAACTTCTGATTACCGTACATTGCATCTAAAATGGAGGAAGGATAAATTCTATCCTGAACTTTCTTGTTCCAATAATAGATAAAGTGACTTCATTTTTCTATAAATTGATTGTCATCATCCTCCAGGATGATAATTACTTTTTTATTCTGGCAGGCTTTTGCCTTACTGAGTAGATAATGTTTTATCTGATTATTCTTCTTCTTATCTCCTGGACCTGTCTCTATTTTATCTTATTTTGCTTGTTTTGTATATTGTTATTTCATGACAAAGTTGTAGATTTAATTGTTGTAGGCTTGCCTGAGTGATTCTCATGTATTACAAGCTGGGGTTAAAAATTCTTTAAAAATTAACTATCTGACCATAGTTCTTTGTACACTGTGCCATTTTTAACAGCCAAATTGCCAATTAAATATGGTCACAACAACAAACTTTCTTGTTTTGTATGCAGTAAAACCACAATTTCTATAAAATCAAATTCATTGATTGCATGGTAGAGTCAGAGATAATGGGAGCCATGCCACACTGCAGTAACGCCAGTGAGGTGTTGAAGGGCAACCCCCCCCAAAAAAAAAGTTTATGTGAGAGCCCTGAGATTGAGTGGACGGAAGAAATAAAGGCCGTTGTGAAAATGCAGGTCTAGCATTTTGGCACATCCTGAACCAGTCAGTCATTTTTCATGAGGACTGAGCAGAACAAAGTGAAAATAACTGGCACACAGTGCCGTAACATTTATCTTGCAGGAACAACAAGTAGGACTTAGATTTACGTCTCAAAGGCAACTGTCATCATTTAACACAAAGTTAACTGTGGTGGCTTAAAATCTATGAACCTCGGCTTGGAACCCTCCTTGCTTTATGCTGGAAGAGGATGCCGTCAACTTGACCAATACATCTGTGCCATACATACACACGATGCCCCTATTTTATTATTATTTGCTAGAAAGATTTGACAATGCCAACCATAAGAAGACAGCTGAGGATGAATATATACCACCAGTTGCCAAGCAGTAATTTAACATGATGTGCCATTGGAAGTGCTGAGTACAAGAGCTGAGACTTAAGTTTATTGCTAAAAACATCAGAGCGTAGAGATGATTTTCCCCTTTGAGAAAGGTTGAGGAATTCAAGCAAACTTGGCCAGATGGTAAGCTAAGATGGTGTTCACTTAACAAGGGCGTTGTCTAAGACCACATAGCAGCAGTCTCATAATATTAGAATCTGGAGTCATCCAATGAAGATGAATGAACTGCCAAAAAAAGGAAGCACTTATTCACCCGGTACATATTTAAACTATGGAATTCATTCTGCAAGTTGCAGTGATGGCCACTAACAACAATTAGACCTTTTTTATTGGGGGGGGGGGTTTAAGGCTATCAATGGCTATATTACCTTCAGTATGCCTCAGAATATCAGTAGATGGGGAATATGAGCAGGAGAGTGCTGCGTATGAGCTTCTCACACGGTATAAAAAGAGGATTCCTGGATTCCAATGTTTCCAGGTTTGGGATCCAAACCCCAGCAGAAATTTAAAATCGAGAAATATGCAGCAAAGTCAAGCATGGAAATATAGGCTGTTGAGACTTTTAAAAGATTCCCTTCTAAGTTCCTTCTAAAGTTCTGCTCCCTAGCATAGAAAAAGACTACACGTTTGGTAAGTTAAAAATGGTTTACTTACAAACTCTTCTCTCAAAGGTGAGCCAAGCCTGGCAGGACAGCTTACTTTATGCAATAATTAGACTTAAGCATGTTGATTATATGAGGCTGGTTATCCAACCTACACCATAGACATCTCATTGGCAACTGAGAGCAGTACATGTGAAAAGGATCTAGGAGTCTTGGTAGACCACAAACTTGACATGAATCAACAGTGTGCTGCAGCAGCTAAAAAAGCCGATGCAATTCTGGGCTGCATCAATAGGAGTATAGCGTCTAGATCAAGGGAAGTAATAGTACCACTTTATTCTGCTCTGGTCAGACCTCACCTGGAGTACTGTGTCCAGTTCTGGGCACCACAGTTCAAGAAGGATACTGACAAGCTGGAACGTGTCCAGAAGAGGGCAACCAAAATGGTCAAAGGCCTGGAAACGATGCCTTATGAGGAATGGCTTAGGGAGCTGGGTATGTTTAGCCTGGAGAAGAGGTTAAGGGGTGATATGATAGCCATGTTCAAATACATAAAAGGATGTCATATAGAGGAGGGAGAAAGATTGTTTTCTGCTGCTCCAGAGAAGTGGACACGGAGCAATGGATTCAAACTACAAGAAAGAAGATTCCACCTAAACATTAGGAAGAACTTCCTGACAGTAAGAGCTGTTTGACAGTGGAATTTGCTGCCGAGGAGTGTGGTGGAGTCTCCTTCTTTGGAGGTCTTTAAGCAGAGGCTTGACAAGCATATGTCAAGAATGCTTTGATGGTGTTTCCTGCTTGGCAGGGGGTTGGACTGGATGTCCCTTGTGGTCTCTTCCAACTCTATGATTATATGATTCTAACTGTAAGAACAGAATGCTGTACTAGATGGGCCTTTGGTCTGATTCTTGTGTTCTTCGTAGGCCTAGGTCTGGTCCATGCCTGGATGGGAAACTTACCTGGGGACCCATAGGTCATCCCGCCAGAGTCAGTGTCTGCAATCAAAGGCTGCAGACACCCCAATTAAAAAACCAGATAAGATTCCTCACATTGATGCTGGTCATCAGGGGCTGGCAGAAGCCCCCTGGGCCAGATCCCACTATGCCAGGGAACCATAGAGCCAGAACTGGCACCCTCATGGGCACCTTCTGCAGGCCAGAGGGTTGGACATTTAAGGGCTGTTGTTCTCAAAAGTGGGAGGAAGCCTGGGAGAAGTGGTTTGTAGGCAGAGGCTCAAAGGGCCTTAGTTCATCTGTGGTTTTGGTTGGAGTAATTTGCTTACTCCAATATGCCCTCTGCAAAACTAGAACCAGAAATGGTGTCCTCACCATTATGTCACCTCTATCCATGATGAGAGAAAAGGTGGAATATAAGTGTATGAAATGTATCTAAAAATCACTTCATAAACTGGTCATCAAGTGGTTAGGAGAATCTTACCACACCCTTGGATTTCTGATAAGGTAGAGAATTGTGCTAAGCTTTTTCTTCCGAAGACTGAGTGAATGCAAAAGACAGTTTCTCAAGCAGTAAGCATCTGGTGGTCTGTACTGTCCTGCTTGAAAGGAAACCTTTGCCACACTACCTAATGTTTTTCGCAGTAATGAGGTAGAAATTGAATCAGGAGCTTCAGCCCTTTCTCAGGTCACACACAGATACAATTTGCTTCTGAAATTGTCGCCTTCCTTCAGTTCTGGTCACTGCTACACCTATACACATAATTAGCAGTACTAGGAAGTCTTAAGACCTTAGCCCGCCCCCCGCCCCCCAATGCAATCAGCGTGCTTGCTGAGTCACTGGGTTGAAAGAATTGTTGAATAAAGACGCCTGGAAGAAGAAAGGAATGGTTGTGAACAAAATAACACTCTAGGAAAGAGGGCAAACTTACAATTGTACCTTGTTACTACTTTCCCACAAATGCAAAGTTTTAATTGAACATGTCACAGACTGCCCCCATTTTTCAAAAAGGAGTGGAAAGCCCCCATTATGTACTGTTTACCCACACGAGACAAGATAAAAAATAAAAGCACAGTTAAAACTAATTCATAAAAAGCAATAAGGAGCACAAGCTTCTATAAAAGAAAAGAAAATCTTCAAACAGGCTTGTTCACACAGACTTGGATCTTAAAAGTCTGACAGGGAGATTGGTAGATAAATGTAGCAATGGAAGCCAGCAATATAAAATAAGTAGCTGGTCTGTTTTATCTGCACACTTGTAATTTCTTTTTCTTCCAGTTTCATGGTGCTTTTGTTTTTTTACTGGCTTGTTTACTTTCGTCTTAAAAGGCCACCAGGGATCACAGAAACCCTGCTACATTCTCTTGGTACATTTTTGAACCAAGAACTGCATTGCAACATTTGGATAAGAGCAAAGTCGGAAGAAAAATGATGTTGGGATCCACATCCACATCCTCCTGCAGTCCAGGAGGTGAATATCAGGTGTGTAACCCTCAGGTGAGACATTATCTAGCCAGAGCCCTGGACTTGACAAAGGAGACTTAACGACAAATATACCCCACTGCCGACGCGGGAACTGGCTCCCGCTCACAACTCCTCCCCTCTGGTAGGAGGAGAGGCTTTAACAAACTGGAATATTCTGGTGACGTATTTCCATGGAAGCAAATTGTTAGATCTTCCGTAAGTCTTCTGAATGGGGCAGAAGCATACCTTCCCTCCAGTCTGTTAAAGATTATGTAAGCTAGGTCCATTGAAAGCAGAGTTATTTACTAATTTGTTTACAATGCTTTATACCACTTATCAGTGAAGTCTCCTGGGAAGTTTACAAAAAGTTATGAAAAAATAAAATACAAAAATACAGTCAAATAATATACAGTATTTAAAATAAAGGGGACAGGCTGCATTTTTGTAAAGGCAGTAAAGACAGGCTAAGGTAAGGTCTGCTCTAGAATGCCAGTATTTTGCGAGAGGGATTCCATAGCCTCCTGGCCCATTTAGGTTTGTTCAATTAAAGTGGATTAAAGCAGTATGGCTCTCTTGCACACACACACACACACACACACACCACTTCCAAAATAAAAGCTGACTTCTGGCAAAAAGGAAGATGATGCAAAAATGCATTAGAAAGTGCGGGGAAGTGTGACTTATTTTACATCTGAGTAAGAAAAGATTTTACTCTGATATGGGAAAGTGAATCACACCCATATGACTGTCCAAAGGCAAATCTGAAATTATGGGTGTTATTGAAAATCATCTGGAAGTGTTGTTCTGATAAAATCTCAGAGACAATATTTTGAAGTTTGAAGTATTTTGAAGTATTCTTCAACCTTCTCTTGATCTTTGGCCTTTTTTTGTGCAGTTCTCAAATCAGCTGTGACTGAAAGTTCATGTGGAGGCCTTGGCTTTGTTTACGCACCAGAAATGGAAAGCAACGCGAGTTAAAATCTAACTTAATGTTTGTATAAAGCTCGGATGTTTAGCCACTGATGCTTGCTCAGTTAATCCCACCTAATGTACCTTTTAAACCTTGTTTATCACATCTACCTTAGATATTTTTCTCACGTGTAACGTGCTCACGTTTTACGGAAAAACAGGCAGAACCCTTCAGGGTGCCTCCTGCAGGGGTGGCTGCCAAACTGTAGATGTGGGGCTCTGGCCAAGAAGAATCGCACATGAGTAGCAGAAGGTTAACCAGCCCTGGCCTGTTTGTCTTGCTAAGCCTGGTAATGCAAGTCCAGGGAAAGTCCAAGGAAAAGGCCACACCTTCAAAAACAGCCAATCTGAGGCTATGGGCGATCCAGGCATAACTTGCAGCTGGAAGAGACAAGCTGTTCTACACCTGGTACATCAGAGAATAAACAGTGACTGGGACCATTCCTCTAAATCATTTGGAAGTAACAGATAACAATATATCATTCATATATCTCAGATAGCTGCTACAAATACTTGTGTGCCATCTCGTGTTTTCACAGGATAGTCTTTCCTTTGTGTCTGCTTCGGAGTTGTCCTGGGAAAATTGGAAACTATGACATTTCTTTTAGCTGGAGCCAGCAAGACTGAAATGAAAAATTACAATGGGTAAGTAATTCACACACCCAGTTCCTAAATAATTTCCCCAGGTTTGTCTGTCTGTCTGTCTGAGATACCAGTGTAGCATGACTGTAAACAGGCAAAGTGTTGTGTTTTGCAGCATTGTGTACTGTAGATCCAGTCCTTCCACAGCTCTTATGAGCTACTCCATACAGATTATTCAGCCTCATTGGGCATTCTTTAAGTGAACACTTATATTGTGCAATGATTTTTAGCTGTGCAATGTAATTCCTACCTCCCCACATGCCCCCTAAATTTGCTGCAGAGAATGGGAAAGGGGGCAATGGAACAGATTTAGTAGGTCTATGGAAGGAGGGAATGGTAGAAAAGGAAGGGAAAGTTACACTGTACAGCTAAAGGTTGGTGCACTAGTACTATAAACATTTAGTTGAATACCACCCATGATTTATTTATTTTTAAATTATTCTGATGTATTAGATTTTGTTTTGATAACTAAACATGGACTTGCATTCCTATATAGTCAGCCATTTCCATTTGCAATTATGATTGGAGAAAGGATGCAATCAAAAGCTCTTGCGTCTTTTGAATATCATTTTAATTTAAATGTAGATTGAAACACAGGCTTTAATCAAGGTGATGGGGCAAAAAATATTACAATAATTATAAAAGAGGAGGTCCAAACTAGGTTCAGTCTAATAAACAAAACATATGAATGTGCTTCCCTTTGCTAAGTTTAGTAGGAAGCAATGATTTTAGGAGGAAGGCCTGAAGCAATAATTAGCAATTCATGAGTGGGTAGAATGATCTATTGATTGATTTGCTATCACAAATTGAAAGATTGAAACTATGGGGTTTCAATTAAACTTTAAATTGATCCTACCCTGTGCGAAAGCTGCCGTGCTGAAAATATTACTCAACCAATGAACATTCCTTATTTCAAACAAAGGATGTGATCCAGAAATGTTCCTAATTCACATTTGCTTTGGGGCTTTTGAAGTTGCATTTCCTCAAGTAGCTCTTCAAACTGAGCCACCCAAATTAGTTTTTATTTGATACTTACTTTTTTGGCATTTATTTTTACCCCAAATTTCTTCCATGAGGGAATCTCAAGGTAACACTCAAGAATCTTATGCATAATCTACTGTATCTCCTTTATAAAATCCTCTTCTAGAAACCAGGGGGGCACTGAGAAAGAAAAAAATTGTTTAAGGTGCATGTGTTGTTGCTTCAGTGTGCATTTCTGTACATTTGGTGTCATTGGCCCAAGCCTGAGACAAGACAGGCACCCTCCCTTGCTGAGCTTTAGGCACATGACCAAGGGCTTATCCACACTGGATCATGAAAACCTCCCCACCCCAGACCCTCCAAGTGTCCCTATTTTCCCGGGGCATCCCTGATTTTGAGAAGCCATCCTGGTTTCTGATTTGATCCCGGAATGTCCCACTTTTCCTTAGGATGTCCCTATTTTCATTGGATAAACATTGGACGGTGTGGAGCTATCCGACCCATGAGCCATCTAAAGGGAATCCTGTGCTGTATAGGGAAGCTGTTGTTTTTAATGTTTTATTATTATTTTATATATGTTGGAAGCTGCTCAGAATAGCTGAGGCAACCCCGTAGGATGTGTGGGGTATAAATAGTAAAATTATCATTATGGAATGGGGCGTTCCTATTTTCATCGGAAAATGTTGGAGGGTATGCCATCCCAATGTTGTCCTGGACCTTTCCCCTTTAAATGCAAGGTTTCTCAATCCAGGCCAAGGATTGAAAAACCCCACATTTAAAGAGGGAAAGATCTGGGACAATACTGGAATGGGGAGAATGTCGTGGGGACGCCCCTATTTTAATGCAGAGTCAGACCAGTGCAAATCCACATTTTGCTCTACCGTGGACAAGCGGTATTGTTCCATCAGGCATTTTAAGATAGTGTTTGGTTTTATGATTAATTTTTATTGTTTCATTTGTGGTATGGTTTATTTTAATGCACACTGCTTAGAAATGCCATTGATTACGTAGTCTATAAATGTCTTCAATAAAACAAATGGAGTGGGTCATTTTCCTAACAAAAAACCCCCCTCCTTGTGTTCTTTTGCCAAGGAGAATAATATTCTTTACCTACCAATTCTTCAAATACAACCTCAAATCTACTTCCTGTATTAAACTGTTGCAATATTAAAATTGTTCATGATCTGGCCAAAGTAAAGAACATTAATTTAAGTGGAAGAGGTTTAAACTGAACTCAATAGGATGTGAAAGTGGTTAACTTTGCTGGATAGTGACAAATCAGTTGCTTGGTTGAAAGGAAGCTGATGAATTAAACTACAAATGTTAAACTAATTGGCAACCCTAATATAATATATGCATCTTTTAGAATTTAGGGTAATGCAATGGAGATAACCTTACGTATTTGGGTCTCAGTCCAACACATTTATGCACCTTGGCTTGTGCTATCCACTTTGAAGTAATTTATACTTTTGATTACCAGTATCTTAAAGCTGTGAGCAATCTCATATACACACTTACCTGGGAGTAGGTTTCACTGATCTTAATGAGACTTACGTCTGAGTAGAAATATATAGGATTGTGCTTAAGTCCCTCCCATCATTATACTCTGCAATGTCAGGTTTACTATTTGAAGATTCATTCTTGGCAGTACAACAGCAAATGAAAGATAAACACAACCTTAAAATGCTTAAAAGAACCCTGTGGAAATAAATTTGCAAAAATGGAGCTGGGTGAGGAGAGCCAAAACATGTGAAATATGCAATGTTCAATGAGCTCCAGTACGTACTACAAGCATTACAAAATTTCATCAGATTAGAACAGGCATAGGCAAACTCGGCTCTCCAGATGTTTGGGACTACGATTCCCATCATCCCTGACCACTGGTCCTGTTAGCTAGGGATGATGGGAATTGTAGTCCCAAACATCTGGAGGGCAGGAGTTTGCCTGTGCCTGGATTAGAACGTAAGACAAACTCTGCAGGATCTGACCTATCAAGCTCAGCATCCCATCTCCCACAGTGACCAACCTTTGGGAAACCTACAAACAAGTCACGGGGAGGGCGGTAGCAAGAAGTGACTCAGCCAATGGGCTGGAGCCACAAGACTAGTTCCCCAGCAGCTGCTGCTTTCTGGGAAAGTGTGTCTGTGCCCCTGTGCCCACCTCCAACTTCCCTGCTACCTCATCCCTGCCCCCCGCCGGTAAGTGGCAGCAACACTACTGCCAGAAAGCTAGACTTGTGACTCCACTTCTCCAGGCTGGTATTCAGAGATATAGGGACTCTGTCAATGAAGTTGGCATATAGTCATCATGCTTTGATAACCACTGATAGCTTTAAAAGGGGGATCAGACAAATTTACATAGGCTATCTAAGTTGGTGGATATCACCACACCTTGCGGTAGCAAGTTCCATAGCTTAACTACACTCTGTATTAAAAAGGAAGTGCTTGCTTCTGCTTCTCCTGAATCACCCATCATTCAGTTTCATTGTAGGACCCCCGGGCTCTAGTATTATGAGAGATGAAGGGGGGGGGAGCTTATTTCTATTTTCCCCACACCATAAACCTCTGTCATGGCCTCCTTCCCTCAGATTTTGCACTTGCTTGCTTTGAACCCCATTTGCCATTTTTGGAAACAAGTTAATAGAAAAACTTCCCTTAGAGATTGCAACCGGTCGCAGTGGTGCAACAGTAGATATGCAAAGTCCGCCTGCTGAATTATTTGGAAACGAGAAGCTTGTGGGGGGAAGGCAGCTGCAGAAGGACCCAAGAGAGGCAGCAGAAAGTTCTGGCAGCAAAACAGAGACAGGTGCTGGCACGGCAGCCAAACCAGAATGAATCGCAAGGGCCAGAAGAGCTGGGAGGGAAAGGCTGGTGTTTGTGGGTGGATTAGGGTCAACAGTACAAATGCCTCTTGAACAAACGGACTATGGAAACAATGGAATCCCAGCTAACAATATGTTACCTCCTACTTTGCCATTCACTGCTATGTTTTCAGCCTATTTGTTTCCTGTTGTCTGATGCCACTTGGTTTGTTTCATGTGATCAGCTTGCTTCTGTCAGTTCCAACAGAATATTTTCCTTTTTCTGAAAGGTCCTCAGAGCAAGGACCTGCAGCTTGTACTCTGAATACAGCACCATGCATACTGAGAGTGGTATACACATATGGATAGATAAATGAATAAATAAATAAACAAATGAATCTTATTTGACCTGTCACCAAGGTTCTCTCCCTTTCTTGCCATTTTCATTATTGTGACGGTAAAACTCCATCCCTTCTGTTTTTATTCTCTCTGGATCCATCACCTCCCTCCTTTCTGTTTCTCCCTTCTTCCCGTTTCCTAGCCTATACTCACATGTGCACCCTCTCTCAAACACCAAACAATGACACCTTTCTCTTTCCACCTTCTCAGCCAAATATTCACCCCATTTCTCCTTTTCCAAAACATCTACACCTTCCATTCCAGTTCTGCTTTCCCAGGCAGCTTCTTTCCCGGGGGCTGAACACACACACACACACACACCAGGCAAGGAAGCAGCCAGGCTGGCTCACACACATAATCAGCATTTCCACTTTTCTCCACTCCAGCACTGAGGTGTGGTTGGTTGGAAATATGCCTCTGCCTAATCTTTAGAGAGGCTTTCTAAAAAGCAGGCAGAGGTTATTTTACCTCCCCAGCTCAGTGCTAAGCACCACGGTTCTGAGATAAGAGACAAAACCTCTGCCTCTTCGGGAAAGAACAGGCAGAGAGCTCACCTCCTACCTTAGCACTGTGGGCTTCTCTCTTATCTTAATGCTGTGGTGTTTAGATTGGAGATAAGCAATCCCTTTAACTACTGTAATGTGGTTGGCAGGTAGGCATGGTTTGCCCAAAACAGCCTGGTGGACCAAATGGGGAAGCCTGGCAGGCTTAAATAGGCTGTTCTACTCCCAAGAAATGTGTATTCAGGATTAGAGTCAAAGCTGCACATGTACTCAATAGCTTAAATGCCACAGTATGCAAATGTTTCGAGAGTGGGAATCGGAACTGGCTTGATCACCGAAGAAACCCAAATATTTGCTTAAGACAATATCTTTAGGATTGCCAGTGAAACAGCAGGAGGTCCAAAGGGGGGCACCCCAGGACCTTTCATGCCAAGGGATTCCCAACACCCTCTGCAATATGATTTAAGATCCCATAGGTGCAAATAACTTTCTATCCAGCCATTTGAGGCAAGGCCTGGTGTTATTAGGAGCAATTAATCTGTATATTATTATAGTCCATATATTTAAAGGTCAAGTGAAAGCCTAATTTCAGTGAGCAGATTAATCCAGTGATGCGCTGCTCACTTGAAGAGCTCTCCTCCATTGTGATAGCTAATCCATGACTGCCACTTTTTAAAACAAAAACAAAAACCCAAGCTATTCATTTGCAGCTGCCACTGAATATTACATATAGCTCAACAGAACCTTCATATGCAGAGAAAGTATGCCACTGGATCCAAGTTGCTGGCTGACAACAGCAGAGGAGGACTTCCATGCTCAGCTTGTGGGCTTATGTTTGGCCAGATGTGGGAAATAGGATATAGAGCCATGGTCTGATCCAGCAGGGTCCTTCTTAGGTTCTTACGAGATAATTTCGGAATACTGCAGGAAAGGCACTGCCACAGAGAACTTCCATTTTATGGAATTAAGTAAATCAAAGGCACGACGTTAAGGAGGCTGGGTGAGTGACCACTGACGGAGGAAGAGGGGTGCGGGGGGAGCCATCGTGGCTGCCTCCCCACCCATGCTGGGCACCACGCCCCCAGGATGCGCACCACGCCCCCGGGACGTGTGCCAGCCACGCCCCTGCCTGCTCTCTGCTGGAGCATGAAGCTCTATCACTGCGGGTGACCCAGAAACCCCAGATCTCCCTCTCTGCCGATGAAGCAGGAAGTCCAGCTACAGAGTCACATGCAACAAAGTTGTCCTGTTAGCACAAAGGGCTTCTGCTTACACAATGGAACTTGCTCTTTCTCACTGGTTGCAGCTTTTAGTGAATGAACTCTCAGTAGTGCAACATCATGTCCTGTGTTATATAGTACTAGATGCTACAAGAGAAGAGGAAGACAGGGGCAAGTGTATTTAGCAGTCTCCATAAATCCTCCATATTATGTAGTTCTGGCCAGATACTTTCGTATAATGGGAACTCCTTTATAACACGGGCTCTATTTTCAAAAAAACAGTTGAAACTATTGGATAGTATCCAACAGAATAGTTCCCCTCTTTCTCCTCTCCCTATAATTCTCTCCCACACACACACACCGCCGCTATGCCTCCCCAAATCTGCTCCAAAGGGTTGCGGGGAAACCTAGAACTGAAATTAAACTTGGAAAAATGAGAAATAAAAAATAACAGATTCACCCATCCTCAGTCACAAAGGGGTCTAAGGCAGTCACACAACTTCATTCCAGAGGGCAATCACAGTAGCAACACAATTTATCTGGGAGTGTACATGTAGGGTGAAATCATATTTTCTGAAGTATGAAGTATATAGTGTTGGAAAACACTGAGAATTAGAACCTTTAGGGAAGAGGCCTGCAGTCGGCATACCAAACGGAGAACAAATGCACATTTTCTGCACAAAAAAATCAATCATCTGGAAAGAGCCTGGCTTAGACCCAAGTCCTTATTCCTTCTCTTTGGGCCTCAGCATTATTAATATGTAACGAGGTAATCTAACAACTTGCATGAAATTTAGGGTGGTTGTATCTTATTTCACAGTTTCCTCTTTTGTGCTTCTTTCATTTGAGTGTGTGTTTTTCCCCTTTCTCTCCCTCCCTCCCTCCCTAGGAATGGACTTGTTTATGTTATGAACCCTCACTTGGATTTAATGGATGAAGATATCCTTTATCACTTAGACTTAGGGACCAAAACGCACAATCTGCCAGCCATGTTTGGTGACACGAAGGTAAATAATAATAATAATAATAATAATAATAATAATAATAATAATAATAATATAGCTGCAGCATTTCTAAGCACCTTTCATTCCTGCTGCTACTTCTCTTCCACATCTTTTACAGTTTCCTTTTATCATAGTGGCTTCCTAGTTCTTGCTACAGAGATGACTTAAAGGTCCCACAGGAACAGAGTCAGTGCCATTCTGCAAAGCAACTCAGAGAGTCCGCTGTAGCTACGGTTATGGGCAATTACCCTTTCCTTCTCAGTAAAATAAGTAGACTGGGGAAACTAAACCTGTTTCTGGTATGATGAGCTAAATTCTTCCCTGGGGTAGTTGCACTGACTCCAGTTCAGAAACAATTCATTGAGGAACTTGGCTCGTCATTTTATAATTTCAAAGTCCGTGCAATTTATTATGAGGAAGGGAAAGGGTGTTGCTGTAGCATCTCAGCTGCAAAAGCTCTTAAGAGCTGTGCTTGAAAAAGGGCAACCTTCATCAAGAAGTGTATTTGCTCACATGCAAGCAAACCCTGACTGGCAGCAGCTCTCCTGGGCCTCTGGTAAAGGATCCTTCATAACACATGCTACTTAATTTTATTTTTTAATAGAGGGTTGAATCTGCAACCTTCTTCATGGGCTGCAAGTGCTCTTCGTCTAAGCCAGGCATCCCCAAACTCCGCCCTCCAGCTGTTTTGGGACCACAATTCCCATCATCCCTGACCACTGGTCCTGTTAGCTAGGAATGATGGGAGTTGTAGTCCCAAAACATCTGGATGGCCGAGTTTGGGGGTGCCTGGTCTAAGGTATGGTTCTCTTTGCATATTGGTTGCTATGAAAATTAAAGGTGAAAATTTTAAGGCTGCTCCATAGCCAAATTCTAATTGGAAATTTGCCCCTCAGAACTCACTGCCCCGGTAGTGGGGAGTGGGCAAAAATTACAAATAATTAATTCCGTTCATCTTTGGAACTGTGAAGCCAATGTTAAGCACTTTAAGTCCAGCTGATTTCACCGGGAGAGTTAAAACTTGCTGAAATGTTGTATTTCACTTTGGCCACTGGCGAAGGAAGGTGGGGGCAAGGGGGGCGCACCGCCCCAGGTGACATCCCTGGGGTGTGTGTGTGTGTGAGAAAGTCCCCTCCTGGGTGGAACGGCGTGGCAGCACTCGCACCCCCCCGCCAGGCGGATCGGTCCTGCGCTGGTCGCACTCCAGGCGGTGAGTGCTCGGACGCCTGGCGGGTGGCACTCACACCCTCTGCCGGGTGAAGCTCACACCTCCCACTGCCGAAATCTGCACATGGTGCCACCACCGTGATCCCACCATCATGATCCCACCGCCACGATCCGTGTATAGCGCTGCTGCTGCGATCCCACCGTCATGCGCAGATTGCGAAGGTGGGATTGTTGCAGCAGCTCCATGTACAGATTGTGACAACGGCGCAGATTGCGGCAGTGGGATCGTGGCGCCGTGCACGGATTGTGGCCCCATGGGCGGATCATCCCACCCCCGTGGATGGATTGTTCTGCCCCCTCCCCTCTGGGTGCCGTAGCTGATAGCTACGCCCCTGACCACAGCATGCCTTAGTTAGTTTCAGCTTTAACCAAAACACTGGCATCAAACTGCAAGGCTCTTTTTAACATTTGGAGCAAAATACAAAGCTGAAGTAACTCGGGAACTTTGTAACTAAGGAGGCGAGCCTTTTCTTTATTGGACATGATTATCTGGGGTACCTACAGTGAGTTGCACTAAGCACTTGGGAGTCTTAATACGGTGTATTTATGAATTAAATCATTTGTGAATCAGCCATTTAATTTCTGGTTCCGTATGACATTTTTGTTCACATTTGTAGTTCCTGGTGTTATCTCTATAATTCCGTGCAATTCTTGTCATTTTAGTTGCTGCTGTTGAATAAGCAATTAGACCGCACGCTATTTCAGCATCTGGTTCTACTTTGTTTTCAGAAGGAATAAGTACTAACAGTTTATATTCAGTGCCCACATTAAAAGGACAGTCAGCCAGATTTACTTTTAGCTGAAAGTTACGGTCGCTTCGTATCAGGTATTTGGACTGGGATGGGCCTCAATTACAAAATGTATACTGTATATATTAAACACCAGATAGGAAATACCAAGACATGGGTTTTGGTGATAATTCTTGTGTCCCCTCCCCCCTTTATCCTTTTAAAATACAGGCAAAATTTCATGGACACTAGACATTTACAGCAGACCCAGATATATGAAAGTTAAAAAATAAATCTTACATCTGCCTCTCCTCTCTCTGATAGAACCATCTGATAGAACCAGAAAGATGACACAACGCCGTCATTCCCATGCTCACATTTCATTGGCTACCACTTGCAGAAGCAGGGAAGCTGGAAGGGTGATAATGTCAGGTCACACATTTTGATCTACTGGCTGTTCCTAGACAAAGAGGAGGAGCTGGTGCTGCTTTCAGAAAAAAACAACCCATGCCTCTCATAATACTATGCACCTCATTTCATGATAAATAAATAAGGACAGAGGAAACTGAACAACTTGTTCTCCTAAAACAAAATATGCCGGCATATTTTAAATCCGCAAGATTTCCTGTGATAACTGAGATAAAACCCATTCCATAATGCTCCTTGCATGCAGCCTTGCATAAATGGGACAGGCAGTCTATGTATTTACCCTTCTTTTCCAGGCGTACCCCACTTTGGCTATAAAATCGTATCTTATCGCCAGTGCATGCCAAGTCTCCGTTGTTGCTATGGCTGATAATCTGATTATTTATTTCCAGTTTGTCTGCGTGGGTGGGAGCCCCAACAGAATGAAAGCTTTTGCTCAGTTCATGCATAAAGAACTTGGACTCGAAGGAGATGGCAAAGACATAAAAGATATTTGTGCCGGGACGGACCGATACTGCATGTACAAAGTCGGGCCGGTGCTCTCTATCAGTGTAAGTATGTTACAGGGCACCCAAAACACTTCCATTAGTGGCACAGCAGTAACTGACGACTTTAGCACATTGTTCACATCTCTTATTTAATATTTAATGTGGATCTAGCAGTTGCGAGAGGCACTGCAATGAAAGGCTTTATAATCAAGGGACTTCGCAAGAAGCCAAAATACAACTGCTACAGCATGAGGAACAGCTTTTCAGGAATCACCCTTATTACACTGCCCAGCCAGTGACTTAGCCTTGACTGGCAGGCAGCTCTTTGACGAGCAAGAGGCTCTTTCCGTCTTTATGCTTTCCACTATTTCTACTGGCTCTGCCAAGAACGCCCGAGGCCACATTCTGTAATCTCTGCACATCCCTTGAGTGTTAAACCAGAAATATGGGAAGCTAAACAAAGTGGTTACCTTGAAAATGCAGAGTCTCTGCTTCACAGGCTTGCAGACCAGCTCCTGGTATGTGGATTGCACGGCCCATGCTGGTCCCTGAATGGTCACTGTTTGAAGTATGAAGGAGGAAAGGGATGAAGTCGCAGGTGCATATGCAATGGCAGGGTTGGATGTGCTCTAGAGCAGGGGAAGCCAGCAAAGTGTCCTTCAGATGTTATTGGACCCCATCATTCCTGACTATTTGCCATGCCGGCTGAGGTGGATAGAAAATAGTACAACGACTTTTGGATGGTACCATGTCGGCTACCCCTGCACTAGAGATTCATGCATGCTTCTTCAAAGCCAGTAAATGGATAAGCCCTGAGATGCAGGTAGAAAACCAGGAATGAGCAAAAATGGCCTCTCAAAACTTTCCATGCTAGTTGTGGGCAGCCAAACTGTGTGTGTGTCTGGCACGGGTAATCTAGGAAGGGGAGAGGTGAAATTTTGGAGAGAGGGAGACCTCTTCTAAGAAATTTTGGTTCACTTAATGTTGAATGGAACTTGATGAGCTATAAGAATGAGACTTGGAAAGGGTATGGGCCCAAGCCTATTGTTTTCTTCAGTAATGTTAGAGTGGTATTAAATATGAAATGCAGTTTCACCCAGCATTCATGAATGGAAGAACTGGGGCACCCATTTCACCAAATATTCTGCAAGGAAATTCTCCACTAGTTTAGAAGGAGGTCAAAGACAACAAAACCAAACCAAATCTGCACAGGAGGATTGGGGAGAAAGAACTTGTGTTAGTCAAGTCTTTTAACTTCAATGGGTCTACTCTCTGTATGACTAGCATATGCTGGATTGGTAAATAAAGGCATTTGTCGCTGCCATCATACTACATTTGCAGTGTAGGCATGTAAACACTGTCAATGCTAGTCCCTATGAAGCCTCCCAAAATGTAAGGTAACTATTTGTCCTTCCAAATAAAAATATGCAGAGGTAGTTGTCTAATCCCTTTTAAAGCTGTCTGAGGTGGTGGCCTTCAGCACACCCTGTAAAAGCAAATCCTATAACTTTACTATGCACTGTGTGAAGAAATACTGTACTTCCTGTTGTCTGACCTGTATTTTCCACCTCAGTTCACTGAATCGCCCTGGGTGTTAATGTTATTTGGGGGCAGGATTCTCTCTAACCACTTTCCCCACATCACAACCCACTATCTTATCTGCCCTTATTCACCATTGTGTTCAGTGGGGTGTAATCTCTAGTAAATGCGCTTAAAATTTCAATCATCATGTCCCCATAAAATAGGTCAGAATCCAAGGCCTAGTATTGTTAAACTGAGTCACCCAAATTACAAGTTTCTTGAAATTCCAGCAAATTTCTCATTTCTGAGTGGGTACCTTCCATTTTATAACTAATTTAGCAGCAATATCTCTTTCATTCCCTTCAGACACTTCTCGAGCAGTTATTTCCAATCCGATCTTTCAGGCATTCGAAAACGCTACATGTTTTAAACTTTAATATGCTGAGTGAAAAATTGCTGTGGCTTGTTCTTGCTGTTTCTATAAATTATTTCCCTGTTCTTTGGATACATGGAATGTAACAGATGTACAGGCCTGCCTAGGAAATTCCCTACCTACATCTTTGCTAGACAAGTGAGACTTAAGATTAATAGGCTGGGAGCACAAAATTCAGTTCCCATGCAAGTCAAAGGGGGTGTTTTTGTTGTGGCATTGAACAGAAGCTGGATCAGTTTCAACGACTATGATTTATCCTACCCTTCTGTCTGAATCATGTTGTATGTCTTGGGATGCCACCGCATATTGACTTTGAAAGGCCCTTGCGCTACCTTATTAACAGAGGAAGCACACATTTTTGTTCAGGTCAGCAGTCTTTAAGGTGAAGTCTTAGGGTCACTTCCTGCAGAACACAGGTGGTGGTGTTTGGAGGAAAACACTGTGCCAAGCATGTACGGGCCCCGGGTTGCAATCCACAAGTGACTTGGGATGTCAGAAGCTCGCAGTGAAACCAGCTTCATAATGTCACCTACGTTATGTACAAGTCAACCAGATTTTATAGCTCTGGGAAATACTGTATAGTTTACTGACTTGGGCTATGTATACGAGTGGCTGAAAATGCAGCAAGGTTGCCCACCCCATGCTGTATTTCAGGTTGCATTTGCACTTGCTGTACACACCAGAGAGGGGATGTCTTCACCCAATGCACATTACCTGATTTGTTTCTCTGTGGGCTGATAACCCCCAGTGAAGCCGCCTGCGCATGTGCAATGGTTGTCTGAACTGTGCACACCTCAGATTTACCGCGACTTGCATTTTCAAATCAGATGCAACCTGGTTTGAGGAGTGTTTCTCAAGAAATTGCTAACAGTGGTAGGAGTGCACTGGAGAGGGGAAAACAGTAATGTTTACACAGGCAATGTGTACACGCTTGCCTCCTGCACTCATTTAGATGAGCAGTAGCTCCTGCTGGCACCTATTGTAACAGAGGTGGGGAGCCTCCCCCTGCCTGCAGATGCTGATGACGAACTACAGCACCCATCATTCCTGACCACTTGCCATGCTGGCTGGGATTGGTGGGAGCTGGAGTCCATATTCCCCACTCTTGCACTGCAACACTCTCCATCATCTACTCCGCACATGGCACACTTCAGCTTTTTCCTAGGGAACAGCCTTCGAACCAGAGCTGAGGGAAAGGGAAAGCTGCTGGACTCAGGAGAGCTTCGGCTGCAACTGAGTGGCCCAACAAATCACAATGTCCCGAGAAGAGAAGCAGCACAAAAGTGTGTGCTGGGCCAGCAGGTGGGCAAGGGAATGGTAAAAGCAAGGCTCCCAGAAAGCTTCTTTGGCACCCTGGTTTTTTGTGAGTGCAGGATTGCACCATTAAGACTGTGAGCTGGCAGGCAGGCAGATCCTGGTTTAAATCTTGTCTTAGGTTCATGTTGTGACTTTCCACAATCCACTTTGTTTTCCGCCTCAGCTCCCCATCTGCAATATTGGGGAAATAATACTGACCTACCTTGCAGGGTTGTTGCAAAACTATTAAATAATCCATATGAAATGTACTGAACATTTTAATCTATGCACACACACTCTCTCTTAATTATTGGTAGTAATCTAAGCAAGGTTACTATGTTTACATGAGGAGATCTGTCCCACTGAAAGATAAATTATGCGGAACCCTTACAAAATGATTAATTAGCAGCAGAGCAACTCAGTGGTAAGGCAACTGTTTTGCATGCAGAGAGTCCCAAGTTCAGTCACTGGCATCTCCGCATCTGGCTGAAAAAGAGTCTGTTTCAAAATCGTGGGGAGCCACTGCCTGTCAGTGTAGATAATACTAAGCTAGACAGACCAGCAGACTGATTCAGTACAAGGCAGCTTCCTATCTTCCTATGATGATGGGACAAAAAGAGCCAGAGCTTCGGATGGATTTGCAAGCGAACTTCAGTTTTGCACCATGTTAATTTGAATTAAGACTGATGGGATACATCCATACAATACAAATTCTAAGTTGTGCAGTGTTGCCGTTTGATGGTTTGAAAAAGCACTATGTGATTTAGTTTACAAAACCAAAAACTGTTGGAATCAGCACATTTCAGAGCCAATGCAAAGTGACATTCGAGTGCAGTGCAGAATCCGCTTGTAAGCAAACATGAAACATTTAAGGCCCATCCAAACAAACATAAACACATTTCAGTAATGTTTCAGTAATGTGAGAATTGTGTTTAGCTCTGAAAATGAGACTTCAATCTGCTCTACTTTGGTTAGATTTTGCCTCCAGTCCTCCACCCCATTTCTTTTAGAAATAAGATAACCTTGTGTGGGTATTATTCCTGTTTCAGTGTCTAGTTAATGGAATGTATTGGAAAGCTATATTTAGTTATCGCAGTGTTTTGCACTCGCAAGTCATATTGGGTTATATCAAATTTTGATGCAGCAGGAATAATCTACTGGGGAAGTAGGGGCGGGAAAAGCAGTTTGTGTGTCCATTCCTCCTCTTCCCTACAGACCCCAGTGCTCCCCCAAAATCTCACCACCACCACCCCAAAATGATTTAGGGGAGCTGGGAACTACAGAAGGAAAGGGAACTGGCAAAAATTGCTTCCCTTTGTTTGCTAGCGGATGACTCCTACAAGATCACCAGCGCTAGAATGGCCAACTGGATACTAGCAATTGCTTTCAATGGGGGATAGCAAAGTTCCCTTGGCTGGATCACTCCCCACATATCCACTGGCATAGGCTTCTATTGTGCACCAGTACTTTTATGCTTAAGGTTATTATTTTGATTTTTAAAAAACCAGTTTGGCTTAGAACGTAAAAACTTATATTGCTTCTCTTTTTTTCTTAACAGCATGGGATGGGTGTTCCATCCATTTCTATCATGCTTCATGAGCTAATCAAATTGCTACACCATGCAAAATGCTGTGATGTTACCATTATACGCATCGGTACTTCAGGGGGATTAGGTGAGCAAAGAATTTTGCTGCTACCAGGCGCAAGAGATGGAAATGAAATACATCTCAAGAAAAGGTCATGTCTTTATGAGGTTTTTGTACTTAAAAAAACCCAAGTCAACAAATATCAACCTGCTAAGATATATGAAAGATCACAAATATGTATTTTTCTAATGTAGCATCAGCTTGAAAACACAGGACTTGATGTTCTTTTTAAAGTCATTCGGATTTGATTCCCCCCCCAACTGACCCAAATACCAACACATATGAGTGACTGATAAAACAAAACCATGTTATCCATATTGTGAAAATGCTGTTCCAATGACCAAAAAATGTTCTCCAAAAGCTAGACTCCTGCTTTTTAAAATAAGGATTTTCCATAGAATTAAGGGGGAAAATACTATAAGAATCTTAATGAGAAAAGAAAGTCTCATTGCAAACACCAAATGATAAACTCCCTCTTGAAATTAGTTTGTACAATGAACATAGCTGACCTGACAATTCAGTCCGGGTACAAAGTAACTGACAGTCCTCTCACCCACTGAAAGTTATCTGAATGAGATCCAGAATTATATGTCACTTTTAAAGACCTGATAGATGACAACCACTGTCATGGCCGAGAATGCCCTATATACACTTGATAACTGGGGTGGTAGGACCCAGGTGGCGCTGTGGTTAAACCACTGAGCCTAGGGCTTGCAGATCAGAAGGTTGGCGGTTCGAATCCCTGTGACGGGGTGAGCTCCCGTTGCTTGGTCCCAGCTCCTGCCAACCTAGCAGTTCGAAAGCACCTCAAAAATGCAAGTAGATAAATAGGAACCGCTACAGCGGGAAGGTAAACGGTGTTTCCATGTGCTGCCCTGGTTTGCCAGAAGCGGCTTTTGTCATGATGGCCACATTACCTGGAAGCTATACGCTGGCTCCCTCGGCCATTAATGCGAGATGAGCGCGTAACCCCAGAGTCGGTCACGACTGGACCTAATGGTCAGGGGTCCCTTTACCTTTAACTGGGGTGGTACACATGAGTAACATTTTGAGTAAATGTCTGTGTGTACACAGGGCCAGCTCTAGGTAGAGTCCCGGTGGCACGGGGTGGTAGGGCGGCGGGCCGGTAGGCAGGGCGCTGCGCGGCAAAGCCGCGTGGAAGCCATGCTGCGCCCTGCGAGGGCGGGGATGCCGGAGTGAACTCTGCCCCTCAGCGCCAGGGCGCAAGACCTGCTCGAGACTGCCCTGTGTGTACGCCATACCTTTAAAGCACACACACAAACACCCAGCAAAGAATCCTTGGAACTGTAGTTTTTTAAGGATGCGAGGCACCAACAAACCACAGTTCTCAGAATTCTTTGAGCAGAAGCAAGGGGGAGCAAGTAGTATAAGTGTGTTTTAAGTGTAAGGTGTGGATGTATCCAATTCCACCTCTATGAAAATTCAGTCACTTCCCTCCCACATGGCATGTAACCTCCTGCCAGTCTATTTCTTGCATAAACTTAGCTGACTAGCCAAATGTTGGGGTATTATTATTATTATTATTATTAGTTCATGATCACTGAGATCAAGCTTCCTATAATGTATAATTGTGGGCTTGTTTAATGCAGTCTTTTAATTTTATCCCCATTTCTGTTTTCAGGGATTGAGCCTGGCTCTGTTGTAATAACAGACACGGCTGTTGATTCATTTTTTAAGCCACAGTTTGAGCAGGTGATATTGGACAAAGTGGTAACGCGAAGCACAGAACTTGATCGAGACCTTGCTGAGGAACTACTTGAATGTAGCAGACAGATTAAGGATTTCCCAACCCTCATTGGCCACACGATGTGCACTGATGATTTTTATGAGGGTGAGTGGGAGCTGCTTTATACACTTAGTGATTCATTTTTTTAATCCCAAACTTAAAAGTGGGAGGTTACGATATGAAAACATTATAAGGTCATGACACGGCTTTGCCAGGTTTTGTCTGGTGCTGTCTATGGGCTTACAGTTACTTTTATCCTTGTGTCTTTTAGATAACTTAAAGAGCAACTCCATACATACATGTGTACTTAGAAGTAAGTACCATTGCACCCAATGGAACTTACTTCTAGGATAAGATAAGAGCCTTAAATGCTGTAAAACAAACAGCAATGCAGTCCTAAAGACATTTAGGACAGAAGCAGTTCCCATTGAATTCAACAGTTCGGCTTACTCCTGTGTAAGTGTGCATGGGATTGCTTCCAGTGACTGTAATCTTGAAAATAAGCTTCACTGAACATAGTTGGACTTACTTAATTCTATGCATGTTTATGCAGAACTAACTTTCTTTACCTGCTTTCCTTACCCACTAGAATAAACTGTAGCAATTTCCCCTTAATTTTAAAGTATTAATGAAATATCATTTCATTACCTTTGAGAACATTTGAGAGGAGCATTCTGCCTCTCCTGTTTTTAATAGAATATTTCTTAAAAGAATTGTTTTGAAGGAAAATATTGCAACAGTTATCTTTAATTCTTCTATGGTTACTTATTATTTTAGATGTGTCATAATGTGGTGAAATCAAATTCAGCCACGAACATTTATCAGATAAATAAATGAATACTGAATTTTTCACCATATTTGTTTCACTCCATGGAGGTAGCTGTTTGAACAAGTGCCCACAGACTGTATATTTTTTTGGTTACTACATAATGTGGAGTCTCATCTGCAAGTGAAAAGAGATCTAAAGGGAAAGTATTATATAGTTGTTAAAAGGAGTTTAAGGTGGCGTACATGGCTTCATAACAACCCTGTGAGGTAGGTTAGGCTGAGAGGCAGGCAGGTCACCTAGTGGGCTTCATGGATGAGTGGAAAATTGAATTCTGGTCTCCCAATTCCTAGACCGACACTCTGACCGCTACACCACAGTGGGTCTAAAGTGCCAAGCATATCAGAATCAAATTTATAAGTTTTCAGTAATGTAACATACTTTCCAAACAATAGCCTGGTTCTCATTTCACAATAAACCATGGTCCACTTGCTGTCCACCATGGACAAAATAAGCCAGAGTCTGGCTTGTTGAGTCATCCAAACCTGGCCTTGTTCGCTTTGCCCCAAGCAACACAACAAGCAATAACCAAGGTCTGTTCTTGGCTCATCGTTCATAGTTAGTTTGGGGAAAACAGCAAGCCAACCCCCTTAAAGAAAATCAGCTGAGGCCTTTCAGCTGGTGTCTCCCCACTATCAGGGGTGATGCTGATATCCATAGGGCAGAGGGCCTTTTCAGCTGTGGCCTCCCAAAGGAAGCTCACCTGACAATGACACTCCCCACCCCCTTGTAGACACCGGGGGGGGGGAGAACCCTTTTATTTTATATATGGCAAAGTTTTAGACTGCTGCTGCTGCTTTTTTCTGTTTTACATTGTGGTTTTCTCATGGTGTATTTTATTTTTTAAATCTCTCTCTCATCACACACACACACACCATGACAGTGAATCCAACTTCCCATTTCTTCCTTAGAAAAATCTAAGGTTCCCTTGATAACAATTGCCCATCCATCCCTCATCCTCAACAACTTGTACGAATTCATTGTCATTCTGTAAGAAACGACCATATCATATTAAACAGTTAAAGTAAAATAGTCCCTTGTCAATAATCATAACATCATGTTAGCAGCTGGATTACACTCTAGTTACTTCCTGTGACAGGATTATAGCTTCCAAAATTACCTTACAGAAGAAAAATGTCAAGAAGTGTGGCATTTATGTAAATAACCATTAGCGCCTCTGTGCTACCTTAGAACCTTTTCTTTGGAGGCAATTAAATGCTGTTTGCAAAGTGGATGAAACAGAATAAATGGAGAATTAATAATCTGAGGCCTATTTATAAACTGTTGGATCTGTTTGCAAGCACAGCCATCTGTGGTTTTGCTCAAGGCCACATTCTATCAAAGCCATTTCAGAGGATTAATGCAGAAATGAAAACACAATGAAATGGTTTGCCCAGGTTTAGTACAAACTGAAGGTATGTGCTTGCCATATTCAAAAATATTAGTTGCAGTTAAAATAAGCACAGGTTATTATGCTTCTCATTAACAAGTGGCCTAACTAGATAGTGTGCTGTTGATGGGATCACCAGTCACAGAGTCTGTTATAAACATTAAATGTCAGGTGTGGGGGGAGGGGACGTTGTTGGTGGCACCGGGAGGCTTATGTGAAAAATCACCTGCCCCACACAGAAATTTGCAATTGGGGGGGGGCATAATCTCCTACAACATGGCTGCTAAGAAAGCCACTATTGCAATGTGTAGCCAGGCCCTTAGATTCCAGCTTCTACTTAAAACAATAATTGGCAACGCAATCTTATGGATAGCTACGCAGAACTAAGACCCACTGAGTTCCATGGGGCATACTCCCAAGAAAATGTGTAAAGAATAGTACAAATGAGGCAACTGTCGTGCTATTACAATACTTCCATTACACTTGACCCTACTGGCCATGCTGGCTGGGTCTGACAGAAGCTGAGGTCCAACAACATCTGGAGAGCTACAGATTCTAAATTCCTCACATATAGGAACGAAGCGGAATGAGATCTCTTGCACTATACTTCATTTTTATGAGGAACTAAGATTTGGTGGCACTAATTAAAGAAACTACTTCCCAGTGCATTAAATAATACCTCTTGCCATACATATGCAAATATTTTATACTATTTGAGCTTAAAACGAAACTTTGCATTTCAATACAGATGTTCCCACCTTCCCTACACCATAGCTTGGTGTTGTATTTTCATCACTACAGGATTAAGAAGCAGCAGGAGATTGGGGCATATAATGCAAGGGAACGCAGTGCACCACCTCCTGGCTCAATAAGTGTGAAAAGATGTGCTGCTCCAGTTAGGAACGTTAAAAGTCGTGATGGCGAAAGTTACCAAATTAAACCACCTGCTAGCCAGTATATACTAGCTAAGTGGCACATTCTTCTCAGATCAGGTGGGTGGCTATACAACCACCAAATTTCTGCCTCCCCCACCTGTTAAATGTCAGCCAATAAACAGTTCACTGCCTTTAAGCAGAACAGTGGTAAAACAAATAGAGATTGTGTTTTGTGGGCTCTCCAGCATTCACCTTCCTTGTGTCTAAGATTCTTGTAGCAGAAAGTCCCAATTTGCCACTATGGGTTGTATCCAACACTGTGCAGTGCACAAACAAACTCCACTCAGACAGTGGGACTTCCCCTTCTTTCCCTGTGTGTCCCTAAAATTTGCTCTGAAGGGTCCCCCATCCCTCTGGTGCACGTCTTGAGGGTGTCCAGGGGAGAGGAGAGGGAAGCTCCATTTCACAAGCAGAAGTCTGTTGCATGTGTGGAACGACAGCTTTGGATACAACGCTATTGTCTTTTAGTGCTACTGTTGTTTCATTACTGTTCTGTGCTGCTTTCCTCTGCATGGGATAATAGAGCACATTATCCTTAATTTATTGAATCTTCGCCATAGTAATACAGCGTTTTCAGACTCCACATTTTTATATGCCTCTTTTGCACTGTTTTGTTGGAATGTTAAAAAATACATGGCAGATAAGGTATTAATATTTCAATGCTCACACTATTAAAATAAAAAAATTCTGAGGTTTTCGTTTAAGCAGAACGTTGGCAAATTAACTTTGGGTTCTCCTAAGAAAGCATTCTTTGAGACTGCCGTCAACTCTGCCAACACATGGAAGTATAAAATACTTACATTTCCTTTCCTTTTCTTTCCTTCTAAGGTCAGGGACGATTAGATGGAGCGTTGTGTTCCTTCTCCCGTGAAAAAAAGCTGGAATACTTAAAAAGAGCTTACAATGCTGGAGTTAGAAACATAGAAATGGAGTCTACTGTATTTGCTGCTATGTGCAGGCTTTGTGGCCTTAAAGGTAAGACAGAGGGTAGATCTGGCTTTAAATTTGCTTCCCTCCTTTGCAGATGCTTCCTCCTTGCAACCCTCTTCTCTGACAAGCACAAAGTGCTTTTCACTGCACTGTGACTGTCCACCATCTTTAGCTAAAGTGAATAATTAAGGCCCTGTCTTCACTGACACAGTATACTTGTGTCTGATTGAGGGATGGAAGCATCGGTCATTTTGAGTTCTCTCAGTTTCTCATTTTCTAATCTTAAATTCAGTTCTCCACATTTTGCACCAAGCTGCATTAAAAAAAAATCCTCATGAAAATCCACCAGCATTATAAACACATTTTTGTGTAAGCAGTTTTGGTTGACGTACACATTTTTGCAAGCAATTTTCCTAGACAGAAAGCATTGCTTAATGTTATTTTCACTAATATCTTCCTTATCATGCATCCTTCCCAATAATATAAGAACCGTTTGTAAATGTTTTATAGAGAACTGCATCACAGGACGTGGAATAGCAGGATGGCTGTGTTTCTGTGTGCATATCATTTCAGAAAAAAACAAATTTGATAGATTTGACTTGGAATGTGTACTAAAGCGATTTCCCCCCCTTTTTGCCATCCGTCATCTGAATGGTACTATTTCATACTGAAAATGGAGGTTCATGACTGAATGCTCCTTCCCTCCCCCCCTCAAAAAATTATCTGTACACAAAATCACAAAAATGTGTATTTTATTGTCAGGGAGAAAATTAGGCTAGAATCGCTTCCCTCAAGCTCTTAGCACCGCTGTTGAGACCTCAGTTCAAATAAGCAGCTGCATCACAGCAACTGAACTCATAAGTCCTATTCCCTTTTCTGGAATCTGATCCATAGATCCAAGGACTGATACTATCCAAATACTGAGAATTTATTCAAAACCATCATTTCCCCAAAGGGAAAGTCTGGTCTTGGCTATTCAGATTTTATAAATCGATTATATGAGATTGATTGGGATGCATTACACCCAAGAGAGGGAGTGGATTAATGATGTTAGCAAAACCAAAACATTTCAAGCCAGCTTGTGAAAATTTTCTAAGACTTTCATGTCAGTGTGTGTGTGTGTGGTTTCATTTTGTAGTGGCTGCAAAGGTCACTGAGTTCCTGCTGACATTCTGGGGGTTGCATTCACTGTTTTTATTCAAGCTATTTTTAAAAGCTGAAGATATAAAGATCCACTGGTTAGAGCTTACATCTGAACTACTAACAAAAGAATTTCAGGAAGAATTTCTTTGTGCTATGCATTCCCTTCCATATCTCTCTTGGAGGCACAACCCTTTTCGGGTTTTTATTATGGGGTTTTCTTATGCGGCTGTATTAGGGCAACCGAGGAAAATAGGTTCATAATCATTTACAGGTCACATTGATGACCTCTTCCAATTATAACTGAAGTGCAGCTATGAAGGCTGCCAGTTTCTTTAAGAGTAGTGGCATGGTAAGGAATGCCAAATAAGGGTGCAGTTTTTACAGTCAATAGCTAAGGTGGCAATGTGTGCAACTTTGCAGAAGACCATCTTCAATTTGAAGGATTTACTTTAAAGAGGAACAGCAACAAGAAGGGAGAGCAGGGACCTCGGTGCCCGCCATCAGTTAGCAAACTTGGATTGCAGAACAGTATTAAATTTTGTTAATTAGCTCTAAATTTCCATTGATGACATAAATTAGCATATGTAAATCTGTCTTTTTAAAAAAAAGATGCACCCCCTCCCACAGTTCCACTGATTTACCACAGTACCTCTCCTCACCAAGAAAAACAACTTTTACCTACCCTCACTGATCTATTTCAGTGTGCTTAAGAACTGGAAGATCCAATCTCAGAGAGAGAGAGATGAATCCTCCATCAATAACTAAGTTTGCCTTGAAGATATTTTTTTTAATCATTTGCCAATAATGTTTGAAAAGCCCAAATGATTAAACCCTATTTCCTGTTGGTCTTCCACTCATTTTCCCAGAAGTAAAAAAATGCCTTATGCTTGGGAAGGGGTTAACGGGCACCGGAAAGCCCTTCGCACATGAGAGGATCTCATCAGTTTCTGCTAGGAAATATAGTCAATGGTCCCCAGCTCAGAAATGATGCTCTGCACAGCATTTGCAGCCACGTGCATGGGCATAGAAATAATTTTTTGGGAGGGGGGCAGGACAGGCCTTTTGTTAAGGAGGGGCAGAACCTCAGTCAGCTATGTATTTTTATTGATTGGGGGGCAGCTGCCCCTCTCTGCCCCCCCCCTTGGCGACGCCCATAGCCACATGGAGCCACTTGTCTGTAAAAGAGACCTTTGTTGCCAACTGTTACCTGCTCCCCTTTCTCAAGCTAAAGCTTTTCCTTTTCCTTCTGGGAGATGTAGGGGAGGCTAGTAGCAAAGACAGGTTGGTTGTAAATAAACTGGCTGCAAACAAATAAAAATATATTAGATTCCAGTCACCATCTCTGGGAAGATTGTGTATGGTCTATGTATCTGATATAAAAAACAAGCCTGGACCTCTTATTTTCCTGCCTCCTGTTCACCTGGCTTCTAGCTGCAGTCGTCTGTGTGACTCTGCTTAATCGGCTTGAAGGGGACCAAATCACAGCACCTCATGAAGTTCTTCTGGATTACCAGCAACGACCTCAGCAGCTGATTTCATTGTTCATCAGAAAATGGCTTGGATTATGGAACCCTAATGGATTATCAGATGATGTCATCTAGAACAGTTGCGAAATGGGATTCTCTCTTTCTTCTCTCTCTCTCTCACACACACAGATTGTCTTTTAAGTCTCAACGTCTAGACCAGCCTGCTGCCCTCCATATATTGTTAAACTACAACTCCCATCATTCCCTGGCCAGGCTGACTTGAACTGATAGGAGTCCAATAATATTTGGAGGGCCACAAATTAGTCTTCCTTGTTATAAACTACTGACAAGCCTTCAATCCAAAAGTCATCAGGAAATTCTAATTCATTGCACAAATATCTGAACGGAGCTCTCTCATGCCATGCATCTGGCAATGCTTTGCCCATGGTTATCAGCTAAAGTAGCCAGTGAAAGTTATCTTTAGTTATCATTAGGGCTGTTTGTAATAGCGAGCCAAAGCTAACTCTTGTACCTCAGAGATTACTTCCCAGTTGACTCAAAAACGAATCTACCGCTCTTGTGTGTTACTGTTGTTCAGCACACCTGTGAAGAAAGGCTAGAATATTATCCCACAGTGGGGTAACATTTCATTTTAGACATCTGTCAGAAATTGATCAAACAGCCTGGAAATGTTTAGACAGAACATGTCAATGTATAGCAGCTCCACAACAGCACAGAAAAATGTTCCTGGTTGATTACACTGTGATCCTAGCTGAATATGTAACACTTTAATGTTGATTTCTACCTGAGTGTTTCAGTAAATACCAGGTGATGAGCTCGATGACAGAGGAACCCAAAAAAGGGAAGGGAAAGGAGGGATTACGAATTCAGAAAATATGATCAGAAATTACTACTGACAAGTACTGTATTCATATTTGCTTGCTTATCTGAACTCACATGATGAATTGTCTTTTTCTAAATGTAAAAAGTGTACCTTGTGCAAGCTTAGGAGTCCAATTCTTTCCATAATCTATTTGCTTTTTAAAGTGCTGTGTGCAATTGCATTTGAGATTGTGCTGCTTTGTAATAAGCTTAAGTTATTTATATACTTCATTGTTTAATATATCACATTACATCTGTTTAACACTTCTGCAAAATTGGTTAATAAAGACTTTAAAAGAGAATGAGGAAAGACTGTTGGGGTGGGGAGTGATCATTTATCTAATAAATATTCATGAAATCTTTAATATAGTATGTTTTAAAAGACCAGGGCGGGGTGCACAGAATCATATTACGGCACTTGCAAAAAATATGTTTAGTATATTCTAGAGTTTTAGTCTCTCTCTTACTTTAATTTCCTTTGTTGCACTAGCAGTAACAAGACTCGGGTTCAAATTCTCAATTGTTGGACTCTTGGAGAAAGTGGGTTTATTGTGCAACCTGAATTTGTTGGTATGTCATTGAATCTCACCCGAAAATAGCAACAGTCTGGAACCACCTGCAAAACAAGTTTCTAACTACACATATAGGTTTAATAGCTTTGGTGAAACAGGAGTCCAAATTTTTCATGACATCTCTTTTATCAAGTTGCACCCTGAAGACACTGCTTCCTATGAATCAAGGCCAGATGGTATTTTTAAATCATGACATTGGCCCCAAAGTAGCTCAGTTGTCTCAGAGCAGTGGTGTCACAAAAAAAAAACCCGACTAATGTTTTCTTGGGTAAATGCATTCTTCTACAGTAAGAGATACGCCTCACTTAAGCAGCACATAGAAGGTGAATTTTTGCACTCTGATCATTTATTTTAACGATTTCTTAGCCACCCTTCATCATTAAATGATTATAGGCTGGCATACATAGAAAAGTATGACTAGAATTAGCTATGCAGGGAGCGGCAGAAATGTGATGGAAAGGGCAGGTACCTTTTTCTTGGAATAGTTATTATATTATATATTTATATACCCCAAAGTACACATACCAAACAGCATGCTGTTGTCTACCCTCTGTCAGACCCTTGAAATGATGGTGGCCTACAGACACTAGAGCATTCTACAGGTCTAAACAGGCGGGAGGTGGAGAAACGTAATAGCACTGAAACAACGTCATCAATCAGTGCTCATGGTTGTAACTCAGCGGTGGGGAACCTGACGCCCAGGGGGCAAATGTGCCCTTCCAGGCCCCTCTGTCCAAGCATCAGGACTCCCTGAGCCATGCACAAGGTCAAACCACCATTGCTCCTGCTCCATGCCCTCCTGAAGTGCTTGTGTGTGTGCACAGAAGACTTTTGACTGGAATGTAGGCTGCTGTAGATGAGAGTCACAGCTGTTACTTTGCTGATTTTGGCCCCACCCACCATTGTCATGTGGCCCCCAGGAGGTTGTCCAGAAGGGAATGTGGCCCTTGGGCTGAAAAGTGTTCCCCACCACTGCTCGAGCTGGAAGCAGCTTATGCAGTAGTCATTTGAATGTCACCCAGCAGGGTAGTAGTGGCTGTTGATAATTCCTTCTCTCAGTAAACATAGTTTTCTATCCCTAACGCTGAACTAGATTGCTTTAAGGGCTAAGACCACTAGGGAGAGGGAATAATCAAAGACTACTAGTTACCTGTTGTGTAGCACGTTCCTTCCTTTTCATTTCCAGTTTTAGAAAATCACTGCTGATATCTCCACTGCTTGATTGGTTTTATGATTCAGTGCTTTCCCCATTGCGAAATATCCAGGAAGCATGTTTAGGCCATTTGTTTGGGGGCAGCTATGGAAACGTCCACAGGTGCAGATCTTTTAATTCTAGATCAGTGGGTAAAATGGGAATGCTATTTTTTAGGAACAGAAATAAAACTATTTTTTTTTTCTTATTTGAAATCTAAACTAGACCTCAGAGCCTACACTGCAGAAGTCAGAGATTATTGCAGTAATCAACTGTGCCCTGCAGCAATGAAAGCTGTAATTTCTGTACATTGAATTGCAAAGAACAAAGCATCCATCACAATTCACAGAGTGCATGAATTTAGAGTCTTCTCCCAAGAGGTTTGGGGGAGTATGCTGTACTTAAAAAAAAATAACCCCCACACTTTATCATTAACTCGCCAGTGCCAGTGAAAAACTAATTCCTCCATGTGTCGTCATCTTTTTTGGCACACCTCACCCAGCAATCGGGACAAGATGGCAGCAGTACCAAATGGAATTATGTCATGGTGAAGAGAATGTTAAGGTTCAGCAGATAAGCTAAAAGGAAATTGGGGGGGGATGACATATTTTGCAAAAAAAAAGAAGAATGTATGGGTTACAATAATATGCTTTCTCTGATGGTGTGATACTTTAATGATTTGTAGTTAATAGGTTATAGATTTAAACTATGTCCTTGTCAAATTCACTATCAATGACGAAAAATGCTCTTCGTTTTCTTCCGATTGTTACAAAATACATTTGCAACCTCCATATAGCCTTTTTACCTGCTTTATTGAAGCAATTGTGCATTAAACAAAACAAAGAACAAAGTGTGGCTAAATGAAGGTCGTCAAAATGGATTCCGTGTCACTGGAATGCTTGACCTTTTGTATCTTCGTCAACAATTAATGTCTCCTGGCTGGTTAATTTGTTTACACCTTAAAGCTTAAATACTTTTGACTTTGATGTTCATATTGCAGTCTGACTGCAGGGCATATGACGCTATTGCCAAACCGCTGGATTACTGATGTGTGTCAGGGGTGTTTCATATGATAAAGCATAACAGCAGCTACTTCCAGTAGAGACACATGCTGCAGTTTATGACCAGAGAATTCATATATAGGGAAAGTAAAATGTAATGTACTTTCCTATCTTCTCTATTCCTATATGATTTAACAGATGGGAAGAACTTCAGTGCCTTGATCCATGAAGCTGATCTTTGAAGAAGGCTGGTCTGTGTTGTCTTAGCGTTAGCATTTAGGTGTATTTTTCATGTCCAGATCTTTACAGCAAGCATACAGGACATGGGGGTGGGGGAGAGGAGGCAAAGCAGCCCCACAAGAGCTGCAAGTGAACATTGAAAAATGCCTTATACCAAGTCAGACCACTATCTAGCTCAGTATTTTCCCACACTGACAGCAGATCTCCAGGGTTTCAGAGCAGTTGCTTTATCAATGCAGCCTGTGATGGGACAGAAGAAGCCTTCGATTCCTCCAGGGCCTCATCACCCCTAACAGGCTCCATCTTTTTCTTGAGAAGTGGAAGGTCTTAAGGCAACAGGCCTCTGGCTTGGAGTCTATCATCCATCCTCAATTTGGACAAAACCCCAAATTTCACCCAGGCTCCCTTCATCCTCCCCCCAAGCCTGTAATTAATTGCACTTCTCTTATAGCCAACTTCACAGGACACACAATATTTCCATAAAAGAAAACCCAACACACCAGAACAACAGCACTGGCCTACACTTCAGGATGTAATGCTCTATTTTCCACCTGCCCCTGCAAGATGGATAGAAACCAGGTTACCCTGCAGGGCTAATATACCCCACACTCTCTTGGCCATAGCCCCCCCCCCCACACGGTAAATTGGTATAGTAATGACCTGTATCTGCATTGTAGTGCAATTTTTAAAATGCTTACAAGCTAGAGTAAGGCTGGTGGAGAGAATATGACATTTTTTGGTATATAGCAAGACCTGAGTTGGAAAGTTTGTAAGTTTCCATTTTTGCTGTTACCTTTGTCATTTTTGAGTTGACACATTACTCCTCAATCACAAAGTCTTGATACTTGAACTGATTCTTATGGGGCAACAATCACCTCTCCACCGGGAAAGACCTGCAGAAAAGGCAGGGTCAAGACAATGAGTGCTCCACTCTAGCCTTCTCTTTGTTGCAATTGGCTAGATCTGCTTTCCAAAATGTCAATCACTCTGTGACTTCGTTCATTGGCTAAAACCACTGAAAGACAGGAGCAAGCTAGTGCTATAGAAAACAAATGATAATAGCTGTTATGTCTTTTGTCTCATCTCTTGGGTTCTGTAAATGCCACAAGTGACTTTTTTTAATGGGAACCTGGGAATAGCTTCCACCCACTCCTGCTCCATGCTCACAGACACCTCTACATCTCCACTATTGCTACCACCCCAATAACTGCTGTCCCAAAGCCAGATACACAGTGGTGCCTCGCTAGACGAATGCCCTGCAAGATGAATTTTTCGCTTAACGAAGAGATTTTTCAAGCGGAGGTTGCCTCGCAAGACAAATTTGTTTTGTGGAAAATTCGTCTAGCGAATCGCGGTTTCCCATAGAAATGCATTGAAATTCAATGGGCAAAATTCAATTTTGCCTATGGGCAAATTTTTTTTCCCCCAATGCATTCCTATGGGATTCGCTAGACGAATTTTTTGCAAAACGAATTGACTCACAGAATGATTTAAATTCGTCTAGTGAGGCACCACTGTAGAATAAACGGGCACAAACATCTTGAGAGCTGCAGCTAGATAGGTCTTGCACAAATCTTCTTGGGCAGAGCTCTGCTAAGCCAGATAGTTGCAGAGACAGAATAAAAAAAAACTGATCAGAAAATTATAAATAGATAGAAAGAACAAGAACAAAAGTTTTACAAACACTCACATTTGCCTTTGAACTCCAACGCCGACCTCTCACATTTACACATTAGTTTTGCTCGACCTCATTATACAGCACCCTTTACACTTTGTGATGCTACCAAGAACCAAGTTAAGGTTTATATTTAGGATCTTGGCCATGGTTACAGCCACTGAATAATTATTACTATTTTAAGTGCCATGTGAAATCAGCATTTAAGTCCACTAAAGAGTCATGCTGTTGCGTGGTCAGCCCCATTTTGCTATCTGAGGCAAATGACAAGATGGCACCCCCTTCTTGTTCCATGTACAGAAACAGACTAGACAAGCAACTGGTTAGCAGCAGGCTGGTTTAGGGGGTCCAGGGCAGTTCTGTCCTCCAACACAGGAGCATGGTCAGGGGGGTTAGGAGGACTAGCTAGGGGTTTGCCTAATAATAGGGTTGTCTCTGATACTGTGGAAATGGCCTTTCTTTAAAGGACATAGAAACATGTGGTAGCCATTCCTGATACGTTTTCCCCCACCTCTCTCCCTCTCCCTCATGCACACACACACACACACACACACACACACACACACACACTACCTACCTACCTACCTACCTACCTACCTACCTACGGTATCTATCTATCTATCTATCTATCTATCTATCTATCTATCTATCTATCTATCTATCTATCTATCTATCTATATCTTTCCTGACTAAAATAATTGTAGTGTCTCATCAGAATCCTGGATTTGCCTGAAGCCATGGTGGGGGAAGGGAACAAAAGGGAAGGCAGGTTTGAAAGTGGCCATTTTAAACAACAGCAGAGGTCTGAATAAAGCATGGCTAGAGGAACTGTGAGGTGTTGAAGGAGCCATGAGGGGATGCTGTAGCTTAAGGCAGTGTTTCTCAACCAGTGTGCCTCCAGATGTTTTGGGACTACAACTCCCATCATCCCTAGCTAGCAAGACCAGTGGTCAGGAATGATGGGAGTTGTAGTCCCAAAACATCTGGAGGCACACTGGTTGAGAAACACTGGCTTAAGGGACCTGTGAAGGCATAGAGGCAGGGTGTGTGAAGTGTAAAGGGAGGGGTGTGGGAGTTAGCAAGGGCATTGGGGTAATGTGAGCAGGGGCGGCAGCCCCTAGTACTTACGGTATATACATAGAGCTTGAACCATACACCCATTATGATCTTAAGGACATGTATACACATACATTGCATGTACCCGTAAAAATATAACCTGAAAACCAGCACAAATGTGATTCAAAATCTTCTGAGTAACTCAGCTGCAGAAAGTCCACCATCTGTAGTTTTGCATCAACCCTGTTCAAGAAAATTATATGCAAATTATGTTAATTGCATGCAGCTCAACCATGCAAATCAGCTCCAGGCCTCCAGATTATGACATATTCAATGTTGTTACCTTCCACCGTCCTAGAAAATCCCTGTGGAAAGGCAGAAACCTTATATACCAAGTGGTTGCCACATTCATTGAAGAGAGAAAAGGAATTAAACAAGATGGGAACAAACCAGAAGGAAAATAGCTTAGGAAGCTATTTTAATTGGACCCAGCAAGCTACCTCTTCCAAACTCCTTTCCTGAGCTCCAGGGACTGTTCTTCTGTCCTACTCAGAATTACAGCGACAGATTCCTGAATGATGGTGACTGGGAACATTCTGTCTGTGTTTATTCACTGCTTCCGGGCATTATCATTGCTATGAGTCACTACCGTTGCCCAGGCCTAACCTAACACAGCAGTTGCTTTAAAATTCACATTCCACCTCAGATAGGATTAACTAGAATAATAGTTAGTAGACCATATATTTGGGGCTGCTGAAATAGGAAGAGGGCTGTTTACTTCATCAGAGTTTGCACTGCATGTACTTCAACAGAAATCAACACAAGCAAAACTGGGTATATCAGAAGCTCAGCAGTCATCCCTGCTCTGAAATACTCTCTCATCAGATTCATGCACATTTTCCATTTTCCATGGACACAAAGCACTGAGAAAGCTTAAGGTTCATGAAATTATACCCAGGACCATAAGAGCTGTGTGTTTATAAAAGTGTGTGTGTGTGGAATGGGGGTATTTTTCTCTGCAGGCTCGATAACTCTAACAGAGAAGCTTCCTTCTCACGGTAGAGTTCTTCCCAAAATTCCCCGTAGGGCTTTTCTATACAGTGGAGAACTAGCAAGTCAGAAAATGACTGAGAACAACTGAGTTAAATGGCATGATGTTGACCAGGACTTGGCTGTCAGCACAAACCAGGACAAATTGTGTTCAGTCATCAAGTCTGTTTAACTATGATTAAGCCCTGCTGGGACCTGCAGGGCTGTGCCTCTCAGCTACAATTGAATCCTCTGAGAAAATGGTAGTGCTGGGACTGACATTTGAAATGTGCCTGCACTGAGCTCTACAATTTATTTTTCCAGTCCCTTAAGTGAGGCTGCAAAATTTAGAAACACTGCATCAAAAAGATAGCTGTCACACAGAACCTTATAAAATACATTGTTGCATGGCATGTGTGTGTGTGTGTGTGTGTGTGTGTGTGTGTGTGTGTGTCTACATACACACACAAACACACAACTTGCCAAGACAGAACCTGCATCCAGTTCTTAATCCCACAAATAAATTGTTTGAACTGTGGCTAATTGGCAGGCTACAGATTTTATGCACCTTGTTTACATATCTTTCATATGCATGCTGCATAAGGTCTGGGAATGCTTTTAGTGTTATAAAATGAAATGAATTATCAAGTTCACTTTCATCTAGCAGAACAAACAGGGTTCTTTGCTGTGCCATAATAAAGACCCCCATAGCTGAAATGTTCTATCTAATTTTGTAATTTATTCTCAAGGGCTAATTTGCAAAATGAAATTGTTTGGATGATTGGTTTGCAGTAAACATGATGAATCAAATTGTCTGCCACAAGTGGAGTATAAGCTTATATTTCCATTTATAATAATAATCAAGCGAGAATAGGGCATATTGATAAAACTAGAATAGTCTCTCTCTTTTTGAAAAAAATAAAAAATCAAGTTATTCAACATGATGTGGGATACTACTGAGCGGGTGCTGCAAACCATTTTAGATTTTATGTGCAAAGTTTAATAAGCAAGCAAACCCAATCTGGAGGAAATATGCCTCAATAAAGACCTACCAGTAACTACATTTTGCTGTCCCTGTATTGTGGAATGTTCTACATGCAAGATGAAAAAGGACATAGCATTTGCATCTCCATAGATTCCTATTGGCTGGAAAGTTACTTCAAGGATAAAGGAGACATATGGTCAAAGGCAGTCAAAGGCTGCATACAGATGTATAACCCAGACTTTTCTGGTTCAAGTCCAACACTCTACTCCAGGAGTAGCCAATGTGCTACTCTCCAGATATTGTTGGACTTTCACTTCCATTGTCCTTGACTGACATGTGGTCCATTATCATGTGGCAGGTTCCATGTTGGCTACTCCGACTCTACTTCCTATCCCCGAAGCAAATAATTCTGTGGATTCCTACGTGGATGTGTCTCCAGCAGTTTTGCTTTGCAGATTTTCATCTAAAAGGATGATTTCACCTGAAATAATTAGACTTGAAGCTTCAGTAAACTGTGTTGCTAAGAATGTGCTGTTAGCAGAGCAGTGCTCAAGATTGTGGGGGAGTGTTAAAATGGTCTAATGAGCACTTCTTGGCAACACATTTTCACCAACGTGACTCAGCCACAATAACAGAACCCTTCACAACTTAGTATCCAACTTATTTCCTGAATTAAAATAGTTTATTCAAGATTCTTAATAGACTATTCCAAAAGATTCTGAATCTCTGATTAGTGCCTAGTTGTACATTTTAAAGACTACGGACTCCATGTCTTTCCTTGGAAGTTTGGGCGGAGGGATTTTAGGCAAAAGCTGTTGAGCGTAAAGTGTTTTATGTAGTCCAGCTTCTCGGAGAGCTAGCTCCACACGAACCCGGGTGTCGGAAATGATCTGTTAAAAAAGGGGAAAAAGAGGATGTTTGTATATATGAATCTGTAGGTACAGATTTTGAGCGAGTCATCTTGAAAGGAGCAGCTTTAATTCCATTGCCGTTTATTAAAAAGGCAACATATAACATACTAGCCTATCTGGTATTAGCCAAATGTGTATGGATAGTTTTGGATTACAGAAACATATACAACAGAATCTCCATATGACACATATGCCCAGATACTTCTGGGGAGTAGGGCGTGCATCTATTGAACAGCTATTGAACACAAAGGTCCCGAATATAGTGCATGGTAACATGCATTCAACTGTAGGTGCAAATTCAGGGCAGTTAAATCCCAAATCTGCCTTCCAATATCTTATTACAATGTTGTAATGTGCCTGTGTAGACAAATGTACATCTTCTAAGATGGCTGCTGCAGACTAAAAATATTGCAGCAGGCAGGCAACAATGGTGGTCAGAAGGAACTGGTAACAGGGCAAAAAGTCAGCAAGAGCCACAGTAGAGAAAGGTAGTACAGAAAAGTGCCTCCTTGATTTGAATTCGGGTGTTCAGACATCCTTAAACAAACACAAGACTCCAAGCACAGCTTAAATGCAGCTCTAGGGCTGAGCAAATCTGGCCTCATGCAAATGGGTTGACATTCTACCCTCTAACCCAATGAAGACTCCTAAAAATGGGGGGGGGGGTCTTTATGTTTCAGATACCTATCTCCCACCTCCAGTGGTTTCCCATACAAAGCATAATTACTCCCTGCATTTAACCTTTTTGCTGTTGGTGTGGATGCGCGCATACACATCAGGCAGGATGGGCAACTACCTGGTCATTAGTGAATGTATGCAACTCAAACAGAGGCTTTAGCAGAACAAATTCTTCTTCTGTTCCAATGCCCATCCGAGCTTTAGATGCCACTGTGTCGGCCATCATTCTTGCAGGGTCAAACTCTGCAACAACAGCAACCTAAGAGAGATGTGGAAATTGTCAGCAGTGCAAATATTTTGTGCGACCCAACCTTAAGATCACACCTTCCTGTTTCCATGCAGTAGGTCCAGCAGACAAAGGACGCACCATTTGATCTTTTTCATCCTTCTTTCCATCTAGTTAGGAAGGTATGCAAGAAAACATGTTAAAGCAGAAAAGGAGGAAGACGGTATGTTTGAAGAATGAAAGTTATGGAATTGATAAGGAAGTTCTTTCTTCTAGAAATGTCATTGCTTGTCAGAATAAATCAACCAATGATTTCATACCTACAATGTTCAAGTGTCCCCAAAGCCACATCCAGTTGGTCCAGAAGAATACCATACTTGAGGGTACTGAAAGCTGCTAAGCGGCCCAGAAACACAAACAGGAACAAACCCTTCCTGTTCAACTACCTAGTGTAGATAGTCTTCCTGGGTCAACAAGGCTATCTCAGTCCTGAATATGTGCTGGAAACCAAACTGAAATGCATATAGGTAATAAGTATTATCCAGAAACCTTTGCAGTTGAGGAACTACCACACTCATAAGCACCTTATCCTAAAAAAGAGACTAGCTGGAAATTATCCAGCACAGTGAGATATAAAGGGATTTAACAAGGGCTTTTATATAGAGATCCCATCATGACTAGCATTAAACCCACTGGAACTTCATTCTCTTTCAAGGAAGCATTTACCCCATATTGTACCTATTAGCCAGGCCTCCTCTGGCTACACCTTTAGGTGCCTGGAGGAGCAAGAATGAAGCACAGAAGTGATTGGCTTTACTCCTCCACTCCCTCGCACCACACAAATTGCAAATTATACATAAAAAGCAGCTGGTAATAAAACTATCATCACTGTAGCATCTGTGGGATAACGAGACTCATATAACCAACATGCTTAAGTGTAATTAATGCATGAAGGGGTTGAGATCATAAGAGTAAGCTGTCCTGCCAGGCTTAGCATGGGTTACTCCCCCTCACCTTGGGAGGAACGTATTGTTGTACCTTAGTCTACTTGATGAACTCAGTGGATGAAGAGGCTAAGTTGGTTGCTGCAGCTTAGCCACATGGCTCTCACAAGCCATTCTTGTGTTCCTATACCAATAATTTAGGAACTTTTACCACTTTGGAACTAAACTAAGTTTTATTGCGACTTTACTGACTGGTGTATGGAAAAGCACACGAACCTGACCTTTGGAGACTTTGCAAATAAATGAATTTTTAACTTACTAAACATGTGGTATTTTCCTACACTGGGGGAAGAGGGAAGTTTTGGGACTCACAAGGGCATATTTTTAAAGGTCTAACAGCCTGTATTTCCACACTTTACTTTGCTGCATATTTTGTGATTTTAAATCTCTGTTGAGGTTCTCTCAAGAAAGATTACGGTACTTGCCCCAAGCTTGGATCTTGACATCCAAGGAATTCTCCTTTTATACCTATTTTTTCCTTGAACCAATAGCATCATGGCTGGAATGGATGGAAGCAATATTATATGCAAAGTACTATTTTGATCATGAAATAGGGGGACACCGATTGTACCACTTGGTGATATGCCATTTTTATGACTTTCTATTGGGGAGGGGTGGGGTTATGTTGCTCCCCTCCACAGATTTAAATAACAGAAGGACGTCACAAGGCTGAGTGTGCCACCTTTGCCACTGCTGAACCCAGTGGCCACAATCTTCCATAATCCATGCACTCAAGAGTGTGTTAGAAATGGCTCTATGTGCATATTGATGTACTCGCATAGCTTTCCTCCATGTGAGGTGGGATCCTGGACCACTCCTCGTGTGTAAGAGGACTATGAACACACATTGGCCAGACATATCAGTGGTAGAGACCAGAGGCAGATTTCTGGCAGCGTGACCGGTTCAGTTACACTGGGCATGGAGCCTTAAGAATGCCATAACTGTTAATTAGAATGGAGCTTGAGAGGCAGGGAACACCAAATTTTGGCATCGCACAGGGCGCAGCTGAAATTTGAGACCCCCAATGCCCACCAACTGCAGGAACAAGGCTAGTCCACACAGTCCCATGAGGCCATCAAGTCTTATTTCAGTGCACTGAAATAGTTTTCTGAACCTTCTCTGTAGTGATGGCCCTTTGGCCATTCTGGAAAAAGACGCCTTTGAACTAATTGAACTAATGAAATAATGTAACATAAAGGAAGCCTCATATATCAAACACAAAGAAAAAAAAATCCAAAACTAGCTAGGCAAGCTTTTAAGAGCCAGCTCTTGCAGATTCAGTCACATAGCCGGGATTTGTCCATCCAAAATGGCTTCCGGCTGGAATTTCTGGAAGTTGCTTAAAATTAACTGCACCCACTGGAAAAACTCAATCCTTATTTTGGGTCAACCCACATAGCCATTTCAACTGTGGGGTCTACCAAGAACTGATACTAGCTGTTCTTTATGTGTCCTTGGCATTCCAAAGTAAACATGATTATATAGCAAACATGATGATATAGCAAAACGTAGCTTCCTTTACCTCAGATGGTTCATCTATTCAGATATTTCAGTTATTCATACAACACTAAGGGTGAACAGGGAGCAGCTTTCTGTAAAAGCCCTTTTATCGAATAAAAGTGAACAGGAAAGCAGACTGATGGCAGCTGATAACTTCCCTTTTATGTATGGGTTTTATTTGATGAGTCACTTTAGAGGTTCATAGGATTGAGCATTCACCACAGGAAGGCTGGGGGAAAAGCTAACAAGCAGACTGGCTTAACTCTTTAGCTAAGGCAGCCTTTACCAATCTGCTGTCTTCCTTATGTTTTGAACTACAACTCCCATAAGCCCCAGCCAGCGTGGTGGCATTGGGTGGGGCTGGTGGGAGTTGTGATTCATAGCATCTGGCGGACACCAAGTTGGCAAAGGCCAAGCTAAGGTTTTGCCCATTTCATATCCCTTCCTTCCACATTTATCTTTTTTTATGTTCCTTGGACGCAGAACTAAAGAAATTCTGAATATTAAACGGCAGATAAGCACCTGAAATAAAAGCACCAGAAGGCTTGCATGATTCTCGCTCAGTGCTGCCATACAAACTCACTTCTGCAGCACAAGTCTGCAACAAATTATTGTTTGTTTGCTAGTTTAAAAACGACTTGTTCCCTTTGCATTGTATCCCAAACACTCCTGCAATAATGCCACATCTGAAAGGAGCTACACTGAATATAGAGTAATTTAAAAGATGAGTTGTGGATCTTTTATATGCCTCTGGAACCTGAAAAATAACCTTTTACAAAATCACACCACTTGAGAGGGGTCTTTTATAGTTGCTGTGTGGAGACTAACATCATATAATTTCAACATGCAAACTGACCCTGGATTTGCCAGCCTCAAAACACCAGCTCTGCCTTTCTCCTCAAGATGCACTATGCACCAAATTGCTGAGACAGTTTTTACGCTGCAGAATGTGTTGTCATTCAGTATATGTAGACATAGGCTAATGGTGTTTTTTTGGGGTGGGGGTGGGGGACCCAGCAAGAGCCCTGAGTATAAATCAATCTGAAGTAGAGCACGGTTGCTGACATATCTAATCAAGTGACTAATGCAAGAAAAAACACTGAGGAGCAAGCCAGGGAGCAGCTTGGATGTGGCTTTTTCTTCCGGAAACAGATCCTGTTTGTATCAGTTTGAAGTCGCAGATAAGAGGATGGCATCATGGGGACCAAAACATAGATCAATACTGTAAAGCCTGCCAATTGCAAGGGGACAATGAACAGCAAAGGCACAATTCAGTTGTGACGAAAACTGCAAGTCAATTAACCGGTGAGAATAATAACTGCAGGTTTAAAATGTGGGTTCTTATTGAAGTAGTGTCTTGTGAAAGGATGCTTAGCAGGAAAAGAATTCATTTAAAATTGTCTGTGGTGGTTGTTTCTTTTTATCTAAGCGATGCAGTCAACCTTAAAGCAATTTGTTATGTTTTCGTGAGATATACTGTAGTTTTGTTATACTGCAAATGACCATAATTTTTCCATCTATAAGACGCCCCCATGTATTGTAGTGTTGGGGGGGGACTCCAAATGTATAAGACGCCCCCCTATTTGGGGGGACTCCAAATTAAGAAAACACCCCCTCATCACTACCCATGTATAAGACGAGCCCCAATTTTAAACCTTTTTTTTGGGGTTAAAAAAAACCCTAGGAAAAATACACGGAAAAATATGGTAATTTTAAAAACAAGGGAATGAACACACTATTAGACAAATGGTTCTGTTGGACCACTAGCTTATTGACCAGTGTAACTGATCTAGCACAAGAAGACCCTCCCCGCAACCCTCTGATCTGGCCCTAGAACCCAAGATTCTTCCTAGTACTGCTGCACCTGCAGAAGCCATAGTTGCTGCTGTGCCTGCACATATTCCCTGCCCAAGCATAGTTCAGATGTGCCCTGCAAAATTTTAATAACATGCTCAGAATGGAGGCTAAGCAGTTATCTATTTGGAGGGCAGGACTGCTGTCAGTTCTACCCATGGGATCCCCACAGGGCCTTAGCCAGGACACTCTTTGCCTCCTGGCAAAAAATGGCACTCATAAACTACAACTAGATCAGTATTTAATCAACCACATCCTACGACTTCAAAAGGCAAACCTCATTGGGGGGCGGGGCAGGAATCAAAACCACGCCAATGCTTTTGGCAAATTAACATTTTGCAGCAACTCGCTTGGTGAGTTTCCCCCTACGAGTGGGCTAGGGCCTGATGAATAAACACCTTCCAAAACAAAGAAACAGTGTAATATTTTAAAAAGTGAAAGGCAATTTCAAGCCAAAGCCCATTGATTTCCCACCCTGCCCTGCACAAGACATATTGCAGACCTGGGACAATGTGGTGACTCCAGCTGAAAATAGAAATTGAGTCATGATCTGAAAGGAGTAACACCAAGAAACACATTTACAGTCCAGCAAATTCATAAAAAGGCTGGGGAAAAACCAAACGAGATCTACTTTAACTTGTTTGAAAAAAGATCAGAAAAAATACTCCTGACAAATACAAAAAGAATGCAGTCATCTTAGGTCAGGAAAGAAGAAACTAGGCACTGCATGCTGTTATACACTCAAATGGCTGGAATGAATCTTAAATTCTCCATCCAGCTTTTGAAATATTACAGGGAGGTGGACTTTGTCTGGCTTATTTACAAAAACATTTGTGGTCAAAACAGCAGTCAATGAGCCTGGCCTATTCAGCTCAAAGTAATTTAAGCGGCCAACACTTTCCCAGGTGTAAGTACCCATAAGTTCACATATACAAGCGGGATTTATAATAGCTTTGTTACTGATTTATGCTTGTTGAGTTCAGCCTCCATAACTATCTGGTCCACAGTCATATAAACAGGTATGCTGGACCAAGCTCTCTGTATCCCCAGCTGTATGTTATGTTCAACACAGAAATTGTAGTACATTTTCCTGCATCTTCTCGCTTGGTTCACAGTCACAAGTGAAGTGGCAGGCAACTTCCGTCTATTACTAGGCAGTCTCCTACCAATCATCAGCATTATTTTGGTTTCATTTCAATGCACGCCTCCTTGAGAGTAAGTTCCACTGACCGCAGTGGAATTTACGTCTAAGTAAACATTAAGAGAATTGTGCTCTCGGGCATTTAATTCTGGCACAGTTCAAGTAACTGGGTTTACTGGAAGAATGAAGGAACATGTTTCTTGCAGAGAAGTTAAGCATCCTACCAGTTATCCTCCTTTTTCAGAAAGTATAAATGCTGCCAAACCAAAATATTAAATTCAAGAACTAACCAAAACTATTAATTGTGTGTTTTAATGCCATTTGCATCTCCACACATCATTCAAGCACTCTGTAGTGACTACAACAAGCTTTCAAACTGTTGGGGTGGAGACTCATTCTGGTTTGAAGTCTCAGCAGTTGCAGAGCAGCACCTGCAACTACAAACGCTCTAGGTGGAAAACCATACCAAAGGAAATCCTGGGGAACATGTCTGAATTATGCTGGTGACAGCTGAGAGCTAGTACGGCAGTTTAGTATCCGAAGGATGAATAAAATCCATGATGTCAGACTTCCATTTTAGGTGAGAAGAGGGGACGATGCAGAAGTTAATAGGAAATCACAAAATTATTTCCCACCCATACAAATGGTTACGTTAAAAATGACATAATGATGCAAGAATATTGAAAGGCTGGACTAATCTGTGCTGCTGAAAGTTTATGCACATTTTAAAGTTACCTTTCAGCCTTCATTCCTTTTTCCCACTTTCAACACTGTAAGACTTGCTCCATTAGATAAGATAGATAGATGGACCATAGCTGCCAAGTTATCCCTTTTTAAAAGGGATTTTCCCTTATGCTGAATAGGCTTCCTCGCGAGAAAAGGGAAAACTTGGCAGCTATGAGATGGACACCTGCTATGTTCTCAGACACGTCTCCTCGCTATGTGCCCATATGCCCAACCCCAATTCAATTTCAGACCCAGGTGAGGGGAAATGATTAAAGCCCTCTACCAACCCATTCAAGGCTCCCAATCCATATAAGGGCCCCTTCACTGGCGATTTGTGTAAAAAATTCCTGGCACTTAAAGGCATAGATACAGAGATAATCTGGATTGGTTGAAGGTAGAAGAACATGGTGCAAAACATTCCCTGTCCATTTTATCAAGGTACCATAATTTTTTGTGTAAGACGCCCCTATTTTGGGGGACTCAAAATTAAGAAAATGGGGGGAGATTGCCCCCATGTATAAGACTACCTCCCCCTTTTAACATTATTTTTAGCAGAAAAACCCTAGTCTTGTACACAGAAAAGTATGGTACTTTCCACTTAGTGGGTAGATACTTATCTACTGCTGCTCTTTCTCATATTAACAAAAAGAAACTGAAAATGTGGGGTGATCATAGTGTGTGGAAATTATCTTCTAGAAAAGCCTATTAGACCCAAAACACATGGTGGAGGGGGGCACACTATGGGTGGAATTCACCTAGCAGACCTCATCAATAGGCTGCCTGAATGACCTGTGGGAACCCCCAGAACAGTACATGGGGTAAGGGTAAGGGGTATCATTCTATCTGGCAAATTGTTCTGCTTGCACAGATGCAATGTCTGTAATGGTGCAGTGCTGAATTCTACCCCAAGACTATTTTTAGATTTCACTGTTAACAGCTTCTGCTGCATGCATTAATCTAGCAATGATCATGCACAGATACAAACCAAACAGCGAGTGATGAAACTAAGGTAAAAAGATTGAGAAGCCCCTTTTTCATGTCTTGAGAGACTGCTATTTCAAATTACACATAAAAAGACTCAGGTTATACAATTTAAAAGATACCTGTTGCCTGAGAGCATCAAGACGTCTCTTCCTTTCTTCTTCTTCATGGGCTTCTTTGAGTATTGCTTCTCTTTTCTCCATCAAGCGCTCTTCCAAAAGCTTTTGTCTAAACTGAACTCTTTGAACAGGAAAACATGAAGTCAATGATCTGTCTTCTAATACCATTTAATAGTTTTATGTGGGAACGGATTGGGGGGGTGAGAAATTTAATTCAGTTCACATTTAAAGGAGAACATATCAAATCTGCACTTTTCGAAACAATATGAGAAGCAAAATATGAGCAGGCATCCTTCAAACTTGAATTTTGCGATGTAGTTCTCCAACTAAATCATGTTCACAAGGGGCAGTTGCTTGCAAAAATTTGTACATTAGTCAAAACTGAAAACAAAAATATGTGTATTAGGAGAATTGCATACTAAAGTGCTGATGAATTTCTATGACAATTTTTTTTTATAAAAAAATGCTCCAGAAATGGAGAGGAATGAATTTAAGATTTAAAAAATGAGAAATTGGAAGAACCAAGGTTGACGGATCCTTCCAGATCCCTAATTAGGAACAATTAAAATCTTATTCAGAAGCAACAATTGAATCAATACTTTTCTTAGATTTAGGTGTGTAGAGTGAGTGTTCTAAATTTGGTAAAAGGTTCAAAATCACATATGGATGCCGACAATCCCAGATAAATTGTGTTAATGTCAAAATAAATAGCTGATTATTCTATTTGGGCAGCTTTCAACAATTACAGATATAGTTCTTAGTTTCTGGAGTGATTAGTATTCATTGACCTTGCATCACTGTACTAAATTCACTAAGAAGAGCTGAAAGAATGACGGCTGCATCTTCTCAATATTTTTCACATTCTTAATAGCCATTCTTATTGTTTTCTGTTGTAATCTACTTTGTTAGCAATGTCCTGTTTGGAAATGAATCTTGAGACTGATGGAAGTAATGTTAGAAGGATTTTTTTTCAAGATTAACTCTTGACATCTGTAGATCATTACAAAAGCAAGAAACTGACTGTGTACAGATGATTGCTTTTCAGATACATGGATGCAATATTTGGACACCTATCATAAACTGAGGGCTGGCTCATAGCAATAATGTGGACCAAGTTGTAATCTGATGAAATGGGAGAGCATCTCTGGGCCCCCAGAAGTACAGGATTGTGTGACAAAAGTTGCCAGAAGTTCATGGTTGCGTAACGGGGAGACAAGACACAAGGGCAATCTGAGGACTGCAAACATGTCAGTTGTGTAGGTATGCCTTATACACCTGGAGGAACATCATAATGGCATTGCTTAGCACACTTTTTCATATGGTCTACAAAGGTTTTCTTATACCCTGAAATAATGTTGTTCCTTCTGCTTCAAAGAAATCTCCCAGTGTGAGAGTGAAGTATAATTAGACCTTTCCTTCCCCCCATGCCAGTTTTAACTAAGTATTATGGTTAAGTAACATTAAAAAAATAAATACCAAGTTGAATAATGAGCTTAGTTTACTGGTTTCAGTATTGCCACCTTTTGAAGCACTGAGAATACACATTCATGTAATTTCCGATAAGCATAATTTCATTAAAATGGCTTACAGATTGTGTCTCATACATATTTAACAGAAAATTTTGGGACCATGTTTATTGTAAGAGCTTTAAAATATCATTATGGACATGTTTATAATATGTGCAATATTTCATTAAGAAAGCTCTTCCCTATTTTGACTCAAATAAATATTCATAGAGGTACAGCAAAAGGGAAACGCTGATATCAGTCAAAGAGAAAATGAGAGATTCAAGAAAGTTTTTCCATTGCCATCGCTGATCATTCTGCTTCTGTGGGATGTTCGAGAATTTGGATCAAATTATTAAGACTCCAGTTTTGCATACCTACCTTAATGTATCTCAATCAATTACTGCTGGTTGGGTAACCTTTTCTGTTGAGGGCTATATCTCCTCAACAGAAATACAGAAATGCATGCTGGTAATAGGTAATGCTGAATATCTCCTACATATATGAAATCCATTCCACCACTGCTCAATAACAGTGGTGACTTCTTCCTGCCCCTCGCGTACCACCTTACCAGCTGCTGCTAAGTTCAGCCTCTGCTCCTACCTAATACGATTCATTGTTTCCGAAACTAGATTTTGAAAAATAACCTATTAAACACGTCTGCAATCTCCCCAAAGCAATACATGGGATTACTTAGAACTGTAGTCAATAGTGCCTATTTATGGCTTCTAACACTTTCCTATACTCTTCAATTTGTTAAGAATGTTTGGCAAGTGCATACATCAAAAGGCTGGCGCTTGATGTGATACTATAAGCTGCAGCAATGAAAGAGACTTTGATTTTCTTTGCCCAGAGAGCACTCCCCAGACACAAGGAACAGGGCATTTAGTGCATATACTGCATACTACACTACCATTTACCAGCACAGAAATGTTATGCTTCCTAAGCAGATACCACTATCCCAGATATCATAGCCATCCTACTTACAGAATCAACAGTAACCACTTCCTCTGTGCAATCAGGTAACATTATGAATGCAAGGATAGGTTGACACAAGTCCATTTTGCGTGGAGGATACTCTAATTTGTGAACAAGCCACAGAACTTGATTCAACAGGATTAGATTAGAAAAACCTACTGCTGCAACAACCACTTACCATTAGGGTTTTTTTTAATGCAGTTCTATGCTGTATATTCGGGTCCTTTTCAGTTTGAACACCTATCTGCCATTGGCTCATTACTTCTTTATTAGGTAAAAGTTATCTAGGCCATAGCAACATTCTTTATCCAATTTTATAACACTTCTTAGAACTTGTGTGTGTTAAACCCATAAAAGCAGCAACAGGTGGCTCAAAATATGATTGGAGGAGCAGAGCTGTGGGAGGTCTTTAACCGCATCTCTTATGTATTTCTTCATCTAAAATTGTACATACCCACAGATGTTGTCCGTCCTTCTCAGGGAAATAATTCCCTTGCAGAACTAACAGTAGCTTCTCCACCCCACCCTACCATTGCTTAAGTAAAAACAAAATCCCTAGGAAATCCGATTATTGATCTTCCCAACAACATATCTTGCATGACAGGCTGTTGCCATGCATAGCATAATAAATATTTTAAAATATTATGGATTGAATTTTTAACGTAATTGATTTGGTAAATTAAAGATTACAGGACCGTTTGTACTTCTGTCGTAGAGAAAAAGAAGATCACAACTAAGATATATCCAAAGCACTGATTCAAACCTTGTAACTTGATTTGTGAATATAGCATTTCTCACAAACACAAACGCTCAGACTCAGTGAGATCAGGCAGCTACTTGTTCCCTATCTGATTTACAGCCAGCCAGCCGACTAGGGTTGCATAACAATGGAATAATCACTTTAAATCATCATTCTTTCTACTGGTCCTAAGTCACAGTAACTTCTTGCGCACCTTAGACACAACTGAACATTTAGTTATGGAAAATAAAAGTTATATCTCACTTTCTTAAACCTGGCTATTAAATGCCAGCCCAAACAGGGTATTCTTACAGGTATTTGGGGTAAGACTTTGAGGGGGCCCTTGGGGGAGAGTGGCTGGGGAGACTCAGCCAGATGGGCGGGGTACAAATAAATTATTATTATTATTATTATTATTATTACTGTCAGGTTCTCCATTTTTAAAGGGAAATTCCCTTATGCTGAATAGCCTTCCTCGCGAGAAAAGGGAAAACTTGACAGCTATGTTATTATTCTCACAATTGTGGGCAGCCCTTGAGATGACCACTCAAATTGGTGCATGCTTGATATAGTTCAAGCACTCATGGGCAACTTCAAAGTCAATGATGGAACAAAGAAAAGAAATAAACTTTCGCCTACATCACACTCACACTGGTATAGGTTTTATGGGTCAAAACTGGCACCTGGAATTGTGTCTAGAAGACAGCATGGAAGCACTGAGGCACTAGTGAGATGTTCTCTTTGCATATTATCCAGCTGAAGAAACATTTCACAATGGAAGTGTCTGGGCAAATGTCATGGGTTTGTCTAGCTCACCACTGCCAATACTAACTGGAAGAGGTTCTCCAAGGTTTCAGGCAGGAGTCTTCCCCCCCACACACCTCAAGATCAACCAGGGATTGATCCTGTGATCTTTTGCATGCAAAACAGTCTCTATGACAAAGCTATGGCCCTTCCTCAAAGTCCATGGTGCACACATAAAGGGCTGGAAGAGATCTTCTTCTTCTTCTTCTTCTCTTCTTCTTCTTCTTCTTCTTCGGCAATCACTCATAGCCGAGTAAGATTGTCTTCCATAAACACGGTTTTAACAATGAGTCCGTAAGTGACAGTGGAGGCCAATTCTGGATCCACACATCCTTCCACAGTGGGGACATTGGTTTCTGGGCGGGAGTTGATCATGGTGTGGATTTGCCAAGTGTGCCTTCCTCTTAAGCATGTTTCTCCCTTGCATCCTGAGTTTGAGTGTCTTCAAAGCCCATGACACCTTTGGGAAAGGCTGTTCTCCAACTGGAGCGCTCACAGGCCAGTGTTTCCCAGTTGTCAGTATTTATACTACTTTTTAAGATTTGCCTTGAGACAGTCTTTAAACCTCTAACTGCCTAGGTAGGATAAGTGCTCGACATTTTCCAACGTTACACCATTGAGTTGGATTTGTGGTGCTGCAGAGGGGTTATTTTGTACTTGTTGGTGCAGCACTTTGGTTTTTTGGATGTTGAAGATACCCAAGCTTTTTGTTAGCTTCTGCAGAGATATTTAGGATGGTTTGGAGGTCATCCTCTGAGTGTGCGCACACTACGTTGTCATCAGCATACTGAAGCTCTATGACGGAAGTTACGGTAACCTTACTCTTTGCTTTCAGCCTGCTCAGATTGAAGAGCTTTCCATCTGTTCGATATATGATTTCTACTCCAGTGGGGAGTTTACCTTCGACAAAGTGTAGGATCATAGCAATGAAAATAATGAATAGCGTTGGGGCAATAACACACCACTGTTTAACACCTGATCCCACTTTGAGAGCCATTGTTATCGGCGATTGTTGCTGTCATATGTATATGACTAAGGCTTTTGACACTGTAAATCGTAATGCCCTGTGATCTGTCCTTCTGAAAATTGGCTGCCCAGATAAATTTGTAAACATCATTCGGCTTGAAGAGAGGCAGGGTCCTGACTCACTTGTGCAGGGTATCAAGAAGGTAACAAACAATGAGAGCTTCCCCACTGCTTAGGAGGGGAAATGGCAAGGGAAGTTCAACCTGCCCATAAACTGCTGTGGAAATTAAGAGTGGAATTCAATGCTGTGCTGTTCTATATGCTCTTATTTACTGAAGAAGATATATGACTATATGACTAATGGATGCTTGGCCCAGACTGAATAGAATGGGTGAGAGCCAGTTCTCAAAATATGGAAATTTGTTGCAATCACACAAACTTACTGATCAAGAAACACTTTAAGGTTGAAAACATGAAAAACTAGCCGTGGTTGAACACCATCTGTTATTATTATTTCTACCCACCACCACTGATTTACTTTTATTTTGCTGTACAGCCAGAAAAAAGGCTTCCAATAAAGCTTATAGCTGACACTGATAAGACGGTCCCTGTCCTTGGGTTTATAATCTAAAAAGAAAAGAGGATTGGAAGGTGGGAGGGAGGGAAGTAAACAAAAACAAAAACCAACCCAAATAGGCACTATTTGTTATGTTACGGAGTTCCTGTAACAACCAGCTGGAATGGAAAGAATTCAAGGAGAGGAGTAGTCTCAAGTTGATGGTCTTTCAGGAGAACTGATGGAGAGGACCTACAGTCCCATTTCTTTCCTTTTTCTGTAGCCAGATGGAGTGATCGTTACAAGATCAAACAACCAGCAGTACCCTCCGTCCTGTCAGGGTGTAACTTCAGTCACTTATCTTCACCTGGTTCCCCACTATGGCCAGAAGCTGCAAGCTAGAGCCTTATGAAATAAGGAAGCAGAAGTGGCTGTCACTAGCACATTGATTCCTCTGAAAGACAAACCTCTGCACAATATTGCCTATTCTGGCAGCTTCAGGCAGAAGGCAAGACTGGACTTGCAGCAGTCCATAAGAGCAGTCTTATTCATGCTTGCCAGGTCTTGCAGCTAAGTTGCCAACACTTCATCAGCAGGCCATCGTTGTTCCTATGAATCTAAAGGTGAACCGGTGCAGTCTCGGTTTCATAGTCAGATCAAAATTCAGATAGGAAAGTCTCTAGAAAACTGATCTGGAGAGTAAGAAGCTAGAAGTTCCACTCAATAGACTTCTCTAAAAATGAAAGGCTTGAAACAGGAAATCACATTAAATATGTATGGTATACTGTAGTGTATATGGGGTATAGTTAGTGTGATGGCATGGGTCCCACAATTACAACATAACCCTGTCCTGGACCCTTCCCACCCAGTGCTAATAAGCCGGGATAACAAGGACCCAGCTGCTCCAAATGGTATCCTGCCAGACCTGAAGAACAAGGAATTTTCTTTATCCAATGGATTCCTCATTGATTATTTGCATCATTAATGTTATTAACCGCAAACAGGACTTAGTCTTAAGCAACATTAATCTAACTTTGTGATATTAACAATCTTATGAGTGAGTTCAATGGGATTTACTTCCAGATAAGTATGCATAGGATCACAGCCTAGATCCTAGCCCAGAGATAATGCTGACATAGCCTTGCTTTGGCTTATGGGTGGACAGAGAGCAAATCCTTTTAACATATATAATGTATGGAGCTCAAAGGCAGATCAATGAAGATAAGTTGCCCTGAAGATTCAACATACTTCAAATTTGGAGCTTGGAAGAACTGCAGGTGAATTCTGCAGGTGAATTGCTGAGGGGAAAGTGAATCAAATCTGTCACACTTTTAAAAAAAGAAAAGAGAAAGAGAAAAACAAATAACAGGAATGAAAAGATGAGAGAGAGAGAAAGAGAAAGGTAGAGACTTCAAGAAAAAATAGTTTTAAATAGGTATGAAAGGGGCAAATTGGCATTAGAATAATGTACAGAACAGGCCCTTCCCAACATCATTTATATTGTGAAATCATGATTATTTGTGCTCATGATGCTATCAGGGAAGTCATACACAATCCCGCTTTCAATACTGTCTGTGCCTGCAAAAATTTGAGGTGGTTATGCTGCTTCATATCCTGCAAATTCTTTTTGAAATCTCGAAGGGCAGCTAGAAGGTGATGGTGCGGCAGCAGCCAGGGGAAGCTGGATGTTGCAACACTCAGGTGTGGTGGACACCAATGAAAATTAATGTAGACTGGCTGCCCTGGGTGTGTTAGGAAAGGGAAGCAGCAAACCTAAGAGCGCCTCCTTATGCGATCTACTCAGAAGTAGATACGAGTTCAATCACCACATAGGTGGGTAGAGGATTGCAGGCTTCAACACCATTCACAACCCATAAATGCCTCCTTGTTGTAACCTGCTTAATTACAGCAATTTAACATATTTATATTAATCAATGACATTAATTTTCAGACACTGATCCCAGCCTGAAGCTTTTGAGCTCTGGATCATTAGGCAAGTATTTCATTCAATTGAAGGGATTACTGAAGACATCTTTTCCCATTCAACATCTAAGTATGAACTGCTGCCATCGCTGTGGTTCTTGGTTTTTATTTTATTTTATGATCACTACAGAAAACATTTAGGCAGCGTGCCTGACCCTTTATTGGCCTTGGGCAAAACCTGCAGATAAAAGTCTCTCAATCCCCAAATGGATTGACAGCCGCAATGAAGGAAAAAAACCACAGGGCATAGTAGTCTAAAGAAAGGGTGAATTATTTCTATAACAAGCAGCTCAGCAAGATGCAACAGAGGAAAGAGGTGGGTTACTATCCAGCATTGCCTTCCAAATAGAGACATTTAATGTTCCTTGCTTGCTGTAAGAATTGTAATAATAAAAAAGAGTTTCAGAAAAGGAGTTAGGCCGCCTTATCAGAGCCACAGGGAAGCTGCAGGGTATCCCTTCCTTTGAATGGAAGCTGACAGAATTTGAAGGCTGATCTCTGCCTAGCCTACAATCATGCGGATGCTGTGAGCCAAAAGCTACAGGATAGTTATTGCGGAGAAAAAAGTCTCCTGATTCTGAAGAGAGCTATTGCCAGTTTTCATACTTAGAAAAGGCACTAGAATAGAGGTGTGTAACCTGTGGCCACCCCAGATGTCATTGGAACCTGAGAGTCCCCCAACTAGCACATGCAGTGCTTAGAGATCATGAGAGTTGTACTCCAACGATCTCTGGAGAGCCACCTCTGGGCCAGATGAAGCAATGGTCTAATGCATTCACAGGAGGGCAGGAAAAACAAATCAAAATATAAATCATTGCATGGAAAATATGCATGATGGTTGTTTACTTCACGGGAATCCCTACATCATGAGAAGACCTAGCACTGACTTGTCTCAAGTTCATAGCAAAAGAAGAAGGGGAAAGTACAAAAGCGAAGAACTACTAACATCACTGCCCTGAGCCCCATTGAGTTCAGGAGAGGTTACCCCCAGGTAAACGTGTATTGGGATGAAAACTAAAAGTCTTTATATTGGGGAGCCATACTAAATAAAAATAATAACAGTTTTAAAAGAAAAAAAATCAGTAAATAAAACTAAAAAGGATTGCTTTGAGGTTCTTGTTTTTAATAATCCAGCAGTGTATAAATTTTATGAAATAAACAAAACAAAACAAGATTTTTTAAAAATTGCTCTCCAACTATGAGTTAATAATCCACATGAGGATTCTGTTTATAACTTTACCTTTTCTTATCTTTAATGACTTGTTGGGCCAATAATTTCTTGAATTCTGCCAAACGCAGAAGATCTTTTGCTTCCAGTTCCTTCCACCTGCGCTGCTTTTCAGCCCAGTACCTTTTCACCTAAGTTTTGAAAGAACACAAAAGGAAATTTGAAAAGGAGGAGGCTTCTATCACTGTGAAAAGGCAATTTTGGTTTCAATAATAACAGTTTTATTTGCCCATAGCAAGATAGCAATTTAAGTGTCCATTCCACATTCTCAAACAGAAGTGGGGGAAACTGGCTTGAGGAATTGCTAGGTCTGGCAGTGTTTGCTATAGCATTCTGCTCTTCCATCCTTTTTTAGGGGCAGGCATTACAGATGGCTTTATCCCTGCAAACATCAAGAAGGAAGCAGGTTATCTTTGATCTAAGTGTTTCACTCCACACATTCAGAAAAGAGCAATATTTAAATAGCAGTAAAACACCTGGAGGTATACCTGCTAGATATGAACATGTGAATGAAAGAGACAAGAAAAGGCAACAAATGCAATGATGGTCCATTTTTGCTTCTCTCTCTCTCTCTCTCTCTCTCTCTCTCTCTCTCTCTCTCTCTCTCTCTCTCTCTCTCTCTCTCTCTCTCTCTCTCACACACACACACACACACCAGAATAATTGGAAGCAGTTGTCAAAGGAAGCAGAATAAGAAAAACTTGCAGCATTTGAACTATTTGATCAAAACTAGCACCAATGAAAGCAAGAGTCAGTACTATAATATGAGAAGATATATAGAAAACAACTCTACCATATTTCATAGCTGGTAATTTGGCTGTGATGTTTATAGAATGACATTCAACAACTATGGATGTTTGCTCTGAGCAAAGGCTAATTAATAGGACAAGTGCCGCCTCTGCTGTGAAAAAAAATAAATCAGTCTACACAGAGATAAACCAAAGCTTAATTAAATTGAAAGAACCGATTTTTCTCTTGAATAAACTCAAAGGGGAGGGGGTGGCCAATTTTCCCTGCTCTTTAAAACTCTTCATTTCTATGAAGCAAAGAAATAGCAATCACCCCAAACTTTGTTTCTCCACCTCTGGACTGCCATGGTCTCAATTAAAATACAATTATTAAACAACAATGTGGTGCATTTTCCACATATTTAAATGAAAGCAATACAAAAGTACAGGCCAAATTATAGGATATTAGGTGTTCCTGGGTCAGTGTATTACTTTGGATTTTAGAGGAGGAATTGGCTTCTCTGAGAAGGCAATAGTTGGAAAGTATTGGATTCCTGGAAGCAATGCTTCTTTTAGTGTACATTGTCCACTTGAATGCCCCACCACATCTGTTCACTAATTCACACGTTTTTCAGTGGGTTGGGAGATGTATTTAGGGTAAAATGAGGATAGATTAATTTTATGATTGTGGAATATGAATTGTAAAGGCTGTTCCCAATTGAAGTTCAGTGAGCAATTTCAACTGATGTCAAGAGATTATTGCATCTGTGTGACTCAACTCTTGGACAAGTGATAACAGCAGAGCTCAGTGCCTCCTCCAATTGATTTTAGTTTTGTGAAGCCAAGAGGTCCTCAACGCTTGTCTGACAGCTGGTCTACATGACCAAAATATACTGATGTGGTACAGTTTTACTGTAAGACGTGAACTACCGATCCAGACTCTGCACGTGGAAAATGCACCAAAACCCTAAAATGTATTTTATATAATTGACTCTGTACAGTCATACCTCGGTTTAAGTATGCTTCGGTTTGAATACTTTGTTTAAGTACTCCACGGAACTGTCTGGAACGGATTAATCCACTTTCCATTACTTTCAATGGGAAAGTTCTCTTCAGGTTAAGTACGCTTCAGGTTAAGTACTCCATGGACCCGTCTGGAACGGATTAATCCACTTTCCATTACTTTCAATGGGAAAGTTTGCTTCAGGTTAAGTACACTTCAGGTTAAGTACAGATTTCCAGAACCAATTGTGTACTTTAACCGAGGTACCACTGTATTTTGATTCTTTGTATATCGTATTGTTGTTTTATTGCTATGGCCGATGGCTGACGCAAATAAAGATTCATTCATTCATGGAAAATGGGAATGACAAGGTGAATTGGCAGAAAAATGGGGTCTTCTCAAGTAATTATTACCAGGAAGAAATTGCAACTTTGTCAGAATCCTGGGTTCTCGCATAAGGTAAAGGTAAAGGACCCCTTTATATATATGCATGCATTTAATATTCTTAAGAGAAGCAAAACTGTGATTAACTCAAAAAGCATATGATTTACAATATTTACCCTGTAAAAGGAACGGAAGATGCATCATTCAGTTAAAATTAAGATGGCAAATATACATCAATAATTTACAGCCAACAAAATTAATAGCTTCATTAAAGAACACACACACACACAAATGAATCCAAATGAATGTGTTAAATGTCTAGAGTGAATTTTAAGTACATAAATAATTCCTTGGTTTTCCCTAGTGTTTTACGAGATCCTAAACAACATGAACATCTCTATCATGTCCATTTTACTGTGAGCCCAGTGGTTGGAGGACTTACTGTAACTATATATTCTGAGGGTTTTCAAAGTCACACTGACTTACACTAGATGGCAGTCTCCACTCTAACTGGGTATCTACTAAATCTACTGGGCTGATTAAATAAAAGTAGGATAAAATGCTGGCCTCAGCATTTCCTTGATGTGGAAGTCAGAGTGCTATCTTACACCATTCTTATGGGTTGATAGGTCCTGTGGCAAGCCTCTGGTGCTAACCTACATTTCAGAGCTGCACATCTCACTAGATTTAAATCTTATCCAGCACCCCATGAGTTTTGTCGCCACTTTCAAATGAAAGCAGGAGACAGTCAACCTCCTTGCAATTATTGATCTCTACAAAACTCATGAATCCACAACCTTGTTTGGGAGCTCTGCGTAACATCTTCAGAGTCATGGAGCATTTAAATTATATCTCTTTGCCTCTTTAAATCCTTCTAAGACAGCTATCTTCAGTGAATTAATTCCAGTGAAGCCACTGGAACTACCCAGAACTAGTGGCTTGACGAGCAAATTCAGATGCTATTTTGTACAATTACAGCTTGCATAAGGAAACCTAGCTTGCAGCATTGTTTTTGCTTGTCAAAGTGTTTACTGTTACAATTGCTTCCAAAGCTATCACTTTAAATGCACTTATTTCAATAGATCAAGTCAAATTTATCAGGAAAGCATTTCCTGAAATGATGATAGTTTCAGCAGATTAGCATTTACCCAACAGGGTTGAAATCTAATATAGATTAATTTTAAGTATCATTTTATTTAAGCTATTTTATAGGCATATTAGGATGATAGCAGCAACTCGGTATCTCTGATTACTACCACAGTTGTGCTAAATATCACTGGACATGTTTATGCCTTATAATAAATTCTGTCCTATTGTATTACCTTGTTTTATGCTATATTATCCAAGATATAAATCACGCTCTCTCATAAAATGTTGGTAGGGTCAACAGTCTTTTTGGAATAAACCTGAATAATAATAAAACTCTGGTCAGCATTATATATATTACTACTCCAAACTGTAGCAGCACACCAGCTGTATGTAGCAACATACCCTATTGGTTTGTAATAGATTTTTATGCATTTTTATTGGGTCTACTTAGTTTTCCAAAATGATACATTCTAGACATAATCTGAAAGCATTTTGTGGTACCCTAATATGGTTTGCTGACTTATGGAGTTGTTGCTGTTGACATCGGTTTGTCTCAAAAGACAATGGAGTGTGCTTCCAGAGGTGAAGTCAAACCGCTGGAGAATCACAGCACCTGCTGTGGCTGTTGAGACCAGTAACTCATAACTGCTGCCTCTTGTGTCATTTTTCCTGTGTTAACAGCACTAAAGTGACCTCTATGGAGGTCCTGGGATGCCCAGACGACAAGACCCCCCCCCTTCATTGCTGATGTGGTCCAAATGAAAGCAGAGCAATAGATTTGGCGATCTGGAACCAGCTTGGTTGCAGGAGTTGCTGGAAGGATCTCGTAAAACACTAGTAATAGTAATAGTAATAGTAATAGTAGTAATGGTTGTAGTAGTAGCAGCAGGGTGCAGGGTGGGGGAGGAAATAAAGCAAAACAAAGATATCCCAGAATGCACACACAAAAGTGCTTGTCCAATGCCTTTGGATCCTAGCCAGGGGAAAATCATATTTAAAGTTCTGTTTGCTAATATACTCTGCCTCTAAAACAGTGGATTTAGAAATGTAAATAAAATAACAGGAGACAACCCTTGCTAGTCTTCCTCTTGTCACATATTTCAAAATGCCTAAAACAAATGAGCTTTACTGAATGGGGGCAACACTTTCCTGCGAAATAATTAGATTCGTCTTGCTTTTCCTCGATAGCCGAATACATTTGTGCAGGAACAAATCATTTGCATGCAGCAAAATGCAGGAGTGATAACATTCATGCAGACCTCGGGAATAGTGATAAAGGTGCTTCTTGTCTGAATGCAGTTACTCTTTTTATTTGTATAAAACACCTGAATAGTACAAGATTGAGCTCTATGTTTTGCCTACTTGTGTTGCTTATGAGGAACTAGGAAGGAAATACATTAAGCTGTACGGTTAAAACCTGGAAAGCTACGCTAAAGGGCTGCTATTACAAAGTTGTCCCTTTTTAAAAGGTTGCTCCCCCCCCCCTAATGAACAGGATACTGCTTTGTGAAAATAACTTTTACTTAGTAGCTACAATGCTGAAAATGGAATGCAGTTAAGAAGCAGAACATATACTTCCTATGGTACTCCCCCCTTTTCTCTCTCCTTCCCCAATGTTCAGCAAAATGAATGCTAATTCAGATATACGGAGTAATATCCACTTTTCTTTTCTTCTCTCCCTTACTACAGGCATTGGGCATCGGGCCCGCTGTTCACTGAAGCTGTCTCTGTGATGCTCCAATTGCAGTGTGCAGACATTACATTGTGATGCTTATTTGGTGCATTGCAGCATACCTTGCTGCAGCACTGGGAACCACAGTGGTCTTTGCCACATTAGCTCCTGACAGCAAAATCTGCCAGACATTATTTCCTCCCTGTGACAGTGTAGGAGACACATGCATATGCCTGGAACTGTGCTATTAATAAGAATGGCAATTAAACAAACTTGGTATGATCACAGTAAAAATGGCATGGAGTTTTCAAGCTACAACAAGCCCTGGCAGATCTCCACTAAGCACTCATTAATCTCTGTAATAATGTTAGGGACTGTTTACAAGGGTATAAAGTATCAAGATCAATTAATGCTTTAAATGTATTTAACCGTTTAACACACGCCACATACACACACCGCACACTTTGCATACTTTTTCTTTGTCCTCTGCTCTCTGAAGCATTTCTTTTTCCTTGTGATACTTTTCCTTTTCCTCTTCTTCTTCCTTTCTCCTGGCAGCGATAGCAGCTTCCAGTTGGGAAGCCTCTTCCTGCTGTACACGCCACTGGAGGACCTAAACAAAGATGGGAGATTATGTTCCAGTTCAGTTAACAATAGGTTAAAAAACAGTAACACCCAAGACAGCAGTTTTCTTTTTTTAAAAAATGAATTGGCTTCAGCAATAGCAAATGGCAAGCACTAGGAAATGAAGAGGAAGAGGAGTAGAGTCAACATTTGTTTATTTATTTGATTCTATCCCATCATTTGATCCAGAAGGATCCCCAAGGTGGCTCTCACAAAATAATACAACAAAGCAGCTTGTGGGCTCCTTCTAACTCCCCTGACGCATAACATTGCTTCAAAGTCCTCTGCCAGGGATGGAGAGGGGAGGATTGGGGCATGATACTTAATGGAGTAAAGGCTTCCTCCTATCAAACCTGACCATTGGCCATGCTGGCTGGGACTGATGGGAGCTGGAGTTCAAAATCATCTGGAGGACCACAGGTTCTCCATCCCTGGTTTAGGGAAATAAGCTAACCTCCAACTGTGGTATGAAGTTGGCTTGTTTCCCTGTACTGTGGTTATGATTAGCTACAGTTTAGGATTTGGATGTAATGCTAAACTGCGGTTAGTTGAAAACAGGAGCAAAAGTTTGAAATCCCTTGATGGCAGATGAGAAGAGGTTTAGTGTTACACCTGAAGCTGGTCAGTGTTGCATCTTGAAACAATAAAAAAGCATGCAAAACCAAAAAGTGTTGGGAGTACACAACAAGAAAGCCTTCCTTTCAAATCTCCTTCAGCTGAGCAAACAAGAATCTGCCTCTAGCCCAAGGTCATATTCATATGCAGGGGTTTAAATTGGTACATGATGCAAATGTAAGACCTTCCTTGAATAGAATACACATTCCAATTTCTCTACTGCGTTCTGTCCTTCCTGTAACATTCATATGCAACACAAATGTGGACTTGTATTCTCATTCTTTGTAAAGTGCCACACACGTGGATAGTGCTATATTGTTGGCATCCGTCTGTCTCAAGACTCTATGGAGTGTGCCCGTGGGGTGAAGTTAAACTGCTGAAGAATCACAGCGCCTGCTGCAGCTGCTGTAACTCGTAACTGCTGCCTCCTAGTGGCGTAGCGTGCGGGGACTGGGGAAGCCATCATCCTGGGTGCATTTTCAGGAGAGGGGGGCGACCAGGTGCCCCCACAACATGATCCCATTGGAGCCTGGCTCTGGTATGCGAGGGAGCTGATGAGGCAAGCTTCCTTGCATCCAGCTGCAGCTCTGCTCCCAGGTCAGGTCTGACCCAGGGGTGGAGTAGAGAAGAGTCGGCAGCAGAGAGCTGCTGCCCCTCTCCTTGGCTGGGCTGCAGCATGCACAGCTCTGCTGCAGCAGAGAGAGGCTGCGATGCGCGCCATGAGCAGTCGCAGCTACTACATACCCAGGTCAAGCCTGATCTGGGGGAGGAGAGCGGCTGCAGAAACGCAAGGCGCCCAGCTGCGGCTACTCCATCTTTGGGTCAAGTCTGACCTGGGGGTGGAGAGAGGCTGTGGCCGTGAGGAAGCTACTGCTTCCTCGTGGCCGGCCCAGCAGCTCTGGCGGAGAGAGGAGAGTGGGTGGCAACATTGCTGCTCACTCTCCTGTACTGGGGTGCATGAGTGAGCCCCCGCACTGCTTTGCGAGGTGAACCGCAGCAGGCTCCTTCCCGTTCTACAATTCAGACATGTAATCAAGACCCAAAACTGAAAAGCCAAGTGTCCTCAGGAAACAACCTACCCATTCAATCAATAAAACTATATTTAATTAAAAGCATGTAGGTATTTAATCCTCCAATTTTGTTTAGTACACCTTTTACTCTAGTCCCCACGACCGTTTTAACAATAAAATGCCAACTGAAAACGTAAATAGGCTCATAGAAGGTATGAATCTTTCTTTGTGTTTATTTACTGTTTATAGCTCTGAGTAAATAATATGGAAAATAAGCTGAAGGTCATCAGCAGGATCCTTCATGCAGAACCACCTCTCCGCTAACTTGTAAGATTCAGAGGCAAGCTGCCAGAAACCACTGATAGGAATTTTGCATACCACTTCCCTGGCCCAAAAAGTTCCTTTGAGGTACACAGAAGCTTAAGACTGCATTGTAATAAGCTTCCTGCCTGCCTTCAAGGACTTCCTTAAGCGCTCCAAAAATTGTGCACACAGAGCTAACACCTCCGTTGAGCTGAATGGGGAAGCCAGGCGTGTGCAGGAGGGCTATGCACATACCACAAGGTACACCATACTCTAGACTGTTGGAGAAATCAGATTCTATATTCTGTCATTCCTCCCAATGTTTTATGTTTAGATACATTGAAAGAAGATTCGCCTAACTGTTTTTCTGTCATGGTAATTATTTTCAAGCATCCTTGGCAGTGATCCTCATGCAGCTCTCTCTGCTGAACCGTTAGACATATATTTAGATCAACTTACAGAAGAGCTGTTGTGTTGTTTTTTTAAAGGGTTTATAAAAATGAGATACATGTGGCCTTCCGCCTGTGGAAAAGCACTGTTGAAAAAAATCTACAATAGCTGCTTAGTTACTGTGCAACAAAACTGTACCAGAGGCTAGGCTGTAATTTTTGGAATATATTGAGTTCTTAGGGACCCGGGTGGCGCTGTGGTTAAACCACTGAGCCTAGGGCTTGCTGATCAGAAGGTCGGCGGTTCGAATCCCTGTGACGGGGTGAGCTCCCGTTGCTTGGTCCCAGCTCCTGCCAACCTAGCAGTTCGAAAGCACGTCAAAATGCAAGTAGATAAATAGGAACCGCTATAGCGGGAAGGTAAACAGCGTTTCCATGTGCTGCTCTGGTTTGCCAGAAGCGGCTTTGTCATGCTGGCCACATGACCTGGAAGCTATACGCCGGCTCCCTCGGCCAATAATGCGAGATGAGCGCGCAACCCCAGAGTCGGTCACGACTGGACCTAGTGGTCAGGGGTCCCTTTACCTTTACCTATTGAGTTCTTAAACAACTTAGGTAGTAATAAGCAATGACATATTAACATAAATAATCATTAGATAGAATTAGTACACTACTAAAAAAAAAATACCCTTCACCTATTCCAAATAATTTCCGTTTCTAAAATTGGGAAGTATTATTTATTCCATTTGATTATGCACTGCATACTAATCATTCACCAACAAAATAGATTACTGAATGTAACGCCTGCCAATCACAAACTCCCAGAGGAGTAAAGGAATCGAAGAACGCTACAGCAAGACTGATCTTTATTACAATGCAGAGGTTGTAATGGAAACTACACTATAGACAGAGAAATTGCTGCTAAGGATCAATAATCTTTGAAGTTTATTAATAAAAGTATCTTATCTCTTATCACACACCCATGCAGTGTGCATTTACATTCGACCAATGATATACAAACATAGGCATTGTGCAATGTCCAAAGGTAAAGTTTTAAAAGATCAGAGGTTATTTTAAAAGAAAGTTAATAGTATGGGAAACAGCCCTACTAGAAAAATTAACCAATAAGTTGAAACTGACACGGGGACAAATAGAAGAAGACGGCTTTACCCTAGTATGGTTCCCCTTTATCACATACACAGCCCAACAAGACAATGACAAAAATCCAACAACAGCATACGAATCAATATGGTTAACCTGACCCAAAACACTCACCCACCCCACTCACACACAAAACAAAGACCACCACAGCCAACCACAAAGGAACAACCATATCCTAGGCCAACCCCAACATCTCTCACCATCAAAGGAACACAAGTGAAAAGCAGAGAACCTACACAAGCGACGCTGACAAACCCCCCTTATTAAGCTTAATAGAACACTTATTAAGCAAAATAGAAATAGAATAGAAACATTTGTCACTCAACCCCACACCCCACACCCTCCCCCCATCTACTTTCCTTCCCCTCTCCTCACCAATGTCTCAACAAATGAAACTGATTTGTAAAAATGCTAAGAGAGACATTGTATATATCTTTGTAAACCAAGAAAACCCTTAATACAAAAAAAAAAATAAATAAAGAAAGTTTTTTTTTAATCAGATATGTATACATTAAATCTCCCAGCTTCATTCACAACCCAGTTAAAAATCAACAGAAATGCAGCCCGGTTCTATTCATATTTATTGGGAAGTTAAGTCCCACTGCGTTTAGAATGACAGAGTCCTGAGTGTGTGTTTAGAACCTGGCAGCAAGCCCAAGTACACTTACCAGGAAGGAAGTCCCCCTGAATTTAGTGGGAATCATTTTCAAGTAAACATGCTTAGAATCAAGCTCCAAATCAGCTTATGGGCATTATGGATAAGATTACTACTATTGTGCTGTCTCAATAATTCTTCTATGAAATACTTTGTACAGTATTGCCAGAATTCAGGCACGTAATACAGAGCAGCAAGGTATGCGCTTGAGCGATTTAATGCGCATACAACCCACTTGGGCACAATATAGATTATGATTGTTGGTTGAAACTGTGGAATCAAACGTTAAAATTTACTGCATGTACCGCACTGAAAGAGAATATTTGGAAGATGATATATAGATGGTATTTAACTCCAGTGAAATTATCTAAAATGTATAGAATGAACAATAGAATGTGCTGGAAATGCAAGGAGAGGGAAGGAGATTTTTATCATATGTGGTGGAAGTGCGATAAGGTTAAAGAATTTTGGGAAATGATATATAATGAATTGAAGAAAATCTTTAAATACACTTTTCCCAAAAAACCTGAATTATTTTTGTTAGGAATGATAGGTCAAGAAATTAAAAGAGAAGATAATGTATTATTTTTGTATGCAACAACAGCGGCCAGGACTTTATTAGCCCAAAAATGGAAGACACAGGACTTACCGACGATTGGAGAGTGGCAGACAAAAATGATGGACTATGCAGAACTAGCGAGACTTACTAGCGGGATCCGGAACCAGGGGGAAGCAAAGTTCCTAAAAGACTGGAGTAAATATGTGGACTATATGGAAAAGAACTGTAGAAGCTTAAAAACTCTTGCAGGGTTGAAGTAAATCCTGCGAATTGAATCTAAGGGGAAGAAACAAAGAAACTGCGAGATAAGCTTTGATTAGAAAACCTAATGAGGGGAGGGAGGGAAGTCAAAACAGAGGAATGCATGTTAATGTGTCATTTTGTTATTTGTAAGTTTGGTTGGATGTTTAAATGTGTATTAATTGGAAAATTTAATAAAATGTTATAAAAAAAAGCGCATACAACCCACTAAGGAAGCCCTTGCGCTATCCTGCATTTCGTATTTCTGAGGTTCATGAGAATACAATAACCTGTATGTAGGCAGCAAAAATCATTAGGAAAATGAAGCCATTGTATAAAGTGTAGAGGCTTTCCATGAGAAATGTCAGCACAAGGGAATAAGTGGCTAGAAGTAGTTTTGCTGTTTTTTCTGCCAAGGAGATACCGGTACTGTATTGTAATCACCTATTTAAAGCAGATCATCTGCAATGACGTGTGGAATGATAATAATGAAGGAACCAGGATCAAGTGCTATCATTACAGGGAAACGCAGCAGCACAAGCAACAAAATGTGTCAGAATTTCATTACGAGATCCTATTTTCAAGGACAGCTATAATACCCTGATGTTTTTCTAAGTCTCTCTCAGTATAGATTTTTAATACAAATCTTTTGCTTTCTGGGTTTCTAAACAGAATTTGATATTAAAGCAGCTAGTTCAGCCATTTGTAACCTTGAAAAAGCAAGCAAACTCCGGCTTCCATTCAGTCCTGGAATGTGTAAGCAAGCATCAATGTACAGTCTTTTTATGCAAACATCTCCAGAACAAACACAATGTGCAGTGCTCTTTAGCTGAACTTTGAGGATGCAGCAACAACAGTTAAAAAAAAGGACATGAACGGAACACAGAGGAACATATACAAGGTGTGACCGGAAAGTTCGGTGAATGATCACAGAAATCGGACAGTGAGAAATATTCGAACATACATACCTTACAGGCCTTCAAAGTAGGCCCCCTCAGATGCAATGCACCGTTGAGAACCTTCACAGAACTGTTGGAAACTTCTGGAGAAGTCCTCTTTTCGTACTGCTTTCAGTTCTCTCGTCACAGCAGCTTGGACATGTGAAATGTTAGAAAATCTGTGCCCTTTCAGTGCATATTTCACTTTTGGAAAAAGAAAGAAATCTGGTGGGGCCAGACCGGGAGAATATGGAGGGTGGGACAACTTGGTCACCTCAGTAATGATTTCACACGGAATATGCAATCCTTCCGCCATCATTCGGACAGACAAACACTGATCCTGCATCAATAACTCACAAACTCTGTCGACATGAGCTGCCGTTCTGCTAGTCAACGGTCTGCCAGACCGAGGGTCATCTTTGATGGTTTGCCGCCCTTCACGGAGATGCTTAAACCACTCATACACTGTCTTTCGAGTTACAGCTTCATCTCCATACACAATTGTGAGCATTTTGTGGGTTTCCGATGCTGATTTACCCAATTTTAAACAGAATTTCATATTATATTGACTCTCTGCTCATTTTCAATCACAATGCACTGCACTATAAACAGCTACTAAATGCTACCTCGTGAATGTAGGCTTGTCAACAAATGCCGAGACATGTGCGCATATGTTAGCTGAGATATGGACGAACGCCTCCCATGTGTCTCCACGAATCTGGAAGTTACCATTATCACGTACAGGTGTGATTCACCCTACTTTCCGGTCACACCTTGTACATCAGCCAATGAGAGCTCTGGATGGCAAGACTGACGCCATGACAAGCTCCTGGCCACCATCAAAGATGAAGTCTACCTACTGGCCAGACCAAAGGGAGGCACCTAGAGATGGAAGGAAATGTTATACTCAAAAAAGGCTGGCAAAACCATACCCATGCACTCCATGCATTTGTGGGTACCTTTGTATCTACAAGGTTTGACTTTGTGTCTTGCCAACCATCTCACAGCACTGCACTTTTCCTGTTTGTGAAAAACATTCCTTTTCGATTTAAGGTATATGCTCCCAAATACATGCAGAATATTGAATCAACTCAACTGTTAAGAAAAACTGAATAGATTGTCTAATAAGTCATTTCCCCAGTCCAAATTCCATGAGTTCCAAATATATTCATTTTCTTTCCCTAGTTTGTGACAAAAATCAAGTTTGCTGCCAATATTTCTCCCTTCTTCTCCGCCCCAACTGAATAATTTTTTTTTAAAAAAAAACTCTTATTGATACAGGTTCTTATCATAAACAGCATGATTCGTCTTCTAAAAACGCACTTGCTCATGAAGAATAGAGCCACAATTCTATGGGAACTGAATGTAATCAGAAAACCTGGTTCTGATGATAGCAAAAATGCATCTTACATTTTAAAGCCTTTAGGGTTAAGGAGAGCTGGCTGAGTATGTGGAGGTCTTTAAGCATACCTTGCTGCCATTGAACAAAAATGATTTAGTCAAGCCAGGAGACAAAGGGCTGTGGTGGCAAGATAATAAGAGTAATAATGATACAGAGTGTAATTGTAGTGCTAGAATTGTAATATTACATCTCTATAATTACAATTATGCTTCTCAGGGAAGCAAAATATCACAGGCTGGTAGAGGTTATGCAAGAAATGAAAGCCTGAGTGCTTTCTTCTAATTTTGAGGAATGATTAAATAAAGTTTCAAAAGCTGAAGTCCTTGGACTTTGCATTCGCAACTGGAGAGGAATTTCACAGCTGAAGTAGAAATATCCTCCTTCAACATACATGACGGGAGGAAGGAATATCAGGAGTCGTGGGCTCAGCAGCACAGATGGCCCTCCTGAAAGATGAAACGGCCAGACTGGAGATGTCGCAGCATGATTGGAGTGGCAGAAACCTGACACTAGCCCTAACTCCTTTCTGAAATCTACCTGGTGCAACCCTTGTATTCATTTCCTCACCAAATTAAAACCTGGTTATTTACTCAAATGCACATTTTAAATGCACATTTTAAGCTTATTTACTGTGTTATTATTTTATGTGTTTCTAGTTTGTAGCTGGACTTTTTACTTTAATTATTGGTGTATCGTTCCCTGAAATCTTTGAATAGAAGGTGGGTTATACTGTAGATATTCTAATAAATTATAGAACATTTCCATAATCAGTTTTCTGAAAGCTATTAACCTTACTACCGGTAGTAAAATGAAAGCTCAAAGTGGAATGTGTATACAGTATATACACATACTGTATGTACATATTGCTAAGGTGAACATTCCATTAGTGCAAGGATTTCTTCTTGGACCATGGTGTGTTCTCCCGCTATGCACCCTCTAAATCTGTTCTCTGTCCCACTATGTACATATATGTACATGCACATACCCCCACCATGGTATGGACTGCAAGTTTTTACTCTTTCTGATGCAGTATCAGGAAATGGGCTTTACTGTGTAAACATTAAGCGTGCTGTTTCAGTATTAAACAATCCTGATTGTTAAGCTAATATTAAAGCAGTAGGGAAACATGCTCCCCCACAGCCTGTTTCACAAATGAGATCACATTTTAGCAAGGCGGTGACTGCCAGGAGCAATAAGCTTTGAATGCCAGTTGTAATTAAAAACTTTACTTTCAAATATATTTCACAGTTTATACTTGGTGAAAGGAGGATTTGCAGACTGCACACAGATTGCTTTGCTACACATAGGGGATACTTCTTCATAGTCAGTTAATTATCTGACTAGTGTACACTGCAAGGATGCAAAGTGCACTAAGCATGACTAATTAAGGCAACAAATTGTATGTTATGGCCCAAAAATTTTCATCCCTTTCCAGTTGTGAACAGAAATTCCCCCTATCGTCCATATGCACAATGAAATAAAAATGCTGTTACACCAATGAGGAAAATGAGTTCAGAAAGATTACAGTTTCCTCCTGTGTGCTGTGACTCTGATGAGCAGAGATAATGTGGGAAAATGGTGGAATTACACTACTCCAGAAATGTGACTGCTCACCAACTTTCTCATAGCAGGTGAAGTTAACCTTCCTCTACTCATGGCCCATCTAGATCACAGGCCGAAAGTATGATTTACAGGCCAGTTAACACGCCTCCTCTGTAATCAACTCCTTTCCCCTATGCATTGCAAGTGAGTCATCTGAACCAAACGCATAAGATACGCTTTTCAAAGTTTCCATTTCACCAAAGCAGAGACTGCTGCCAGTAACCGATGGGGAGAGGACTGAGGCGGCAAGGGGTTGCTGCAGTGTGTGTGCAGCAGCAGAACCAATCTGACGCTTTTGCCATTGCACCAACACCACACCAACCTTCTTCTCAGTTACCAGCAGTGACCGCAGCACTGGAATGCCAGGCAAGCAATGCCACCTCACCCCACCAGCTGCTAATGTCCTTCAAAACTTCCTCTGGCCCTCTCACTACAAAGAAGGATGACCCCCCCTTCCCTCACCCATGACTTAACAGTCTGTTGGTCACCTTTACTCAGCATGCAGGGAATTGCTGGCACTGGGCAAACTGTGGCGTTGAGGTTCATCTGAAAGTGGACAGGGTCACAAGTAGTCCTTGGCTAACCATTAGATAAATGTTAATCTTTAGTTGAGGGCAGTTTTTTTTTTTAAAAAAATTACCTAAACATTTTATTTTATATTCCACAATTCAACAATAACAATTCTAAAAGCCGTTCAAAATTATAAAAATGCAGATGATATTGCCTTCACAAAAGAATCAAAACTATTATTGATTGGATGAAGCTAATATACCATTTATTCCCATGGGACTAAAAAGGGACCAATGTCATCTGGATCTAAGTCTATAACTCTGAAATAAGCTTAGGTATTCCACAAACAAGCTTATTTCTTAGTATTAAAGGAACTTAGCACAAGAAAATGCAACACAGGATAATTTTAGACAACAGCCAGATTGTGTCCACTGAAGTAGTCTAGTTTTTGAGTCTTTACATTAACTTTTCCTTACCAAATAGTAAATATTTGCCTGTTGCAAAGATAATTATTTGTCCTTGACACGTTTACAACTCCTCTAAACAGGCGACCACAAACCACAAGCCTCTCTCCATATCATAAAAACCAAATGCATCTGCACACAAATGTAAACCTGATAATGGCTTCTCTTATTTACAATGAAAGTTCAGAGCCAAATGTATACTGTACATATTTGTTGAAAGGGGGCAGCCCCAGAGGCTCTTGACATCTAAATATCATATAAATTTTGTCTCATCTGTAAGCCTTAGTCTATTCTGTGCTTTAACATACGCAGGAAGAAGTGGGTCACAAATCAATCACCATCCATTTAATATTTTTCAAAAGAGTCAAATGAGATTATGTCTGCCTCCAGCAAACACAGTACAGGGACTATGGTCAATATGCTTTAACGTTCAGCTGATGGTTAAAGCTGGGGCACAACTAGATTTTAGAGCTAGGATTTTCTAATCCAATGGCAAATGTGGTTTAAAATCCCTCTTACTTTTAGCTTTTCCTAGAAGTAATACAAATCAAGAGACTACTGTTGTTCAACATGAGCCGGCCTAGAAGAAGAGACCTTTGTCTGAGATCCCTTATCAAGTCCCTTTGCAATCCAAAGCAAGGTGAGAGGTGATGGGGTACATGCAGAAAAAAGGCCCTTGTCTTTGGAATACCCTCTCCAGGGAAGATAGCCTGGAGCAAACTCCCGTTGCCTTTGACTTGTCTCTTCCAAGAGGTCTTTTAATCTTGCTTGGCTCTGGCTTTAAATGCCCTTATGCTGAAACCTCACCCTCTTTGGTGGCCATGAAACCAGAAGAGTTATTTCTGCAAGTTTTTTTTGGGGGGGGGGAAGGAATGGGGTTCACAAATTGTTTTGAGGGCAGGGTTGCCACACCAGGCAACTCATTTAAAAAAAGGGAAAGGAAAGGATGGGGACCCAAGCACACACTCTTTTCTACTCTTGCATTCTAGGAAAAAGTGCCGCCAGAGATCCCACCTGCTGAAGGTAACTACCGTACAGCAGGGTTTCCTTCACTCTCCTTCTCATAAAAAACGGCAGCCAGCAGCAGCTTGCAGCACAGAGATAGTGGGTAGGTAGGGGGGTCATCTATGTTTGTTCTGCTGCTTTTTATGTTGATATTTGTTCTGGTTTTATGTTTGCCTGCTATCTGCTATGGGGATCTTATGGAGGGTAGGATAGAAATGTATAAATACATAAATAAAAAGCAGCTTGTTCTACCTTCAAGAAGATGATTTGCTTTTAATTGGGTTTTTAAAGGTCTGCATATAATTAATAGTATTTTAAAAGTCACCTACTGGATAACAACCAATTAGGAATAAAAATATGCTGCTCATTCTCGGGCTAGTTATATACAGTATTCACATGGTGTATGTGGACATTTTGCAATCAGCAACACGTCACAGGTAAACGCCTCCATTATTTCAGAGCTACACCACTGCCTTGCTTGTACTATTTGTGAAGTGTCTTAATCTATTATGTGTAAAGTCTAATACAATCAACATGAAATAAATATGCATTTTGCTATTTCTTAAAGTACCAGTAAGATCTGATTCCATGTTAAGCATTACTTACACGTTCCCATTTGGTTGAAATAGAAAGGAAAAATATTTGTCCTTTAGGCATTACCCGTCTATGTAGTGCAACTATAAGAAATCAGGGTTTCTTTTTTCGCCTTCCAATATAATTAGAAGCGGAGAACAATAAGAAATAACAAGAGACCACAGGAGAGAATTGAGGAGCAAAAGAACAGAAGCAATGGGATAGAATAAGGGAGAAAGTGGTAATGAGAGATTTCTATAATTAAGCCAGTTCATTTACCATAGTTCTTTTTTTAATGTAAACTATAACTTTACAAAAAAGAGAATATAAAGCTGAGACTTAATACAGAAAGTTGGCCTTTCAAACATGCAAGTTGAAAAGGATTTTTCTTGTGAGACATGTATATGGTTCTCCTAGGTATATGCATGTGCAGGTGAATGAACATAACTTTAAAAATATTCCTAAGAAGAAATCACTTGCTAGAAAAATGGATGTAAAAATGGATGTTAAGATTTTGCATTTTACCAAGCAAAGGGTGGGATTCAACTAAGTTGTTGCATTGTACAATGGGACTTCCTGCCTATCCTTCCCCTGCATGCCCCCTAAATCTGGTCTGGAAGGTTGGAGGAACTCCCGAAGTAGGTTTAAGGGGGAACAGAAGAGGGGAACCGAGGCAGAGGGAGAAGAGAGAAGGGGGGGGAGTCCCATTGTGCAAGTCAACTATGTTCCCACACATATATGCCATAGTGCTACACTGAATTCCACTCCAAGATTCTACTGCTCTTAACTTTGCCCCCACAGACCCTGTCATATTTCAATCATCATGTATCTGTCATCTCCACCACCCCTGACTATCGACCACCCCAGGGTTGCAATTGTAATATTTATTTATAAAAGAATAAAATGGTGTGTGTGTGTGTGTGTGTGTGTGTGTGTGAGAGAGAGAGAGAGAGAGAGAGAGAGAGAGAGAGAGAGAGAGAGAGACGGTGCGCAAGCGGTGCCCATATGGACTGCATGTGCCTCGGCCGCTCTACAGCTGGGGGAAGGCAAGGACCATCTTGTCACACACACCCCCCCCCCAGAGTGGAACCCGGACCGGACTGTCCCCTCCGCAGGCTGTTCTTAAGAAAGCTGTAGCATCCTGGTGGAAATCACAATAGCGCTCAGAAAAGCCACACTCTCTAGTCTTCAGTGTGTGGTGGTGGATGGTAGTAATTGTGGAAGAAACTTTACTCTTTCATAAGGCCCAAGCTATTTCTCTCTTACCAAAAACAGCATGAACTAAGTTCTGAGCAGCCCTTCAGATCAGAGGACAGATTGGAGTGTACACAGCCACTATCTTGTTGGCAGATGAAGTAATGGGATAGGGTTGGCTGCCTCTCACAGATTCAACTCTGTGGCTGAAGGAGAGAACAAGGCAATGTTTTTGTTTGCCAGCACTGGAGTGGGGAAGAAGGTTGACTTGCTCCCTACAGTTACAGACCCAACAACAACAACAACAACAGGGAAGACAGACAGTAACATCCCAATTTCGTAAAGACTGAATGCGCTTAGGAATGAAAGGGTTACCCAATCCTTACTATGAAGCTGAGCCCTGAAGTTCTTCCGGCTCATTGACAGAACACATCCAGATGTAACAAAATACATTTTAAAAATGTTTCATAGACAAGATTAAAAGGAGTGGGGGAGAGATCAAGGAGTTTATAAGCAGAAGGGGCATCATATGGGCTGAATCAGGAGGTGACTTTGGCAAGGAAGATGTTTTTCAGATCCTGGGAGCAGGAGGCACTAAGAGAGAGTCTTTACAGGAATACCACAATGTTCTCAGGGAGAGAGACAGTTTCTGACAACATGAGTATCTCAACAATTCTATTCTCATTTGCCTTCCTACTTGCCAAATGTGTTGGTTTTGGGGAAACTGCCATATTGCACAATATAACAGATAGTTTGTTTATAAAGATATCCCAGTTTCCCATTGGTGCAATCCAGAAGAAAGCTGCCATATGGTTCTGTTGATTTACCCTATTCGGCTTCCCAAGATGCTCCAAGGATTTGTCCTTGGAGGAATTCAGTTTCATTTTAAACCTCTTGCTGATTTTGATGGAATTAAAAATTCATCCAATAATTTGTTCATGTTAAAATCAATTAAAATGTTCCTTTTTCAAACTTTATTCACTCTTTCACAATCCATGCTCTGTGGGGCAAAGCATGGGTATATAGCAACACAATCTCTTATTATTAATTGTTTATTATGAATTGTTCTACAACAAGTGTAAGGAATCAGTGGCCCTCCTGATGCTGCTGAACCCCAGCTCCTATCATCCCCAGCTAGCATGGCCAATGGGCAGGCATACTGGGAATGGCAGTTCAACAGAATCTGGGAGGCCACAGGTTTCCCATCTCTGTTTTATGAGTTATTATTCCATCTTGGTCTTTGCCTGCCATCACTTTGCCAATCATCTTCAACCCCTCTAGTGCCGAGCTTGTGTGGTAGTGTGCCTGCCAGTTTGGAAACAAAACAGGACCATCCAAAGGCAAGTTAGTGGTTTCTACTTTCTCCGGAGACCAAGTATGAGTGTTCCAGGTTTTGCCCTCACTAGACCCCCATTCTCTCCAATCAGGTTTTGACCCAATCTGCACAATTGCCTAGAGGAAAAGCACAAGGGAAGTACAATATGCTGCTCCATCTCCTCATTCTTGTCATTGCTAGCAAGTTCAAAGAGGCTGCAGAGCTTTGCCAGCCAAGTTCAGGGAACACACATCTCCCTTGCTTCAAAGGGTTGGGAGTTTCCCTGAGCTGTGTCCTATCTTAGCTCACTGGAGACTCTTTTTAGAGTGGGGTGGGGAGCCATTAGGGCTTTCAAATAGTTCTGATATGGATTAAAAAGAAGGAAATTTTGAGGAGCAGTTGGAAACATACTGATAGAGAGACCAGGAAAGGGGGCAAGGAAATGAAGGGAATGTATTATTTTCCACCCCTCCCTCTCAATTCCTTGCAGGGTCCACACCTTCCTATGTGTAAGATGTATAGGGAAATCATTAAGTTTTCATCACATTTTCTTCTGCCATGGAACCGAAAGGTAGTGTAAACGTGTTTCTTCCCATGGGGTCTTATCCAGGTACTGGACAGATCCAGGGCTGCTTACCTTCAGCCAGGTGAAGTGCCTTCAAACCTTGCCCTGGATCCTTTCATTATCAATTTTATTATAGCAGTAACCAAATTAGTAGACACTCTGATGATGTATTGAAAACACATCATTCAGATGAATGCAGGCGAAATGTCAATAAATCAGAACAAAAGCACCCAGGAATTTTGGCAGAGCGGAAGATGTTTATTGCTAACTATCGATTCTGGCTAATCGCGCAGTTGGCAATTGCTAGACTCCCCTTCTTCTAGACATAGGTCAGATTTTCCAAATTAATGTTTGTGTCAAACATTTTTACATTTCATTTCTCTTTTCATTACTTGTCACCAACTTTACTGCTCTGACTATTTGTTCTCTATGGTTATTTCAGTTCTTCACAGGGAGTGTGGAGACAGGAACTACCTTTTGTGACGACATCTTTGCTTCTTTTGGAAGACTACAAGGCAGCCATGGTTCGGCTAAAATCGGGGTGGGTGGGAAATCCCGCCTATTCTGTCACTGGGCCATTTTTTCATCTATCAATTAAACAATTTCTAGGACAGGCACACATCAAATATAATATCCTTTTTTCTCATTACACCTGATTTTAGCTAAAAGGCAGAGAAACCTTTTCTCCCATTGAAACCTTCAGGCATGCCTGTTACTAGGGGGACTTAGCCAACACTATGCCAATATACGAACACAGGACATGATAAATGAAATTAGCAAAAGGAAAACCCATTTATGCGCATGATTCCATAGGCGTGAGTGCAGTTGAAGCAAAACAGATCCATTAATATAATGCCTCAGGAGCAGAAAAGAAATTAAAAACAAATTGTACACAAATGTTCTAAGAAAAACAAATCAAGATGCACCCCCACCCCCCAATGCTCAAGAGGGATGCAATAAAAAAAGTGCAGCCCTGAAGAATAGCTAGACTAGTAACTATGAGTGTGGAGTAATCTATCTCCATTTTAAGAGGTGGGGGAGAGTCCATATTATAGCTGCTGCAACGTTTTTTCCTCAAGCAAATATTGAACAATCCAGGATACAGGCAACATAAATGTAATTGGCGGTTGTATAATAGTCTACCTTTTCTTTGAGATCCGCACATATTTCCTGTTGTTTTCTTCTATTATTAGCCAACATAATTTCTGTCTCATGAGCAGCACAAGCTTCTGCGAGAGTCATTACTGCCTTCAGTAAAAAAGCTTTCCTAGCCTCGACCCAGTTGAACATCAAAGCTCTCCACTGATTCCTAGTAAAATGGTAGTGGTCCCAAGCTCTTTCGTGAGCAACCTAGAAATAATAATAAAGGGAAGTCAGGATTATTTTCACCCATATGAAGTAAATCTTTATTCTGAGGTAACTTCAAATAATCATTACAAATGAAAGTATTAGAAGCAAAAATGAAAATTATCTGTGCCCCTGCCATTGAAAACAGCAGAGTACCCTGTCAGGAGTTTCAAGTGCTTGTAGGACTGGCTGATTTGGGCTCGCCAGGGCTGTGCTAAGGAAACTAGCAGGCCAAAGATACGTTTAATAAAAGGTTCCATTCTCAGGTTGGCAAAGGGATGAGAAAAGAGCTACGCACAGAGAACGGAGAGAAAGAATCACCAAAAGACCTCACAATAAGCACTTCTTCTCTTCCCAGAGTAATCTCAGGGATCAATACAATTAGTCGTAAAAAACAAACAAACTATAAACACAAACTGTGTCACTTTGTAAGAGGAAAAAGCTCAGGCAAAATGCAGCAACAATGTAATGTGACAGCAACTGGTTCGGGAGTAAAAGAGGCCTTAGATGGCAATGAAATTCTCTTGGATTGTCTTGAAGGGGAGGCATTACGTGAACATTTCATTGTTCAGAAATGATTTGATGCTGTTGTGATTTGCTATGAGCTCACAGAGAGAGTTAGGATATAAATCAAAGTCCATACACATAAATTAAGTACCACCTATAATTACAAGGGTCGTAAAATAGCATTGCTGATAGAAATGGAGTCTTATCCTACAATTAAGTCATATTATAAATCATTAATGAAACAAATGGCTATTATGCTGGGCAATTCATATTTCTAAATTTGCTAAAATTCCACTAGACCTGGGTTGGGGAAACCGTGGTTCTTCAGGTGCTGAACTACAAATCCCATCAGCCCTGTCCATTGGCTATGCTGCTTGGGCCTGAAGGAGAGCCACAAGTTCCCTATTCCTGTAACATATGATGGTTAAGATCTATAGTGCCAGGCAGAGAGCAGGATGTTCAAAGGATTCCTTTCTGATTGCAAGCCCCTGTGCTCCTCCTCATCCTGGAAGTTGGGTGATGCAATGCAAGGATCTGCAGATGGACAAGGACAGTGTGGAAGTCCCAATGCATATGGGGAAGTTGTATAGCCAGCATAACAGGAAGGGGAAAGCTAGGGGAGCCTGTTTATCCCCTTCCTTGAACTTCCTTGCAAGTAGGCACATTGCATCTTAAAACTATCCAGTAGTCATTGCCATCACCACCCCTCTCAACACTTACAGCCCCCAGGTGGGAAGGAATCCTGGGCAAGTACTAAAGGACCTCAAGATCACACTGGGTTCCCTTTGCCCTCCTTGGGGGTGCAGGAAACTTGCTTTTCTCCACTAAGATCTCTCTCTGTTTACAAGGGCTAGCTAGTTATTAGAATCCCACCCCAAGTATCTTCTCAATATCTTAAATATTACAAGTAGTCCACCTTCACATGAAGCCAGCAGCACTGCCCTGTGTGGGCCCTGTTTCATTAAACGTTACTTCTTTGTCATTTTTAATTTGCAGAGAATGTTACATCAATACCTATTGAGCAAAAGGGGTGTGTGAGTGTACTGAGAACCATGCGTGCAAATTCATCATCTTATATGACAAGGACAAATCATGCCTGCAAATTATATCACAAAAGTTGTGGGAAATGGCTACACATGCAATTAAAATCAAAAGGAAATGAGACGCAGAGGATGCTGAAGATGCTTTTAAGATGGGGTATCATCTGGTCTACGGCCAGAAAAGGCAACCAGAACAGGCCCACTGACTCATTGGATCCCAGACTTTGAGTACACAAGCTTCTTCAGATCCTAGTTCAACAAAAAAATCTTGAATTCTTGGATTATTACAACAACCTTGCAACGCCTTCATTCATTCCTTCAATTTCATAAATACACACACACACACACAAACAAACAAACAAACATATATATATATATAATGGTATTCATAATGTTGAAAGATTATGGGTGGTCACTGTACACGGGAAATTAGGACTCTCTCTGTAGATTGCAAAATATTTACAGCAACAATCCAATACACTAACATGGTTAAGTAGCCATTATGTGACTTTATATTGGGTGCCACATTTTATGCTACCAGAATGGCAGTTGCTTTCTACCGGTAGTATATATAGGCTATTTTTATCAGACATATACAAAAATCCACCTCCACAGAAAACATGCTAAATCAAACACACATTACAATACTGAAATAAGTTGCAAGACGATTTGAGCATGTAACATCAATCTTGGCGTGACTGCACAGGCTGCCAAATTGGTTCCTGGGCCCTATTCAAAGTGCTGGTTTTGACCTATAAAGTCTTAAATTGTTCAGGAACACAATACCTCAAGGACCACCTCTCCTCTTATGAACCAACCCGGACCCTGAATTTATCATCTGAGGCCCATCTTCGTGTAACTTCTCTATGAGACGTCCAAAGGGTGACAACACGAGAACGGGCCTTTTCTGCAGTGGCTCCTCCGCTTGTGGAATGCTCTCCTCAGAGAGGCCCGCTTGGTGCCTTCATTACAAATATTTAGGGGCCTGGCAATAACTTTCCTCTATAACCAGGTCTTTGGCCTTTAACCCTCTGTGGTCTTTCAGAAGTGGGATGTTTTTAATGTTGTGAACTGCCCTGAGATCTATGGATAAGGGTGGTATGCAAATTAAATAAATAAATAAATTTGTGTGTGTGTGTGTGTGTGTGTGTACTTCTCTTTCCTTTTGGTTTTAATGCATCTATGTGGGGTGTTTATTGTATGGTTGGTTGGTTGGTTGGTTGGTTGGTTGGTTGGTTGGAAGTTGCTATGGGTTGCCCTGGGCAAGATTATGCTAACAAATTTAATAAATAATAATAATAACAACTAAACGATCAGTGCTACCACTTACGAGATCTTCCCTAGACTTGTGAGGTAGATGTTTCTGCAGCATATCCAAGTAAAGAGTTCTTCTGCCTTGCATGTCACGAGGGTACTGACTAATGATCACCTGATAAACCCAAAGATCTTCTTCACTCCACTGGAAATTGCTGTGAATTAGAAGAGAACGAAATCAAGCACAATCTGAACCTGAATGCTATTATGTCAGTACACTTCAGTGTGAAGTGACTGGTACAAATGCATTCTGGACTGGGCCATGGATCTTTGTAAGTGAAACATACTTAACATTTCAAGAGCAGTGGTGAAAATTTGAAAGCAGGTCCCGCTCCGCTCAATACAAGCATAGCTTTATCTGTTCTGGGGGGGACAGTTCTGCAAGTATTTCATGTGGTGGTTTGAAAAACTAGATGTGGAGAGTGCCTATTGATTAGTGCCTCTGTTATCACCAACACCCATCCTTCCTCCCCCAACCCTTGTGCAGTTTTATTTTTAAAGGAGATGATGAATAACCCACCTGAAGCATGTGGGGAGGGACAAGACCCAAAGCTGTGCCAGTGTGACAAAGCTTGCCCCACACACTATGGCCTCTGTTAAGTAACATCAAAACAAGAGGGGTTCTTTTAGCACTGTGATCTGGGCTTCCTTATTTTTTAAGGATCACAGAAATATAATCTCCCAACAGTGCTTACTATTCAACCACAAAAGCGGAGTTCAACAACAAAACAAACTTCCATGGCCAAACTGCCCTAACACATACTAGCTCAGAGGAAAACAAGCACTGATATAACAAAGGAAACAGCCTGCAGCCAAATAAAACAAAGAATGCTGTATCTAGGAAGGCCTCTGGATACAGAGAGCATCCGCTTTCCCCTGCCATTCCAGGAATTATTGCAAGAGTTACACCCCTTGCAATAGTCACATTTTCAAATAACTCTGTTGCATAAAAGCAAGCAGGAACAGCAAAACAAAATGGAACACACAGCATGAAGAACATTGGCTTCATTTTTATTAAACCTGTCCAGTCTTTAGAGACATTTGCTTTTTTCCCCCAAGTCAACTTTTAATTTTTGAGTCAGTGCACAGAAGCAGATTACCCAGTGCAACTGCCCCACCTCTGGCATCATTCCATACCCCTAGGGGGTGACTGGAACTTATAGACAGAATGTAGACCTGATTCATATGGTTTTTAAATCGATTATAAAAACTAAGGATATACAAGATCAGGCGTTTGAGTACTGAACTCTATGTATAAGTCCTATTTGCATTTTCCACTTAACATGTGATTTCAAGAAAAGCCCAGAGGAAGAGCCATCTGGGCACAATCCTGCTCATAAACCATGCACAGCCTCCACACAATTTGAGGCAGGCTTGATTAAAGTGATCAGGTTTTACTAGAACCTTCCTAGTCTGCTGATGGAAGACGAATGCACATTCCAAGCAATTTCCCAGAACCTCTTGCTATGACAGTCTATTCTTCAATCCGGAAGAAAACACCAATGGAATGAATGGTTTACTTCCACTAAAAGCCATTTCAGATCAGGGTGTAAGTTATGCTCCCAGTTTTCACACAGCGTCTCATCTTAGTCCACCCTATCTTTGTAACTGCAGACCACAAAATTCTAGCTTGCATACTATCTATTGGTGATATCTTCTAACTTCTCATTGGAAGAAGTCTAGATTTGGACCATTTTACAATGATGGCAGCCCAAACTGCTCTCCTCAAAGCCACTTCCTCTTTCATTTCCAACTTCTGCTTCTGGAAATCAGTAATCCTTATAATAGTGGGAGCCATCATTTACAGAAAGTGAAAAGATTTTCAGTAAGGAAGAAAAATATTTTTGAGCTGGAAAGCTGAAGTAGGCACAAAATGAAGGACTTCAAATCCAGCCACAGCATGCAAGTTATGCACAGTCTGATCCTATGCACAATTGGTCAAAACGAAGTCCAGCTGTGTTCAATGAGGCTTATTTTGAGGCAAGCACAGAGAGGACTGCAGCCTGGGGTTATAACACAGAAGCATAAAGATGCGAAGACAGCATTCAGATTAAATGTAAAACAATGGGGCAAACATAACACAAGGGTGCAATTATGATGGTAGGAAGGTTGCCAGAACAGTGTACAGTTTATATGAATCACTCTATATAACATAAAACTTATATATATGAGTTTATTTAACAAAAACCTAACAAAAACTTAAGCTTTGTTTCATATTAGAAAAGAAGCACTTAAAAATATATAGGTCCTTATGCAGGCCGACAACCTATGTCACAGTTCAATTAAAGCAACAGCAGCGGGCACATATTATGCTGATACTGTGCGGTTAATGGGGTCACAGATACCCAAGGGTTACGGATAACTTTCCTCCACTTGCCTTTAATTGTTCTCTACATTAGGGACTTTATGGGCCTTTTCAGGCACTGTGCTAACCTCTCGTTTAGCATTATGTGAAGAAGCTTTGGGCCTGCAGGCTCCCCACTCCTTTAATACAGCTGCAAAGGGAGATTGGAACTTTTCACTTCTGCTTTGAAACTAACCAGGCACCTGTATGTACAAACTCAGGGAACTCTGAAGGTGGGGAGGTGGTAGATTGGGATATACTGGTAAAAAACAAATTTCTTTGCTCAGAAGCACCTGGGTACTTGATTCTAAGTGTACAGAAGACACCCACGCCTTTTCTAGTTCCTGGCTCTGACTGGTGGATCTCAAGATTCTAGTAAAAAACCAAGGATGTTTGTGAACAAGATAGTACCATACCGGTAAATCCTAGCTTGATCCTGGTTTGTTTGAACTAACCAGTGTTTCTCAAAGTTCAGATGTAACAGGAACCCCAGGGTTGTTTAAAAGCACAAGTGAAAGCTTCCAATCTCTTCCTTACAGTTGCACAGGGACAGGGAAAGCACATGACCCCAAGGCATAGCTGTCAAGTTCTCCCCTTTTTTAAGGGAAATTCCCTTATGCTGAAAAGGTTTCCACACGAGAAAAGGGAAAAATCGACAGCTATGCCCCAAGGCTCATTTTGTTTATGCATACAGTGCTAAACCAGGGGTAGGCAACCAAAGGCCCATGGGCCGGATTCGGCTCAATCACCTTCTCAATCCTGCCCATGGACGGTCCGGGAATCAGCATGTTTTTATATGAGTAGAATGTGTCCTTTTATTTAAAATGCATCTCTAGGTTATTTGTGGGACCTGCCTGGTGTTTTTACATGAGTAGAATGTGTGCTTTTTATTTAAAATGCATCTCTGGGTTATTTGTGGGGCATAGGAATTCGTTCATTTATTCCCCCCAAAATATAGTCCGGCCCACCACATGGTCTGAGGGATGGTGGACTGGCCCACAGCTGAAAAAGGTTGCTGACCCCTGTGCTAAACCATGTGTTAGTGTCTGAACTGGCCTTACATTGTATAGCTCTGGGTCCAGCTGTATTCTTTTTGTGGGCCTGAAGGGTTCAACATGTTCTCTGCTTCATCCAGACATCTAAAGAGTCTTATTGAGAGCTGAATTACAAAAAATAGTCTCATCACCTTTCTAGCATATAGCAGAATATCTAACCCAGATTAATTTCTACAATGTGCAATGAAAAATATTCAAAATCTTTTAAGATAATGTGAATTTCTGATCTGTTGGATATTGAATTTGGAGAAATCACAACTGTAACTTTTTAAAGAACATACACCAGTGCCTCGATAAGGTAAAAAGTAAAGGACCCCTGGACGGCTAAATCCAGTCAAAGGTGACTATGGGGTGCAGTGCTCATGTCGCTTTCAGCCCGAGGGAGCCGGCATTTGTCCACAGACAGCTTTCCAGATCATGTGGCCAGCATGACTAAACTGCTACTGGCAAATGGAGGACTGTGACAAGTGCGACAGTCCACAGAAACACTGTTTACCTTCCCGCCGCAGCGGTACCTATTTATCTACTTGCACTGGTATGCTTTTGAACTGCTAGGTTGGCAGAAGCTGGGGCAAAGCAACAAGAGCTCACCCCGTCACGTGGATTCAAACTGCCGACCTTCTAATTGGCAAGCTGAAATGGCTCAGTGGTTTAGATCACAGCGCCACCCGCGTCCCCAGTGCCTAGACAGCCACAGCACTGTAGTACATCATGAGAGGATGATGTAATATAAATGAAAATAAATTATCCCTAGGATCATTTCTATCCTAAGGTACTTTTTACAATCCTTTTTTATTTTAAGCTAGGTATTTGATGTCTGGATTTTGTCTGGGAACAAAAGAAAAGAAAAAAAAGTAAGGAAAGGCTGTTCTTCATTACTGATCCAGCAAAAAGGATTTGATAACAAATTATCTTCCAAATATTAAGTATTAGATGGTGCTCAGACATAAGACAACAACACGTACAATGATTGAGAAACTGTATGTCCTTATAGCCTATTGTCTTGGCATTTGTTCATAATGACTAGAATGCATGCTCTGATTAGAACCATTTTTTCTCCAGAGGTTTCCATTAAAGAGAAAATGTGTGATCCTCCCTCCCCTTTCCAGCATGCACAGCACTTCTCTGTCTCTGACCTTATGAGTGCATCATTGTTGGTAAGATGCACAGCTTTCCCTTTGTAAAGGTTTGGCAAGTCATTGCTGCTGTCACCTCGGCCCTCAGTCTACACAGTTGTCTGCTGTGTTTGCTACCAATGGGCAATGTAAGAATGCAGTGGTGGCTTATTTGTTTTCTGCTTTGCAAAAGTAATGCCACATTGATGAAGAAGTTCTTTCTTTCTTTCTTTCTTTCTTTCTTTCTTTCTTTCTTTCTTTCTTTCTTTCTTTCTTTCTTTTTGAGAACCATCAAATGAAACACCAAAGAAAGTGGGAAGGCCACAAAAGAAGTCAGTCAATTAGAACACAAAGGTGACGCCATTGGAGCAGAGCAGCCTTTAAAGAATAAAAATAGAGTTTCTGTTTTCTGTTCAGAGAGCCATCAAAAGACATACACTTAAGTTCAGCTCCCTTCAGTCTAGATTCATTTTCTTCACAAAGTATTCAATACACAGAGAGACCAAATAGAACAGGCCATAGGCCAGGGCTAACTTCAAGACAACAAAATACAATCCATCCAAAAGACAGGCTAAAACCAGTTCCTACAGAACTCAAGACATTTAAAGGACTAGAACCACAGTTCCATGCCCCCAATAAGGCCTGCCTTCAACAACAGGAAAGAGGGGTACATAAGATAGAGGTACATAAATGGAGCACAGTGGTAGACCTCCTGCTTGCAAGCACGAGGACCCTGGCTTAATCTCCAGATGGAGCTGCCATAAAGTATTGAGAGGCTCTTCCAGTCAATGTAATTGATAAGAACTAGATCAATGGTCCGACTCAGTTTAAATCAGCTTCTTAAATAGACTGGCATAACAGAGGGCACAGAATATCTAGACAGTGTATCATTAGCCAAGGAACTAACCAGAGCACACTTATTCAGAGGGAATACAAGGAACCACAACAAAGGCAGGACACTCAAAAGATCCAGGGAAGAGAAAGCAAAGTACTTGTCTACTATGAAAACTGACTAACAATGCCATCCTAACCCCTGATTAGCACACTGCTGGAGGTGAGAGGAGTATCCTTCCATTGAACTTCACTGGGCTCCATTCTGAGAAGCCCCTGCTATGCCTACTGAAAGTACACGTGGTTGAGAAGCCACCAACAGGATTACCACCAGCTGTAGTCTGCACAGGACCCCAAAATGGGGCATTACAGAAGGAGGGTGGAGCAGAGCCAGCCATTGATCTGCTGTATCCAAAGCTGCTCTGTTCTGCTTGAGAAGCTAGATCTGGGCCCTTTGTTGAACCAGTTTAAAGAAGGGGGCGAACCGCCATCTTCCATGTTGGCTGGTCTGAGTGGTAAGGCTTCAGATGCAATAGTGGCCTTGCTCTGTTGAGTGACATGTATCTAACTCTGGAATCACTAATATTGATGTCCCAAATGCAAGCGCTTGTTTTCAGTTTTCAGCCTTCAAAATTTGCAATTCTTCAAATTTTGCAATGTAGTTCTCCACTCAAGTAATGTACAGAAAAATGCGTACAGTGGTACCTCAGGTTACAAACGCTTCAGGTTACAAACTCCGCTAACCCAGAAATAGTACCTCAGGTTAAGAACTTTGCTTCAGGATGAGAACAGAAATCGTGGCATGGCAGCAGCAGGAGGTCCCATTAGCTAAAGTGGTACCTCAGGTTAAGAACAGTTTCAGGTTAAGAATGGACCTCCGGAACAAATCAAGTTCTTAACCACAGGTACCTATATTAAAGTGTGCATAGAAATGCATATATCAGTGGATATGCATACAAAATGTGTTATGTAGAGAAAATATAAATATATGGGGAAATATGCTTTGTGTGTATTATACCAAATTACATACAAAATGTGCACATTAGGAGAAATTTGTACTAAAATGCTGACAAATTTTCATGAGAACTTTAAAAAATGCTAACTTATGCAGAAAGGTGGAGGAATGAACTTAAGATTGGAAATGAGAGAAACTGAAATTGAGAAATTGGCCCAAACCTAGTGGTGATAGAACATATTTGACATCCCTAAGTCTAATTTTTAAATAAAGTCTAAAAATATTTAAAATAGAATAAACATACAAATGTCAGGTGCACAGCTTTTTAAAATACTTGGAAAATCAAAGCTCAAAGTAAATCAAAGTAGCCGAAAGGAATAGGAAAATATTCTGCTATGGCAGTTTTCACATACTCTCACTTTAAAACTGAACGTATCAACCTAAAGGGCAGGTCTAATGGCTCTCCAAAGCGAGAGGCTTTACAGGAGCTTCTTTTCAGATCATAATACCAGAAAGCAATATATCTTCCTGGACATAAAGTGCACCGAGAATCATAGCAGTTTCTTTAATTACATTTTAATATATCAAGTGACAGTATTAATTGGGAGCAGATTTAGTGTCAACGCTGAAATGTAATTTGGATCCATACACAATTATAGCTCATCGTAATTTTTTTTTAAAGCATGCATCTCAAACCACTGCCAACCCTTTGTTGTCCTCATTGGTTTTAGAGGTTTTCTATTCCAGGGAGTCGTTTGCATAGCCATTGAATGGTGCAGATTGTTATCATTTTTTCAGTATTTGTTATCTAGCCTAAAGCATAGGTCTACTCTTAATGGTGTTGGAGCAGGCTGAGTATTACACCTGAGAAAAGAATCTTTTTGGCCATCCACCCCCTCTTCTCATCCTTGCTGGAGAGGGGACATGTCAGGATGAAGGTTGGTGGTGACTTTCACCAGGGCTTCCTCAAACCTGGTACAGGCCTCAACAAGTGATGTAAGTAGTGAAACAGTTCAGTCTGAAACTAGGTTCTCCACATCCAACCTAGATCACATTACAAAGCTAAACACAGTACTCCCAGACACTTGCTAAAGGAAAACTTGCTATTCTCCTCTGCAAAGGCCTTCAAGCCTGCTTTAAACATACAGTGGTACCTCTACTTACGAATTTAATGTGTTCCAAACGCACATTTGTAAGTAGAAAAAAAATTGTAAGTCGAATCCCATAGGAATGCATTGGGAGAAAAAATTCGTAAGTAGAAAAAATCCTATCTAAAAATTCGTAAGTAGAAAAAATCCTATCTAAACCGCATCCAAGATGGCGGACGGAGCTCCATTCGTAAGTAGAAACATTTGTAAGTAGAGTTATTCGTAAGTAGAGGTACTACTGTATCATGGATGCACACACACACTCCTCCCCCACTGATTTTTCCTTACAAGCGCCCCTCATCCTTTACCATCTGGGCAAATACAGGTTTGGGACCTCAGTTTTGCCACATAACAAGCAGTTCTGCTTAGGGATAGGTAGACGGGTAAGTCCAGTCCATGTTGCTTCCCATGTGTCCATTCACAAGTCCAATCTGTTCCCTTTTCATATTATTCTGATTTCTTTTCTCTCTTTCTTAAAAACACACATTTAAGTAGGTATTTTCTTGCATTTGCTGAATTACAACCAACATCATTCCTGGTCATTGGACATGCCTGCTGGGGCTTATGGGAGTTACCATTCAGAAACATCTGGGAGTTCTCCACTCTCAGCTTATTTGGTAGCCTTGTTTCTCGGTCACTACCCTGAGCTGCTTGGCTAAGGGGAAAGATCCAAAAGAAAGAAATGTAGTGTGAAGCTACATTTTAGTAGTGTTAGTAGGGCATTCTTTTCACATCCATCTTTAGGATGTGTTTATTTGTTTATAAATGCTGAGCTTCTATATGCTGACTGCAAACTGTCCTGAATCAGGCTAATCCCCATTAAGAATCAAAACGAGAAAGTGCTACCTTAAATAACATGATCTATGTACACACATTGGGAGTTAACCAAAACACCACCACACCAAAAATGTGTTTCAAATATGAAACTTGGCACTTACTTAGATAGAACATAGCTCTCATTTTTCCATTACGGAAAAAAATAATCTACCACCATTATTTGGTTTCAGAACTGAAGCTTGGCAGTGTGCCTATACACAAACACCCGCAGGCAGCTGCTTTATATTTCCTCTGAATCAGATTTACCCCAAGCTAATCCCTGGCTTTACACCCTCTAAAGAACATAAAAACCTCCTATGGGAAGTGACCCTCCCCAGACTGTAATCCCCTGCTACCCTCTATAATAGGTAGGACAATGTAAATTTGATGAACCGTTTCAATGAATTTGCAGCCAGACAAACTGCAACAATAACTCCAACTGAGATGTCAGCTTCCCCATATGTCAACCGTGTCATTGTTGATTGCTGTACCAGAAACAGCTAGTTATTGAACTGGTACAGTAGAATTCCTTGACACAGCCCTGAGTTCAAAGTACTTTAGAAGAGGTATGAATAATTTGGAAGCAGCTTAGATACCAGAGACATCATTTATTACACTGATTTTTTTCCAGAACAGTGATGTCAACAGTGGGCTGATTAAATTGATCATACCTCAGCTAAATAAGCACTGATATGAATGTGCCTAATGAGGGGCATGTTGCCCCCTTTGCTCCTCCTTTTGTGATGGAAGTAAACAAACCAGGATTTCCCCCCCCCCCAATTAACTATTGTTTCTCATTTCGTTGGAACCAGCTTTGGAACCAGACAGGATATTAAGCTATGGCTTGAAGTTGACTTAATATTCCAGTTTGTTTGGAAGCCATTAACCATAGTTTCCTGGTTTGGGAAAATGGGAAACTATAGTTAATGGCAAGTTTCTGGGCTTGTTTGCATGCTCAGACCAAAAGAAGAACAAGAGGCTGTGTGTGCAGCCAAAAGGCTCATTCCTATCTCAGCATATTAAGCCAATGTATGATCATCCAAACACAGCCATCTGTTGACATAGGTTAGTTGCCAACGAAAATTTGGCTTCAAGAGCATAGTCGGTAGCATACTACAAAAAATTTGGTCTTATCCTATGTGCGGCTGTATCTCAGCGTTTTGCCCTGGCATTATGATTTAGGCCTACTCTGCTTTGGAGGAAGAGCAGCTGCAGCAGCACTATTGCAATAATGCTGTGAAGAAGCCCTAGCAGAAGGGACTTACATGGTTTGGAAAATTCATGGGAAGAAGTGGGGGCAGGGCTGGGCAAGGACTTTGTAGAAAACCGTCAATTGCTGCCCCCCAAAACCACATGCCCAGCACTCTTTTGTGTGTGTGCATGTTCCCCAATCCAGAAAAGAGAATTTGTTTTTGTGTTATCTTTTCTGCCTGCAAGGTTTAATGGTGATGCACTATGTCTATTACTTACATTTGGCTGTAAATGCAGGATGTTTGATCAAATTGCAAGCCTAGAGGTACCAGAAGACAGCACACCTCAGGCAAAAAGGTTTTTATCACCCCAAAGGTTTTATTATATTTTTACTACCATGGGGACACCAGTTGTGTTTTCTCATCCAAGGCATGAAAATGTATTCAGCCTTCTGTACTGTAGTGAAATGACAAGAGCCCTTCATTTTTGATATTTTGTGTAATCGGCAACACAGTCCTCTCTGAAAATCAAAGGACATCTCTTGTGGACAGAATGGAGAATCTAAGTAGTCACCCACCCTAAGACCTAAATTTTTAAAAGTCTAAAGTGCTATTTAGTCCTACTCAAGCTTTTGTTCTCAGGGTTAAATAATCAAGCTAAAGGGGAAAGAAATTATGAGTATGTGAACCCTGTCCTGAAACCTGACATTCAACCCCTGGATGGTTAAGTCCAGTCAAAGGTGACTATGGGGTGCAGTGCTCATCTTGCTTTTCAGGCTGAGGGAGCCGGCGTTTGTCCACAGACAGCTTTCCAGGTCATGTGGCCAGCATGACTAAACCACTTCTGGCACAATGGAACACTGTGAGAGCACGAAAACGCCGTTTGCCTCCCTGTCTTCCTATTTATCTACTTGCACTGGTATGATTTCGAACTGCTAGGTTGGCAGGAGCTGGGACAGAGCAACGAGAGCTAACCCTGCTGCGTGGATTTGAACTGCCAACCTTCTGATTGGCTCAGTGGTTTTGACCACAGCACCACCCGCTTCATCCCCATCATCACTCACTGATTTCCGAAATCATGTCTGGAAGTTACACAGGGAGAGCAAGTTTCCCTCTGCAGTCACATTCCATCTCATGGAAGGCAACAGAGATAGTGACAGGGGGCAAAGCTAGTAACCCCCACTCTTACCCTCCCTCCCTTAATCCAGGGAGGACTGTGTTGCACATTAAAAGCAGCAGCAAAAATGGTGTGTGGGTGTGTGTATGCTGAAGTTTCAACTTTTTGCCTCTTATTGTAATGGGTGAAGCACCTCTGTCTCCTACACAGTTTTATTCTATTAGGATATTTTAAAAATACTAATTAAATCACAGTTGAGTGGCTTTTCCACCAGATTAGACTTGGTGCTTTTTATGTCTGACACAGCTTCTCTCTGATTGCAACAGCATCAATTACTCTAAGCAGAATATCATACTCCTTAGCACTATATACTGCTGGTCTTAATGTTATTATCATTACTATTTTGCATTGATATCCATGCAAAACATCTACCAAAATTGCCATCCTATTTACTTTAAAATATATCCTGTCAATTTCAGCTGAACTTCCTCTATTTCAATTGAGGCAGCAATCCTATTCTCACTTACTTGGGGGGTAAGACCCACTGGAATAGACATGTATAGGTTTGCAAGGCTGTAATCCTAAATATACTTTCCCCTTCATGCCAAGTGAGACTTATTTCCAAGTAATGTACAGGACTGCACTTTTTAATATTCTATTATGTGATGCAATACATAACAGTGCTTTTGTTGTTGTCGTCACAGTACTTAAAAAAGGAGTACACCCAGTGCTTTTTTCAGGGGGTACTCAATGGTACACCTCTTTTGATGTTGATAAAAAGTGTGGCACTTGCTTTATGGTGAGTACCGACACCTATTTTTCTTTTTAAAAAGCACTGAATACACCCCCCAAATCCATCCACTGTATTTGGTATTGGTTTTTTCCCCACTTCTGAAGAAAAATACAGTATGTACTGGAAACCCAGCCAGATGGGAGGGGTATAAATACCGTAATAAAGTAATAGTAGTAGTAGTAGTAGCAGCAGCAGCAGCGGTAGTAGCTGTTTAGAATTCCTATAAAAAACCCAAGTCAGACTGGAGATCTTCAGGAGCTGCTTTTGCAAGTTAAGCTAATCTATGATGACTTCATAATCAGATACTGTAGATACGGTTTTAATTTTGTTTGGCGCTTAACAACTTCCTATGCTTGCTCAAAATCTTCATAAGTTTGTTTTGTTTTGTTTTGTTTTAAGGTTTACTCTGGCTTTTACAAGATGTATGGCTGGGAGACAAAACCTATATGAAACAATTTTTTCGGGAAAATATTTAACATGATAGGTATAAGGCATATTTTAAAAACCCATGAAGCGAACTTTGCCCTGTGTCTGGTGTTTCTTTTCCTTTTTCCACAGCTCCTGTTCACTAACATTTGAAGCAAAGATCTCCCCAATTCCCAAAATATATTTCTTTTTCTTGCGGCAGCTTTCCTTCTGGCAACTTTCAACAGTGACAGAAGCAATGGAATTTCTACATGAAAGCTATAGTGATGTTTTTCCATTGTGTGGATAGCGCAATTAGTAGCTACATGGCACTGGACTTCATGGCATCTGAGTAGAGTCAATGAGTTTTCTGTGCGCTTTTGGTTCCTGTTTGAGAGAGACAATATTGGTTTTGTTGAGCTTCTTAACTGGTGCATCCTCTAAGTCAGCAGTGGGGAAATCTGTGATCTTCCAGATGCTGCAGGCCCACTCTTCCTCACCAGGCCTCCCAAACTGCTTCTTCTTATGCAGTGTGTTTGTGTGTGTGTGTCACAGAGAGACAGAGGTAGAACAGAGGGTGTTGTGACTGCAATACGGTGAGCCTGGGGGATGGGGGGACCTAGCAGTGAAGCTCTGAAGGAGAAAACCAGGCATGGAGGCATCCAGGGGGAGGAAACTGAAATGGATGAAACCAAAAATGAACAGAATTATGAAAAGGGGAAAGAATTTTTTTAAAAGTAAAGAGACGGACAGGCCACTACAAGTGATCAGATCTAACTTGTGCTGATGGAGGGAGTCAAAACAGAGATGGGAGTGAAGTGTGTGTGTGTGTGTGTGTGTGTGTACGCACGTTGTGCAGTTCTGCAATGTTGTGCACTTTGCCAATGTTTAACTCTGATCCACTAGCATACAGTCCCTGGCCGATTATCCTGGAAGGAATGGGACTCTTAGCAAAAGAAAGTTTTCCCTGCCCTTGCTCTAAGCCTTCCATGACACCAGGAACATTCACAACCCAGTCCTCTGCTTCACCGTGCAGTGACAGCACGTGAAGTGACATAATGGTTCCAGCACTTATACACAAGGAAACAATGCCTTCCCTTGTTGCGTTTCTGGGATGTGACAGTAACAAGCATGCCGTTTTTTACATCCCGGTTTTGTGTGTGATACTGTACAGCCAAGGCGTCATTTGTAGGAAAGAAATTTACAGTGGAATTACAGAGGTTAAGGAAGGGATGTGAAAGCATACAAAGAGGGTAAGCACATGAAGCTGTCTTACACAGGCAGACCACTAGTTCACCAGCCTTCCCCAATCTAATACATTCCAGAGATTATGACCTACAACTCACACCACCCCAGCCAATGTGGCTAGCAGTCAGGGATTATGGTAACTGTACTCCAAAATATTTAGAGGGCACCATGTTGGAGAAGTCTGGTTGATTCCAAAGGTTTGTGAGTTTTTAAAGTCTGATTACATAAAAGAACAAACCAGAGGCCATATATACATGATTTTGAGGTCAAGCATTATGACTGTGATGGAAGATGTCAAGCATATTACATTGATTGAACACACCAAATATTTAGATAGTAAACTGAAAGGGCTTGAACATTTATTGCCATATCATGAAGAAATATTGGAATGTCCTAGGCACTTATTTGAAGACTAAGTGTTCTTCTTAGGACCCTTTTATGGATACAGCCATGCAGAAATTGTTAATGTCACAATTGCCCTCTTGTCTAAGTGGATAAAAAATGCTTTAGTACACAAAAGGCACATGGGATGCATGACTAGAGGCTTTGGTGATGCTCCTAAGGTAGTATAAAGACTCATTTTAGGTGCAAGCCAGCATGCTTTAATTGTTCCAGCAGTCAACTGGTATGCATGTAGGCTATGAAAAAGAACATATTAGAAAACGGGATTTCAAGCTGTTAATTCAATTCATTCTTCATGTTAAAAGGTAAAGGGACCCCTGACCATTAGGTCCAGTCGTGACCGACTCTGGGGTTGCGCGCTCATCTCGCATTATTGGCCGAGGGAGCCGGCGTATAGCTTCCAGGTCATGTGGCCAGCATGACAAAGCCGCTTCTGGCAAACCAGAGCAGCACATGGAAACGCCGTTTACCTTCCCGCTGTAGCGGTTCCTATTTATCTACTTGCATTTTGACGTGCTTTCGAACTGTTAGGTTGGCAGGAGCTGGGACCAAGCAACGGGAGCTCACCCCGTCACAGGGATTCGAACCGCCGACCTTCTGATCAGCAAGCCCTAGGCTCAGTGGTTTAATCACAGCGCCACCTGGGTCCCATTCTTCATGTTGGGGATTATCAAATGCCACCATTCAAAAGGCCACAGAAGTAGTCCTGTTTGTACAACATCAATATAAAAATGTACTCGCAGTTCATATTTGTATTCCAGAAATAGGAGACTGGGGTAGTAGAAATGACAAACTTGCCTAATATTAAAAAGTTATTTGAACTATTATGGTTCAAGTCCCTGAATTTGTGACAGCAACTAAGTCACACTACATTGGATTAGGCTTTTTCCATCATGCCTGCCTCTCTGCATATAAACACAGGATCGTAAAACTGAGAAGACTGCACTTCTTAGTGCAAAGATGCAAAGGTGTAGATTTAATAGTTGTACAGTGGTACCTCGCTAGATGAATGCCTCGCGCAATGAAAAACTCACTAGACGAAAGCGTCTTGCAATGTTTTTGGTGACTCGCAAGACAAAGTTTTCAATGGCCGCACTTCGCAAGACAAAGTTTTTCGGCGGTCTTTTTTTGTTTTTGTTTTGCCGCGGCAACCCGCGCTTAGCAAGACGAAATTATCGCTAGATGAAGCGACTCGCGGCACGAATTAATTTCGTCTTGCGAGGCACCACTGTATGAGCAACTGATGCAGATTTCTACAAGTAAAATAGTAATAATAATAATTTCAGTATGAATTAGCATATTTACAAAAGCAGGTGTGGAATGAAAGCATTGCATTCATAGCAAACACAAAGGCATTTATCACAGACCATACTTCTGGTGATTTAACCCTCTTGAATATTTCGCTTATTGTTTGAGACAAGGCATTTTAGAAAGAGACAGTTCTCTCAGCTGTGCAAACAGTTACTGACTATTTAATCCCCTAGAGCTGGGCAGAAAGTCAACTATGCATTGTGTTGAACAAAAGAAAAGTAATGTAAATGCGACCCCCCTATCAGAAGACTTCAATACCCAAACCTTTTGCCTAGCCCTTGAAGAAACACAACATCAGATTCTATTACCTTGATATGACTTTTAAGTCTTGATCAATCTCTTGGAACTTCAACCAATATTCATCTGCCAGTTTGTGAAATTCTGTCAACACTGAAGCCTTCAAATCAGGATACGGGCATTCCAAGGCCAATAACTGTGGTGGAATCTCGCAAAAAAGTGCAGGCCTCTCTTCTGAAGAACATGCCAATGCCTACAATAAAAATCAGAAGTCATTAACCAGTAAATTTGGTAGAGTTCTTGTTCATGCAATAAAATTCAAACAAATGAATGTCTTCATATTCTTACTTCATTGGTGCATTCTTCAAGCTCTCGTTCCAAAGCTTCTTTCTCCAGGTTAAGTTTTTTCAAAACTACTTTCTGTTGTTCCTTCACAAATGCAACCTGATTTTGTGAAATATTGTGATATAAAAGCATCATTGTGGCTGGCATTTCTCACTACTTCATACATTCCATTTTTATTCTCCCACCAACCCACTTCAATAAGCTCAGGAAGCTTCTCCCCACCAGCTTTATCTTCACCGTGAGGATCTGCCTCACTTGCCATGCAGATCAGGTTGTGTGTGTTTATATGACTGGCCCAAGGTCAGCTACTGAGCTTTCTGGCAGTGTGGGGATCTGAAGCTGGCCCTCCCAAGGCCCCAGGTCAACACTCTAGCCACCATCCAGACTGGCTCTCCCCAATGGCATAATTCTGTTTAACAGGTTCTGCATTCCTATCTGCAGAACAAGAAAATATGGACATAGGTGACACAAGCAAACAAACAAACCTGTTCCAACACTGCATCTGGGTTAAATTGATATTCTGGGCTTTGGTGGTTGGCCTGCCATTCCAACAGGCGGTACCTTAAATCTTCCCTAAGCTGCCAAATAGGTTGTACTGTGTTTGCTTGGAATGTTTCCAGATCCTTTGACAACTGATACTCTACAATAAATTAAATACAAATTAGGAATGTTGCTTGTGTTTAAGACAATTAATTATTTGTGTGCCTTTTCCAGCAAATTAATTATCTTAATTAAAAAACAACAACAGGCTTGTCAAATAATAAAACAGAGTGAGCACAGTATTCCTGCCTATCCATCTCCTTTTGGTAATCCTGCGGATGGCCATTGGAAGAGGACTCCATCACTCAAAGCTTGTCCAAGTCTCTGTTTGCCACACCGCTTTTCCCCAGGAAAACCCATGGCTGACTGATGAATTGAACCAAATGGCAATTGGGTTTTTTGCAGATTGCTGCTTGTTCTGATTCAGTGGTAAAGAGAGTGTTTTCCAGGGGCATGCTGTGGGGTAAACACAAAACTACTCGGACCCATGCACGGCTGCCGACTTCCAACCCACCAAAGCGAAAGAAATAGCTTGTGTGCACACGCAAGCGTCATTTCCGGTGTACTTCCGGGTCGGAGGAGGCTTCTGCACATGCACACAAGCTATTTCCGGTGCTTTCCAGGTTGGGAGTGTGCCAGAAATAGCGTTTGTGCATGCGCATGGGCACGCACAGCCACGCGCTCCCCCACCCTCCGGCCCGCCACACAATTGGCGCGGCGGGCATCCGGCCCAAAGCCGGGTACGTTTGGGGACCCCTGCTTTAGTGAGATTTCTGGATTGTAGGAGGTTGGACTAGATAACCCTCAGGATCCCTTCCAACTCTATAATTCTATGATTCTATGAGAAACAGCACTAGAGATGTAGTTTCCCTTAGTTTTTGGCTCGCCTACCCTCTCAACTCCACAGTTATGAGTAACCCAGCCAGATGGGAGGGGTATTAATAATAATAATAATAATTTGTTATTATTATTATTATTATTATTATTATTATTATTATTATTATTAAAAAAGACATCTCATCACAGCCAGGGTTTGTTTTTTTCTGTCCAAGCAAAAGCACCCAGGATGACAAACTGAATGGGTTTGGAGGTGACAAAACCTTCCATCTCATAATATTAAGTTACATTATTCATGTGCAATTTTACTTTGAATCCATCAGCATATAAATATTTATAAAGACCTGGCTTAATCAAGAAATAATATGAGAAAGTACTTACTGAAGCCCCACAAGTCCAAAAGCCATTCACTTCCTTCATCAAAGAAGTTTTGTAGTTCAGATTCTAGTTTTTTCCTAAAATGAAGAATTTTGGTTCAGACAGACTCATTTCCTGCATATCCACAGACCAAACAGAAGAAAAAAAGCCAAGGCCAGTCATTCACTTAAATGCAACTTCAAGAAAGTGAACTGAAATATTCACCAATGGATTCCCAGGAACTAGAATAGTATTTCTCAAGTGAAACAGTTCATTTAGTCCACCTAAAATGTTTTCAGTACAGTATTTCCAGTGCCAATACCACTTTTTGTACACTGTATCCACCCCCAAAGTTCTCTTTCTCCCTTATTCTTTGAATTGTTTTGGGGTGGGGGCTGAATTATTTCTAGGCCTTATGCCTTCGCCTTACGCCTTGGCCATAATGCTTCTTCTGTATTCACTCCCCATTTTGCTATGCCTTTCGTACACCAGAATCCTGGTACAAAATGCAACAAACCCATATTTGACTCAATCTGGGCCCCTATTGCCAGGTGCACATCTATATTTCATCCTAGTATCTAACTCCTAACTTCTCACATCTAGTATCTTCACTTGTCCTGTATCAACTACCCAGCTTCAACCTCCTGGCTGAAATGGAAGAACATTACCACCTTCTCGCATCCTCTAGCGCCTCCTTTCTTGCCTCGGTACTGAATCAGACCATCCAAAGATTCAATCTAGGTTGTGAAAAGCCTTGTCTGTGCTCAAGTTCCCTTACATGACTTATCAAAAGATGTGTAGGAGCAGTTATAGGACTGAAATGTCAAGGATCCTGTCTCTCTCCTGAACAATATGTTTTGGGAGCAATACAATCTTCTGGCTTATGTTCACTTTCTAGGCTTTTCTGCTCCCCGTCCCACCATAAATCAGTTTTGTTCTCTAGAAGTCTCTTCAGGTGGGAAATCTATCTATAGCCTACTACTATGAACTGCAAGAAGTCTCACTTCCTAGTTCTCAGAATGACCTCGGCCAGCCCAATCTGCTGCTGCAATTTCCAGCACCAACCTGTGCTCAAGTCCATTCTCATATACTGGTGACCCTGTCCTTCGGAAGCATAACATGCTACCCAGGTCCCTCCTTCTCCAAAAGTCATTTCCACTTTTCCGGCTCCTCACAATATCACAGGAACATCGCTGTGGTTGCAGCATTCTATTGCTCTCAACAGTGGTAGACTATTTGCTACAGCAGCCATCCTGTCTCCGTATCCCAATATGTGGTGTCAATCCATTTACTGTCCAGAAGTGGTATGCAAATCAGATCTTCCATCTCCCCTCCCCTACTAATTCTGACATGACAAGATATTTCCATTTGGTATGTTTTCAGAAGGCTAAAATTCACCAACCATTATATGCTCAATTATCTTTTAACAGATACCTGTTAAGCTATGCCTGCTGCACCTTAGCCTTGTACTATCAATTTCTGAATTGCTTGATCAAACTTTCTTACCGGCTTCTATGCAGTCTTTTGTGCTCTGGCCACCACGCTTGGTTATGCCGCTTCTGCAGCATTTGTTCTTTGTTGATTTTTGAAGCGTGTTCAGTCTTTTTAATCTAGGTAGAATTTTTTTATTTAAATATAAGTATAATAATTTTATAATTTTATATAAATATAATATGAGTTCTGCGGCCCTCTAAAATTGTTTCTTCAAAGACAAGGCTCTGGTTGCTCCTGTAGGTAAATGGCTCATGAATAATCAGAACCACAGTTAAATTAAAAGGAAATTTGTTCTAGAAACAAAGGCCATTTATACACTGCCCCACTCTACCTCATGCTGTACCAGCTGCTGCTCTCAGCTTTGCAAATCCAGCCACCAGCTGCCATTCAAGTGTAACACAAAACTCGCAAATGTTAGTAATCTAGTCCACTATTTATGTGTAGAAACCAAGAAAGTAATAAGTTACCTGTTCACTCACCACCAATTTATGTTTATTTCAAAGAAAGCCAAAATATTATTTTTAAAGTGCCTATAAATATACCAACATGGTATGTCTTCCAACCAAACACCTAGAACAGTGTAACAAAACAAAACCCAGCAAGTAACCAATAACTAAGCGGTCATGGGTTATAACAGCCTTATCCAACCTTGAGCATTCCAAAGGTTTTGGACTACAGCTCCCATCATCCCTGACTATTGGTCATGATGCCTGGGGCTGATGGGAGTTTTAAGGTCAACATCATCTTTGGGCACCAGGTTGGGGAAAGCTGGCTTAAATATTTCCAGCTTTTCTTTTGGCTCAAATCAAATCAAAACTATAAATCGGGATCCCATCTATAAATTTGCACTTTGACATTTACTGCATGTTAATGGTATAAGTGTGGTTCTGCTGTTTAAACCAAAACCACTGCTTATAATTATTATTATCTAGTTATCTGTTTTATTCCTCTCTTCCTTGGAAATTTATTTTTTGATATTTTATTATATTATGCCAGCTCCTTTCCCCTTGGAAACATCATGTGGAAGCGTGTTACTCGGGAAATATGTGGTAATGCATTTGGCATTCAGACCTGTCTATGGGGTGGGAAGCACCATGTAGAGATTGTGCAAAGCTCCCCAAACCATTGCCTTCTACCCAGGAACTTCCTGCAGTGCTGATTTGGCAATTCAGCTATAAAGCAGAAACACAACTCCTCTGCTGGGATCTTTGTGTCCATGCTAAAAGTATGTTCTGCTTTGGCACAAGGATTCTCAGTGTGCTGACGCTGCTAATCTTTCATGCAGACTGTAATGTCTCTGTCTGTAGAGCCGGCAGGGAGGGGATCAGTGACAACTTGCAAGGGAAACAGCGTGAACTGGCATGAGTACTAGAGCTAATTGCAGCAGCCATTGGGATATGCTTATGGGGACAGCGAAAACACATCCAGTCCTGGCACGATATATGCACTTTACAGCTTAAGTAACAAACAGAGCATCTGCAGAAATGACACATTCCAGTTCCAACAAAAGTAGTGTGATGTCATTATTTTCCCCATGGGGGGAAATGTTTAGAGCTCTCCATTATCACTGCGACTTGACTATTGCTCTCTCTCTTTTCTATTGCTCTCTCTCTCTTTTCTATACTTCCATGGTTGCTTTAAAATGACACACTCCTTAAAAAAACAACCAGGCACATTTCCCCCCCTACAGCATATGATCCTAGGACTAGCATTATTGTCCTCACACTGGCTGACTAGATGCCTATGGGAAATTCACAAGCAGGATTTGAGGGCAATAATTCTCTTCCACTCGTGATTCATGGCAACTCTTACTCAGAGGTATACAATCTTGGGACACAGTTACATGACTGGCAAACGCCAAGAACTATGAATGGAAACAGGAAAATACTGTATAATTTGAAGTGTGTCCCTCACCATAGCTCATTCTCTCATCCCACTGGCTAATGCAGAAGAAAAACAGAAAAGCCTAGAAATATGGAGGTATTCTTAAAAAGCCTTCCTAAAGAAGCAGGTATCTGGACGCAAATGTTGCCTCTAGCTCCTTCTCTTTTCTTGCATGTATGAATCAAAAATAATATGTACTTTGCCCCTGCAAGCACAAAACCAACAGAGCCAGCAAATTAAAGTTTCCAGGAAATGGCTTTAGCACACTTACAAAAAAACAAACAGCACTGATGGGGTCAGCATCATGAAGCACGGTTGCCCATGACGTGCCAGAGACATTTTGGGAGAGACACCATGTGTTTGTTTACTTATTTCAAAAAGCTTTTGATAAAGCCCCTCACCAAAAACTCCAGAGTAAGCTTAGCAGCCATAAAATAAGCGGACAGTTACAGTACTGATTAAAGAACAGAAAGCAGAGAATGGTAATAATTTGTCAGTTCTCACAATGGAAGGCCTCTGCTTTTTAACTTGTTCATACATTATCTGGAGTTGGGGCAAGAATTGAGGTGGCCATGTTTGCTAGTGTTAGAGTAGCAAGGACAAAAAATTTTGTGAGGATCTCCAAAAGGATCTCTTCATACTGAGTGAATGGGTATTATACTCAATCGAAACAAGTGAAAAGTGATTCAGATGGGGGCAAAAAATCCTAACTTCATATACACACTTCTGTGGTCTGAAGTGGCAGTGACTGACCAGGGAAGAGATTTTGGAATCATGGCAGATCATCCAATGAAAATGTCAGCCAGTGTGCAGCAGCTGTGAAAATGGCACATTCCATAGTAGGGATCAGTAGGAAAGGGATTGAAAATAAAACTGCCAATATCATAATACTGTTATACAAACATATTGTGCATTTGGAATACTGTTTACAGTTCTGGTTGCCACACTTCAGAAAGGCTTTTGCAGATCTAGAAAAAGTTCAGAAATCAGAATGGTTCTGAGGCAGAAACAAATCAGCAACTGGGGCTTAGTTTACAATAACAGTGAGCAGGTGTAAAAGATTATGCATCATGTGCAGAAAATGGACAGAGGAAGTTTTTCTCCCTCTCTCATAGTATGAGAACCAGGGGACAACTAATGAAGCTGAATGGTGCAAAATTCAGAACAGGCAAAAGAGTACTTTTTCACAAAGCACATGGAATATTCCCCCACCAGTTGTAGTGATAACCACCAATTTAGATGGCTTAAAAATATGTTTAGACAAAGTCACAGAAGAGAATGCTATTGATAGCTACTAGCTATGAACAGTGTTCGAACCTCTCATTGTTCTAGGTGCAGCTTGCGACAACGAATTTCATTAGCGAGAGCAGTTTCTGAGCTCTGGGTGCAGTACTGTGCCTAAGATTTCAGATTAAAACTGCAGAGTGGAAGGAAAGGAGGACCTTTTTCTGCCTCCCCACTTCCAGCTACTCTCTGAAGACTGGAGAGGAGACCCACTTAAGAATATTGGTGGAGTGGGCAGGGGAAGGAACAGACCATGTGAAAAACGAACATAATGTTTTAGCTGCAGTTCATTCACTTTCAGCTTTGCATTCTTGTTATTTAAAAAAAAACACCGTCTAGACATTCCGTTGTTGTGCCCATAACCTAGGTTTAAGGTGCAATTTAGCTCCTAGCTTTTATATCTCAGTTTCTAACACTGGCTATGAAACCTATGTACTGCCTTCAGTATCAGAGTAAGTTTGACTCTATATACCGCTTGATGAGGAACACAAGTGGGGAGAGGGCTGTTGCACTCAGGTCCTGTTTGCAGTCTTCCCATAAGTAGCTGGTTGACCAGCTTGTGAACAGGATGCTGGACTAGGTGGGACTCTTTTTATGTTCATATTTCTATCAATTATTTTTACTCTACGACTCAAAAAGTCTTTTCCTGCTCTAACAGCTAACACAGCACCCTCTTAGCAAGCGGGAAGAACCACCTAACTGTAACCCACACATTTTCAAAACCATTGGCATACTCTTAAAAAAAATAGCCACAATTTTGCTGCAGCATATGAAGTCCCTGGGCCAGCCAAGCAGCTCCAGTCTGCAGATTCCCTCTTTCCTAAACCATTCCCAGCACCTACACAGATGTTTGAATGTATTTTGTGCTGTATTGGGACCACCAAAACTGTTGCTATGATGGGATGATCCTAACATTGGAGGTGTGAGAGTATCTGCTGTGCTTGTAAGACTGTCAGACTTACACTGGCAACCTTGAACCACATTTTTATGTGCCCAGATACCCGGGTACTAGAATGGTGACTCACTATTGGGGTACGGAATGGAAAACCTGCGAGGGATGGAGAATGGAGCAGTGTATCCTGCAAAAGTTCATGGCCAGCTGACAGAAATCCTGAACAGAAGCACTGCACCCTGCAACCATTTGTTGCAGGTCCCACCTGTATGGAAAATACTACAGAATAAAATCAGCTAACAGGGAAATTCTGTACACGTTGACTCAGAACCAAGCCATTTTGAGTTCAACAGAGCTTCCTCCCAAGTTAAGTGTATATAAGACTGCCATCTAAATGTAATGTTTGTGTTCAAAGCAACTCACAAGAACACTGTTCATTTTACCTTCGGCTACTTGTTCTATTTATAAGAATGATGGTGAATAATTTTACAGTTATGCACACCCTAGCCATTATGCTCTGCTGTTGCTACAGTTTAATACAAGGCAGGATCCCATAAGGATGGGAATGTATCTGGTCTGTCAAGGCCTTTCCCCCTGCCCAAGCCTTGTGGGCTACCACCACTTATTAATCGGCTTTGTAAAAACCAGTCAAAAAACAGTTTTGCAATTTGCTACTTCCCTGTTCACCCAGGGAGAGTAGCAACTGTTCCCAGGTGAGCTGATGGGTGACAAAATACCCCTCATGCTATTATAGAGCCTTAGATCTAGCCCCCATAGCATTGGGCTTAGCAGCTCTTTGCTAGTATTAAGAGGCAGAAACCCTTTCATAGCAGAAGACAACAATCACTAAATCTGTACTATTGCAGCTTTAGATTTAGCACTAAGCCAAACCATAAACACAATGTGTGGCTGCTCAAATCATGTCCACCTCACTCCTGTAAACTAGCCATGAGAGGTAAACTTGGTCCCTTTGCAGTTAGCCATTTAACAGTTAATTCTGCTACCCAATATCTAGCCATCATTATTCACTTTATATATTTTTTCAGTACCTTTACTTATGGACAGCAGAATCTCCTTGTGCATACATCAACCACCAGCTCCTATGACACTTTTCCCCTCAACATTTAAAGTTGCATTCTACATCCATCAGAAATCACAACACTTACCTTTAACAGGATGTTAGCAGATTCCAATTTCTTGGCTTCAGTCATTGCAAGTAGCTGCTCATAGTCAACAGGTTTATACTTGGAACTCTTAAGGCCATTTTTCATACGAACCACCAAACCTTCTAGTTTAAGCATGAAACAATTCAAACATGAATAAAGTCTCCAGCCGTTATGTGTTTTGAAACACAATGAGAACAAAAGAACTTTCTCTTTTACAAAACAAAGTTACTCCATTGCAATTATAACAAAACATGAATAGGAAAGACAACACATGGCGCTTTTTGTTTTTTTCTGAAAAATACAAATAAATATTTCATGCAAGTCACTGTCTCAGTGACCCAATACTTGAACTGAAGTGCCAGGCCTGTGAAGCTAGAGAAATATCAACACTCACCTAAGGAATGAACTGTTACATATTATAGTTCATATACATCTATATCAGTTCAAGGCTTGTAGGCTCAGTATGGACCTCTGCTTGCATGAGGGAAAAATCTAACAGCCATTTGGGTCACTTAGACAGTGGCTTGCATACTTAACTATCTGCTAATTAGAATGTAAAGAATATAGGAAGCTGCCTTATGCTGAATCAGATCTTTGGTCCATCTAGCTCACTACTGTTTACACTGACTAGCAATGACTTTTCCGGATTTCAGGTATGGTTCTCTCCCAACCTACTTGTAGATGCTGGGGATGGAACCTGGGACCTTCTGCATGCAAAGCAGATGCTGTACACCTAAACTATGGTCCTTCCACTGCTAAACATTGCAAGAACAGGACTCCTGCCAAACCCCATGATGCCTCTGTTCATCACAGAGAGAAAGAGAGACTGACTGCTGCCACTGTGGGAAGCAAGTATCCACCCACAAAAGTAGAAACAACTTAATCAAGCAATGTCAGATAAGTTTCCTATAAACCAGAGCACAGAATTATAGGATAAATCTCATAAACCATGGACTCCACATAAACTCTATGTAATACCGGTAATCTCTGTGTAACTACTACAGCTGACTAATACTGAGCAAGGCAAGCTGTGACACAAACAGTGGAAATGGAACATTGAAATGGATTTTTAAAGTCTACCTATATCGCTACTCCTGGGAGAGGTAGTAAATCCTCGAAGGGCCCTTCCACTCATCTTAACACCTGTTGAACAAAAAGCAAATTATTTATAATAATTTAGAAAGAGAGAGTCACATTCAAGTGTTTTTTGTATAGGGGCTTCTTTGTCTAGTGTGTTCCCTGTTCATAGAATTCCACATTGCTCATCATATGAAACGGATTCTAAGGACAAGTATTACAGCAGCCATGTATATATTTTTTAAGGATAAAGCTTATAAAAGCCCAATCAAAGGTAATGTTATACTTGCATAATAAAGAGCTGTTTGTTTTAAAATGACTTTCAGTTTGATTCTACTAATATTTCCTGGGCCACAACTCCCACTGAATCCAGAAAGCCATACTCCCACGTACATGTGCATACATTCACAACCCTAGTAGCCATGTGGGAATCAAATACTGTGAAGCACAGTAATTTGCACTGATGTTACAATCCAATGCTAAATAAAAGCTACTTATAAAGCTACTTGCACTTGCAAGGAAGCAAGAATGTAAACAAAAGTTTTTCATATCTCATGCTGCTAAGGCTATACCACCAACCAGAGACTACTTTCTGTTTGTGGATTTATGAATCTGGGTTTTCTTCAGCTGGATGTGTAGGTGAAACATTGGGTCAAATAGTGGTCTGGATGAGGGCTAATAAACTGATCCTTAATCCAGACCAAACAGATACACACCTGGTCAGGAGAGATATTGATGTAACTGAGATTAAGCTGGTTTTGAATGAGGGAGCACTCCTCTTGAAAATCAGTTTGGGAGTGCTCCCGAATCTGGCTTTGCCTCTGGATGTCCAGAGAGTAGCTGTGGCCAAGGGTGTCTATGCAGCTTAGGCTGGTTGTTTACCAGCTATTCCCACTCCTAAGAAGATAGATCTAGCCAGAATAACTCATGCATTCACTACACCCAGGTTGTATTACTACACCCTGCCTTTGAAGAGTCTTCAGAACCTTCGGTTTGTACAAAATGCATCAGCAATGATGCTGGTAGGCATTTGACCATGGGAACATATTGGTCCTCTTCTGTAACAATTTGTTTGCGGATACAATTCTAAGTACTAAAGATTAACCTGTGAAGCCCTATAGGAATTGCATCAGGACTACCTGGAGACAGTCTTCCTGTCTACCAGCCTATTCACGCCCTGAGTTTTACCAGAGAACCCCATCACCAAGTCCTGCCCGGGGCTTAGGCACAATTGGCTGGAACAAGAGAGAGGACATCCTCAGATTGTGGAATACGTTATCCCTTGGGCCCCCTTTCTTACTCCCTCTCAACCCATTAGTTTAAAATTCCAGGATATGGCAAGCATGTAGAAGAGTCAGGCAGACCTTTGTTTTATGTGCCAAGTCCATTTCCATTTTTATGATCTTTTGTTTTTAATTGTTGTAGCTATCCTCAAGCAATGCAAACATAATGGAATGGTGGGGTGTATAATGGTATTTCCTAAAATAAACCATACATTCACTTGTTTATGATTAACTGAAATCAGTGGGGCTTACTGCACTACAGGACTGTATGTACTATAAATGCCATACATTTTGGAACTGAAACTTGAATCAATGCATTTAAAGAGTATGGTCACAATAAACCCCAAACATTTTTTTTTGCAATTATCTAAATTGCTGGCTTTTGTACATAATATTCTCTAATAACTACCTCTGATCACACCTAGCTTTTAAAAAAAAATCTCAAGTAGATAGTGCCAATGTAAAACAAAGAGAAAGTGACAACTCTCCCACATGCTACAAGTAAAACCCTTATTTGCTAACAGCAAGCCTGCCAACTCCCCTAAAAGGAACAAGATCATATCTCATCTGCATTTGCTAATATATTTAAATAAGCTTTATAGCAAATTCCTCATTGCCAAGGATAGAGACCGAACTAAAATTAATTAGCTGGATTTAGAAAAAAAAATCTTTGGTTAGGCTGGTTTAAAGCTGGCCAGATGGCAAACAGGACCCATTATAATTCTGCAAGTTTAAAGGTTGAGCCAATGAAACAGATGTTCTGTGCTGCTCTATTGTAGGTCATCCTTTATATGCTAATAAGAATATTCAAATATAAAATCTGTGCAATAATTAAATCTTAACTCTACTCAAAACCAACTTTAAATCCCATTTGGATGGGAAAGAGCACAAAGCGACCTCAGAATTCCTTAGAAAGATTAGATGTGAAACGTGTCACACACTCGTGTCTTTCTGCTGCTTTGCTAGTTGGCAAGCTCCTCACCGACAATGTAACAATAGATGGCTTGCCGTTGACTTGTATAGATACATTTTCCAGTCCTTAGCTGGTGGCAGGAAGAGGAAATTCCAACAGGAAACCTTAAAGGAGTGCTCCCTCACCTGAGTGTTGACCATATTCAGAGTAATTTTTAAAATACCTTGATGGTCACTAAGCATTGCACAAGTATTTTGTATAAAGAATATGGGTTTTGCTTTCACAGAGAGCTGTGTCGGAGTACAGTGGTACCTCGGTTTACAAACACAATTGGTTCCGGAAGTCTGTACTTAACCTGAAGCGAACTTTCCCATTGAAAGTAATGGAAAGTGGATTAATCTGTTCCAGACGGGTCCGTGGAGTACTCAACCTGAAGCGTACTTAACCCAAGGTATGAGTGTAATTGGTTCCGGAAGTCTGTACTTAACCTGAAGCATACTTAACCTGAAGTGAACTTTCCCATTGAAAGTAATGGAAAGTGGATTAATCCATTCCAGACAGGTCCGAAGAGTACTTAAACTGAAAATACTCAAACCGAGGCGTACTTAAACCGAGGTATGACTGTAACCTCTATACTTACAGCAGCATGGGTAGCTGAGTGACAGGCCTGTGATTCAATAATTCAGACATGAAAAGCAGTTCACACTCTTATTAAGTCATGTGACAAAACCAATGGGCAGTATAAATGAAGTTGTTCCATTTGCAAAATGACTTCTGGCTGGTGGCTGCGCAACAGAACTTTCCCTCCCTTGCCTTCTCAGCACACTCCCTGAAGGTGTTCTAGGGATTTTGCCAAGTCTGCCGAGCAGATTTGAGGGGGGGGGCATGGGGAAGCGCAGGAAGAGAGAAAGTAGGGGGAGGTCTATGAGCATAAGGACTTCTGTTTGTGCAATGGAACTACTCTGACAGATCCTGGTGAACACTTTCAATGGTTTTTAAAGTCCCTATTAGCAGGGCTTTTTTTCAGCCGGAACTCACCAGAACTCAGTTCTAGCACCTCTCAGAGGAGCACCATTACGTCATAAGAGAACAAGGGAGGTGTTCATGGTGAGCACCTCTTTTTCTAGATAAATAGCACTGCCTATTAGGAACAAGTTCTCATTATATCAGAGCATCAAACCAGAACTACATGATATGGAGGGTTCATAGATGCTACTAGAAACACTAGCCCCTGTCTACGTCCCTTCCCTTGTAACATATAAGACTGCATAACACATGGCATGACAGCACCACTGAGAGTTCACTCACGAACAGCTGCAACCACTGAGAAAGTTGAAAGAGAAACAAGCAGCGTAATGTCACCATGTCATGATTTCGAACAGGACAGAGGACGTAGTACTACAGGGTGTTGTTTCTGGCAGAAGCCAACATAAAAGGAAAATACTGTATGACTAAAACATGGTCTCTCACTGTGAGCTGCAATCATGATACAGTGCTGTAAGATAAATAAGATAAATAAAGCTGTTTAAGAGGACCATCACTGAAATACAGCTGGCAAATTTAATTTGGAATTTTGTAAGCATGTGCTTGTGATTCTATCTGTAGTATATGTCTGTATAATTCTGGCTGGATTAAAGAATAAATATGCAATACAATGGAACCTCGGTTTTCAAATGTAATCCATTCCGGAATACCATTTGACTTCTGAAACATTTGAAAACCGAGGTGCAAAGGGCAGTCTGCAAATTTACAGAGAAAATTGAGAAAAATACAGTGGTACCTCAGCGGAAGCCGTTCAACTTCTGAGGTGCGTTTGAAAATGGAAGCATTTACTTCTGGCTTTTTGGCGTTTGAGTTCCGAAACATTATGCAACGGGGACGTTCAAAAATCGAGGTACCACTGTATAGGAAATAGAATACTACAAGTGGGACTTGCAACATAAAGTGACAGTGTGGTGTGGTCCTGCTTATGATTCCAACTGCCAAGCCATGCCTTCTATCAGGATAATTCCGTTTAGTTTCTTCAACCCAGTTTTGCCATGTATTTCCCAACATTCTGGGGCCAAGGAACATGCTTAGTTTGCACTTATCTATTTTTAGATTTTTGCCCTCATAGAACTCTTCGATTTTTTTTTCTACTTCTGAAAACACTGGGTTTCCCCCAAGCATGCTGACACCTCCCTTTTGCTTTTCATTGGTCCCATTTTGGTTACATAGCCATCAAAACTCAGCATCTCCATTTCCACTTACTGCACAATGGCTGTCAACCTAGCACCCATGAAGGCCTTCATAGGTACACCTAGTGGCCCCAGACTCTGAGCTTTACTTTTTTTAAAAAGTCTCTAACTCTATAAAGTTAAAAAAGGTAAAGAACCCCTGGACGGTTAAGTCCAGTCAAAGGCGACTATGGGGTTGAGGCACTCATCTTGCTTTCAGGCCGAGGGAGCCAGCATTTGTCCATACACAGCTTTCTGGGTCATGTGGCCAGCATGACTAAACTGCTTCTGGCGCAACGGAACACCATGACGGAAACCAGAGTGCACAGAAATGCCATTTACCTTCCTGCCACACCATTATCTAGTTATCTACTTGCACTGGTGTGCTTTCGAACTGCGAGGTTGGCAGGAGCTGGGACAGAGCAATGGGAGCTCACCCCGTTGCAGGGATTTGAACCATTGACCTTCTGATCAGCAAGCCCAAGAGGCTCAGTCGTTTAGACCACGGCACCACCCGCGTCCCGCATTATTCTATAAAGTTATTCTATGATTCTGTGAAGTGAAATGTACTCTTCTAAGTAATTTATGTGAAATAAGCCAGTATGGTCGCTCCTTCCTGTCTGTGTTTTTAGCCAATATGTGAAGTGAGAGCCATGACTGGTGAGAGAGTTATTTGGAGATGAGGCAATGGGTCTCCCTTGCCTTTAATGCATTTTTCCTGCTTCTGTCTTATTTGCTAAGCAAAAATTAAACAGGTTAAGACTTTTCTCACATTGTTATGGGGAAAGTTTCACCATGACTGCACTCTCTCTCATTTTGCAGTATGCCCTACTCCACCATTGGCTGCCATTTTGTGTCATGTCACACTCCCAGCACTCCCTCATCATTCAAAAGGGCCCTCTGGCATATGTGATCTCTAGAGAGAGAAAAGTTTAATTGCTGGATTTTAATTAGTGTATGGAAGTGAGAGCTGGACCATAAAGAAGGCTGATTGCCGAAGAATTGATGCTTTTGAATTATGATGCTGAAGGAGACTCTTGAGAGTCCCATGGACTGCAAGAAGATCAAACCAATCCATTCTTAAGGAAATCAACTCTGAGTGCTCACTGGAAGGACAGATCCTGAAGCTGAGGCTCCAATACTTTGGCCACTTCATGAGAAGACTCCCGGGAAAAGACCCTGATGTTGGGAAATATTGAGGGCACAAGGAGAAGGGGACGACAGAGGACGAGATGGTTGGACAGTGTTCTCGAAGCTACTAACATGAGTCTGACCAAACTGCGGGAGGCAGTGGAAGACAGGAGTGCCTGGTGTGCTCTGGTCCATGGGGTCACAAAGAGTCAGACACGACTAAGCAACAAAAATTAGTGCTATCATAATACATTTTGTATTTCAATGATCAGCAAAAACAATTTTGTTTCAAACTTTGGCTGCTGGCTTTGAATTTAGTTATTTCAACCCAAGTGTGTACGTGCAGCTTTAAACACCGTATGTATACATATTGGAACCCAGATTGGACCAGAGTTACCACGGATGTACATCTGGGTATGCCAATCCTCATTTTACTTATTTGCTGAAGGAAACAGCAGAACAGAAGAACAGAACTGGAGTGCATGCAGCAGATATGTTTGTCACAATAAATGTGGAACTGAGCAAATACTTTCAGGAATTCACCTAAAACATTTTCCTTCCACAAAACAGTTCTTGGTACTGGCAGTGAATGGGTTTTCCCCATAAACTTGTGACAGTAATAACGTCCATATGAATTTTAGTTTTTTCCAATTAAGCAACTTGGAGTGGTTTATGGCAAAGCCAACCAAATACAACAATAATTCACAGTGTCTCTCAATATATAACATATAAACCCATTTTTAATAATAAGCCTCCTCACCCTCCACTATAACACGTATAATCTTAATTGTAATTACAGTCCTATAAGCATGGGATCATGTTTATAAATGACTTCTGTGCTTTGGGAAATGTCACCTTTTATTTTGTAATTTATCTCAAAGCTTGAAGAGACCTTTCCACACATAATGATTAACTTAACTGAGATGTTTAGAACATAAAGAATCTCCCTGATTTCTTATGAAAGAAACAAAGTTGCAGCACGTTTTACTTCTTTAGGTATTTTAAACCCATTGTAAAGAGTTAATTTATACCCAGTTCACCAACAGGACTGAATTCTCTGTTTTAGTCTCAACATGTTTGGTAATAGCTTTAAAGTACCTTTTGGCCCAGCATTAACATACTTTGTTCTTAAACTGTACTTATCTCTCTTCTTTGCAAGATATACTTGAAAGACCATTTTGCTCATAGTCCTAGTAATTTCTCCATTTATGGTACCAAATGTATTTTGCAATTTAATCCTTAAGCAATTCCTTGCAAAGCCCACACTGGCCACAACTTCATTGCAAAGAGTACTTCAGAGGAATTAACTTCTGGTCTGATACAATCTTAAGTAATGATGATTTCATTTAGAATTCACTAGCCTTAGCAAAGAGGCTATAATCATTATCACCAGAGTTCTATCCTACAGAAAACTCAAAACTGAATGAAATTTCATACTTAGCTTCTTTGGTTAGGTTAATCAGTATTAGAATTATTGGCTCTCGTTTTGGATTTTTAATAGACTACTGAAAATCTCACTGCTATACGAAAATGGTAGAAATAAAGGTCCGCTAACAAAAATCTGATCCATTGTTATTATGATATAAATTTGTACGAAAACTTGTTACCAATGCAATGAAAAAGTGCAATACAATCTCTTCTGAAATGCTAACAAGTTCTTACCTACCAAATGTATTTGTTAGGCTACCTTTACACATTAAATCTATCAGTATTTTCTCTATCACTTTAGTTAGGTACCTCATAATACACTATCCTGTTCATTTGCAATCAAGAGTGGGGAAAAAGATGGATTTTCATTGTATGCTTAGCATGATTTAGAGGTGACTGTAGTGCCTAGGAGAAGCTTTCAGATTCAAATCTAGTGCTGCAGGAGTTCTGAGCCAAATCCCTCTGACTCAAACAGTTGTCATAGGGCAAACAGAGGTTAAGCGAGCCCTCCTCTGACGCCAAGTCAGAGTAACAAGACACTTGTTAAAAATGCAGTAAAATGGCTACATTTTACATTAAGTAAAAATGAATATAATAGTGGAAATAACTTTAAAATGCATTATAGCAGGATAATGTGGTTGCAAAATGTGTTACAGCAGTCAAAACTACATACAAAAATGTGTTTACTAGTACATTTTTACCCCAAAAGGCATAAGAATTTTCTTGAGAATTTAAAAAAAAGAAAAATCATTTTTTGGTAGGAATGTGGAATTTAAGACTGGGAAAATGAGATGACAAGAGAACTGAAATTGACAGATTCTTCCATTCCTAGTAGGCTCAGGATGCTGGGAGTATCACACAAATACTTGAACTTATGGTGCAGTAGCTTATAAGGCATGAACATGGGGTTTAAAAATAAAAACCCGGTTTTAAAAAGGAACCTGTCCTATGAATAAGGCGCCCAGTTACCTCACATTCTGTTGTCTTAAAAGAAACCGAGTTCATGCAATCCAGACGGAAATGTGCAATTAAGCACTCACAGGTCAGAAAAGAAGCTAAATTTAAAAGAGACCAACAATCCACATACGCTTATATGTATAATATATGCATGGCGATGGCATTGTTGTAATTATTACTTTTCCCCTCAGAAACGACAGCCATAAAACAGCAGGGCAGGACACTGTGCTGCACATTGTCACTCTTGCATAAATTACAGCAACCTCATAAGCAGGGTCGGATATTAGACTGGCATACTGTACTACACATGAGTAACTTCACATGCGTGACCAAGTCCAATTAGCTAAAAGAAGATCGCCTCCGCTGAAAAAGACAAGCTGAGCAGTGAGTGGGCTACTTCATAGTTTTTTTTGGAGGGGGGGGGTTTGCTTCAGTCTCTAAGCAATAAAACCCAACATTTAAAGAATAAATAAGACTCATTCAAAGCTTTCTCCAGCTACATCTAACAGACGAAAAGGAAGCAAGACCACTTATACAGTGCCCTAGATCAGGAATGAAGTAGGCATAAATGTAACACTTCAGTTGAACCTATGGCCAATGTTGCTATAAAGTAAAAAAGTAGCTGCAGATGTTGGCCTCCCAGCGGATACTCAAAAACAGGTGAGGTAGGTGGAGGGAAGTAAGTGTGGGAAATGTGACTGTGAATGTGTAGAGATCCCATGCATTGCTCTCAGCTGTGTTGTTATCTTTATGCTTAGAAACAAGAGGTTTTTACCTAATATGAAAGCTGTGACCTTAATAAGGACCTTGGGAGTGAGTCCCGTCTTTCCATCAGTCGAGTTTGCAGCAACAGGCACTGGAAACGACACAAAATAAGGGATAAAGCTGGTTTTACTTTCCATTCAGAAATTAAAACCTCCCAATAAAAACAACCTGGGTTTTACACAGGTTGAAGGCGAAAATGGAAGATGCAGGGGAAGGAAGGGGAGATTCCTATTTATTGTTTTACTGTGGAATCACAATCTCTGCAACAGAAACAGCTGCTTTCCTTTCTTTTTTTTAAATTTATTTTTATTAAAGGTTTTCTCAGTTTACAAAGACATGGGCAGTGTCTCTCATAGCATTTTTACAGATCAGTTTCAATTGTTGAGACATTGGGGAGGAAAAGGGGGAGAGCGGTAGATAAGGGAAGGGGGTGGGGTAGTGTGACAATGTTTCTAGTTTACTTAAAGTGTGTTGGGGGGGGGTTGTCAGCATCGGTTGTGCAGGTTCTTTGTTGTGCATTTGTTTTCCTTTGATGGTGAGAGTTGTTGGGGTTGGCCTAGGATATAGTTTTCTTTTGTGGTTGGCTGTGGTGGTCTGTTTTATGTGAGTAGGGTGGGTGGGTCAGGTTAGCCATATTGATTTGTATGCTGTTGGTGGATTTCTGTCGTTGTCTTGTTGCGCTGTGTATGTGATAAAGGGGAACCATACTGGGGTGAAGCCGTCTTCTTCTATTTGACCCCGTGTCAATTTCAACTTATTGGTTAATTTTTCTAATAGGGCTATTTCCCATACCGTCTGGTACCATTGGTCCATGTTTACTCCTGCCAGGTCTTTCCAGTGTCTGGTTATGGTGTTTCTGGTAGCTGAGAGTAAGTGGGTTATGAGTTCTTTGTGATGTAGGTGGGCATTATTGTCCTGGAAGATGTTTAGCAAGGCCAGTTCTGGGGTAAGTTCTAATGTTTGTTGGGTTATTTTACCTACTTCTCTTACGGTTGTTCTCCAGAATTGTTGGGCTTTGGGGCATTCCCACCACATGTGGAAATATGTGCCTGTTGATGTGCATCCTCTCCAGCATTTTGATGAGGTTCCTGGGCGTATTAGTGCTAGTTTTCGTGGTGTTAGGTACCACCTGTAGATGGTTTTCAGAGTGAGTTCTTTCCTTTTTGCTGATATGGATTTAAATGGGGGTGTAGACCACATTCTGGTCCATTGAGTGGGGTTGATTTCATAGCCTATATCTTCTTCCCATTGTTTTTTTATTGCGTCTGGGGAGTTTGTGGAATTTTGGAGCAGTATTTTATATATTGCAGATACCATCCCTTTGCCGTGACCCTTTGTCGTTAGAAGGAGGTTTTCAAAAGGTGTCAGGGGTCTTGTTGCTGCTGATTTTATTACTGGCTTGTTTAAGAGGGCATGTAATTGGTGTTGTGCTAACCAGGGTATTTGGGTGTCTTCTAGTTTATCCTGTATTTCTCGTGTTGTCAGAGGTATGTTATTTTTATAGAAGTCTGTTAGGCGATATAGGCCTTTGGTTTGCCAAGTTTTAGTTTGGATGTTTTGTGCTGCCTGGTGGAATAATGGATGGTAGACCAGGGGTAGTAGTGGGGATGTGGTTGGGGTTAGTTTGTCCGTTTCTGTTTTCCATGCTTTGAACATGGTTTGTGTGTACCTATTAAGTGTTGTGGGGATCCTTCTTAGTTTGTTTGGGAGGAATGGGTATGCTGTGGTGCTGATATTCTCAATTGTGTCTCTCTCTAAGTGTATCCATTGTTTTGTCTCATCTTCCAGTATATACGGGATTATATGTCGTATTTGATTGGCCCTGTAATATGTTTCTATGTTAGGGATTCCCCATCCTCCTTGTGAGGTGGGGAGGTGCAGGTATTTGGTGCTTATTCTTGGTTTTTTATGTGAGAAGATGAAGGACTGCAGTTTTCTCTGCCATCTGCGGAGTTGAATTGGGGGGATCCAGACTGGGAGGGTTTGGAATAAGTAGGTTAATTTTGGGAGGGTGATCATTTTGATCATTGCTATTTTATCTGAGAGGGTGAAATTCATGTTGTCCCATCTCTTCAGGTCTTTGTTTATTTGTCGCCACAAGGGTTTATAGTTGTGTAGGTATAATTTGTTGAGATTTTTGGTTATTTGTACCCCTAGGTATCTGAACTTGGTGTGGCAGAGTTTTATTTTGGTGATATTAGTGAGTTCTTTCTGGGTGTGGGGAGGAGTGTTGAAGCACATGGCTTCTGATTTCGCAAAGTTTACTCGCAGGCCTGACACCGTTGCGAATGTGTTGAGTAGCTGCTTTCCTTTCTAAGGAAAAGTAGCAGTACTTAAAGCATGCTTTTTTTAAAAAAAAAAGGGGGGGTAGTCAATGCGCTTTATAGCTTGACCCATAGTAGACTGGCAATTGTGCGAGAAATAATTTTCCCCCTTTGTCTTAATCTGGGATGTTATCTCAACAAAAGTTTCCGTGCAGGTGTGGGTGGGTGCGCATGCGTACACACACACACACAATATTTAGATCAGTATAAACTGTAATATTGACCTAACCAGAGAAACCCCTGGAAGCTCCAGAGAAAAAGCCAAACTATATAATCAGCAAAGTGTAGCATGCAGCTCTTACTGAACTATACCACTTCAGATTCACAGCCGAACACTTCACTTCTGTTTTAATATGATGGGTTTCGTTGTTATAGGTGGATTGCTCTAGTGCTATCCTAAGACATTCTGAGAACAGAAACACTGAAAAGGTGGGGTGCAAATTCATGAATAAAGAGCACAATATTCTGCACATATTGTATGTGGGAGAAGGTTTCAAGCCAGGGAGGGTTTTTTTTTTTAAGTATATACAGTGGGACCTTGGTTTAAGAACAGCTTAGTTTATGAACAACTTGGATTAAGAACGCTCCAAACCCAGAAGTAGGTGTTTTGGTTTATGAACTTTGCCTTGGAATAAGAACATGTTCCGCTTCCTGTTGACTGTGTTCCATTTGTAAATTGAGTCCCCCCGCTGCTATGGGAAAGCACGCCTTGGCTTAAGAACGCTTTGGTTTAAGAATGGACTTCCGGAATGGATTAAGTTCGTAAACCAAGGTACCACTGTATACACAACTCTCCCCCCTCACCTGATGTGTGGAGTGTTATAGCGCAGCAAGATTTGTATTATGTGATTCTGCTGGCTGTTTAGCCATGCAATTTTCTAAATCACGATTTGCTGACAATTTGCCACTATCATACAATTATTGGGGGGAGGGGCGGTCTGGCAGTATCATCATAAGCAATTCTCTTAGTGAGTGATGAATAGATCTGCATATTGCAAATGCATCTCTACTTCAAAATGTCAAAACACTTTTAATATACTTTTATTCACTTAATCCCAGGCTTCCTTTTTACAAGATCCAGGGAGAATAGACATTTTAGCTCGCTGCAAGAAAGAAAAAAAGTATAAGCATGTCTCATGGCACTTTAAAGACTAATATAGTGTGCCATCAGCTTTCATGGGTCAGAGCTTATACTACAATATTGACAATCCGCATTTCAGGGCAGTGAAAAGTTTCAAGGGGCAGCACATCCTGGGTGTGTAAAATATATATTTTACAAGCAGAGCATAGTAGAAACAAATATATACTCCTACAACAGATCACATATTCACTACCTCTGAACCAGAGTGCCAGAAACAGCTCCAATGCTTAACAGTATCCAACCTAGGGTGACGCACATCTCCAGACTACGTCCCTCAATTTCATTCCCCCTAAAGTCAAACTTGGCTATAAACTGTTTCACTGTGTCCCCCACCAGCAGCTCTGGGGGGCATCACATTCAAAAGGCTAGAAACAAAAAAGAAACATTGAAGTTCTTTTGTCAAATCCCTAATCCCCACCAGACAATATTTTAGCAAAACCAAAGTGACAGACTCATTCATCATAATCAGAGATGGGCTGAGCTCAAAACAAGTTATCTGTTAGCCTTTAAAGAGCTGCAAAACACTTAGTTGTTTTTGCTTGTCAGAACAAACCTGAGGTGGAGGCAAAATGGTTGTAAATGCAGCTTAGCATGCCAATTGTCTTCAGCAATTTTGGAATTATTGTTTAAGATTAAGGTATACTGGCACCCCAGCCCTACCCCTTCCTTTGCCTACAGCAAAACTGGTGCTTTGTCACATCTTTTAGCTAAATGCAACATTAAAACTTCACTAAAGTATTAAAGCATTAAATGATTCTCCAAAGAAGCGTTAACAAACAGTTTGTCCTTGACTCCTATTTAATCTTCAATAATGAGAAAGTGTAACATAACAAATGGTGAACAAAGCAAAATCAATTTGATTTCTATTTTCAGGTTGATACACATCTTAAAAAAGAATACTGTGATGGTGTTCAGAGTCCCAGCTTGAAGGCTTCATTTCAAACTCAAGGGGTGGAAGCAACTTATAATAAAAATGTCACCCATTTAGATAATGAGTCTCCCTGTAACCCAGCATAAGTGAACTTCTGGTCCAAGGGGCTGATCCAGCTAACTCAGGCTTTTCAAAAGGCCCACCAGCCCCTAAACCAATTTACTAGTGCCATCAATGATGGTATCAGCACAGAGGAGCAGATCAGAGCATTCAGGAAACAGCAAGAAACACTCCAAGCTGTTCTGATGTTCCCTCAAGTGCTAGCAAAAGCCAAATACTTAGGAAGCATGACAGCAGACTTGAATGGTCCTTCCTGTTTCCTGAGAATGCCTATTTCCTGAGTTGAGAGGTTTAAACCTCTCTCTATCCAGCCCAATGCCATGATGGGAAGGATACCCAGCACCCAACTCCTGCTCTTCTAGTGATCCACAAATCAGCAAAGAAGTGGGAGGAGCTTCTGTATGTCATGTGGTGTGTGTGTGTGTGTGTGCGTGCTGAAATGCATCCCTTAGAGGGCAATGAAGCATTCGGACCAATGTACATTAGCTGCTCCTGCTGCAACCCAATGCAGAATCTAGAATTTGAATGCAGATCTGAAAAGAGTCCACCTTCCACATTCTGAAAGGTTTATTAGAGGGCGTGTTCTGAAGAACTTGAGAAAGAGTAAAATAGTAAAGGGACAGCTAAAATTATTTGGGATTAACTACTCACTTTTCTCTTAACTAGTCACTCTCCTAATAACTATTTATATACCTGACACTGCCTCTTTTAGGCCTTCGGAGTATAATAATTCTTTCTAGGTAGCTGAGGGAGAAAAAGAATCTAGGGAATTGATAGCCACCTGGGAAGGACAGCTTACAAATACAAAGGATAAAAATAAAACCAGACACCGAACAGGAGAACACAGAAACGTATGTGCTGCCAAATTAACCATATTGATTCTCATTGTGACCATGTTTTTTCTAGGGACAGTAAGAATATTGCTCCCTCACAGCTGAATTTATTTAGGGTGTGTTATTATTTTATTTCATCTATTTAATATATGTTTATCCTGCCTTTCTACTGTATGTGTACAATGTGGCTTACAGCAGAGAAATTTTAAAAACAAAACATTAAAATAATTATAGATTTATTTTAAAAAAACATACAAAACTTTAAGTAGCCACAGTTATTTAAAAAGTCATGAAACTAGCAGATGGTGATAACATCAGAGAGAAGCTCAGAAAAATAAAATAGTATTTGCCTGGATAAAAAACTAGGAAGGTCTGTGAGTATGTCTAGGGAAGGCGTTCCAGAAAAAGCATGCTATCACAGGAAAGGCTCTGTCCCACCCAGACTGTTTGTTGCCAGCCTAGCTGTGCATGTGGAGGCAGGTGAAAAATCTTCCGAAGAATACATAAGTGACCAGCCAGGTTCGCCTGGAACAAGGTATCTTTATAGATTTAGAACTTTATAGGGGAAGAAACTCCAACACCTGGAAACAAATTGGAAGCCAATGCAAATCCTTGGATAAACTAGTCACTATGTCTCATGTCACTTGAAGTTTCCAAACCTTTTCCAGAGACAGCCCCACATATAATGAATTCATGATTACTGTAACCAGTACATGGGTAGTAATGATGAAGTCATCCTTTTCCAAGAAAGGGCAGAGCTCCTGTACCAGGCAAAATTAGTAAGAAGGCACTTTTTGCAACAGGTGCCCCTCAGGCAACCATTATAAAGGCTGAACCTAAAAGTACCTTGAGCATATTGCACCCATAGCATTCTTGAATTAATATCAGCACCTGTGTGTCTGTGTGTAATAATGTTTTTGTCCGAGTTGGCATGTGTCCTCATCTTTTTAATATATAGACATTTCCTGCTGGTTATACAAGTGCAAACTTGTACAGGCTTTCTGAAAGTGTGTGTGCTTGCTGCTAAACTATGCTAAAAATCCATTGCTATTTTTCATTCTTTAGTCTTTCCAGCTCAATCCTAATCATAGATTATCAGAAAGATGACCCCCTGATTTCAATAGGTCATACTAAAAAGTAGGCCTTAAATGGGTCTTAAGGTGAGGTCATGACACATTTATGGTGGCTACGTTTTTAAAAGGTATGGTTTGTTTGTTTTTAATAGCTGGAATCAACAATACTATTTGGGAGTATATTCTCATGATATATGGAGAATATACATAAAGATGCAAAAGGCACATATAACTCAAATACGCAATGAACTGTTTACTTTCAAACTATGGATGGAATTTAACATGACACTATTCTGAATGTTCCATTTGTGCAAGCCTAACAACTTGCTAGACAGAATGACCCTTGCCTCTGCTGCCTTCTGCGCCCTGTTTTGCGTGTCCTCCAAATTCTACCTGTGGTGCAATGGATTAATGCATCAGGTTGGTGGTTCGAGCCCACCCAGGGACAGCTGTAGGCAGGATCCCTGTACTGCAGGGGGTTGGATTAAAAGACCCTTGGAGTCCCTTCCAACTCTACAGTTCTCTATTATTCAAATCTGAGCCATTTGGGGGGGGGGTTGTATGTGGAAAACCCTGTTGTGCAATAGAATGAATAGGTTGAATTTTGCCCTATAATTTTGGCATGTGGGGGTGGTACAGCCTTATCTTCAATTGCTCCTTGAACATTCCCTACAGGATACTGTTGCCAATATTGAGTTCTTCGGATTAAACCAAGTATAAATGAATTAATTCATATCTGTAATCTGAAGTAAGAACTACTAAAGTGTTTTGCTGTTTTCTAAAACTTACTAGGCCAGCTTGCTGGAAGGTTGTGGAAGAAGAGATGAGGAAAAACAAAAACAGAAGCAGCACAGCTCTTGGTCAAAACTTAAGCACAGTGTTTAACCTTCAGTTCCTTTTGGTTCCAAATGCACTAAAGGCAGAAGGCTGAACTGGGCTAAACTGGATGGATTCTGTCAGGGGATTGTTGCAGCTACTCCCGAGTAAAGACGCTCCAGTCCGTTCTGTCTTTAAGGGTTTTATTGTGCATACTGTTTACAGTGCAGAGCTAGCAGAAAACATGACCTCCTAGTCACTCGCAGAATCCGGCAATGGCGCTCTTCTGCTCCTGGGCCAGCATAATAGCTTGGGCACCCTGAAACGCCGCCCTCTAAACCTGCGTTTGGGCGCGCGCCTCAATTTGGGCGCCGGAAGTAGCTGTGTTCCCTCTTCCACTTGTTGGCCAGAGCAGTGCAGGGGCTCTGATACCTCGCTGAGCCTTCCCTCCTCCCTTCCGCTTCCTCCTGACCCGCTGCTACCGCTCTCGCTGGGCAAAGTGCTGGTCAGGATGATGGGGGGAGGCTCCCTGTAGGGAGTCCCCCTGACAGATTCCTTATAGGGTTTTAAAATTATGCAACACACTTTGCCTGTGAGCATGATCAAGCAATCTCTGAAATAAAAAAGGAATATTTCACATTAGCTTGTGGGGGTGAGGACGGGATCAGATTACCCAGTTTCAATCACTGTATGCCAGATTTCCATGGCAATACATTAAAGTAAAGAGTGACCTCACTGCAAGTTGTCTCTACGACTGAATAATATGCCATTCTAAAATATCACTTTAGGGCTAAACAGGAATTAAACTGGGTTGGGAATAGAAGGCAAGTAGTTTTTAATATCCTTTAATATAATGTTTAATTTGATAGCTTATTATACTTAACAGAAAATGAAAAGAGTATATAATATTAAAAGTGTAATTTGTAAAGGAGGGGTGATACTAATCCTAATACAGTATCACATTAATTTAATACTGTGCATCTTGTAAAGTTGCAAGCCACTGCTACTATGAATCTCATCTATGTAGTACTGTACTGTATGGCCATTATTAGACCACTTGACCAACTACTTAGTAGGTCAGCACCACATCTTCACCCTATTGTTTACTCACAAGCATTTGATGTTGCATGGTGAGCAGTAACTTTTTCATAGGGCCTGAGGAAAAATAGATCCAGTAGATTAAAATGAATTCTCTTGCATTTGCATGATTCTACATGTCCCCCCCTCCATAACAACAGTATCAAAATACTTTGGCAGACTGCGCAATAAAAATCAAAGATCCCATGCATGCAAACACCACAAAAACATTTATCCAAGGCATGAATCCTCATGGACACAGGATGGCCATAAAAAGGAAAACAAAACTACCAACAAATTGCAGAGCATATATGTGGACAAAGAGATGAACTGTGACATGATTGGGATGTGAGAATCCATAGCAGAAATTATGATAATTCATACAAATCCGTGTTTTTGTACCATGGCAGGGCTGAAAACACCAGATCTGGGATTTTGACAGTCAAGTCAATGGAGACAGATGTGATCTGTGATTTGATGGTGTGCATCGGGAAATGAATAAATTTCCAGAGGATGTTTTACTGGATCCAAGATGTGTGTGTACATGCAACCCTCCCCTCTCTTTCAGACACTCCATTCTTCCTGTCACAAACCACTTCATTTTCCTCCCCCCTCCACTTTCTCCACTTGAGAGAATCTCTCTTCTCACTTCCTCTTTCACCTCTACATGATTTACAAGGCTCAGAGTGGCAGCTCAGTTGGGTATCGATCATGCCTTGAGAATCACATAGATCTGAAGGAGGTAATAGGCAGTTGCTCTTTCAACTCCAAAAGGGGAGAGAGTTCTCATTCTCACCACCTCATGAGAAAGGAAGTAGTGTGTGGTGGTTGGATCTCATGAAGATACCGATAAGTGCTCAAGGATGCCAAGAAGCACCAACAACCCCAGGGAGATACCATCAGGACCATATACCACTCAACAAGCATCATCTTAACTGGCTACAAGTCTGGTCCCAATTCAATGTAAGGTTTTCAACCATTAGACTTAATGGAGTAGATCTCACTGTCTTAGGAAACATCTCTTCCCATTTGATTTCGTATGCCTATTGGGGTCAGCGGGAGAGACTGTGCTGTAAATCCCCATACCAAATGAGGCATAACTATGATCAGACATAGCACATAAGAACAGTAACATAAGCACTGTTTCGTAGTCACATACATTCACCAGTCTTTTCCATCTGAGGAACACTGCATTGTCTCTCATTTTTTAAAGCAGAAAACCACTATTAAAACCTTTAATATGAAGCTGTGTCAAAAAGCTCTATTTTCTTTTGAATTTTTTTTAATTGGTAGCATTTGCTTAGCTTCTTACTAAATATAGGTTTATGCTAGCTATTAAAATAGAGTATAACTTTGCTATGCAATTAAATGGCAACATTATTAAGCTTATTTTTAATCCTTCAAAGACTAAATTTCATATTAGTTGGACATCTATACAAAATTCAAAAGAAACAAAGCCCACTAGTGTTCTTCCTAGTTTAGATGATTATTGAAAAGGTTTGTTGCTTAACATTTCTGCATTACACTTAAGACATCCTGTGCTGTCTGTTCCTTTTGTTCTGGTTTAAGGGTCTGTTAATTGGTCTACCCATTCAAATAATGGAAATGTAAATATATGGATGCAGTGCTCTTGCTATGTTAATTTAAAAGATAATAGTACTGTATAAGCACAGGATGCTGTGAGCAAGGACCAAAACAAGACATCACTCATATGCTTTAAAAATGTACTTCTATCTATTGAACCACCTACATAAGGCCAGGTTTAGGTGCAGAACCATTATACAGTACACTTCTACTGAAGCTCAGATACATACTCCAGTATCAAAACATTTATCATAGAAGTCCTTGTGGAGGATAAGGCTTTCCATGGCCACTAGTCATATTCATAACTGCAAGATTATCTCCAGGAGCAGAAGCAGTTGCTGAAGACCATTGTGTGGGAATAGGTTATTACACTCATACTCTGCTTGTGGGTTTCCCATAAGCTTCAGCTTGTCCACTGTGCAAACAGAATGCTGGACTAGACTGGCCTTTGGACTGATCTAACAGAGGTATTTTTAGGCTCTTATGTCCTGAATCTGACATTTATAGCTTTCAAATATCGGAAGCTGCCCTTTGGTCTCTACTCATGTTTACTTTTGAATTCAATAGAATCTAACACAATGTAGAATTACGACATCCAGTCAGCATTTAAATCCAACCAACTTAATATTTATGGAATTCTTTCAGACAGTATGAATAAGAATTAGTTCATCTCTTTTATGAAATAATAGCACATTATTATGAAATTGGAGGTTCTCACATGGTTTCTCCAGCAAATATCTGTATGGTTCCTTTAGCAAAAAGGAGCACATTTGAAATAAGTAGCTTTTGGTGCAATGAAATTTGAAACAGCCCCCCCCCATTTTTTTTTTAAAAAAAGTCTAAATGTCCATTGATAAGAGGAAAGGTTTGAAAGGGAGTATGTGAAAGCAGGAACTGAAGTCACCCATGTCTGCCAAGCTAACTTGAATCAAGCAATTCAGCTGGGGTTTTGTCTTTTTTACAAAACCCCTATACAAACCATTTCTGCTGACCAAATGCATGCATTTCAGAGTTAGACAGTAGCAGACAGTAAGCTTGTCCTTTTCAAAGGGCTTAATTCAGAAAAAGAGAGGAGAAGGATTTTAATTTCAGGCTGCAATACAGTGCACCTTTACTTGGGAGCAACCCCCACTGAACATAAATGGCATAGGACTAGAATGTCTTTTCTTTGGTATTATATATGTATCCTCAAAGAGGAAGAGGCAATCAATAAACCAGCGTTTCTCAACCGCTGTTCCGCGGCACACTAGAGTGCCGCGAGATGCTGGCTGGTGTGCCGCGACGTGCGGCGACGAGAAGGGCGATTTGCATTGTCACGTGCCTGGCGGCCGCCAATATTCAGCACTAACCTGCCAGAAAGCAATATTTCTCCTCCTCTTTCCCAAAGCTCAGTGCAAACGAGCCTGGCAGCCGCCAATACGCAGCGCTGACCCGCCGGAAAGCAGTATTTGGCAAGTGTTTCTTACAGTCATAATTATAATATAGGGCGGCACAGAGTTAAATTTTTTAACTTTTTAAATGGTGGTGTGCCTCGTGATTTTTTTCACGGAACAAGTGTGCCGTGGCCCAAAAAAGGTTGAGAAACACTGCAATAAACAACCTCAGAGCTGCAAGCAGGGTACTTGACCCTTGCTCTTAATCAGATGGACCAACCATGAAGTCAACCTTCAGGGAATTGATCACACCTCGTAACATACTCCCAAAACAGAGTATAAGTTCCCAACTATCAGTTGCTGGAGCAACACAAGAAGCTTTCTCTACTTCTTTGGCCAAGGGACTGTACAGTTATGTACCATCCTATGCACTTTGTGAAGTGTGATTGAAATCTGTGCCAAAACTCTGACCACCAATCATGTATTGTGTCTGTCAGATGCTTGTTTTTGCAGTTCCAGACAGGCAGGGGCAGGAATGACATCCTGCTGTACAAGTGTGCTGAAACTCTGTAAGCTTGCCATAATGTAATTTGGTGCCTTTCATTCAGTTTGGGGTGGGAGGGGGGGTCACAACAGGCGTAGTCTTAGTGCAAAAAGGGGAAGCTCAACAGCAAGACTCATCAAGTAAAGATAAATGGCTTTTTGCCAAGATATTGAATTTTTGCAGTGGTAATTTTCACAGCTTTCTCCACCAGTAGAATTCAGTTTGGCCAACCTGTTAGCTCCACTTCCTAGTCAGAAAGCAAAAGCACTGATCCCAGTGATATCTATAATGCTGATCACCCACATGTGGATCTTTCTCACACTCTTTACACCACTGAAAATTTAACTGCCTTTTCAAAAGAAAGCTAACCAAGTTTTGGCTTGTTTTGTTTCCAATATATGTAACCTGACCTTCAGCTGACTGATTCCAAACATAACTTTCTTTGTTCCCTATTGCAGAGAGGAGGCACTTTCCAATAATGGTAGGGTGAACAACTATCATTCTTCTGCATTGGCATCCATCAGATAAAATGATTAAATCTACATCAGTCACTAAATGTAAAAGAAATAAAGTCACTGTAACACAAGCCTGCTGTAGAAGTGCAATGCTTCTTGCATGACAAAGAGTCCCTTGACTGTGCCTCAGAATTTGTTTTTGATAAATGGAAAGCAATGCCAAGATGTTTATCTAGCAGCAGCAAGACTATTACCCAGTGCCAATATAATATTCTGCTAACATCATCTGTTAAATTCTATTATCTGTTACAGACTCTCATTTTGGCCCTAAGTGCTTTGGCTAAGATTCTAAGCAAACTTGTATGGAAATAAATTCCATCTATGTCAGTAGGACCAACATCTATGCAGCCAGCAGTAAAAACAGGTTTTCCCATAGTGATCTCCTGTAGATCCATAATCTCCTGTGCAACCAAAACCAATACACAAAGAAAGATAAGGGGGTCTTCTCCCTTTTTTATCTTGCCATGATAGTGGTGGTGCATCACCACACACATACACCATACACTCCATAGTCTGACAGGTGATTTTTGGGTCTGTGTCCCTGGCAGGAGCTGGTTTCACCAACCCTGATGTACAGACGCCACTCCACTGTGATAAACTTCAGGGTTTTGACGAGTAAAAAATAATAATAATTCAATTCTTCCTAAAACTCAGTGGAGCAGAACCAGGTGCATCTGCCCACATTTACTTTATGCAAGATTGGTGGCAATTAATAGAATAGTTGGAAGATGCACATTTTACATACATATAGCCAAGCATATAAAAGAGTGCATACATACAGGATGTTTTTATCCTGTGATTGTTATGAAAATAATTTACTAGACTGAGCAGTGGAGCAGGAAGGAAGTAGTTTTGTATTTTTGTTAAATATATAGAGAAGCAAAGAAGCATATTGGATGTTGCATTATTTTCAGGGAGATACGGGTGAAGTCTAAATCAGGAAGAGCGATTTGGGGGGGGGGGACTGATCCAAACGTTCAGCCTACTATTCAGAGACATCATTCTGCAGAGAGGAAAAAGAATTACAACCATTTTGCCATTCAGTGCAGTAAAGCCAGTGCCTTCAATATTAAGAGAGCGAGCAGCATAGTTCCATTATGAAACAAAAAGAAGACATGTATCTAAATTAAGACAAAATACTACTGAAGCATCTATGCAATGCATTGCTAGGAAATAGTTTTATCTAGACACAGGATTATTTATATATATTTGTGTCATAGTCACAATATTATATTTCGTATCATTTATTTTTCCGTACATTTAGTACTAAAGGCCTTCCCCAAATATATTATTTCTTCAGCACAAATATGCCTGTATTGTATAGGAAGGAGAGGGAGAGATGAGCCGAGGATACATTTAGGAGATGTTAAGATGGAGAAGAGAAAATTAAAAGAGCATAATTGGGAATAGGAACATTATCACACAGAGCCCTTCAGAACAAGACTACCTTGATTCTGCAGTGGCGCTTAATTAGCAACAGTTTGCAACTAGAGGGAAATTAGTACTCGGCATAGTTTAACTCAGTCCTGATTGTGCAAATAGTAGATATTTTAGATGCTCAAGTGGTTTACTTTTTCAAAAGTGGTTTTTCTATGTTGCAGCATTTGATTGGAGGCAACAGTGAACAGTCTCCTTGCAACAGTGAAGCCCACTTAATGGCTGCGTTCAGGGCCAAACTGGAAGATACAATTACTGTCATGTGTGAATGCATTTCATATATGCTTTAAAGAAATAATAGCAGAGGGGGGCAGGGGGCAAACCTGATCAGGATTGGGAAAGGGGCATGTGAAAAGAGGTGGGGGTGGGGGCTAAACATTTTCCCTGCACCTTGGTCCTAATTTCCAAGCTGTTATTTGTCACAAGAGGAAAGCTACCATTGTCACCAATGCCAGCTTCATCCCCAAGGCAAATAGTTGTTTGAGGGGCAATTTTTTCATCAGGACCATGATGTGGGAGAAATAGCTACCGTAATCCTTCCCCATGTACCAAGGTTCCAATCAGTTTCCTAATGTGCTATTTAATTTTTTTTAAAGAAACAGACTTGTGGAGAACATCTACATGTCTAGTTTGGTCCTTAGACCAGGCATAGGCAAACTCAGCCCTCCAGGTGTTTTGGGACTACAATTCCCATGATCCCTAGCTAACAGGACCAGTGGTCAGGGATGATGGGAACTGTAGTCCCAAAACATATGGAGGGCTGAGTTTGCTTATGCCAGCCTTAGGCAATCCATTAAACTCTGGTTTGGAAGATCAGAATGACTTGTGGGCTTTCTTGGATGCAGCAGCACTGGTTTGCAGTGTTCCAATTCTAATTTGGACAGAAAGCACTAACCATAGTTTTGGGTACCATAACAAATTCCACCACAAAACAGCAAACTATGCAAAAAACACTCATTTCCAATTATCCAAACTATAGGAGCTGGGGCTTTAGTTACTGGTTCTTTTTTCCTTCCACTGATAAATACCACTACTTTGCTCTTTTTTAAAAAAGAAAAAAGAAGAAGGGATTGGAGTAGGAATTGACTGCGGGATCATTCATCACTAATGCAATGCCATATCTAAACAAACCAGTTAGTGACAGGAGCCCACAAGAAAGCAGCTTTGCAGGGAACCTTTGCTGAAAAGGACTTCCTCATAAGTAAACATTATAGAAGGCTCTGTCGTCATATAACAAACATTATTAAGTGCTGCATGGACTCATCATTTTAATTCTACTGCTGGCTGATTACAGAAAAACACTGTCGCAACAGTGCTAAAAGGTCCTAGTGTAAAAACCACTGAATTCAACTGTTTTGTGGTTGAAACGAAAAAGCAGATCAGGCTCTAATTGTAGATCTCTCTGGGTGATTACTGACTCCAAGTTGTTTAGCAACAAAATTAATTATTTACACATACACAATTATTCTGTTGAAATGAAGAAGAAAACCAGTAGTGGTGCAGGGGTGGGCAATCAAGAGTGGATTTTTGTATGGAAGAAATGTGAGCCCAGTTAAATTCTGGCACTCAAGACTTATTTAGCTCAGAATTCTTTCATTCTAAGGGGATATTTTGCACCTGGTTCTGGTCAGTGGATCTTGGGGTCCTAGTAAAAACCAAAGCAAACCTCAAGTCTGCCAAACCCTGAACTAGAGGAAACAAATAAAGTTTACATTGCAACGTTCTTTCTGCATGCATGGTGTATACATACAGATTTGTATCTCCAAGGCATGCAGGATCTCAGATTTTCAGCTCCTTTCTTATATGGCTCACCTCCTTAGTATTCTATTAATATTCTCAGTGTACCTTTGAGGCACAGCATTAACAGGCAGGTAGGCTGCTTGGTAGGCACATTAATTGCCATCAGAAAGGGTTGCTGTGGACTGTGATTGTTATAATGCTTATCTCCTGCTGCTGATTGAAGCTGGCAATAATGTTAAGTAAGAATTACTTTTCTTGGATCTGAGATGAGAATTAAGAGTTTGATTCCTGCCACCTCCATAAATACACCCACCTTTGGGTGCAGCTGGAAACCTGCATTGTGAAACTGTTGATCTTTAAACTAAAATATGCAGCATCACTAAAAACAGCCTCTTTAGTACCGAACGATTGGCACGCAACCAACATAACTTCAAGTTAAAAAAACTAGATCCAGGAAATTATAGACCTGTCAGCCTAAATTCTGTTTTGTCGGAGTTGATGAAAAGCATTATTAAGACTAGAAGTGGAATCTTATACATATCTCCTCAAAAATAAATCCCATGGAATTTACTCGCAGAAAAGGGGGTGCTGGAGCATATCTAAAACAAACTGGGGGAGGCTCTTATCTCATTCAAAGCAATCACTGCAAGGCAGGAAGGATAGTAGATAGTTGAGGTAGCCCCAACTTGAGCAATACCGGGTATATCATGTGCAGTTATATGTGCTGTTACCTGTGGGTTGCAGGGGTGGGATACTCAGACCTCCACACCCCAATAGATTCAGCTCTCGGGTGAACGCTTGGCAGAGCAAGTTTGTTCATGAATAGCTTCCCTTTTATTAGAAGTAAGGTGACACACACAAAATACAGACATCTCGCAGCAGGGCAGAGCAGCTTATAAACATTTCCTTCCCCTCCAGCGTACGTATACAGAGACATACAACAAACGAGACACACCCAAAAGGACTCAGTCACCTCAGGCAAGTAGCTGAGGTTTCATTACAGGCCCTTTCAAGCAGGGACGAGGAACCTGTGGCTCCATCTTCTATCAGCCCCAGCCAGCATGGCCAATGGTCAGGAGCGATGGGAGTTGGGATTCAGCAGAATCGGGAGGTGCAGACTCCACACCCCTGCCTTAAAGATAGTGCCATGAAAGTTGCACGCCACCTCGAATCTCTGCCGAGTGGTAGCAAGATTGTAGGGGGTTCCAGGTGCTCACCCAGGGTTATTTGTCTGTTGCAGGGTGGATAAAAATCGATGATTTTTTTAAAAAAATCAAAAAAATCGGATTTTTTTGATTTAAATCAGATTTTTTTGATTTAAATCGATTTTTTTGATTTAAATTGGATTTTTTTAATAAAATGCTTTTTGAGGAAAACATATTACCATCCAAAGGTTATTCCATCATGAAATAAAGATTAGTTTTTTAATTTTGTAGTATAAGGTTGTATATGTTTAATTTTGGGGGTAAATAAATTCCATTAATCCATTCACAATGTCATGCTCTTCCAGAGGTTTTTGTAAGATTATTGGGCAGTTTCTCTGCCTACAAGATATTATCACAGGTGCTTGGTTTACTTTTGCAGTTCTCAAAACTGAATTTGACTCAACAGAGATCACATGCCTCTTCTTCACAGCAAAAATGTTATAACATGAACAGAGTTGAGAAAAAGACCTTAATCCTATTGTTCTACAAACCTATGAATACAGAAGCAACCCCTTCAGTGCTAAGTTTCAAGAAGTTCAGTGAATAGAATAGAAACAATATTTTTCTGATTGTTTGGAGTGGACAGTATTTAAGTTTTTCATGTGTAGGCTGGGCTGACAGTCTAAGTTTCTTAAAATATATATATTTTGTTTTTGTTTAGCCAAATTAGTTAACAAACATGGATGTTTGTTTAAGCAAATAACATTTGCTGAAATGTTATTGTTTCAGTTGAATAAATCTATTTAAATTGTTATTATTAAGGTAATGATTATTTTTCTCCTTCCTAAGTACAACAGTAAAGTTGTCCAAATATGAATGATTAACCTATTAAACTGGGGATAAAAAAACTAATATGAAAAGTTGTTATTCTAGAAATCTTCATCTACTTGCATATTAAAGTTATACCAGCAAGAATTAGTCTTTATGATTTAAATCAACTATGATTTAAATCAAGCCTTACTGACTAGTGATTTAAATCGTGATTTAAATCGTGATTTAAATCAGTTTGATTTAAATCAAATCCACCCTGGTCTGTTGGGGAAATTGAGGCATGGAGGAAGCTAGTGTCTTTAAGAAATATGGTTTATTTCACACATATTTACACCTAACGCCTTCATTGGAGAGGGTGCAGAACATTATATGTGAAGAGTGTCTCTCACTGCTACTCTCATAGCGTCAGCAAGCTCAGATCAAAAGCAGCAATCAATCATGGCTCACTGTCTCAGTGGACTCCTTCAGCCAGCACCGCATAGAGTTCTACCTACTTTTTGTTCCCAGAACACTTTTATATTTCAAAAAGGAAATATATTTCTGTGACATCACGCCTCCCTTCCTGCCATCATCCTGGCAACCTCCCAAATCTCCTGTCTCTGTCCACTCCTCAGAGCAGGGCATGGATAACTTTTTGCATTGTCAATTGCCCTTAAGGGCCCAGTACCTGGCTTCCCATTATTTCTCAATGGCTCTGCATTTAGCTAGCCCAGTCTGGTTGGTTTGCACATAAGGTAACCTATGAATTTCTTTTTTGGCACAGGTCTGCAGCTTGCATTTCCCCCTCATATGCCAACTATTATCTAAATACTACAGTTTATTAATGTCTACCATTCACTAACAGACTCTGGTACCCTAGATTTATCACATTATTCCCTTCTTATACATTCAATATACCCCTGTGTGAAATATTAAACCTCCCAACCTATTTTGACAGGCATAAAACAGAATTGCAAGGCATTGTAGCACTATAGTAGTAAGGTGGCTTGGGGGCTACAGGCAGCCAGCTGCTCAACGAACCAACCCGCAACTGAACAGATTACAGCATTGGTGGAGAACTCTTATGCATGGCATACATGTTTATTCATAAATGCAAGAACCACCTTTTCCTTCATCTTGCTCCTTTTATCCTGATGGAGACATTAGCCCCAGCGCCTGTCTCTCCCCAGCTGTGTGCCCTTTTCTGAATCTGCTTATCAATCTTGTCACACACCCCAATACACAACCCATTTTCAATCTAACCCAGATGACAGTATACTGTATAGGAAAAGCAGTGAGCCAGTGTGCAGTTAGGTGGCCAGAGCACATATGATGCCCTGATCTACTTGGAGAACAGTAGGATTAGAGGAGAAAGATCAGGAAAAAATTTAAGTGCATAGAGGCTAAGTTGTAAACAAATACAAGATGTGAGACAGTAGACATCCATTTGCTGCGTACATGATATGGAAGTTATAGTGGACACCCTAAAGGACAATTTCTATGCTTTTTGGTGCATTAGGCAGTGTAAGTGCCTCAACTTCTCTTAGATGGAAGGCCTTTTTTTACCCTACTTAATAACAGGAACTTAGGTGCGTGCACAAAAAATGTTAACTTTATTAGCGCTCTAAAAAAAATAGTTTTTATATTTCACTTTAATATACATGTGGTTTTTATGCCTGGTTTTTTAACATTATTAGATTGTCTATGGATCAGGAAGTGTACTAGGCATACAATATAAAGGTAAAGGGACCCCTGACCATTAGGTCCAGTCATGACCGACTCTGGGATTGCGCGCTCATCTCGCATTATTGGCCGAGGGAGCCGGCGTATAGCTTCCAGGTCATGTGGCCAGCATGACAAAGCCACTTCTGGCAAACCAGAGCAGCACATGGAAATGCCGTTTACCTTCCCGCTGTAGCGGTTTCTATTTATCTACTTGCATTTTGACGTGCTTTCGAACTGCTAGGTTGGCAGGAGCTGGGACCAAGCAACGGGAGCTCACCCCGTCACAGGGATTCGAACCGCAAACCTTCTGATCAGCAAGCCCTAGGCTCAGTGGTTTAACCACAGCGCCACCTGGGTCCCAGGCATACAATATAGTCCATTACTATTATCCCTACATGTTGCCCTGTGAGAGAATACTAAAGCTGAGACAAAGTGGTGTATAACAACCACAGAATGCAATCAAATGTTATCACAGGCTTCAAATCAAAAGACCACAGCAGAGATCTCAAAGCGATGAGCAACAGATCATTAGAGAAAGTGAGCCATACCAAAGTCTACAATTCCAAGTGAAATTGAGGCAGCTCCTCTCTCATAAAAATGTACACATGCACTAGCACATCCCATGCAAGCAACCTGTATAGCATCTCTCCCTTCCCACTTACTGTCTTCCACTGCAGCTGTCTTCTCACTCTGGAGACAGCCTTTTTTTCTTTTTTCTTTTGGGAAGCAGCTTCCATCTGGGAAGTGTCAGTCTGACAATTAGCATGTGCTGAGTAACTTGCTCTTAAATTAAATGACTGACTAAACTGGGAACTTTGAAGCCTCACAACTTCAGGAAAACTGAATGGATTTTCATCAAGTCAATGATTCCAGTGTAGTTCTTGAAGTTTAGATATCATTTAAGGAATATATATATATATATATATATGTACAAAAAAGTGGTAAGAAATAGTATCTTGATACCCAAAAGTGTGCATTTTAAACCTGGCCATTCTTCATCATAATTTCCTGAAGTATGACCAGAGAACAGATTTTCCCTTGCCAATGTAGCATACTGATTTGATGATGGAACAGAATTTTATAATGATGCTGGAAAAACCTGCTGCTTGTTATGCACCCACTCCCACAGATGTAAGAGAGCTACATGTCATATAGCACCTATGCACATCAGAATTCAAATATTTGTAATGGAAAATGTATGAAGGTAAGGCTACTATGCCAGGATGCACAGATGATCTTGCTCACATAACACACTTTCAACCATGTACCCACTTGGATGCCATTATTATTATTATTATTATTACCCATTCTTCACTCTAAGGTCCCAGAATTTCACAGCTGCTTACTTTTAATTCTGCTGATTGTATTCATTTTATTGTTCAGTTTTTTGATGCAGTTTTAATTTGTGACTATGAAATTCTGGATATACAGAAGTATATAAATATTTTAAAATAAGTAAATAATAAATAAGTCTGAACAAAGCCTATGAGAACTTAAATAAAGCAGCAACAGTAAAACTAACTACATCTATTGCCTTGTTTATTTGTTTTTATTTGTGGGGTAGAACATCTTCCAAAACAGAACTTTTCCCCCAGTGCTTTTTCTTCCCTGCGGAAAATTTTCCTACCCATAACTTCATTAGTAACAGTGAATGGATGCCAACTGCAAATACAGTACTAAGCAAGTAAAGTAAGCATGCTAAATTAGATTACTCTCTTGGGCACTAGAAAAATCTCTGATGCAAACTGAAAATTATACTATGCAAATTACCCCAGTTCAAAAATTTTCAGGAAACCTACATCACTGACCACCACAGAAAAATTACAAGGGTCGAGAAATGTCCATCTGTTGAACATGCTAACATTTGGAACAAGAAACTGTTGAGTTACAGTCCAAATCTTACTCTTTATTTGCTAAGAAATACAGTGAAGAAGTGGCTGTTTTATCACAACCCACCAACCCAAATTCATTCTGTTCTTATTTTTAAATCAAACTGCAAAATTATGAACACCTTACACACATTTATACAGAATTTTCATTGATTTAAAACAAACTTACTTCCATGAGGAAATACTGTATGTTCATTCCACTTGAACTCTGGCATGCATTCAAAAGAAATATCTGTTACAATTTAATTTAGAAGTTTAAACATTTTTGAACTTTCCATAAGCTTTTTTGAAACAACTATGGAATATTCTGCAATATACTGACAGATAACTGCCCATTGCAAACTGGCATAGGATCTTTAGAAGTGACTGTATGCTGCCTTGGTTATTATATCCATACTTTTACATAAAAGTTAGCTTAGCTTCACACCCAAAAGAAGATGTTTCTAATCATGTAACAAGCTTTTATTTGTGTGCAATAGCATCAGCCCAGGGCATGAGCACAATAGTGTATTATACAAAAATTGGACTCAATCCAGAAGTGGTTACACATTAAAGCTGTAATTAGGCCTGAAGGTCTTTAGCTGGAAGTTTACGATGTAACATCAGCAGCACTAAATGAAATTATAGCCAACCAACAAAATTGAGGATGGAGACCCAGGGGAGGCGGGAAGGGAGGAATCCTATCACATTAACACTCTTATCCTAAAATCATTACTTGCAAGCTAGTCCAATTTATTTCAATAGGACTTAGTTCCATATAATATGTTTAGGGCTGGGTATTAGATGCGGAGTCCACTATAAAAATTTCACTGCAATAGTCTGAGTCGCCTACCATAGTTATGAATGGAAAAAGTGATAACCATGTGAAACTTTTCTACAGTTATCAAACACATACTAGAACATTAATCAGCTATAAAGCCAAGCTCCGTATTCTGAGAACAGGAAACCAATCCATGCTTTTTGTATATTGCATCTTTAAACAAACCCCAAATATACTGGTAGTTCTTTTTTCTTAATCACCTACAGCATAATATTTCAGAAACTCTTAGAAATGGATATGCCACAGAAAGTGAAGCTTCAGAGTTCCTACATTATCAAATTCCATTTTGCTCCTAGATGGTCTTGTGGTATGTAATCTTAAAGACTGTCAGCGATCCAGGAACTGATTTTTGTTGTTGTTGTTCTGTTCTTGCCCTCATAAACTGTGAGAGAAAAGTTTCAGAAGCTGTGTTTAGTGTTAAAGTAGCCATTTGGAATGTCTCCTAAGGAAAATTACAGAGCAGTCCTACACTTCCATTATGCCTGGGGTGGTATATATGCCTCTACGCCTGCAAAACGATGACCACATTCTTATACATGATTAGCCCAGGTGTGAAGAGGAACACACATAAAGTACAAAAACATTTTTTTTACGAAGACCAGCAGGCATCCATCATCACTGGAAACACCACCAGTGTCTAACAATCATGTCCACATGCAGAGGGATGCAATGAACTCACCTCTGGGACATGCTCCCAGCACACACACATCCCACCACAACATACAGAATGATACCAAAGCAAACACAATCCATCAGCACGGGCAACAACATTGGCAAAGCTAGGCTCCAGGGATCCCTACAGATTACATCTTAAATCCGCTTGTAGTACAGTACTCACAACCACTGTTTTGGAGTACAAAACGCAAAGTGGAAGGGGGAAAAAACCTTCAGCACCCACACAGCTCCCAGGATAGGATGTCTCCAGAAGGCACACAGAGCACTCCTGGGACAAAGGTTCAAGGGCCACCCAGGAAAGGGGAAAAAAATATTTTGCCAACCATATAAGAGGATGAGCCAGGACATGCTGAAGTCAATGGGGATATTTTTTATTTTATTTTTTGCACCATCAAAAGGAGTGTGGTCATGGACTGAAGGATTATAGAATATGGCGTAAACATTCTCCTGTCCTCTGCCACCTAACCTCTGCCCATGACTCTACTCCAGATCAGCTATTCTGCCGATGTCTTCAATGGTGGATTGGCTCCACCAGCAGCATGTTCAACTGGTGTTTCTGTGGTATTCAGTCAGCAGATCTATCATGGCAGCAGTATGTTGGTCATCCTCCAGTGTGGAAGGACTTTCACCAAATCACACAACCCCAGATCTCAAGTACAGGATTGCACCCTTATTTAGGGCTGCCATACACCTGGAATGGAATTTCAAAGGCAGAAGTGACGTCCGGGGGGAATATCCGGAAGGCGGCGGTATGTTCTGAATTGAAAAACTGTTCAACAACTTTGGGGTTTGTCTAAAAAAAACTCAACAACTTTTGAGGCGTCATGAAATATGGCAACCCTACTCATTGGCAGTTTCTTACAATAGCATCTTACTCTCTTCCAACTTTTCAGTATCAGCGCTGATCACAGCTGCAACACAAATCTGAAGTTCTAAAGGCACTTTTATCAAATATTTAGGCAGGCAGGTGCCTGGGATTCTTCCAGCCTGTAGTGGTTAGTGCATAACAATTACATTACTGCAGGAGAAAGGCATAAGTGCCAAGTTAAAACCCTGTGCCATAAACACACAGTGTAGCTGCCAACATTCCAGAAATGAGAAGCAGGACATTATTGTATACTTGTAACACACCCTATTCTGACACTAGCTCTCCTCCCTATTGCACATTGCTGAAGGCTCTTTCTTGACTCCTGCATTTCCATTTTTAAAGCTTGTGAATGTTTAATGTTTAATCTCACAATGGATGTGGTTCTATTTAGTATACCGTAGCTGTACCTCAATCACAACTAGCAACAACTAGCATCTCAATAGGATTGAAGGGAAGAATCATCAGGAGGATTGAAAGAAAGCAGTACACTGGCATTTTGTATTTAGACAATCAAGAAAGAATCAGCATTGCTGCAGTCTGGAGGCAATCATATGATTTAAAAACAAAGAGGATGTTATATGAGAATAATAACTGCTCTATAACAACTACTATATATTTTGGGAAGTTGTTTGTTCACGATACATTTAGACATTTCTTAAGATAGATAACACGCTGGTTCCTGAGTTCAAGGAGCAGATTTTAGTCTATGTTTTTATACAAATGGATGTCATTTTGAATCAAGATGGCAGACTGAAGCTTTCAAAACTGCACTGATTTTTTTGGTTTCTTGGAATTCTCGAGAAACACTGGGTATGAAGCTGCTAGTGTTATCCTAGGTTCCCCTGTTCGGTCAACATGGCCTCAAAGGGAACAGAAGCTATGTCAGTTGTGGTGGAGTGTAGTAATTTCCCCTCCCACTGGAGTCAAGGAGAAGGAAAATGAAAAAACCTCCTACCCTGCCCCACTGTCACCACAACTATGAAGGCAGTGGTTTCTCCACCATGGAATATTCTGCACCACTAATATTGGTTTTACACCCTACTCACTTATTAGCTTTAGAGATGAGAAGACGGTAACTTTAAAAACAGCATTGTATGAATGTGGAGCCATTTCTGGCGGGAAATGAGGAGCCCACACGTGCGTGTGTTTGCGCGCGCGCGCAGAAAGAACAACGCAAAGGTTGCCACCCTATGATAATGTCTTGAGGGCAAGCCCCACAGTGGCCATAGGATCCGCCTACGGCGTTTACTCCTTCCTCTTCCAGGTTTTTTTTTTTAATCACATAATAATTCCACTTCCACTCCCACTCCCACCACCCCGGGAAGTCCCAACATCTCTATACACACCCAACGGCCGCCCCTCCCCTGCAAAACGCCCGCCTGGCCTGAAGGAACCGCAGCCTTCCCTTCTTCCACTCCGCTGGGTCTCCTCACAGCATCAGTAACCTTAGCAACCTCAGGCCTCCCCTCCATTGGCCGGTTTGACGCGAGCCGGCGGCCAATGGCGACCCCTCCCGAGGCTCTCTGCTCCAATCGGGGCGAGGCGCAGGGCAGGGCGCCTTGTTGACGTCTAGCTCCGAGAAGGGAGGAGGAGAAGCGAAGGGGCGGGAAGAAGCGGGAGCAGAGAGCCTGCGAGGAGGGAGGAGGAGGAGGAGGAAGAGGAGGAGGAGGTCTCCTCTGTGCTGCTCGGCGGTGGCACATTAGCACCACGATCATGGACACCCCGGGGTAGGGGCCCTTCCCGGCGGGGTGGCTGCGGCCCCTCCGCGCAAGCAGAGACCCAGCGCCGGCGGGGCGCCCCCTTCCCAGCCCAGCCCGCTCCGTCTGAACGCGGTGAGTGGAGGTATCTCAGCCGCTCTGTCTCCGAGGGAGGGAGGGAGGGAGGGAGGGAAGGCAGCTCAGTATCCAGGGCTGCGGCGGGTGAAGGAAAAGAGGGGCACAGAAACCTGTGTTGGGGTGGGGGGAATCTTCCTGGGTTGGAGGAAGGGACCAAGGAAGGAAATCTCCACTCCCCCGGACCTTTCCCCCCAACCACCTTCCCCTTGTTCTTCTTAAGCTTCTTTCAAAACTCTCCCTCCTTCGCCTCTTCCCTTGGCTCCTGGCTTACCTGCTTCCTCTCCAGCCTGCCTGAGCTCAGATCTCCTGCTCGAAAATTGTTTTGCTCTGCTCTTTTTTTGCCTCCTGCTCGCCTCTTCCTTCCCATCTTACTCTATCCCCTTCACGAAGATCTGCTTTTTGTTTTTTTATTTTCCCCCTCCCAGCACCCCCCTCTCTTACACACACACCAGATTTGCCAAGCTCCATAATTAGTCCCTCCCTTGGTAAAAATGTGTTTCCTCTGCTTCGTTTGGCTCTGCTTAAACTGCCTATCCCTTCCTTGCTTATTCAGCCCCTTTAACGTCCTTAAAAACATCGCTACTCAGTTTTTCTCCTTTCCGTCATCGCCTTCTCCAAAGATCCACTCATTTACCCTCTAAGTAACCTTTCCCGTTGGTTCTCATCCTTTCCCTCTAAACACCTCTGCCCTGCTTGTGATTCCATCCTAAAACATGAGTCTTTCGATTACTCTTCCCTCCTCCTCTCCCCAGAGTGTCCTCCCCCCCATCAGTTTCCCTTCCTTCTCAACCGGCTCCACCTAAATATCCTGCTTTCTCATGTTAACAACTTCCCTTATAGAAATTCCTTCCTCTTTATTACTGATCTCCTTTGCCCTTCCTTGCATAATTAGGCTTCCCATGAATCTACCTTCCTGTATGGTATCTCCGCCCTCAAATACCTATCCCCATCAAGTGTCTTGCTTAATCTCAGTTTTACCCCTTTGCCCTGATAATGTTTTCCCCCTCCAGTATCGCAAAATATCCCCTAAAAACACTCTCAATACATTAGTATTCCCTTTTCTTAACCTCATTTCTTGCTTTCTAAACCTTTGCATTTCCCTCATTAATAGATGATCATTTCCTTAAATAGCTTCCCTTTTTAGTTCTGGCCTCTTCTCAAAGTGAACGTCCTCTGGTTCCTATAAAGCTTTTTATACTCTATTTTACCAGTAATACTGCTTTTCAGTATTTCCCCCCCCCTGTACTTTTTCATTCACTGAGCCCCAGTAAAACCCCACGCCCTTGTCTGCCTGAGTTTAAGCCCCTTCAATCCTCCTCTGCCTTTTGCATGTCCTTTAAACCCTTAAATTCCCTGCCCATTCCTTCATCTTTGCTGGAATTCCCCATGTTCTCTTGGTATAAATTTCTTCCTGTTTCTTTAGCCTATTGTATTTAA